>NC_064307.1:8296496-8958996 GCF_023373825.1 Bactrocera dorsalis
ATGTGTCAAGATTTTATGTAAGACCACAAGTGCGCGTTATAAGCGACGAACGCAAGTCGAGAGAAGCAGGCGGAAGTTGCGGCGGGAGCACCTCCCTAGCACAGCACTTAAGCACTCGTATAAATTAACACCTTTTGTCCGCACATTAACTTGGTGTGGTATATTTTAACGATACAACGTGCTTGATTTTTCACCGTAATAACATCGGACACAATTTGAAAGGGCAGCCATGGAAACAAAGTGGAAAAAAACTCATTATTCGTTGGCATAGACGACTTATATCCTAAGAGGTGAAAGGTTAAGTTAATCGATTTTCTGGTTGTTTGAGAAGGTTTTCTTTAGGTGTCTTTTTAAGAAACTAGAAGAAGAAGATCTCTTGCCAACAGATGCTACTTCGGACTGATGAGGCAATTGACAAGCAAAGTCCTCTCGAAGAACAAAGACCAAATTTGACAAGTCACTCATCACCTCCGTCCTGCTTTATGGCGCAAAGGCATAGCCGATGACATAATCTGATGAGTCGGCGTTATCGGTTTTCGAGAAAAAGGTCCTGCGGAAGATTTATGGTCCTTTGCGCTTTGGCCACAGCGAATACGGTAGTCGATGGAACGATGAACTGTACGACGCCATTGACATTGTTCGGCGAATTACGAGACAGCGGCTGGGCTGGCTGGATCATGTCGTCCAAGTGGACGAAAACACTCCAGCTCTAAGAGTATTCGACGCAGTACTCTCCGGGCGCATGGAAAGACAAGATGAAGAAGGACCTCGATCAAAAATTTGAAATAACAAAGTCATTTATATAATCTTAAGGATTTGCGGGGTTCGGGTGTGATCGAACTTAAGCTATCTTGTGGACCAAAAACATAAGAAGTATAAGAAGAGCCCACTCTAGAGGCTTAGCGTATCAGTGAGCCCAAAAGGGCAGTATTTTTATATGTGCCACGAGTGTTGATACTCACGATGACTAAAATTGTGCTATCATGCAAAAATGAATACACACATACATCCACAGATATGTATGTACAATTTAAGTTACAAGTAAAACACATGCGTCGAAAAAGTTAATATTAAATGTGTACAACGTTGTAGGTAAATGTGTGCGTGCAGATACATAACGGTACACGGTGGTAGGCTTCGCTGAATTACGTCAAAGGGGGATTGTTGCAGCATTGGCAGCAATTATTGCGCATCAGTTGTAACAACTGCAGCAGCAACAACAACAACAACAACTAGAAACCGCCAACAAGCGATAGGCGACGGAGGAGCGAATATTTAAGCTCGCTAAATTGTATGTTGCCACAGCTGGCAGTGCTTAAGCAGCCAAGTAAGCGTATAAGTTATTAAGGAACAGAAAAATATGTAACAACATCTGCTGACGATTATGCGTGTAAATATATGACTACCACACAGCCACACAAACCTCGGCTACATACATGTGACTGGCGAATTCGGCGTGAACTCGCTCCGGTGCTTATGAAGAACATTCTTTCTCAAGAGCCGTTAAAGCCGCTTGTGTGTTGCATAATGGCGAAGGACTTTCGTGTAAAGAAGTTGTATGGACACAAATAATCTTTAATGGGGGCACAATCAGATTGCGCTTGCCGCAAACAAACAGCTACACACAATCATAAATTCCCCTACACATGCGGGTGTGAGTGGAAGACTTCTTTTGTGCCTATTACATAATTATGTGTTTTTAATTAAGTGTCCCCTTTCTTATTTACACTCTCGTGCCTAGTGTTGCAGGTGCATAACTGCACTTTGGTGGTAGGGTGTGGGCTGTATTCTGGCCTCATACAAAGGCGCTACAGCTACTTCAATGTGCATGGATGTGTGTGTGTATGCGCGTGAGTCATCATTCAGTCTTACACTACTCTACGAGTATCTCTATAATCAGTCACAGACTCCGTTATGAGTATTTGGCGTTGTACGTACACACATGTTCAAGTGTCTGTTGCTTTAGTGCCTTTCAGCCGAGTTTTATACGCGGTTGACCACTAATAAAACCACAAGTCTTTGTGGACAACAAATTTTTTTCGAAAACTTCTTAATTGACACAGATAAAAGCTCTGCGCAACGCTGCAGCAACCCTGAAGTAATCAAGTGTCATCAAGGCTCATTTTTCATATTGAGTATCTGCAGTTGCAGTAATTACTTTGGCTTTTAACTGTGTAGCTGTGTGTGTGAGTGTGACTAGTGGGCGGCTTCTCAAAAGCACTGCAAATATGTTTTGCCACTCAATGTCTTTCCTGCCTATTTCTATGATATACAGTTATTTACAGGTCTTACGCCTTTGAAACCAATCAACAAATATAAATATTTATGCAAAAACAAATAATATCTAGCAGCCCTTGATAAAATAGTACTGATCTGTGATGGAGAATATTGAAAAAGGCGAATTTATAATGAGTTTATATTTATTAAAATCTATGGCTATTTTAAAATTTATTTCCAAAAATGTGTCCCAACGTTCAAAGGGTTAATGTTCAACGCCGACTGTTCCACTTTCAGAGCTAGAGTGACGGGATTAATGAGTTAATTATAGAGTTTGGTTTTTGATCGTCGAGAGAGAACTTTACTTCGCTACTCGCATTGGCTACTCCGAAAATTGACTTTAACAACTGTTTCGAGGATTCGAAAAAATTATGACACAATTGTATTGAGACCAAAAGCAATTACTTTGAGGGTGTCAACACAGATTTTGAAGAATAAATTAAGAATTTTAAAATTATAAACAAAGTCTTACTATTTCATGCTCACTAGTATTTTGTTTTTAAGAAGTAACTCGGGTTCCCCCGCATCGCTTTGAATGATTGCATTTGACACTTGTCATTGAACAATCATTTGTCTAACATTAACTCAAGCATTAACACACATTATAAAGATCCATTGCTTTGTGACAAATTCGCTTACGAAAAGTCATTAGCAGAACTTATCGTGACATGTGACTAATTGCAATAGTGAAGTTTTTGCTTTGGTAACTCTCACGCAGCTAAAGTGAGCTTTGCAAATTTTAGCAGCAAAAAAATGGTACAATTATATTTTTTCGTGAAAAACTAAATATAGAAGTATTAAGAGTAAATAATTGGAAACAATAACAAAAATCCCCAACCATTTTATATATTTTTTTACACTGCTTAGTCTGATTCAGTTCAGTTTAGTTGCTTGGCTTAGAGATTCTATATGATAGAGAAACCGTCTTCGATTCGCTAAGTGTTAGTTTCCAATGAATCGAACAAGCTATATCAGATATCAAAATGACTGCGAACGCATACTTAATAGTGTTTTGATTACTTTTTAGTAGAGTTCCTTTTCTTTCTATCTCATTCACGTAACTCTTTTGAGAGGAGAGAAGAGGGTTATTGATCGAAGTCAGTTAGAGGCTTTGTACGTATGTTCCACCCTATGGACTTTTTGAGATTAGTTGCCTGTGCATTACCCTTAAATACTCTGCTGGGTTCAATCTGTACAGGGAAAACAATGATTTGATTAATTTGCATTTCCTCTTCGTTTCTTTTACAAGTGCTAAGTGCGTTTGTATCCAAGCCAATCGCCAGAAAGACCGTTGGAATTTCCATCCATTAATGAAAAAAGTTAAGTTCTTCAGATAAGCCAACATTTTAATGACATAAATAATTGAAGATACTATTTCTCCTCAAATATTCGATTTGTAAGTAATCAAAGACACACAAGCCAGTGTAATTAATGAAATCTAAAAGAGTGTTTGGAAATAAATATATTAGTTCACTGGCCAAATAGGAGTAAGAATACTCTTCTACAATAAAATTTGACTACCAAATAGTAGCAAAGAGTGTATAAAAGCCGCGAGCATAAATTTCGGTAATTAAATAACTCTAAAGCGAGGAAATTACATGCACGTGACTGAAACATGTTTTGAACGCTGTTGTGCTGCTATTCAATAGTTTGAAGAAAGCCAAGGCTAGTCAAGAGCATGTACTTCATGCACTTCATTCATATTTCTAAACGCTCGCCCGGTTGCATAAAGAAATAACGGTCACATATTTGATGAATATATTGGGTACTCGAAAAAGTTATTTGTATGCATTCACTTATGCGATCGCCAAGAACTCTCCTAATGGCATGACGTTTCAATACTTCGTAAATCGCCATAGTCGGTTAGAAGTCTTTACATCACGTATAATAAATGCCTAATATGTACATATGTAAAGTACATACCGGTGTGTTGAAATTTCGAGTTTTTAAGTTTAAGTGCGCTTCGGATACAATGACGATTACAATTCCAGTCGCGCTTTACGCGCTTGTCACATAATATCTGTGATCAACGCATTTGAACAACTTGCTCACAGAAGAACATATGTAAGTATGTGTGTCATTGTGAAGAAAACGCTAGCGTGTCATTGGTACTAATCATATTTCTTAAGCGTGGCGACTTTAAGACCAAACAATTTCAATGCAAATCAGAGCATAAAGGGTATAATATGATACCGCAAGGTGCATGTGTGTTTCAACACTGGTCGGCCAGAGCACAACATTCAAAGCGACTATAAACATATGACATTCATATGAATAAACTTGTAAAAAGTCTCAGCGTGAGCACTAAAAATGTGTTTGATCTTGATCCCGCAGCAAATCACGGATAATAACTTTACAGATCTTTACAATTTTGGGGTTATTTGACAAATCAGTTCATCTTTCTATAGAGTGGATAAGAACCAAAGCAAATGGGTCTGATTGTGACCGACGGCAAGACGAAATATCTCCTATCAAACGAACAATTGTTGCACTCGCGACTCCCACGTCACTTTTGATAGTCATAACTTCGAAGTTGTAGATAATTTCTTCTATATTGAAACCAGCATTAATACCAACAACGACGTCAGCCTCGAAATCCAACGCAGAATAACTCTTGCCAACAGGTGCGACTTCGGACCGAGAAGGCAATTGAGAAGTGAAGTTCTCTCTCGACGAACTAAGACCAAACTCTACAAGTCACTTAGCATCCCGGTCCTGCTATATGGCGCAGAGACAGGGACGATGGTAAGATCTGATGAGTCGGCGTTACGAGTTTTCGAGAGAAAGGTTCTGCAGAAGATTTACGGTCTTTTTCCTGGACGAGTTTATACGACAAGATCGACACAGTTCATCGAATTAGGAGACAGCGGTTACGCTGGCTAGGTCATGGCGTCCCAATGGAAGAAAATGCTACAGCCCTGAGAGTATTCAACCTAGTACCCGCCGTTAAAAGCAGAGAAAGAGGAAGACCTCTTCTCCGTTGGAAAGACCAGTTGGAGAAGGACCTGGCTACACTTGGAATCTCCAATTGGCGTCAACAGCTAAAAGAAAAAACGACTGTCGCGCTGTTGCAAATTCGGCTTCAGCCACGTAAGTGGTGTCTACGCAATTAAAGAAGAAGAAGATAAATCAGGTCACTCCAGGGATCATGGTAAGTTAGAATTACATATGTCTCAAGGAAACCCACGGTGAAGCACAGATCATGTGTGAGCTCGTTGTAAATATAATATCTATTTCACGCCGCTGTTAGTACCGAGGCTATAAGTACACACATCTCTAGCATGCAAATAGTAGCGTTGTGATTGTCAACTGGATGTTTGCCGTCAATAGCATTGACTTCAGTCGTTGGCAGCGGTGCAACTTGTGGGACTTCAGCTGTTTCAAATTATTATTCAAAGAGAATGCAGAACTAGTTTGCCATTGTTCGCACTTAAGGTGGAAGTATGTAAGTGCTTTCTATGCTTGGCTAACGGCGTGTTTATTTCATGAAGTAGAGTAGGTGTAAGATAATACGGCAGCTACGAGCAAAGCGTCTAGCTGTCAACAACAACAACAACAGCTAGTGCGACGTCAGGTGTGCAGCGATACGGCTAATTTACATATGAGAAGTATATAAAGCAACTTACCCCGCTTTCGTTGCGCGACACACGGATGCAATGGAATGTATGTGTGTGAGTGCGCAGATGCCAAGTTTGCTCTCTCTCGCCTTTGCGCTTATCTTATCAGTGTTGAACTTACGAATTCCGCTTTTTGTTTTAGATGAGAAATTCACTTTTTAGTAAAATATTTTGGACCTTGTATTTGAAAATAGCTGAGGCGGGTAGGTGGAAACCAAAGCACACTATTTAATGGCTTATAGCTCATGAAAATGTTCACTGAGCTTTTGAAACCGATGACTGTTGTGGGTGGATATGAAGGCGCACTTCACTGCTATTCGAATCTTTACGCGCGGAACTCACTGAACTTGGCGCAATTACTTTATCGCACTTTATCGAACGTTTTCTTGATTCTTGCAGACGAAAAAAAGTTTTTAGAATTTGTTTTTGAGTTTCACACTTTTTCACTTCTTTCCAGTGCTTGCACTCTTCCTATTCACCGTGCTTACGTAATTGCAACGCGCACTTTACGGCTGCGCTTGTATCCGTCCAAATATATGTTGTTTGTTTCCGAAATTGCGTGCACTCGGTTTGCTGCTACCAAACTACGCTAAGCTACTGACTGAGTCACACGCCGTCCAATAAAAGTCATGTACATTTCCACGTTCGACGCTCAACGTCAACAAGCGATCGCGCACTCCGCTCCTAAAGCGATTATTTACCTGTCTGTATATATATGTATAAGTGTATATATGTGTAATTTGTGTGCGAATGCGGCTTACTCAAACGGCCGAGTGCGAGTAGTTGTTGCCTTTCTTTATAGCTCACAGCTGATGAATAACACAAAGTAATATACACAAAACACTTTACGCTTCACGCTCGGTACGCCTTACGTTCGTAATTATTAAGCATATTTATGTGTAGAAAGGTTTGTATGTGGATATGTTTACTGCCGATCACTGCGTTTCGCGGTTGGCTTGGCCGCCTGCTTGGCTTATGACTACTTAAATGTGTTTATGCTTCCACGTCAAGGTAACCAAATTGGCAAAGTGGCGTCTAAGTCAAACAGCTGAGCAGCTGAAGGTAATCAGCCGATAATTAAGAGTGCCGCTACGAGACTAAAGCCCTCAAAGAGCGATCGAAAGAGGCGAGAGAGTGCTCGTGCGTACGCTTTGTATTTGAGCTCTTATCTACATATGATAGAGTCTATGTATGTCCATATATATTTGAATAAGTTATTATATTATAGCGTGTATGTATGTGTAGGGCATACAAAAGTTGACGTAGATGAAATTCTGTCGTAACTCAACGTTCTTGGTGATGATCGAACTGGCAACTACATGTTTGTTATGCAGTGAACTATCTATTAAACGGACGCTCTGTTAAGTGGACATCTCTATTACTCATGTACATTGGTCGGTCACAACTTTTTTTTGATGGTTATTAAGTTGAATTCTATTTACCGGATAGAAAGGCTGATCGGTGTGACGAGCAGAGTCGCATTAGACATGTTCATCTGTTTGTCCACTCGTTCGTTCGTCCGTCTGTTAATATAATGCGAACTAGTTACTCAGTTTTAGAAATATTTACCTGCCCTGTAATTCCCCGTGAAGGGGTCAAAATTTGACTTTTTGCCAGGAAAGAATTCGGCAGTTGTTATAATTAAAATATATAAGTACATATATAATTCCAATGAAAGACACATGAAAGCCTCGGATCTAGACCTCCCGAAATGATGACAACAGCGAACTCACGAAGTAACACGAATCACGAATATGCACCAGGAATATCTGGACACTTTATAAGTAAAGTACCGCTATCGCAGTGGTGAATGTTAACGAAAAAAACAAATCCGACATCACCGCGCTCCAGGATGCGATGGGCGTGACATGGCTGCACGAAATATGGCGTCTCCTACAGCTAGCATGAGACAATGCACAAATTTAGTGTAGGATTTATGGTTGGTCGAAATCCTCGCCACCTTGTTTATAGATCCAACCGATGAGTGAAAAGATAGCTACAATCCGCTTCAAGGCTAAATTCCATATTCTTCTTCCTTATTGGCGTAGACACCGCTTACGCGATTATAGCAACTTTGGATCGACAATTGGAAAATTTAGTCCTCACGCTAAGCACCATGTTTCAGCATCTGACTGTCCACGTATCACAAAACACACTCAATCAACTTGACCACGTTGTTATAGACGGAAGTCACGATTACAGTATACTTAACGTAAGTCCATACGTATCCAAGGTGCTAATATCGAAAAAGATGAAACCACGAACAGTGTGATCTATACGGCGACATGAATTCAAGCGTAGAAAAATTCAATAAATGTGGTCGATATGTCTTTGCCGTTCGCTTGTACGATGAAGCTCCAGCGAAAAGCTCCTTCTACTCGGCTTGAGACTTATGGATGAACAACCGAAGCAAGAGCCGCCACGCATCTAATGGATTTATAACTGGCGTGACCTCGCAAAGTATATCGGCAACTAGCGATGTTTCTTATTCTCAGACCGATCCACGGCGTAGTGTCAAAGAAGAAGAAGAATAAAATGTGCCGTAGCAACAAGATTGAACCATCGATGTTGTTGAATGGTTTTTCGCTTACAAATTAGACTTCGATTGATAAAGGCTGTCTGACAGATCAAAGTAATACCGTTTTAATGATTACTTTCGTAGACAGGATTGACCACGATGACAGCAGAACCCGCCGGAGATGAATTAAACATGCGCTCTCAATTGCATTCCATGTAATTTCAGTATGTTTATACACCTGCGTCTATGTTTACATCAATTCTCAATTACGGCACATACAGCATGATTCATGATGATCAACACTGCCATCAAACATTCTCACATCAACACGACAATCGCATTCATTAACTACTTTTCCATCACTATCTCTAACATTCTGGAGTTGGTGACAGAGCCGAGCGCAGCTGGAGAAGTGGTTTGCGTCAACATTATCAGCAATCATCCATCAACAACTTGAAATTCGCAATGTTTGAATTTACAATATTTCGCACTCTAAGCATGAATGCAAGTCAACGGTGAAGCAGCATACATTTACTACCCCTTCCGCTTACAGAAAGGTCCGTTCGTCGGTTCGTTGCAATTGCAATGCAAGTACAATTGCATCGTATGGGTGCCGTTGCACAGTAACATGCATCGCGTCTTGAGTCCAAATGGATGCTGATTAATTGAAATTATTTTCCCATCTTTTTTTGTTTGGATAAAATATTCGTAGTTTTGGAAGATTTTTTAGATGTTACTTGCAAATTACCCGACTATCTGGCTAACCATGGAGGGATTAAATGCAGCGGTTATAATCTGTGAAAGTACTAAAATTAATTTTTCGCGGAAAATATCTTCTATCACACTGTAAGCGCGCTTATTATGAGTCTGCAGACATGCCGCTTAAGGGTGCACATTCCTTGGCCGTTAAGCTGGCGAGCGGCGGCAGCAACGCAATGATGTGTCGCACAAAGGTGCAGAGTGCAGCAATGTGGCATTCACTTACCCAGTCAACCATTCACGCGCACACACATGCGCCGGCATTCATTTCAAATGCATTCGCAATGCATCTCAATTCATTCATTTTGAATGTAATTTTCATTTCTTTAAGCAGCAAGAAGAAGCACAAAAAGGAATTATGAAAATAAGCAAATGGAAACAAGCACAGCAGGCAGGGCTTGCTGTTGGCGGAGGTGGAGGTGCGCAGGTAGTGTATAAGCAGTGAAACAGGCACTTGATAAAAGCCTTGCCTCGCTACGCAATCATATGGTAAATATGGGCGTTTGCGTGTGTGTGTGCTTGCTATAAGTTCAGCTGTCAATTGCTGCGAACATGTGACAGGTGACAACTCTGCAGTATGCGTACATCACTTGGCGCGCAGCGGTGTGAGGGCCAGGCAATAAACCATTGCAAAAGCCTTTTAGGCATTCACAAACACTACACTCTCATCTGTCATCATCGTCATCATCATTTCAAAGCCACCACCACCCGCCTTCCGCGCATCCATACGCACACTACGGCATCGGCAATCAGCATGGCAAATGTAAATGCATGCTAACATATGCATACACAACTACATTGACTTGGACAACATGGCGCACGTAGGTCTAAGCAATCGCATGCACACATTTGCCGGTGTGTGTGTGTGTGTGTGTCGTGCCGCTTTTAATATTTATCCGCTCGCTTCCTGTCACGACTTTATTTGCAACGCCTCGCTTCTCGCTACAATTTTCACACTCACTTTGTATTGCCAACACGTAAGTAGTTTATTCTTACCGTTATTATGATTTGCTTTCTTTATTTTGTTGTGTGCCGTTGTTGTGCGTCGCCGGGTTCGCATCAAAAGTTGGCTTAGTGTTAGATTAAAAGCGCATGCAACATGTGCAATAATGCGCCTGAGAAGCATCTGATCTCCACATCAATACCGCATTATGCTGTGAATTCCGTTATACGATTTTATTCCCTATCAATGCTGATGAAAACTGTAATATATTGAAATTAAGCTTTTAAGTGGGCACCCTTGTGTGAAAAATGAAAAAAAAAAACATTTTTTTTGAATGTGAAGCGTGTATTATGGATACTTGAAAAATAGTTTAGGTATTCCGATTCTGGCAACACTTTCGACTTCTGCTCTGCTTTCCAAGACAGTTCTGGCTGATATGCGATACGAGGTTTCTGCCTTGATTGCTGTTTGGTTGACTACTTGGATGTTGGCTCTGGAATTGCCTGCAGGTGAAATATACTGCAGTGGTCCGGCAATTTAAAAGGTTTCCTCATGCCTAACTCTAGACAGTATATTCCCGCACCAACTCCATCGTCCATTTTCGGGCCATCATTATAGATGTTTAGAGTGTTGCGCGTAGCTAACACACCTTTATGCCAGCCATCTTTTTCTATGTTTACTTTGAACCTTATTTCCCGGTTGAAAAGTGGGGTAATTTAGTGGGTATTTGCCCAACCACCATTACCCATCGAGCTATGCCCGAAGGTTCTATATGTGAATTCTCCTGCAGCTAATAGTCGTCCGGTCGATTTTGCTGCGCAGTTTTCAGCGAAAAGGTCTAAAGGTACCAGTTCAAGAGCCGCCGTTGGAGTTGTTCTTAAAGTTCCCGTTTTGTACACTGCAGCAATCCGCTGAATTCTTTCCGACTGGACCGTAGGATTGCTCTAACAACAGCTGTGTAGCACCAGTGCATGAGAGAAACCCCAGGTTGTTCTGAGGGTCTACCTACAAGCATATAAAGCATTGCTGGCTTTCCTCACTCTTTCCAAGACTACCCCAAGGTACTTAGTGCGCTCTTTGAGAGAGAGTTGTGACTCATTTATGGAAGCGGGCGCTCATACAGAAATTTTGTGCTTTCTTGTGAACACAAGAAGATCCGTTTTCTAACTTTATATGCGGTATAAAGTCAACCTAAAGTTTAAAAATCTTTTTATTACGCATATGGGTGCTTCGAGAAGTGTTGACCAGATTTAACCCAGTTTTGGCACACAGACATACTATTACCAAGAAAGAGTTCTTTCTAAATTTCTATAATATCTCTTACACTTTTGCACTGCGTTTTTGGAATTTCAGGGTAAATTGATTCTTGCTCATCTGCAGCCAACATTGGATGACCATGAGCATGTATACCAATTTTATCAAAATATCTCAATTTTTCTTCACGTTGTCATTTGTACGGACGCACGGACAGACAGATAGTCGTAACTCGGGATTCAGCTCGTCTCGTTATCCTGATCATTTATACATACACAACTCCATATCTATCTCAATTAGTATTGGGTGGTGGATAGTTAGATAGATAGTAAAATTGAGGCTTTGCACTGCGACCTACGATTCATTGAGCTTTTCCCTATATCACATATGGTCAGAAAGGTCCAGCATCCTGAACAATTCCGAGAGCCGTCTGGGCGCGTCAGAGGTGATGTACACCCTTTCCTCAGAATCTACGGCCTTAAGCCTGCTTCTGCAAATTGCTGGGCAATACAGAATCAAGTCTTCTGGAGTTTCCTGTTTCATGTCGCAAAGCCGCCAATTCGCGCAAGTGATTATGCCCATGGTGTACAAGTGCTTCCTGAGCCTGCAGTGACCTGTATAGAGCGCGACAAGGACGCGGAATTTGTCTCGGGGGAGGTTAATTATTTTTTTAAACCTCGGGTTGTACCCTCCCAGAAGTATCTTGGCTTGGCGCATTTCTACTGCCTGTTGTGGAGCGTCTAAACCCTTTTGATTTTCACAAGTGATGAAAGCATGATATGATCTAGATCTTTATCCAAGGTTGTAATAGGCGACTAAGCCAATATTTTCTGACACTAAAAACCTTCCGTGCTGAATTCTAGAACAAAACTATGCATTGTTTCATTGTTTTGCTGAACTATCTCATTTTGGTAATGTTATGGTACAACTCAGGCTTCATTTTCACTCAACATTTAGTGCCCTAATCGCCGAAATTCGCCAAAATTTGCTGTGCCAGAATAAACAAGTGTAACATGGTAAATAAATCCAAGCAATATTTCATGAAGACACATACCACTTGCCACACTTACAGACACATCTTATCCTGAGTAAATCTCCCCACAGCAACTCCATTTGCATATAGCCACTGCTCTGTCTGTCGGTGGCGCTGTGTGGCCTCGCTTGCGTATTGCTCAGCACACAATCGCAACTAATAAATGACACTAACGCACTGCTGAGATACTAACACAAAGCCGTTAGTAAGTAGTTTTTAATATATGGACTTGTACGATATGCCTAAAAGCCGAGCAAAGATACACCTGCAATACGACACACACAAGCGCACATGCAGAAATGTTGGCAAGCCGAAGCCAAGCATACCGCCGAACATACAAATGAGCCAGACCAAGCAGATGTATATGCATACATATACATACAAACATGATTAAGTACTCAGGAAATCCCAAGCAGTCGAAGCGGAGCGAGCAATGTCGAAGGCTGGTGTACGTACGCAAGCAGCAACATCCTGCAGAGCAACAGTCGGGCAGAAACTAGTCTGAAATTAGGCACTGGTTTTCTGTGCTAAAGTCGATCTAGTCAGAAAAGTGTTAGAATTGAACCAACTTTTCGGGCAGTCGGTTAAGGAAGACAAATATATATGTCTTCAACAAAACCAAGGAGGTCATGAGGAAAATCCAGATTGTTTCTGAACAAATAAATTTGACTCCATGAGTGGCATATTTCGTCCAATTCCTAGCAACGTTGACAGCAACATTAACAGCTCAAATGTAACAGCAACTCGCATCTCTGCTAACCACTTGTGATTCAAACTAGTCTCAGATGAGTTTATAACCAGTTGCTTTCGCGGCATGCCAGCTACACTTGCACACATACACACACATGCACAAGCTATGGGACTGTTGTTTATGGGCAAATGGGGTGGCGGGAGGGAGTGAGGCGTGCAGGCAGCCAACACCTTTGACTTACAATCAAGCAAAATAAATGAGGTTGACTTTATTCCATTTTAAAGTGCAAAGCGGGTTGTGAGCGCGGACAAGCTGCGGCAGTGTGTGTGTGTATTTACGCTGTATGTGTGTATATGAATGTATAGGCAGCAAACAAATGTATGTATGTATTTAGGTAAGCACCGGTGTGCATTTGAGCTTGGAAGTGCCGGCGCATGTGGCTGCGAATGAGTTGTAGCAGGTATGAGTGTGTGTGTGTGTGTGCGAGTGAGTGAGTGTGCGTTGGCACCCAAATAAACATGGTTATGCAAATATTTGCACGAAAAGTAATAACACTGCAGAAGTGTTGCAGCAACAGCAACAACAACAACAACACCGACAATATTAACAACATCTAAACACCCCGAGGCGAACTAGCAGCAGCAATAATTGCGGTGACGCCAGCATGTGAGTGCGTGTGTGTGTGAGTATGCTGTGTCAAAGCGGTTGTAGAATGTATCTATTAGTATGTGGTAAATATGCGAGCACAGGCGCACACGGCAGCACACATATTGCGCTCATGTTTGCTTACTGCATTTCCCACTTCCGTTCGCCCACGCCCACACTCACACACAGGCACACACACATGCAACTGCATTTGTTAATATTTTCATTGCTGTTTTGATGCCAACAGCAATTGAAATCACACGTCGTGCACACACCGGCGCACCAGCGCTGATTATTCCGAAATAAAGGCAGAGCAAACAAATGTCCGCAAAGAAATTGAAAATGGAAAATAACCTACTTATAATAGCCAGCAGTCCTCAAGCATAATATATTCAAAAGAATGGGGTTCATATTTTTATTTACTCGCCCATTGAAGAAAGGCTGAGTTACTATGAGGCGCATACACATAGTAACACACAAATACACACAAGTGTGAAAAGCCATTACATTAATGGAAGATAAACAGACGCGTGAAGAAATCACACTTGTGTTCGATACAATGTTGACCTGAGATGCAGACGGTCTGATACATGTCCTCGCATTGGAAAGCGTTTCTAGTGTAATTGCGTTCACGCTTAGAAAAGTTGAGCAACGTAGAGTGAGGAACTCTTCAAAATGATATATGTTGCATATACGCCGTGGCAGAGTGTTAACCACCGGTATCGCTTTATTAAAAAAAACAATCTGATAAGAGTCTCCTAGAGAAATATTTGTTCAAATATTTGTTTATAAATATTTATAAAATTTTTCTGGAATTTTTCTTCAAATTTCATAACCCAGAATGAGGCCCTGCCCTAAAATAACAAAGCGCATTAAATATTTGTAAGAAACTCGATCCGTGAGAAACTCGTTTGCCTGCAATATAACATTTTAAATATGACTCTACTTGACTTCAGTTCGCATTTTTCTTCTAAATGCATTTTTTAACATTTATACGCCGTTATTTGTTAGCTTCGCATGCACCACGCTTATGCCAATAACTTGCAACAACACTAACTAAAAAGCCGCATTTTGAAATTTGCAAATTCCTTAACAAGCCAGGCACACTCACGCGCCCTCTTGCAAGCAAAAGAGCGGACTGGTAAACACTTTTCCGTTGTTACACACGGAATTTCTAAGCCACACTATTCGCTTGTATGCCCACACATGCACGTACTCGTTTATAAATAACGGCATATGATAAGTTTGCCGCCATTGGTGGTTGCCGGATTGCAGCGACAGGGCCACGTTCATAGTCGGTTAGGTTTAAATAAAATTTCGAGTATTCTCCAGGCAGCCGCCGACCTCCGCTTTTCTCACACCAGCGGAAATGATTGACATGTACATGTGTATATCCATGGTAGGCAGTGAATTCTATTCTCAATCGTACAAATCGGTTTTCAAAATACCTAATTTGATTTACAAAAAACTTTTGCAATTTTATCGAAAGCTGCTTATTTATCAGAGGCGGACAGCCGTACAAGGCTTCGCGCCTCCAGGAAATTTCGCCACAGGCGTAACAGTCGAATTTAAGCATTGACAGCAGAAATCAAGTCAGAATTCTACGTAAAATTGGTAGTCGAAAAAGTCTTTTCGTATTTCTAATCAAACTTCAACTTATATTTTTTATATTTATAATGAAATTTAATGAACAAACTGTGTACCTAAATATGCTAGAGACATTATTCCATCAGTGTAAAACTTTTCTGGTTTCTCGGCGAAAAACTGCGACATTTCATTTCTTCTCTTGAAGCCAACTTTACTCCCTTACGGGAGTTCTTCTTTAACTGAAACAAATGATAGTGAAAGATTAGCGCTATATGATGGATGCATCAAAACTTCCCAGCCAAGCTCTCCCAGTTTTTGCGGAGTCATCAAAGATGTGGCCCTTTCTGTTGATCAGTTTTGGTCGTGTTTTTTCGATTTCTTGCTTCAATCTCAACAGCTGTTGACAGTGAAGTGTAGAATTAATCGTGCGACCAGGCTGGAGCAGCCTATAGTGGATGATTCCTTTCCAATCCCATCAAATACTCAGCATAACCTTTCGAGGCAACAATCCTAGCTTTACGATCATTTGTTGAGCTTCACCACGCTTGAACCATGATCTTTTTCGCACATTATTGTTGTATTTGATCCACTTTTCGTCTCCTGTTACCATTCGCTTTAGAAATTGTTCGATTTCATTTCGTTTCAGCAAAGAATCGCAGATGTTAGTTCGACCCATTAAATTTTTCACAGACAATCCATGTGGTATCCAAACATCGAGCTTCTTCTAGTAGCCAGCTTTTTTGTAAATGTTCAAAATCGTTTGATGATGAATATTTAGTTCCTTAGAGATGTCATGGCTGATAGGTCAACCAGAGCATTTTTCACATCTATTGACAAAATACGAAAAGACTTTTTCGACTGCCCAATCTCTGTCTCAAGTTGCTTACAAAATTAGTTAACTATGCTCTATCTTTAGGGCATATTTTGTCGAGTTTAAAATCGTATAATTATTTGCAGTTTTCCGCCTAACAGACACACGTCAGAAGTGCGCGGAGCTTGGCTTCGACGCTGCGCCTCGCTGTGCCGTCCTTACAGCTCGTTCTCAATTCCTTGCACACTTTTCCGTTTATGTACTCACACACTTGCTAATTCTTTACGTGGTTTTGCACGGCGCCGCTCGAATACAATCTCGCATGGTGAATTAGACGGCGCACATATGTATGTATGTATGTGTATGAGAGAGCGTCCCGCTACTTGTGCATTACAATTATTATATATTTTCAGACAAATTTTCGGCAGCGGCAGCACGCGCTGGGGTGCTGGGGCTGGCGACGGGTGGTGATTTGTGTTTAGAAACCTCCATCACGTCCATAAATGCGTGAAAACAATTTTGTGGCCTACCACGTGTGTGGCATTTGATATTGAATTCAATTTGTTCCGCAAACTTTTTTTGCTAATAAATTTTAGAACCGCAAGCAAAAATAATGTGCGAACATGAGTGCTATGGGCATACATACATATATATGTACATATGCTTAATGCGCTTCCCAGAGAGATTGAGCTAAAGCGCTCTGCACCACTGAAATGCTGACTTAATGCAGAATTTAAGGAGGCTCGCAAATATTTTGTTTATAAATAAATATTTGAAACATTACAACACTTTAATCTTGAAAGATTTCCTTAAATCGCGCCTTAAGCCCACATTACAATTTCTAATTCTGAATCAGCGCAAAACTGCTTGCAACAAGTCCAACATTCGAGCGGCGAATCGCGGCAGATTCATAGAGCGCAATCGCTCCGCTGCCACAGCAAAGCGCGGCATTTGATGAATTGCTCGGCTGGTAATGGGCAAAGCGATGTACACGAGCGCTGGCTGTTGCACCTGGATTAATACATTTTCATTGCAAGTGCAACATTCGTCACAACCGCGCGCTTGCCGGCAGCCACTCCACATGTGCATGTGTTGGTCTAAGGACATTTTTTGCTCCGGTTCCTCGACCACTGCTCACTTATGAGTTCTCGGATTGTTTTCTACTTATTTTTGCTTTGTTTATGTGCGCTCTTGCCGTTTGCCGCTTCAACAAATGCGTCTGCAATGGCAAAGCCAATGCAGCGCCTGGCTGTGTGTGTCGGGAAGCCACGGTCGGCAGAGGACTCCTGTCGGCGACATTTTGATAAATTCCCTATCGCGGCGGCCATGCTGTGTACTACGCGTCGTCTCGGGCCCCAGCAGCGCCATGTGTTAACATTGCTATTTCGTGTGTCATGACGCAATGTTGTGGCATGCACACCCGCAGACTTGCATGTGACTATGTGCGTGACGGTGTTTACATTTGTTCTGCGGTGCATTCACTTGATATCTTCATTGCATGCCCGTTTGTTTTTTCGGTTACTGTGGCATTGCTAATTTCCGCTGGGATGCACGCCGTCGTCGCCGCCAAGCAGCGTTTCATATATATATTATAAATAAGTTTGTATATGCCTCAGGAGATGCACACCTTGGATTACGCAGCCATATGTCTGTACCTCAGATGACAGTTGTAAATTCTTCCGCCGGCTTTGTTGCTCTACTACGTTGAGGACATAAAAACATAAACTCCCAATTTATTGTACAGTTACTTTAAACACACGACGATGCTCGAACAGAGAGCGTGGCACAACCGTGAAGTAAGACAGAAACTTCAAACTCGAGATATATCAGCAATTAAAATGAAGGAAAGTTGAACAATAACACTTGTTTCATAAGTGAGGACCATCGACATGTATCCTACCTTCTTGGAAATTTCATATGCCAGTCACAAATACCAGTCTGAGGAGTAAAGGCATTACTTAATTCGGGAGAAAGATTTAAAAGACCATTATAATGGTAAACCAAATTCCATTCGAATACCTCTAAACATATTTTTATAATATTTTTGAAAATCGTCGTTGCGATAAGCAACAATCATCCTTCGCTCTCCTCTCTTTCCAACCAATATTTTCGAATTTTCTACAATCTTTCATTGGGCCACTATATTGTTTACATTACCAGTATATCACCCTCGTCATAAGAATATAAGAAAATATCTTTGTCGGCTGTACTCTATAAGGCACTGTAAGTGGGAGACAACCGGACCTATAAGAGCTTACTCGCAGCTGCTTCAAGACTTTATTAAATGCCGTTGCTTTTATTGCCGCCAATAATGCATGAGTAGAGCGCTAGCCCGTCATGAAGAGAAGCCTGCAAGTTTAAGTGGTTTCGCCTACAATTGCTTGGCGCGCTACTGGCCAACTAGTGGAGGTCAATATTTTTGTATAAGGCAGTTGGTCCTTAGCGCGCAGGCCATGTATAGCCATTTAGCTCTTGTGTGCTTAAGAACAACGTAGCAACGATAAATTTCATTTGGTGCAACTAATCAAACACTTCGCTGCAATTGAAATGTTTCAATTGGAAATTGTTGTGCCGTTCAAAGGGCACCGGCGCGAGGAGCGGGCAACGTTTTCCAGCTTATCGCTGCGTGTTTGTGTGCCGTCAATCGTTTATTGCTATTCGTTAAGTCATTTCTCTACACAGCAGTAGTCACTAACACATAGAAGCACGCTTGTGCATGTAGTCGAGCCTACTAGTCTATACCTACACAAGGCTTGAGTCACGGAACTACGAGTGGGTGATGCAGGAATGGCTTTGCCGAACCAATTTTAATGCCTTTTATTGTTTTTGTCTGGCTGACATACTGAAATTCCAATCTAAGTGGCATTTGAATGTGAGCGAACAAAATGGTCAGGGAAGCACCTCGAAAATAGCTCTGAGTATAAAACTTTTAGCTCTTTTTGCCTCTACTTCCAATCGTTTGCGCCTATAGCAACCAAAGCTTAGTTGGCAAAACTTAACGGAGAATGTGAGTTGAAGGCGGAGAGAGTAGATCATTTAAAATTAGAATCCTAATTGTTTAAGAGTGGAAACATACCGTTATAGATCGGTTACATTTAAAAGTTTATCCATTTGGAAGTTCCCTACTTTTTTAAAGAAAAAACACAGAAACTTCAAATTTATTAGATAATTTTTATAATAATTCGTAAGAAGATTCTTTGGCATTTCTTTTTTGAAAATCATTTCTTTCAAATATTGGCCGCGACTTTGTCTCAGATGGTCCATTCGTTGAGTCCAATTTTCGATGACTTGTTTGAGCATTTCGACTGGTAACTGGCGATTGACAAGCGTAATATTTTGCTCCAAGGCCCAAATCGAAGAGGGAATGTCCGCATAGACTTTAGACTTTACATATCCCCACAGAAATAAGGCTAACGGTGTGATATCACGATCTTGGTGGCCAAACGACCAGCCCAAAAGGTGAAATTAACTGCTCATCGTTCTCTCAATAAATCCATTGATTGATGCAATGTGTGAGAAGTGGCGCCGTCTTGTTGAAACCAAATGTCGCCGAGAACACGAGCTTCAATTTCAGGCATCAAATAGTCGGTTATCATGGCGCGATAGCTGCCGCCTTTGACGGTTACGTTCTCATCGACATCATTTACGAAGAAATATGAACCGATGATTCCACCGACACACAAACTACACTAAACCGTTGTTTTTTCTGGATAAAATTTTGGCTCTTGAAGCTCTTAAGGTTGTTCTTCGCACCAAATGCGGCAAATGAGGCAGAAATTGACCTCAAGCCCGAAAAATTTGGCTCGCAAACTCTCACAGAGTGCAGCGATGTCGCTTGAGAAGGTCGAGCGAATTCAGTTTTTACAAAAGAAGTATTATGTACGCTTTCAATTTAAGATTTTGACGTTCCAAATTTCCGTTCGAAGAATATATCAAGACTATAAGGACCCCTGACAGCGCTTTAACCCTTTTAGCCCCAAAGTTGCTTATAAGCAACTTCTATATATGTTTGACATCGTTTAAAAAGTCCTTTGGGGCTGAAAGGGTTAAAATGGCGCATCTAGCGCTAATCGAGCCCACGGAGTCAATACTTCTATCTACCTACCTAGAACTCGTTGCTTACTTCTCCTGGACTTTACTCTTACTCTTCTTCTTAAATGTTTTTTGTGAAATCCATATAAAATCTAGTTTTGAGCTTTTCCAACGCCTAAATTTTCTGCTTGCGACATTTCATGTGTGGAATGGATGGTAATCATACTAAGATTTACTAAATTAATTAAAGGTAAAGTATTTAATAAATCCATGTATCTGTTCCTGAGCGATCTTCGATTAATTTAACGACAGATATGTGCAGCTTTCTTCTGCCATTTGTGTCTGCGCGCGGCATTTGTCCTTATTAGTAATGAAGGGGAGTGGTCCTTGCCAGCGTGCAACACAGCCGCGACACTATTAATTTTGTCACATTGACAAATATGCCGACACTCGACTTTGACGGCGGTGTTCATAGTGCAACACAAACTAGAAAAACAGTGCGAGAGCAAACAAGTTAATGCGAATACACACACACACAAATGCCCACATAAAGGGGATATGCTGAATTTGCGGTGGGTGCGTGTGTGTGTTCGTATTGACAAGGGTGTGTGTACTTAATTAGAGACAACCATCCGTCAGTGCAAGTTGTCTGCACCATCAGCGTTGACAGCCGCCGCAGAGTCAGCAACATTAGCGGAGCAACACATTGCACCGCGTGAAGATGCTCGACACTCGCAAAATAATTAAGTGACAATTGTCACGTCACATTGACAGCAGCAGCAAATAAATCTTGTTGGCGCAGCATGTGAATGCGTACACACACCTACACGCATATACAAAACTATATGCACTCATCTATTCAACTAAAATTGTTGTGGGTTTCTATGTGTGTATGTGTGAATATGTTCGACCACATGGATATGCACGAATGTATTTCGGTAGCTCACACGCTTAGTTACATACTCGTTTATGTGGCCGAAAGAAGAGAGTAACAAGCATGTGTGTGTGTAGGTTCTTACTCATGTTAATGCACATTTGCTGTTTATGCGGACATCATTATAAGCTTGTAACCTTCATCGTTTGTCAAAATGTCAATTTATAGTGTGGGGGCGTGTTTACAACTAGTAGCTATAACGGCATATGTTAAATTAAATTTGGATCCTTGTCTTCTCCTACAAAGTTACTCAATGTTTGGGATGACCGAACCTTGATTGCTTGTCTGCCTTGCCGTTTAGGCTTTAAAGTAATTTTAAGGATGGAATAAATGTATTTTTAGAGTAATCAATTTTGATTTAAAATTTTAGTAAACGGTCCAAGGATGTTAATGGACAAAAGCACTAAGATTTCTTGATAGATAGTTTACAGTATTTGGTGAATCATCCCTCCCCAGTGTTATGCGCTGGCTTTAGGACCCGCCACGTAAAAAGAAACCAACAGCCTCGGATAAGAGACCCTCCTTTTGAAGAGGACCAAAACGCCTTAAGAATAGCTATTTAAGGGCATGCACCTGCAATGTCCGGACGCTTAAATGGAAAGGTGTCCCTGCCCAGCAATGTTGATGTTTTCGTAAAAGTAAATGCTGACACACCCCCATCCATGAAGTGCAAAGGACGGGACAAGGACTGAGACGAGTAAGTACTTACGACATTTACTACAGTGGCCATATAAGGACCGCAAATTTGGTGTAGGATTCGTGGCGGGAGACAGACTCCGTCGCCGACTGCTGGCATTCACCCCGGTCTATGAACGTATAGCCACAATCCGCATCAAAGCGAAGTCCCTTAACATATAGTTGATGTGCGCCCACGGCCCGACGGAAGAGATGGACGTTTCTATAAGCGCTTAGACTGCAACTATGAGAGTTGCCTCCTCGACAATGCCAAAATCGTGCGTGGCAACTTTAACACCAGGATGGGCAAAGAAGGTATCTTTGCCACAACGGTCGGTAAATTCAGTCTTCGTTATGAAACTTCCCCTAACTAAGTTGAGGCTGATCGACTTCGCCGGGCCCAAAATATGGTTATATGTACTTAGTACTAGATTTCAGCATAGGAGAATTCATCAAGCCACCTTGCTGTCTCCGAATCGAAAAACCACCAACCAGATCGATCATGTTGTGATAGGCGGAAGACACGTCTCCAGTATTTTGAATATGCGTACGCTCCGAGGTCCTATCATCGACTCGGACCACTATCTTGTTGCAGCCAAGATACGCACCCGTCTCTATGCAGCAAAAAGCGTACGTCAACAAACACAAGGAAGGTTCGACGTCGAGAAGCTGCAATCACAAGAGATAGTTGAACGATTTTCTACTCGACTTGCTCTTCTGCTTTCTCAGAGCACTCGTTAGCAACTCGGTATAACGGAACTGTGAGTTACATTTCAAGCTCCCTACTTATAGCTGCACACGAAATCATTGCTATTCGGAAAAACAAAAGAACAGCTGGTACGAATAGAAGTGCCGTGCCACAGTGAAGAGAAAATATTCTGCCTACCTCGCAACGTTACAATCGACCGCAACACCCTCGGGATGGGATAGATATCGAGAGTTGAAGAGAAAAGCGAGACGCATTTCTAGACAGAAAACGAGAGATATTGATAGTTCTGCTTTCTCCAGACTGGATAAATAAGCGAAGCAACTAGGTTTGGTAGCGAACGACAAAATACCTTCTGTCATTAAACAAACAATCGTCGCACTCGCGACTTGGCTCACGAGTCCCTGTTGGCAGTCCATCAGCTGATTATTTGAAGCATTTAGCTGCCATACAAACTAATGGAGTAGAATCAAGTGCTTGCAAAGAAGGCTCAAAGCATTATTGCCTAAGGTAGTAATACAGTCTCCGAAGAAGGTGTTCGGATCGGGAAACTATGACTTATAGCTGACATACGAACTGGAAACGAATCGGAAACTAGTTTCTTCACGATTTTTTTTGGCTTCTGTAAAGGGTGTTATAGCTTCGGTCAAAAAAATAAAGCCTTGCTTTCTTGCTTCTGGTCTAATCACTACTTCTATCAAGAATCCAAATCCGATACCACAATTTTGAAAAAAAATGCAGTCCAAGCCTTTGTCGGTTTCTCACCAACACTTTATAAATTCCAACTAACCTTTCCAATACAAATACTTACAACTTACATGAATAACTACTTACAAGTTAACGCATACTTACACATATCACCATAATCATGCACTTTATGCAAACTTCGTACCTCCATTTCCCCTTCCGCCAGAAGTAATCATACGCTTGCAGCTAATTCAAAGCCATTAGCAATTGAACACAACTGACCTATTGAAGCGAGCACAGAAGGTCGAACCATATAGCTCAAAGCCTGCTGACTGATAAGACACCAGGTGAGGGGCTATTGCGGTAAAATTAGCAGTATGAACGTTTAATGGCTGTGGGTGTGTGCCTCAAGTTTCCATGTTTGCCACTTGAGTTAAATATGAGTTGTTTCATGTGCAAGACAACCATCTACTTATCCACATGCAAGTTGCCGCCGCTAGACACATTGTCGAGACAGTTATTAACGAAGCAGCACAAACAGACACACTATTCTTAAGCACACCCTACCGGAAGTTATAGCACATAATTCAACTAGGTGTTGCCATGAATATTTTGAACTAGTCTGGTACTGGTATGTTTATGACTGAACTCAAGAAAGTGAAACCATATTGTGCCACAGTCTTCAGAAAATAATAATTTTGACTGAAAACAGTTCTTGGCTGACTAGTTCGGCCTGTAGTGTACACTAGTTGCCAAGTAGTTCATAACTAGTTCTTTTCCTGCAGGGATTGTACGCAAGTAATAACTTTACCACTTGTAGTCAGCGAGTTTATTCTCTGCATGTACAATGTGCATGTGTGTGCTGAATATATATTTGTTTCCAAGTAGGCACTTACTTTGCTGTGTCGCTGTAGATGTATGTGTGTGTGTCAACAGCGCGCATGATGAGCCCTATTTGCGAGGGTGAGTTGAGTTATGCACTTGGCCTTTTTAACCCAATACTGAAGTGGTCTCCGAAGTTTGTGTTAATTTCAGGATATTAAGACCAGCCAGGCAGCGACAAAAACGACATCATTAAGCATAGTTTCCACCCAACCTCCCACGCCTTGCCTTGTTAACCACATTTGCTACTTATTTCGTAGTAAAGACCGGACACGTTCCGGTCATGACTAAAGATAACAATCCTCGCAATGGCTATCGAATTACAAAAACAATAGGTCACTTTGGGTGGGTGACAATGGGAAGTGGCTCTTAACCGGTGAGCGCTGCGTGCCAAACGTCGATATCAACAAAAGCGATTGTTTGCGACAAACTTGCAACCCATAAAACGGGTGAAACGCATACCCCCTTCGCTATAAGCTGTGCTTACGCTTCGCTCGTGGAAAATGCAGCCAAACATTTGCCGTTATATTGGTGCATGTTCGTGTGTACGCGGTCGCCGTTCGCTGCTTGCCGGAACGTGCTGGTTGGGCTGTATAATAAAATAGTGTCTCCACCTGCCGCCAAAGCGCGTGGTTGGTGGAGGAAAGTGAACCATAAAATTATACCGAAATAAACTTTTATATTATTGCCAATTGAAGAGCACGCATAAGAAATATCCATTATGAAAATTAATTAATTTTGAATAAATTGTCCGCTGCACAAACATATTTTACTTTTATTATTGATAGTAATATTTATTAGTACAGGAAAGAGTGCATGTTGAAGGATTGAGGTTGATCGACTTGGCGCGGATATCGAGCAAGTTTGTTGCTGAACTGTTATAGCTCATGCTCTTCACTTCGCGTTGAAGTCAACTCTGAGTCACATCACAGGATAAAAAGGTTGCAAGGTGCAAGGTAGTACGAGAGTAACGAAAATGTATGGTGGGAAATCGCCGCTAGACTCTTGAGAGGAAAGCCCTTTAGATGTTTAGTTGTTTAACTTGAAGATCATATGTATGTATAGATTCGTCAACTCAGTTGGAAGCATTTATTCGAAATTTGTCAATTGGAAAGAAGACTGAATCTTTTTACAAACTTCAATCTCATAAATCTCTCTTTAATACATTGGTCCACAGCGCCAAGCTTTCGACTTTAAGCAAAATACTCTTACCACAATTAATTTATGATAATTTGAGCCGAAGAACAAAACCCTTAGGCATTCCGAACTCAACGAGATTTACTCGAATAAAATCACAAACAAGTACAAACAAGATTTTCAAAATTTCCAAAGTGACAAAAACTGCAAAACTCTCAAACAGCAAACAGGAAATGGAAAAACTAACTGTGTTTAAAATGAATTGTAAGCAACTTTGGATTTGCAGCCAAAAGAATTTCTGACATTACCCAAAAGTCAGACAGAGCGGATGTAAACAATGCATCACAATGAGAGAAGACCGGGGAGATTGAGGGATTTTCATTGTAAGCATGAAAAAACTACAGTTACCTGAACCAACGACTGACGTGTCTACGTGTGCTGGTGTCCATGCGAGCCAATGTTATGCGAGCAAATGGAATAAAAAGCGTCCGTAAAGCTCTTCAGTGGCTCAAACACAATTCACAACAGAGAAATCTCACCTGTTACACGCACAATGCGACAAAAATCAAACAGAAAAATAAACACGATAATGCAACAGTCTCAACAATTGAATAAAAACGAAGGACAGTGCCTCAACACTGCAAAAAACACGCACGCACACACACGCACAAAAAACGTGTGAGCATAAAAACGCGCACACACCCGCTCCCACTCGCCGGAGAGGTGCATACACACGGGATGCAAGCAAAAACACATAAGCTGTGAGGATTACAACAACAACAACAGCGAGGCCTCACATGAGGAATTCGTTAACGGCCGCTGCACCAACAGGCCGAACTCGCAAAGTAAAAGTAAAAGAAACACAAACTGCTGGCCGACGGTTGCCAGCACCATTTTATTTGGGCGCGTCCCATGGAAAGAGTTTGAAGTTTTTCGGCACTTTACCTATGCATATGCGCCGATGTTTGGGCAGTAAATATCCGCTTGCTTTCCTCACTTACCCAATCAACATACACAATTGCCTGGCCAAGCACACACACACAGACAGAGTTGCATACAACGGCCTACATTCGCTGGCATGCCTTAAATGCCAGGACGAAAATCCACACCTATCGATGGTCGGTGGTATTGAAGTTGCTTTATTTACCAGAGTATTGCCGAGCAAAGTTCCATTGACAAGGCGTCAATCCGTGAAAGCGGCATCACAGCCTGAAAGGAAGGCGACGAGAATGAAAAGAGTTGCCATGTGCAAGTGAATTGCAACGGCACTTAATACTATGTAAGCAGGAATGTGACGAGTGCGGAATGTATGTTACGATATGAAAATCTAATTTAGCAGATCTTCGCTTGCAGAGCACATTCCGTTCGTATAGACGAGTTCTCCTCGCTTTGCCGATTTCGAAAAGTGATTAACAATATGTGCTGGGCGAAAGCTTGTAAAGCAAAATGCGGAATGAATTTCCTTCTTGTTTAAATTTAATTGTTGGCTTTTATAATATCAAGATTAAGAGTGTCATATATTTCTATTTTTTAGCTTGGTCTGGTGGTCCCACTTTGTTTAAGAAATAATAATAAAAAGAGACTTTAAGCTTTAAGTTAGAAGTTGTCTTACACTTATCCGTAGTTCCAGCTCTAGATCTAAAGATGATGATGAATTAAATATGAAATTCTTCCTCTTCTTCTTTAATTGGGTAGACATCGTTTCGTCTGTTCGCAATTTGACGAGATACCAAGTGCAGCCAAGTCCTTCTCCACCTGATTTCTCCAACGGAGTGAAGGTCTTCCTCTTCCTCTGCTGCTTCCCCCGGCGGGTACTGTGTCGAATACTGTCAGAACTGGAGTTTTTTTTATCCGTACGGAAAACATGAGCTAGCCAGCTTAGCCGTTTATCGTTAAACCGAATGCTATATTCGCCGTTGTTAATGCGCAAAGGACTTAAATGTTCCGCAGAACCTTTCTCTGGAAAACTTGTAACGTCAGCTCATCAGATGCTGTCATCGTCCATAGACTCCATATAGCAGCACGACAATAATGAGGTCTTTGTGCGTCGAGAGAGGACTTTACTTCTCAATTGCCTACTCAGTCTGACACATATACATTACAATATATGTTGTGTCTAGACTCGAAATATGCTTTTATAGACAACGATTCTATAGAATAGTCAAGAGTTAAAAGACCTAAAGCTCGAGAACTATTAATTAAAGGAAAGTAAAAGTAGTAGACTCGAACAAAGGGTTAACACGACAAAAATAGTGAAGGATGGCAAGAGAGTAGAGGCAAAGGAGCACAGATCAGCTCGTCGTTAGTATACGTAAGGAAGCTGAGCTAGTGGACGTTTTAACTTTAACTGTGCAAGAGGGTGTACGAGTATGAGTTGCTGTAGTGGCTCGTAACTTGTTCATTTTATCTGTCGGTTTAATCTCACACATTCAATTTCCTATCTAGTTTTCCATTTGCTTTTTTCCACATTTTGTCAGTTGTTAGCACAGCAAGTCCAGAGCACAGTCGGCAGAAAGCGGCAATGAAAGGCGCGCCGAAACCTTCCACATACCGAGTACGAGTCGGCAGCTAGTCGCCAATGCGATATGAGTTGTCGTTAGTGTATCTGATGGTAATCTGATTTTTTGCTACCGGCACCAAAGTCGGCTGGCGTCGGTTGCATGGTGTAGGGATGCCTGCTCGCCCCAGAACATTTTACACTCCTTTTTTTTGGTAAACGTTTTGTTATTGCTACTTTCGCGATACGGTTGTCGATGTTATTTTCAGTTTTCTCCAGTTATTTTCATGTTTTTTGAAGTACCCCTAGATTGGTAGCCAACAAAGGATTTGTTTGTTTGTCCTAAATGTGTATGTGTGTGTGTGTGTGCGCAGGGATTTCCAAACCGATTTGTGCGCCGACACACCAGCACTGCCACGCTGCAGCGCGTCGCAACGCCGTCGGTTGTGCGCGGTGTTAGCAACGCGACTACACAGAGTCGAGCCGGGTTAGTTGTTGTTGTTTTTTAGCACTTCAAATCGAGCGCCCCGACTCAGTTTGAATGCTATACGCGGGAGTCGCTTAAAATGCAGTGCCGGCATATTCGATGCGAAACAAAGGGCGGCAATTGAAAACCTCGCTGGCAACGCGCTCGCACAAAGCCCTCCCCGCGCGTGTGAGTCGCAAGGGCTGACATATTTACGCTTGTGTGTGTGTGTGTGTGCTGGCAGCGCTATGCGAATAAACTGTTTGACCGCTGTAGGTGCCGGCGCTAAGTCTGGTGGCGCCCTAACATCGCGCCGCCACACACGCTGCCCACGCTGCCCGCAGCCGGTTTACAAGCGTCGCTCTTTGCATAATTGAATAAAGTTCGTTAGCAAAGTATTTAGAGTTTTTGAGCTTCTATTTTTTGTGTGTGGCTGTGTGTATGCGAGTACGCGGCATTCGACGGCACTCAACAGCGCCAGTGTCTGTGTGTATGCGCGGCGGTTCAGTTAAGGCCATAATGGAACCCGACTGTTAACAATACTGTCGGCCGTTAAGCTTATCTGATGAATAAGTGTTTCCTTTTTGTTTTGCGTTTTCCCACTTTCCCACTTTTTCACTTTGTTGCTGTTTTTCCGCAATATCCACTGGGTTTTCTCACCTCTTGCGCTGCCGGGATGTGTCAGTGTTGCCCTTGGACATTGCCAATTGCAACAGTTCAATGGCGCGGCGTTGTTGCTGACGTTGACGACTGTATTACTGTATTTAAATGTGCAATGAATGTTTTGCTCCTTTTAGCGTATTTCATGGCTTATTTTAATACACAATACACAAACATGCACACGCAGTGCAAATGTACATTAAACGTATTGCCATAAAAACTTCAACTTTTTCAAAAACTTTGTGCACACCCACACCCACACATATGCTGTATGTGTGATTACATGCCGTTAAAAGCTTTATATGTCTCTAATTTCAGCGAAGTATGATTTTATTGCTGCCCTTTCGCGCATTTTAAATCCAATCAATACACACGCGGGGCCGCAGGCCTTATTTGCTCGACTTTTTCCAATTCCGGCAGATTAAATTTAATTACACGAGCGCACAGTATTGGTTTTGCTAGTTATACGGATTTTTCTTTAAATTTAAATACGCTGCGGTGTCGCTATTCTAGTGGCCGTTTCCATTTACCGCTATTATTTGTGCACTCGCACACGGTTCGTGGTTCGGGTGCGCTGGGTGTGTGCTTGTGGGTGGTTGTGTTGGCTCAATAGCATCACTTGGCAGAAATTAAAATATTACGGCCGCAAATAATGCTCAATAACAGCTGCCGTTCGCAGTGGCAGCCGAAGCCGACGCGGACAGCTCTTCAATATCCTTTCACATAAAGTTTGCATATATTGTAGGTTTTTCTCGAGCGCTTTTGCGCCGGTAAATAGGCATCGAGAGCGGAAATTGAAAACATAAAATTTTATTTCACTTTTTAACTATTTATAAGTGCGTCTGGTTGAATCTGTATCCGCTTGCAAATGTATTTATATTCACCTGGTTGCACACACTCGCCTCACACACACATGCCGCACACTCGCACACACCAATGGCCAAGCGCACGGCTGCGTGTGTCTGTATGTGCGTCTACGTGTCGTTTGGCCTTCCGTTGCGCCCACCTTGACATCTGCTGGCGTCTGCAGTTATGCACGTGACGACTGGATGGTGAGTGGCTGCGCAGCGAGTAGTTGATTTCCGCTAGTTAAGTGGCAGAGAACTTTGTTGCTTGGTCGGAGGTGCGCATGCTGGGTGTATCCATATTTTTTGGCAAACTTTTCAGTCGCTGTCTGCTTTTCAGGCGGCGTTTACCGTTACAAGCAGCTGTCATATCGCACTGCTTTGTGGTAAGTTTACATTATTAGTTGCAAACGAGCACATCAATGTGGGATTGAAGCCATATCTCTATGTGATTTGACCAATATTAGCATCTGCCTTTTTAAAAACCTTTTCAGAGAGAGTAAACTGAAAAAAATTAAAAAATGCTTTAATTTAAGTAATATTCAATTGCAATGCTTTAATAGCATTACATAATAGCATACAAAACTACCATTATCTTAATAGTTTCCCCTGAGTTGGACTTCTGCTTCAGTGCAAACGTTTTCGATAATTTTTATGCACAAAAAAACGCTTCTAACACAGCAGATAAATTTAAAGCGGAGCACCGCGGCTGCATAAAAAAATACTTCGGCACAAGACCCCTAAACTCAAAGATCATAAATATTTTGGTATGCTATTGAATACTGCTCCCCCTCTTTCACCTATCGACACATAAAATAATTTATTAATGTATCTCTCTTTTTTTAATCCCTTGCACCACTAACTGTTTTTACAAAACTCAGCCATCTCACCTTCAACACTTTTTATTCCGAGCGATAAGTCGCCGGCTTGTTGCTCACTCGAGCGCTGTTCATTCACTCCGTTGTTTATTTTTTAATTCTCCTTTGTGTGGAAAATTGAAATCTTACTTGAACGAACGAGCACAAAAGCCAAGTTGGTTAAAAATCTCCGTTATGTTTGTGTGTGCACACATACAGCCGAACGTGCATGAATAATACAATGGCGTATTCAGCGTGTTTTCAACGCAACCTCAAACGAGTAAAGACTTAAATTTCCACCTGAATGTAGCTGTTGAAATGATACCCTCGCCTTGCCACACAGCACTCACTTGTGGCCGCTACAGTTGCATTTGCAGACGGCGGCACTGACCCATTGTTCGCAACATTTTTGGCGGCGCCGCGTAGAGGTACGAATGCTCGCCGAGGCACTAAGGGCCTTTGTGTGGAGCACAGCGCCAACAGCAACAGCACATTAGCGGGGCCAGTTCGGCGTTTCACAGGGAACCTGGAATTAAAGGGTACACACACATTAATTTGGCGTGTTTTGGCTGCGGTGGAGCACAAGCACACGTAACTTAAGTCGACACCGCCCCCCTCTGCATCGTTTGTCGGCACTTCGTCGTATGCAAAGACACATATGCGCGTCAGCAGGTGATGAACGGCGTAAGCGCACTGCTGGGCACGGAAGCGCGTTGCACTCAGTCTTTCCATGAAATGCTTCGCGTGAAAATTTGTTACTCATAGATTTTACACGCCGTTTTCGCCGTTTCCTTTGCTGGCTTGACTTCGCAAATTTAAGTTCGTTTGTGGCAAGTGTTTATCATCTTTATTTGCCCTAACAAATGCGCTGCTAATGGACAACTCAGCACCTGCCTGCGACGTGGAACATAAATCCGCCAAATCGCTTCATTTGCTCAGTTCCCATTCCACCGCACTTCGGCGATTTCACGGTGGCATCCTTTGTTGTATATATTAACGCCAAGTGATATTTAAATTTACCGACTTGTATGTGTGGCGGTGCGTATGAGTAATTATATTTGCCTGGAGACGGAAACACAACCTTTGATTTAAATTTGATCTTCTGCGTCAATATCGATCACATCTTTCCTTGCCTCGGATTTAATGAGATTGCTCGACTGCGCAGACAATAGATTAGTTCAGAACATAAGGAAAGTAAAATGTAAGTAAGTAAGGAAGGCCTAAGTTCGGGTGCAACCCAACATTGTATATTCTTGCAGGAATCAAAGTCTGAGAAATACTTAGAAGTGTAAATCGTCAACCTGAGGATCGAAATCCAAGCAATTTTATATATACATATACCCTGACCGATAAATTCGGCATAAGTCGGATTAATTTAGTATATGTGAGTTGGAGTAGAATCGACCCATTTTATCTATTAACTACTATAATGTCATATACTAAAAAAAATTTCCCTTCATTCAGGTACCTCATATAAAATCACCAATTATTGGGAGCAAAGTCAGCCGGATGTTCGAAAATACTGGTAATAGTTTTATGGGGGCAAGGTAATGTTTTCGTCCAATTGTATCTCTTTTAGGCACAATGATGTACTGTTATGACTCTGTAATTTTCATTGACAAAAATCAAATATTGGCCTATATATCCAACATAAAGACACCTAGAAGTTCGAAAATCCTTATGTTGGCTATATTGGGGCTCAGGGAAGTATTGACCCCATTTAACCCACTTTTTATACACGGAAATATTGGGTAGTCAAAACTCTTTTCGTATTTTGTCAATAGATGTCGTTGCAGTCATATATTCTCAGTGCCATACCATATACACAGTGTTGAAAAGGCGAGATTTTAGCTTCAATTAACAAAAAATAGTTAAATTCGAGGAATTGAAAAAAAGTTACAGCTTTTCAAAAATTAGTGAAAATAATGAAGAAATGCGGTTTATTTTGAAATTTTTGTACAAAAAAAGGGAAGAATACCATGCAAGCCACCAATAAAATTTGTGAAGTATGCGGAGACGATGCTGCAACGGTTCGGGTAGCACAACAATGGTTCGCTCGCTTCTGTTCTGGAAATTTCTATGGGAAAGATGCACCTCGCTCTGGTCGACCTATCGTTGAAAAAGTCAATGAAATTATGGAAAAGATTGACCAGGATCGTCACATAAGAACCTAATATACATCATCAAACGGTTTTGAACCATTTCAAAGAAATAAGTATTTAATGTAAGTTTACGGAGTTACGGCACTTTGTGTAAGTCTCAGCGTTGTGTGCCTAGCAACTACTTATCCGCGCTGCCACAAATTCGCAGCAACATGAACAAGCATTTGACGGCAACTAGTGGATGCATAACTTTATTTATGACACCGCGACGAGATACCTGCCAACCAATGCATGTGTGTCTGTGCTTAACGTGCCACAACGATGGAAGCCAACAACAGAGAGCTGTGGACACGCACAAACACACACACGCTTGGCGTTGGAGTTGACCAGTGGTGTGGCAGCTGTTGTCACAGGCGCCACTGCAGTTTGCTCGCAGCACTGCGGCAACGCTGCACAGTGTGCCTTTCACACCTACGTGGGTGTGTGTGTGTGGCAGGTGTGGGGGTGTAGTAAGGATATACAATATGTATGTATGTATGTAAATACAAAGGAATGCAAATGTTTTTTGGACAAAAATGCTCGTGCATGCATAACATTTGGGAGCGGATAAGTGTTGCCACCGACGCTGACGGGTGTTGCCACTGCCACTGGCATCATACAGTGGCCGTCGCCGTCGCCATTGCTGTTGCTATTGCTGTTGTTCTGTATTATAATTTATTATTTTGCTAAAAAGTTTTTACTCCATGTAAAATGGCTGTTTTTGTGTTGAGTTCGGTGTTTTGCAAGTTTTGTTTCTGAATTTTTATATTTATTCATCCGCTTGCACAGTTATGCTTGCATTTGTTGCCACACTTTCGACTGTTGCCGTTGTTGCCCCAGTGAGTGCGTGTGTGTGTGCCGCTTGGGGTCGCAAACGGGCATCAAAAACTGTTTGCACGGTCATTATTTATTTAGCTACTGGTTGAGCGCTGTTGTGGCGGCGCGCGCTAAATTCACCAATTGGCTCCCCACGCACACACACGCCTCACGTACATCTATGTGTGTGTGTGCGTATGCCGTGGCGCATTTGAGTCACCATGCAACGCGCTGGCAACGGATGCTTTATAAACATATGTTTTATGACCGCACACATGCGAGTTTATTTGGTGAAATATTATATTTTGGAATAGCAACTTTTTAGTACTACTTGCTTTTGTTGTTGTTGTAATGCGAAATCCTGTTGATATTCGGCAAAAAGTGTGTGTAGAATAATTTAATAAATGGTATAGCTAAATAATTAATGAAAAACTCTTTTTACCTACTCACAGAGGCCCGCGGGTTATTATGCTGATTTATTATTTCATGATATTTAACCGATTATATCGCCAAAATAGTAAAATAGTTTGCTATTGAGAGACGAATAAATGAATAAAACCAACTCAAGAGTAAAATATTAAATTTAATATTTCCAGTAATTAGAAAACACGTGCTAAATTAGAGGAGTAAATTCCACAGCAACCCAAGTCAGCTCTACTGACCTAGCACACCGAGTTGTTGCCAAGAGATAACACGATTGCAATTCCACTTTCGCTGCTCGCGAAAATCGCATTACGCCGCGAATCGCAGATTATCTCTTACTGGATATGAACCTCCACACAAATACACAGTTAAAAATCATTTGTTTGCCAAACCGCGAAAAAGATCAACGAGAAGCGCAGAACAATGCTAATTTTATATGCAATCCTTTCTTCTCCAACCAAATCCATGCAAACGCGAGTGCAAGGCAGCGGGGAAGGGCAGCGAATGGCCAAGGCGGTGCAGAGCCACTCTAAGCGGCACTTTCGGTCAAAGAAATGCAGCTGATTAAAAGTTTTCTTGCAGGTGAACTAAAATTAAGTACAATAAAGTGTCGGCAAAGTACACAGAACAAAACCAACTAGAACATGGCAAAACAACAACAAAAACAGCGAGCATTGTTCGGTTTACAGATTAAAGAGCAAACAAGCAAAAGTGCAAATACTTACATATATGTGGACTTGCGTGACTCTATACACCTCTAAACATACATGTATGTACATGCGCACACACATTCACTAGACGTTCAGAATTTAAGACTTTTAAGTGACTGGTGAGCAAACTCGGTTGTTTTCGAAACCCGCTTAAATAAAAGTGGCAAGAAAAAGTTTAGAAGTTGAAACAAACAAACATCAGATATCGCGCATTGAACATTGAGCTACTCAGCTTAACCTTAGAACCGTGAATTGGGCACTTAATCTCCATACTCAGTTTTGATATTGAATTTGGTTTTTAATATTGAATGGGAATTGAGCAGTCTAATTTGATCTTTTTTAAGCAAAGTGATAGACGATATGGAGGATGAGATCATGTGTAGAAGTTGACGCAAGTGAAGAAAGTACGCCATTCACTTGGAAGTGGCCAGAAACGATTCATCTACATATGGCTCAAACAGCTCACAACTTCCGGTCTTAGATCAAGTATCCTCTGGGTAGCCGAACGCCATCCGTTTAAAGGAGTGCTAAAGTAAGAAGGCGAACCATCCCTCCCCAGGTTTGTGCGCTGGGTTTGGGACCCGCCACGTAAAAAACTCTCCAATGAAAAGGAATCAACAGTCTCGAATAGGAGATGATGGTGGATGAACAACATATCACTGATTTTCGCCCACACCCTGAGTGAAGAGAGGGACGATGTGACCAAAGTTGTCTTCTATGAGCGCTCTTATGAGAGCTGCCCCCCACGTTGTCAAAATCGAGATTGGCTACTTCAACGCCAGGGTGGCAAATAAGGTATCTTTGACATGAACCATCAGTAGTTTTAGCCTCCATGATGGTCCTCAAATGGGTTGAGGGTTATCGACTTCACCGGTGCCCGAAAGATGGTTTTCTGTAGCACTATATCCCGGCAAAGAAAAACTAATCAAGCTACATGGCTGTCTCCGGATCGAAAAGCCACCAACCAGATCGATCATGTTGTGATACACGTCCAGTGTTTTGGACGTCCGTACACTCCGAGATCCTAACATTGACTCGGACCACTATTTTGTTGCAGCCAAGATACCAAGGTTTGACGTCGAGAAGCTGCAATCGCAACCGACAGCCGAACGGGTTTATACGCGTACTTGCACTCCAGCTCTCTGAAAGCACTCGTCAACAACTCAGTATAAGGTAACTGTGGCGCGGCATTTCAAGCTCCTTACGTACAGCTGCAAACGAGACCACTAGTTTTCGTAAAAGGCAAAAAGATAGCTGGTACGATGAGGAGTGCCGTGCCGTAGTGTAGATAAAATAGACTGCCTAAGCATACTAAACTTATGGAGGGAACACTTCTCCGGCTTGCTGAATGGCAGTGAAAGCATAACACCGCGTTATGGTGAACCCGTTTCTTCAATCGATGACGATGGAGCGAACGTTCCATTGCCCGTCTGAAGAACAATAAAGCGAGGGGAGCCGATGAACTGCCGGCCATTACCCCCAACTGTGTGAAAGATTAAAGCCCACCGCCAACTAACTGATTGGAACTTATCAGTGTGGTTTTAGGCCAGATATTCGCCACACGCCAAATGACACATGAAAAGAGGAACGACACAAACTAACTCTTTGTCGATTTCAAAGCTGCTTTTGACAGAACGAAAAGGAGCTGCCTTTATGCCGCAAAACTAATACGGGTGTTTAAACTAATGTTGAGCAATACCAAAAGCTCCAGCAGGATCGAGAAGGACCTCTCCAAGCCGTTCGATATCAAACGAGGTTTCAGACAAGGCGACTCCCAGTTGAACTTATTAATGTAATTATGTCGAGAATAAATACATATTTTTAATTTATGCAGAGGAAACTTTCTTGATAGCTTTTTCCATACGGATTTCTGCGTGTCCCATATAGCATCATAAAAACATTTGCTCTAGTTCATGCTATTTACTTAATTGTGTTTCAAAATCTCAGTCCTCGGTGGAAATGGTGACTACTCGGTTTTTACTGTTTGTCCTTTTTTTATATAGACCTACATGCACACTCGCAAACACGGAAGGCCAAACTGGCTAAGCCAATGCACACATGTCTAAGGCTTTTGAGTGCATTTCTAATGCACCAGGGAGCGGTGGAATGCATGTTGGAAAATAGAAACTGCAAAAGTTTCACGAAACACAAAGAAAACATTTACTAAAGTTGCATTTCCGTTCGGTACGTGTGCACATCCGAACAACAACGGAGAACCCATATCTTAGGCAATAACAACAAGAAATATACAAATACTTATATATTGTGTTTTAGAAGCTGAGCCAGTCCATTGGTGCCGCTGGCTGCATCTTTTGTGGACACTAACGCACACACACACACACGCAAAACCGTGCTGGTAGTACACGCGTATGCCTGTTTGAAGAGAGGACATAAAGGAGGGTCCGTAAGAAAATTAAAGGGCAGTCCAAACGGACAGTCCCGGCCCTAACCAACTGCAGTGTAAATATTTAGAAAACTTTGCAGTGGCTTCCCTTCAATTTGCCTGCATGTGCTCTTTCATTTTACTACTGTTTGCTTTTCCACTGCTCTTACTTACCAAGTTCTTTGTACTCACTAACTAGACATACACTTACCATTTTTAAGCCACTTCCGAAATAGTGAGGTTATGTGGGCTGTGTTGGAATTGTGAACACTCGTTTATATACAGTTTAAGGGAAATATTTCGATAAGCTACGCGAAACGTAATGATGAGACAGTTTAGTTGTCTGAAACTGAACCGCCGAGAAATAAGTCGGCTGGCCATGAGAAATTGAAACATTTTGACATATCCAATGATTGGCTTGGCGTTCAGTGCTTTGAATATTATTCTGTCAACGCTGTGGCTCCTATTTTTTGTTCAAAGGGTTTTTGTTGCTTATATGCAACGCACATTGCATTTTTTCACACTTTTTCTTTATCTGTTGTTCTTCATAGTTTCCTGGGAAATAGAAGAGGGGTGACAATGCACTTTACAAATTCGCTTTATCAGTGAAAAGAATAACAAAACAGTCAAACGGCGGTGAAAGACAAATACATGAGTGGACCACCTACACCCAAGCAATCACCTGAATATTCTACAACCCAGTAAACAATTGTGTTGGTTAGTATTTGCAAGTATTTAAACAGTCTGTTGGGAAATGGAGATTTCGATAAACGAGTGGATTCCCCACGAATATACTCATGCTGGTATTGACACGGTATTCCTTTAATATCAATTCTCTGGACACTTAACATTGAATAGATTACTATGAAGTCCCCCTCTTCGGAAATATATCGCATAGAACCCAATCCAAACTTTTCTATAAATAACGCTCTCAAGTTGGTACCGCAGTGAAGAGCAGCCTCCGCCTAAGGCACAAATTTTCGAAAGCACTCTGAATTCTCTCTACAAAGCCATTCGTTTGATTTTATTGTTTATTGGGTGCAATCTTGCCGCAGTGCGGGAGCAGATGCAGTTTATGTCGGTGCATACTTGTGTGTACCACATTGCTGCTTAATCAAAGGGCAAAGTAAGTTTAGCTCAAGTTTAGATATTGTTTATAGCTATTGTGCTATATATGTTATAGTACATAAGTCCATTTTCTTGTACTATTCGGAACGTAAGTACACACATGCCCTATTTGTTGTATTTTTTCTTACTCTAGCGCAACGGGTCTGCAAATAAGAAACTTTTCTAGGCTGCTAGGAAGCTTTCCACTACTGCAAGGACTATTATTCCAGGACTGGCCGCAATTAGTAATAACTTTATCATGTTAGTCGGCACCTTATACTAACAGCGAACGTTTAAAGCACTATATGTGCATCCAATCCTTCAAAAGGAGATTAAGAATCCGCAGAGCTTCGAAAATCCGCTCTTATTCGCATGTATGTGTGAGATCGGAATATCAATTCTGAATTTCCACATTCTCTCAGTCGACAAATATTTTTTTTTGCCTAAAGTCTTTACCTCGCCCTACTCACTCAATTGAATCTTCCTGTAGAGAAATATTTTGAGCAGCTTTCCCAAACTGTGCCCCATATTAATCTGATAGGGCACAATAGACCTTAGGCTACGGTGCATTTGTCACCTAATTATTGACCTGATCATGTTCTCTCAATCGATGAGAACTTAAACCAAGTCTTTGTTTTCATCTTCGCCTATACAAACAATTTAATTCTCCCAAGAGCACGGATTAATTGTTTGTTTGTGGTTGTTGGTGATTTACCAGTGCACCTTAGCTTTTCCATACAGCTAATTTTATTGGCGCCGCAGAGGTGAGTCGGTCAAGGAAAGTGGCATGCAACAAAAGAAATTATTTGCTAAAGTGCGCAACGCATACACTCCAGCACGCATCGAAGGGCTTGAAGGACAAAAACGTTTGAGATTTTTCAAAATTGAATTGTACTCGACAAGCGAAGTGACCCGAAGCGATTAGGGCTAGTTGTTGTGCAAATATGAATGCAAGCGAAAAAGTTTAAATCAGCAAACGTTTTCTATTTATATTTACGGATTACGCAAGAGACCTAACCCACCCCGTTTTGCCTTAAGCTCACAACAAACGAAATATTTGCCCCCCAAATGGCTGTGTGTGTATTTCATAAATGTGTGTCATGTGTGACTTTTAAAGATATTTCGTATGCACTTGATATGAAGTATGCAAGAAAGCCGTTTGTTTTCGCTTTCGCGCTGAAAATCTAGGCCAAGCGCCGTAATCTATGCAACGCTTATACGAGGTATAAGGCAAGCATATATGTCGTATTAAAAGTAACATACATAACTGAGGGTGTGTGTGCGTGTGGGGCCGCTGCAATAATGCAGAGTTAACAAGAAATTACCCAAATTACTTACTACTGCTGCGACTGCGGCGACCGCAGTAAAATGCACCGAAAGTCAAATACTCAGAACAAATAACACAAATGGCACTCGAATGTATCTAACCAACCGACTCACCCACAGCCACGCTGCAGCGACATTGTTCCCAACAGCCCCATAACTAGCGTTGCCATTGCCAAGGAATAGGGGGTGCAGATAAGTCCATCCCCCCGCTTTCTTAGTGCCGCATTCATAAGAACGAAAAATTTAATTTCAATAAAAGGCGACCACAAAGTTTACACACATGTCGTGGCGGCAGCAGGCGGCTAATGTCGTCGAAATGCAAAATTTTGCCAACCACAGCAGCAACGAATCGGTGGCAACAGCAACAATTGTCACAGCGGCACATCAGCAGCGGGCCACGGTCGGCACTCGTACGCCACCAGCAGCTTTTCACCATTTCGCGTGACAATTGGGTTACTTCGCTCTCTTCGTTTGCCGTGGTGCGCCGACGCTTTGTTGTCGCCTCGTTGGCATTCGAAAGTTTCTAGTGAGAGAGTACGCTTGAGAAGGAACGCTTTGGGACGGTTTGAGTGAGTCGTTGCGATGTTTTCCTGTAGTGAAAGTGAAGCGACCTACCTCAAGTGGACTTAAAGTGGACCGGAGTGAAGGCTCAGCTGGGTGCATCCGAATTGTGTTAATGCAATGAAAAAATGTGTATGTAGCTGCTTAAGAGTGTTCTATATGAATGTTTTTGGTGACTTACTGTGGCTAAAATCGTGTTTGAACGGTACACAAATAGCGGCACCGATCTGTTTGAGAGGTGATAAAACTCTCTTATGAGTATATATATGTAAATACATATGTACGGATGTATGGGTATGCCAAAAGTTCTCTAAGCCAAAAAGTGGTACTTCATTTTCTTAACTGGTTTTAAATCCACACGAATTCGTCTTGTAGAACTTAATTTTACACATTGTTCTACTCAAAATCATAACCACAGTAAATTTTTGTATGTGCGTAAACACATGTAACCAAATCAGAGCCGTTATAAATCACCGAAGTACTCACAGTAAATGTTAAGAGATAGTAAATGCGTCCCTTGAGGAAGTAAATACCGTTATGCACCTTCAGAAAAAAATACAAATAAACCACATCGCAATAAGAATGTAACAACACTGCAAAAGTCCGTCTGCAAAAAGCTGTCATGAGCTTAAAAAGCACACCCACCAATCGCACTGTTTTATCGACAGTAATCACAGGGTGTAGAGAATGATAAATATTTTAATGAAATTATGAAATTGAACTTCATACTTGAAATTCACACCCTGTGGTAATTCACCGTTATAAATTATAATATTCTCTCATTCCGAAATAATGACTCCTTTTCACTCCTTTTCCTTTCCGATTAAAAAAAATATATTTGGACATGACTTTTTGACCACGAATAATTACTTTCAATTTAAAAACATGATAAACCATAGATAGATAGATACCGGGAGCTGAAAAGGGTTCTGAGATGATGACAAAATCGAGAGAAGCGAAAAGGTGTGAGTACGAAAAGCTGGTTAAACTGGCCGATAGAGGAATGGTCGAATATTCTACGAAAAGATGCGACGTCTAACAAGAGGTTTCAAGACCGGGGCATACTTTTGTAGAATACCCAGATGTGATCTAGTGACTGACACCCAGAGCATACTGAAATTAGAGAGGAAATACTTGGTGAATGGCAGTGAAGGCATCACATCTGGAGATGGTGAACCCGGTTCTCCAAGCGATGACGAAGGTGCGGACCTTTCATTGCCCGACCTTTAAGTAGTTCGAATAGCAATTACCCGTCTTATAAACCACAAAGATTCAATGGATTGCCGACAGAGCTATTCAAATACGGCGGCGATGAACTGATAAGGAGCATGCATCGGATTCTTTGTAGAATATAGTCGAACGAAAGCAAACTCGACGATTGGAATTTAAGTATTCTCTGTCCTCCTCGATCCTGAAAAGGGGACCCCTCAATCTGAAGTTGGGCAAACGTAGTATTTTCTGATATTGCGTATAAACGTTTCTAGTCCTTCCGGGTGGACCTTCACGGGACAAATTTTAATGGGAATGATGCTAAATGTAATCAGTGAGGGAGAAAATGTTGTGCGTAAGGTGATCTTCGTTTCGGAGTTGAAAGCGGAATTCCACTTCCCAGATCGATAAATTTGAAAAGTAATGTATGTATGTAAAAAACAGTCTCCACTTTTCATCATATGTATAATTCTGAACATTCCATGCTCTATTAGTTAAGTTGTGACCTGAACTCAATGCGAGCAAAAGTTAAATTGTAGCCAAGTTGAAAACTTTCCCGTATTTGATTTTCTCATTTCTCAATTAGTTATTTTTATAACACAATTCCATAGCGCTCGTTGCAAACTTGAAATTCCTTCGGGCATAACTGAGCCGTTTATCGCAATTATCTCATTATTGTGGAATGATTAGCATGGAAACGCGAAAAGCTGATTGATAAACAAATTTTGTGGTTTAGCACAATCGTACGCAAGTGCTGGAGCGGCCGGCGACCGGGGCGACAATCGGACTATCGTTGGAATACGCCAGAAAAATACTTCATATAATTATTAGCCTGAGATTGAACTGGTTAGGCATCAAGACGTTATACTTACGCTAATAGTGCTCGTTAATCTTAAAGAGATCTAATTTCGTGGCGTGAATTGCAATCTCCGTAATTAGCAGCGATATACGAATTTGTGAAAATTTAGCTGGAAAATAAAAATTAATTAGGTGCGCTTTATATCTCCAAGAGGAACTGAATATGTATTATGGCTTATGCCAAATAATAAAAGACAACATATTGCCAAAGTGGAAACTTTTGAAAGCTTGAGAATTTCGCACTTGTTGAGCAATGACTTCCTCTTTGTTGGCTGCCCAATGAAGCCTTTGCTGGCTCTTTCGGAAGCAGGAAGAGGGAACAGAGGTAATGTAATTTTAAAATTTACTAGCAGATTCAAAAATCGCTGGCTTTGGTTGGAAATGCTTCTAGAGGGAACAGAGGTAATGTTATTTTAAAATTTACTAGCAGATTCAGAAATCGCTGGTTTTGGTTGGAAATGCTTCTAGAGGGAACAGAGGTAATGTAATTTTAAAATTTACTAGCAGATTCAAAAATCGCTGGCTTTGGTTGGAAATGCTTCTATTTAGTTGCTATAGTTTGAGCACAAATATTTTCTGCACAATATGTCTAAGTAAAAATATCCAGATAACGCTTTAGAGGTAAGCCTCTTATTCTTATGTTGTTCATACATTTTTTAATTCTTTCTGGAATTCTTAAAGCTTATGCCAGGTACAAATTCTCTGCTCAGTTTTTCATGGCCACATTTAGTTCTATAACTCCGCAACCAAGTGAGGCCCCAAGTACCAGTAAGTTACTAGTTTAATACAACCTTATCAGTTTTTTTTCGAACATCGATTTCTATTACTATTTGTTAACAACAGGATTTCAAGGCCCTCGTATGCTATCCTTAAGGAACATTTTGCTTAGTTTCTGATCTAAAACAATGCAATTTTCTAAAGTCACGTAAAGCCGTTCTCGAGTTTATCGAACAGCGAGGAATGACCTTCAATACACGGGCCCGTATGGATTTTTGTTATTGAATGGCAATGAGATGTAAACTTAGTTCTTGACTTGACTTTCATATGTTTTGGTTTTCTTGTGGTATCTTAATCTTTTCACACTTTCTTTCATAATTTTTTTTTACTTTATTGTGACTCTTCGGCGGAAACTGTCCAACTTATGGATGTTTGCGCAAATCCCTCCGAAAACATCTTCCATCAAGTAGATTTTCAACTGTTTATTGTTTATTAAAATTTTCCGTCGTGTGGCTTTAGAAAAGTGTAAATAAGTAACTATTCATAATGCCACGATTTGATTGATGAAGCGAGCGAGTTCACAGCTTTTAATATTCATATAAACACCATTTATTTGTGTATGAACTAAGCCTTATAAACGACATATAATACGCAAACACAAACATACATACACACACACACCCACCTGCAATTAAGTGAACGAAACATACAGACACCCTCCGTTAGCTTTGTAGCCTAAAAAATCTTCAATGGTCGCAAGTTATGTACATAAGTATGTGTGTGTTTGGCGTTTCTTATCAGTGTCAACACCTGCTCTTATCAGCCGCGTTAGACACTTCGAAGTAAAGCCGAACACCGACACAAAAACAATTGAAGTGCTGCGGTGTTCTCATACTAATAACCAGTCCATCAACTATTTGGCCAATTTGCTTGAGTGTTTTATTATGCTGTTCGTTCTGTGCCTGTGGGCATCAGCCGTCTTGAGTATTTAATCGTTTCTGAATTAGAAATATTAAAAATCGATTGCCATAAATTTTCATTAGTACAGCAAGAAAAGTGCTCGATGAAATGATATTTATGACTCTGTGGGTGCTGCCCCTGCCATAAATGTCAAGCACTCACGTCTAACGCCATTAAATACTCTAATATCGAACTTATAAACTTGCTCACATGTGGGCACACACACATGCACATGGCTATATGGATATCAATTACAATTATACAAATTTACAGAAGAAAGAGTATTTGACATGGAATACTTGTAGTAGGGTTTGTCTGGATTTTAGGGACTTTACTTCTTGAAGGGGGACGCTTGATGTTTCATAAATTAAGCACATTGTCGTCAAAAATGGCAGTAGGAATTATTTTATCCCGTCGATATGTCACATTGCGCTGCAATTATTTTGCACATATTTAATATACATATGTCAAAATGTAAGCGAATCTTGAATCAAAAGGTCGAGAGATTATTGATTTAGCTAACGACAAAAAAAAATTGTAAAAGAAAATTTCCCGAACTCTTTCTATTTCCTATCTATCCTTCTTGAGCTTAGCAATTGATTGACAAGTCATAAAGTATTCGTTGTTTGATTGTTACTAGACCTCGGCATTTCTGATCAAATTTTCGCTATGAAGTGGGAAGTGACTTACGACGAACAAATTTCAAATACGAGTTTATCTTCATCGCTTTTTGACCACTTTCCCTTACACATATGTCCTTAAAGAGGCATGCCATATCAAAAACACGAAAATTGGGAAAGTAATGGGAGAATACCTCGCACTCTTAATTGCCATTTTGTTTTTGCTCGCAAATAATTGGCAATAGACGGAATAACAAAGACTTTGCCTTTAGCCGACACCTGGAGGGTTGAAGGTGAGTACAGTCTGATCTAGATATAAGCTCTTTCGACACGAAGTTCCAAATTCCTTTGAAAAGTAAAACTCAAGAGTATCATAGGCAAGTGCACTGATTGATTTCTCCCGACAAAGTTTAACGAATCAAAATTCTAAGATTTCTAACTAATAATATCTTCTTCTTTACTGGCGTAGACACCGCTTACGCGATTATAGCCGACTTAACAACACGCGCTAATCGTTTGTTCTTTTCGCAAGGTGGCGCCAATTGGAGATTCGAAGCTAGGTCCTTCTTCACCTGGTCTTTCCAACGGAGTGGAGGTCTTCTTCTGCTGCCCCGGTGGGTACTACGTCGAATACTTTCAGAGCTGGAGTGTTTTCGTCCATAAACAATGTGACATAGCCAGCGCAGCCGTTGTCTCTTGATTCGCTGAACTAGAATGTCTATGTCGTCGTATATCTCGCAAAGAATCATAAATCTTTCGCAGAAACTTTCTCTCGAAAACTTCTAAAGCCGACTAATCAGATGTTGTCATAGTCCATGCCTCTGCACTATATAGCAGAACGGGAATAATAGGTGACTCATAGAGTCTGGTTTGGTTCGACGAGAGAGGGAACGAAGATAATTTTTTCTTGCGACAGCGTCAAATCACAATATTCTTGTTAATATCCAGTGCTCCAACCGTTTGTTAGATATTTGAGGCGGATTTCCATTAACGAGGGTGATTATAGGCAGCATTTACTGTACAATTTATGTGTGGCAGCCGCTACTTTCAAAGACGAGTCCATTAACGTATACCTGCACAGATACTTGTGTATATCCATGCCATACCACAAACAACAAAGTAACCATTTGAAAACCTGTCTGCACCACAGACAGCGTTCTCTCGCAATTTAAGTGGTGGCAATAACATCAATGTGAATTTAAGCAGTTTATGCTCTGAAGCGGTTGCTCATTTCAGCATTGCTGTGGTGTCTCTCAAGTAAGGAATGCCAGTATATTTATGCACTCGCATAGGGCCATGCGGATACAATATATTTCTATACACGAACGTTTATAATAAGAACTAAAGTAAGAAATATAAGAGGGTATACCCACAGTATTCAAACACACACATTTAGTTAGGTATGCGCTAGGTCAAGTCCGTCGGTCAGCAAGTCAGCTGGTGGTGGTTGTCAATAATATTCGTTTGAGTTGCGAAACATGTAGCCTGAACGTCAGTAAGCCGGTAAGTCTTACTACGCAATCAATAGAATTTCTAAGTGAGAGCGAGAGAGTAAAAACTAAACGAGTTTAATACAGTGTTTTAGATATCTGAATGCAGAAAACTGTGCAAATTGTGGCAATGTGTGGACAAAAAGAAAAAGTTACAAGTTTTCAAGATTGATCTAAATTCACTCCCTCTAGGTTAAAAAATGAAAATATTAGGTAGTCGAAAAAGCCTTTTCGTATTTTGTCAATAGATGTTATTGAAGTTATATATCTCCAGTGCTACTCATCATATTGTGTCATACCATATAGTGTTGGAAAGGTGAGATTTTAAGCTTCTTTTCACTAAAAAACATTAAATTCGGGGAAGTTAAAAAAAACTTACAGCTGTTCAAAAAATTATTGAAAATAATGAAAAAATTCGATATATTTCGAAATTTTTGTATAAAAAAGGAAAGGATGCCATGGAAGCCTCCAATTAAATTTGAGAAGTTTACGAAGATGATGCTGTATTAGTTCGTGTAGCACAACAACGGTACGCTCGCTTCCGTTTTGGGAATTTCGAAATTTCGATTTACACTGATGAAAGTCTTATATTGATGGAATAATGTCTTTAGAGGAAAAATGCCAAAAAGACGTCGACCAAAGTAGTACATATTTCTTTATTTATTTATTAATACATGTAAATATAAAAAAGGTGGAGTTGGATTAGAAATACGAAAAGACTTTTTCGACAACCAATAAATTTTAGAAATTGAACGAAGATTTTTTCTCACCGATATTTTTTTTCTAAATTTAAGGCCGAAGTTTTGGTCAAAAATCGATTTTATTTTTGGAGAAACCGACATTTAGTCAAAAAATTTGATTTCGCTTATTCTTTCGTTTTGTGGCAATTTCCACATATAAAAATCAGCAAATTTACAATTACAAAAGCCGAAAATAAACCGGTAAATACCCGACAAGAGCGCCGATATCAGTTGTCTCTCTTATATTTGTGTCAAATAATTTGAATATCACAGCCATTGCTCTGCAAATATCTTGGACCTTTTTATCTGCCAAAGCACACTGTGCCGAGGCATGTGCTAAGCATATTTGCTAATGTCAAGTAAATGGCAATTGGCGTTGAGAGACACCAAGCGATGTGCATTCATGCCACACAGTGGAGTACGCAGGTACAAACAAGCGCCTAGCTGCTGCAGTCGCATTAGTTCTGAGCGCCACAGTGCCTGCTCACGCTGAAGAGATCAGTTTGTGCAACCGGTCAGCAAGTAACACTATGTTCCAGAGAGCTCTGTTGCCTTAGGGTAGTGTGTGTGTGTAAGTGTGTTCGTATTGTGGAGTGTGTCACTTTGGAAAACCGTCTAACCAAGCGAAACAAGCGTTTATCCCGCAAACAAACTGCCGCCTCAGCATGAGGAGACTAAGTGAGCAAATAAATGAGTACGCCATTCAATCTGCTGCCCGCTTCTCAAAGTGAGTGTCGGGCTTTGTGTGTACTGTATTCTGTATTGGCCGTATTTGTGTATTTGTTATACGTTAAAACGTGCTGCGAAAATCAACAGTAAATCATTGATGTGAGAAACGTGTAAGCGGCAACAAGTTCAAGTTTCGCGACGCTACATATCTACCGAGGCGCACATTCACACATATCACTAGTGCGATACTCGTATACTCGTGAAGTGCGTACAATTCGTTGTTATAACGTGAGTACAGGGCTCGCCGATAAATTTCCCCAGCCAACGCGATTCCCTCGATTAAATACCGACAATTACGTATACCTATGTATGTACATATGTAGGTATGTTTGTGTAGCTATTTTGTTTATAAGAACAGTGCGGAATCGCGAAGACATTTGAACCTCCATTAGTTTTGACAGCGTTTATAAAAACTGATTGCTTGCGAAATTTTCAAGCGCTGCACGAATACCACGAACCCAAAAGCGTACATGAGTGTGTGTCTGTGTACATGTGAATGGGTTCCAGTGTGTTCGTAGTGAGGCGATAAGCGTCAATGGTTCTTTTTGTTTTTCCTGGGCGGTATGCTAATGAAATCGGATATGGCAAAAGCGCGGTTGTGCGACGTAAATGAGCTGTGAGTGAAGTGATTAAATGACTAACTGGGCAAGATATTGGCCCAAGCAGTGACTAAGTGTCGTAGTACTTGTTGTTTACACCTTTTGTGAAGATTGCTGCCTTTTGTTTTCTTTTATTACTGTTTTTGTTTTGCCATGGAGAAATGGCCAGGCCCTACGACATGCAACATGTGTGGAGCAATGTGAACAAAACGTGCGACGCGAAGTGAATGACCTAGTGAATCGTATGTAAGCGTAGTTGTAAATGGTGAAATGAAGCGAAGCGGTGAATAGCAGTGCAAGTAAATACACGTGTACATACATCGAAAGTCAAGACACAAGAGTTACCAATATCGCGCTCTCTGTAGCTCAGAAATTCTTGTCGAAAACATATTATGCACATGTGTTGTCAAAAATGTACGAAAAATAAAGCATGAGCTGTGTGATTTTATGCCGACATAAGCTGAAATGACTGAGTCCAGCTTGTTTGCATGCTCTTATTTATGATATCAGCGCCGGTTTTGACAGCGCATACTCCGTAGCTGAACGAACTGAGTGCTTGACTGCCACGATAAGAAATTCGCAAGCAACGGCAACTTTTGTTTCGTTAAAACAAGAGAGGGCCTCAACTTGTTAAGAAATAATGATTTTACTGTAGTGACAGCCTGAATAAAAGTTGAATCATCTAAACAGTATTTATTATTAGAACATAACACATATGTGTATATAAGAAATCAAAATCTTCGAAATCGAAATAAACCATTTCCAAACATGTCGGACCACCCTAAGTATTTGCACTGACCACTCTTTCCGCGCCCCGACTGACTCTTCTTGGGGCTGGTTGCTTGGTTACCACTTTGTTTTCGCCTTACCTTATTATTTTTGTTTACTTTTTCGTTATTTTCGCTTTTATTTTGCGGCGCATTGTTTTTATTTTCATTACTGTTTCCGATATCTGTTATTTATTATTTCTTCTCGTGAATTTCGTTTATATTGTGCTGCTCGTATTTCGTTTCTGCAACCAAGTCTGCCTGAATTAATGACGCTGACGCTGGAACCAAATGCGCGCGGGTGTGTATGTATTTCCATATAAACCGACACAAACATCCACTCATAAAAAGCTCGCAGTTAGGAGCTCTGTAAAAGTGAAATGCGCTAATGAAATCAATGGAACACCCATGGTCAACCAAAACGCGTTTTAAACATTCAGTTGTAGAATATAAAAAGTGATATGCCAAGGAAAATCACTGACAACGGAACGGCACACACTCACCTGCACACCTAAACTAGGGGAAATAGAACTGAAATTATGTGTGTTGAGCAAATCAATTAGCTAGACACGTTCGTTTGTACTTAATTACATAAATAATGCATGTGTGTTTATACCAGAAATTCATAAAATACGCACTTGAATATTTCCATTGCTTAGGGGCTTTACTTTTTTAAGTGGTTTCCAATTTTATCGATACACATACATATATGTATTCTTGACTCCTTCTGGCCTTTGCTAGCAGTCTGCTTCCATAGGCTGTGTGCTCATCCAGCCGTGTCACATTGCGTTTTTCAAACACCCAGCGCTTCGTGCATCCCACTTTTAACTGCCAACACGCAAAACTCGTGTGCATAAAATTAAGCCGAAGTTCTAAAAACAGCAAATTATTTAAAATAAAACACACAGCCACAGTGGAGCCCCGATGAATGAATTTAGCTAAATAGTATATAATAGTGTAGCGAGACAAGTGCACAAGAGATGATCCTCTGTTTCCCTGGTGTCCTGCTCTGAACATTTCCTGCAGTCTTCTCGATCTGTCAGCCCCATTCTGCCGGTGTGTGCCGCCACCAGACTGTGACCAATTTGTATCCCTATCATTTTAATATAGTCTGTTCTATCGAGTGCTAATAGGAATTTTGTGTATTTCCGATCTACCGTTTTGCACATGACTTTCGCAGTTTTGCACACAGTTAGCTCGATCCATTGGGTTTTGATTTTATTTCTACAATGACATATTCTGTCAATGCATGTGTTTCCGAATGTTTATCTTGTTTTCGAGTGATAACCTCACACCATTCTTTGCAATCTTGACCACTATTTCGTTCCCCTAGATGCCTTTGTGATCTGGCACCCAGTAAAAGTGAAGTTGCTAACTTCTGGCAACACTTTCCACTGCTGCCCTGCTTCCCAAGACATTTCCGGCCCTTTATGCAGTACAAGGTTTCTGTTTCGAGTGCTGCCAGTGCCTTGCCAAACTTGATAAAAATATATCGTCAAATAAAAAAGTTGTCTTTACTAGCACTTGATACCGTGTGTTCAGTTTGTATGACAGCTATGTGATATAGTAATCTGGTCCCAACAATTTCTTCGGATATTACACCTTTGCTTATGGCTATAATCCATGGTAATTTTCTTGAAGATATATCATCAAATGAAAAAGCTTTCATGCAGGCACTTTATTGCGATCGTTCAGTTTGTATGGCAGCTATGTGTTATATCGGCCGTTCCAACAAATTAGCGGGAACGGGTATAAAATTTCAGATCGATACCTAATAAACTGAGAGACTTTTCGCATATACTTGTATAAAGATAGACGGACAGATAGACTGACATGGCCAAGTCAACTCAGCTCGTCCCACTATCCATTTATATACATATGTATGTACATATACTTACGAGTATATACTGAATGTGATCTCTGACTTTGCTTTTTGGGTGTGACGCACTAACATCGTGCTGAACTTAATATACCCTGTTCAGGATATACAAATGTATATGTGCGTATATGTTTTAATTTTTAAATTTCTAGATTCTAAACAACTCATCTACGTAATAACAACTCACACAGCATACAAGTATTATTTTTTAAGTTCTAAAATACTTAATATTTACTAACACAGCAAATAGGTACAAATTGTGTGTTTGAAATTCAAAGTATCGAGCAGGAGGATGAGAGATTTTGTTATTTTTACTTTCCACCAATAATGACAATTGTTTGCCAGGGGCACGTGAGTCACTTTCGCTAATGTGCTGAACTACACACAGCGAGTTTTTCCCTTATCTCAAAGCATGCGAGCACACATATCTAGATATTGATGGTTTGTATCTGTAGTGCGTACAATTTGCATACATTAGGGAAGCTCTTTAACAGGAAATTAATTATTTGATTATGTGGCTTTGTGCTTGGTGCGTTATATACACCTAAAAAATAGCAAAAAATCTAAAATGATGTTTCAAACTACTCAGTAAGTATATCGATTTTAAACTGGAAGGTCCTATCTGAAATCGGACTTTTTATATTTTGTATTGAGGAAAATTTTATTTATTAAAATAAATATCTTTAATTTTTTTTAAAGATTCTGATCGAAATCTGAAAATCGCCAAACGTAGGGAGATGTTAAGGTATCGATACCTCGTTTAGAAACTAGTGAGCTGGCAGACTGGTTGAGCTTCCGGTTTTTACTAGTTGCAAAGTAGTCGTTTTGAAGCGAATTTGTCAAACAATCTTAGTAGAAGTGACTTTAATTTTTCAGAGATATCGCACTAAATATCTACCCACTTTTGTTTCTCAATATTCGCTTATCAAGAGGACGTCATTTGCGCTTGAGTCATTAATTTACGCAATCACTTTGCCTTATCGTAAGATTCAGAGCAAATATGTAATTCCTTTGAATTCACGACAGTTGGTAAAATTTTTATTGGGAATTACTAAATGATTTATGAGTAATAGGATGTGCACTAATAAAAATAATTATAACGCACTTGAAAATTGTGAATAAATCTTATTTTCGTACAAAAGTTAGGTTTCAATCTCAGTTGATCGAAAAACGGTGACCACAAGAAACGGATGGTCAAACATCTTGGTGAAATGTGAGGGCGTTTGCATACATACTTACATATGTGCATACTCATATATTGTATTTTTGTATGTCCATAGTATACGCGCACTCGTGGCTATTTGAATAGCCCGTAGTGTTTGGAGCGGATCATAAATCATTTACAATGAAATTAGTAATAGTTGCACAATTCATTTGGAAATACACCGAAGTGTTTACTCGCTAATGAATTTTACGACTGGCGACTGTAAGTGCTTTCAGCAGAAAGCCAGCATTTTTTGTCACAACAAAACACTGAACGAAAAACGAAACGAAACGCTTTTTTTGCAGATAAAAATAGCATATCAGTTATATACAAAACGTGACCTTGCGGGCGTGCACACATGACATAAAAAAACAACAGCAAATCAAAATACCGTTAAATAAAAATATCATATACAAATACTCAAAATACAATTTGACCGCAAATGAGTTAGTTTTGAACTGTCAATATTTGAAAAGAATAGGAAATTTTACCCACATACCCACACCTACATATGTATGTTTGTATATCAACATAACATATGAATGTGTACATACTATATTTACACAATGTGTGTGTGTAATTTTACTTATGCTTTCCACAGTTCCATTATTGAAGTTAATTTCAATTTCAATTGAAACGCACACGCAAAATCCGACGACAGCGATAAAGTGACAACGCCGATGCCCGAGCAGTTGTACTCGGTGTCTGGTGTACACACAGCCGCGTAGACATGTTTGCGTCTACTGAATTCAATTCAGTGAGTGTTTTCATACGCACCCTGTAGGAAAGTCGGCCACATTGCGCTGAAGAACAAGACGCTGTGTGCTGTAAGAGACGCTAGGTGCTGTAAGAGTATTATGCAGATAATTCTTTGCAACACAACGAAATAAAAATAAGTTTAATTTTCGTTGCGCACCGCCAAGTGAATTGATCTAGTCGAGAGGTCTCGTGGAAGTCTAGTGAAGTCTAGTATAGGTCTAGAGGCAACTGAACTAATACGGCGTTGGAATTTTCCAACAGGCCATTTATGTCGTCTAACACTTAGTGTAAGGCTGGCAAAAAAAAAACAACAGAAAAAAAGAAATAATTGAAATTAATTGATGACAACTACGTCTAACAAATCAATAATTTAAAGCTGATAAATGAATGAGTAAAATTGTGATAAATCGTGAAACTTGAACAGCGGCAAACTACTTGCTTGTTTGTTAGTAGTTGTTGTTCTCTTGTTAAAGATATAAATAGCAAATTTACTATTATTCAACAAGTCTAAAAACATCTGAAAATTAATTTACAAACCACGACAAAAAATAGCACCAAAAGAAATTCGATTTTAGCAAAAGAAGCAGTTTTGTGTTTCATATGAAAGACACTTTGGTTCTGGGTTTGAAATTAAGCTTGCTTGGGTTGAGACATGGCAACGAGCGACGCTAAATTTAAATAATTTTCATACCAATTCTAGGAAAACAACTGAACTCAATTTGGTCTACCCAGTATGAGCGGTGCAGACTATTTACCTTTCTAAAACGAAAATAGAAAACAACTCTTGTCGAACTACTCGTATCCAAAGAACATTAATAATTTATGCCAATCGAATATTGCCAACTCGAATAATAATGGGTTTTAGTTTATTGTGCTGAACTTCTGGCACGGACTGTATATATTTACGTCTAAAAAGCCACAAACAATTTGAAAAAGTTATAAAAGGATTTTAAAGATATTTCTGTGAAATAAATGCAAATTTATTATATTCATCTAAAGCAAAAGTTTCTTAAATTCGTGAAAGAGATACAAGAAGAAACATTAACATAAAATCAAGCTGGACGCTTGTGTGCAACGTCCTGGCCACCTACTGCGAAGGTGTATTAAATAATGAAGTGTCTGTTCGAATATTTCTTGGCACATGGCAAATCATACGCACATACATTAATATTTTAGCTTCCACACATACATAGTTACTTGAGCTTTCGTTTCCACAAAATGGATAAAGTAGACATTCTTAGAAATTGTCAATAGTACTTTCAAATTGTTACCGCATTGAAAATTATAAATATTTATTTATTTTATTTTCTAAAAATAGTTTGCTGTCAGCTTCACCGCTGAAATGCAGTTCTGCGAGCACGAATTTGATATGTATGATATGGGTATCAATCGAACCACACTAAATGCTCACATTTAAAGTAGTTTCGTCTTTCAATTGCACTGCGGTTGGGTTCACATGTCAATGGGAGATCTACTGCTCATCAAACATTGCTACGAAGCTCTAAATCGATTTGGAAAGAGTGATCCATTTCGAGATACCCTACTTTTTTAAAGCAAAAACACAGAAACTTTAAATTTAATGAGGAACGTTTATTATCATTATTATATCCCTCAAATGTTGGTCACCGGTACGTCTGAGATCAAAGATCCATTGAGTCCAATTATCGATGACTCGTTCATGCATTCCGACTGATAATAAGCGAATGACACCTGTGATGTTTTGCTCCAAGGCCTGAGTGGAAGGGGGACTGTCTACATATACTTTAGACTTCACATATCCCCACAGGAAAAAGTCTAACGGTATGATATGATTTATTGCCGAGATCACGAAGCTTCAGTTTCAAGTATCAAATAGTTGTTTATCATGGCGAGATAATTCTGGTCATTACGTTCTCACCGGCATCATTTTTGTAGATATATGAAACACACCAAACCGTTAGTTTTTTCGGGATGAAATCTCTTGAATCTCTTCAGTCCCTCTTATTCGTTGCAAATACGGCAATTTTACTTGTTTATATGCCCATTGAGTTTGAAATGGCCTCTGAACTCGTCGGATCGTAGTGGAACTTTTCAAGAGTGCATAAAGCGAAGCGATGACGCTTGGGAAGGTCGATCGGCTTCACTTCTTGCAGAAACTGTATTTTATGTATTTAAGATCTCGACGTAAAATGCGAACGACATCAAATCGATTCTCCACGGACTTCGTGTACACTCTCTATTTATTTTCTTCACTGCGTACTGGACGTGATCTATTCGGTCGAATATTATCCAATAATGAATGCTCGGTCTGACGATGGGTAATGGTGTTGCAAATAGTACGCTCAGTAGGACGATAAAGTTGAACGATTTGTAAATGTTGTTTCAGGTCTTTCCACGATGAACTACCAAATAATACTGAACAAAAATAACATGACAGCTTGACACGACTAACTAGTGATCTGTCCAAAAAAGGTTATTAAAAAGAGTACCTCTACTTGGATCACCCGTTACTATGCATAGTATAACATATGTACACATATGTATGATTCAGATTCTCAGCTGAAAGTGTTATATAAGCGTATTAACAATAATTAAGTGGCAGGTCTGCTCTAAAGAATTTGCGTAATTCTTAAAAGATTTGTGATTCTTCAGTCATATGCCAAATTCGGTTCCCTCAAATCACGTGGATTACTAAATACCTACATATATGTACATATATAAATGTACCGATGAATATGGATTTATGAATGTGGCTGTCAAGAGGTGACATAACTGGATTGCGTAAAATCAAACAAAGCGCTCCCAGTCGCCAAATGAGCGCACGAGGTGACCGCATCACGTGCGGCGGAAGTGCCTGCTACGGCGGGTACAGCAGACGTGTTTGTGTATGTGTGTGTCGTACGCACCATATTAAAATCAGATCAAAACATTAGTATGTAGGCACGAAAGTCCACTTGTTTAGCAAAGTGGTTTTTGAGAAAAGGAGAACCAGTGACGGCATTTAATGACTTTTAACGGTTGTTACAAAACGGAACAGATGAATGTGGCATTTCATTTGAGCGATTATCATGTGATCAGTGCTTGCTTGTTTTTTTATGTTTTTTAACGAAAAGCCGCTTTTGAATCTGTTGATTGCAGAAGCTGTGTGTCTTTACCCGTTTTTGCATATAAATTTGTATTTTCAGCAGAATTACCTTGATGTGTATGTGTGTGAGTGTTAATGCGCGATTATGAAAATTGGAAAGTATTTTTGTGGATGTGTGAGTGCCCAGTACACCTTTGTGATATTGAAAGTGAGTAATTGGAAGTGTCTTATTCTGCTTCTAGGTCAACAATTTAATTATGTAATTTTTCAGAGTTGTTGCAATTGTCTGTATCGCATACAAGAGTGTGTTGTTGTTGTTGTTGTTGTGCAACTTGTTGAGTTTCGCGCCAAATGATTGCATCCAGCTATCGCTCTTAAGATTTTTCACATTATCGCAGATAAAGGCCTGCTGCTTGCCAGGTTGCCAGATTGTTATTATTGCTATATTGCAATGATGTAATATGTTACGCAATTGTGTAGTCTTTGCTTTCAGTTTTTAGATCGGAGAGTAGAGTTTTAGTCAGTGTTTTCAAGGGTTAAGCGATTGCATGGGTTTCGCTGAGCAAAAACCGACCTATTTTCAGTAATATTTTTTTCATATTTTTATTCCAAAAAATATATTTTGCAAAATTTTTTAGAAATTTTCAAAGTAAAATAATCAAAACTCGTCCATTGAGACTTCTTTTCCGGCAGTACTTCGGAAGAAAGGTGTTTCCGCGTTAAGAGCAGAACTTCATATATGATCAAGTAAAAATAAAGTAAAAGTAAAAAATATCGGTTAGTCGAAAAAGTATTTTCGTATTTTGTCAACATATTGTTTTACCAGTCGTATACCTCCAGTGCTACCAATCACATTGCGTCATACCATTTTGATTAGAAATACGAAAAGACTTTTTCGGCAACCCAATATGTAACCTTAAACTAGCTATTGGTCGAACGAAAAACAAAAAAAATAAAATTATATTTTTACAAAAAAATGCTAATTTTGGTGAAAATTTCTCGACGGGTTTCTTTTATTAAATAGAAATTATTCAACGAAGAAATACTTCGTTCAAGACCTTGTAAATTAGATTAGAAGACCTCTGTAAAGTTTCATTAATATTAGTTGAGTTCTTCGCTATTAATCTTGACAACCGAGTTTTAAAGTTCTAAGTGATTACATTGGTTTCCTCGAGTAAAAAACAGAGGAGAAGGAAAATATGAAAATTGGATTTTTGGCAGACATTTTTACAAAATAATGAAAATTTCCCGAAATTTTAATTTAAAAAAATTCCTCCACCAAGTCTTTAAAAATTGTATCTCAAAGACCTGTGTAAAATTTCATGGAGATCGTTTGAGTTGTTCTCGAGAAATCTTGCCAACCGACTTCAAAGACACAGTATACTGAAAAACACGCGTTTAAAGATTTCAGTGACAATAAAAATGGGACACAAATGCACAAGTTCTCAAGGTTGTATCTCAGAAATTATTGAAATGATCATCTTGAAAATTAAGGACAATATTGTAGAGATATTTAGAATTTAATAAGTCAACAAAAATACTCGATTTTTGAAACCCTTAAACCCATGAATAATCCCTTAAATGACTATGGAATATAGCTGGTTTCGAGCGCGCAAACTTTCAAGGCTGTATCTCTAAAACTATTGCTAGGGTGAACTTAAGAATTCAGGAAAATATTTTAGAGATGTTATAGAATTAAATTAGACAAGTTAAATATGTTTTTGATGGCGCGAAACCCATGCAGCCCCCTAGGCGGAAACAGCTACCTCACATCTTGAGCAAGTGGCTTCTAACTATTAGAGCCAAATTAAAACTTCATTAACTTTTTTATGTTTTCGGCAACAAATATGTATGTATGTATATATATTTATAAATAATTGTAATAAAAACAAATTACCATTCATCATTCGCAAGCAATAAATACTTTGCTAGTAATTGATTTATAATTGTTGATTAAGAAAATGATGAGTATTTGGCATTTATCGAAAAAATAGATATTAACAGTTGCTCGATACATTTATACAAGACAAGTTATTATTTATTACATTATTATTACAATTTGCTTTAAACAAAACATAGGTGACCTTCAACTTTTCGAAAAAAATATTGTCTTACCTAGAACACGGTGCGACACTGGTCCACTAAAATAGTACGCTTGTACCAAAATTTCAATTTCTTAACGCTAAACTACTTATCTTTCTACATTTTTTCAAGTCTACTCCATTATTTTGTTGACATTAATTACCGTTATCTGCTGGTATAATTTTATTGCATTGCATTATTGACACATGCTTTTGTGGATATTTGATAAGCGTTCGCCGGTTTTACCATGACGAGACCACCGTCAATGTTTGCTCATTGAATTACTCCTCTGCAAAGTGCGATATAGAAGCACTGGCTACATTTAGATAGATGTTTTTTAAATTTATGTTCATGCCAATATTTATTTTACAGATTAACTTATTTATTTTGTAATCAAGTAACTACTTCTTACCAAAAAACAATCACTCTACTAAGTATTTAACTGTAGTAACTATTTGTATAACCTTGAAACACGATTTCGTTCGTCTGCTGCGCAATGTACGTGACATAACAAATATGTTCCAGTATCGCAGTTGTTTTCTCTTTCGCACACAGTGGAAACCGATTTACAAAAAATTTAAATTTCTGGACACCCCTGTGAAGAACCGAACCCAATGCCGTTCTTTATGAGGACCACCCTAATGTAAGAGTTCAATACTCAGCATTCGGAATGATGACAGCTAAATTTTGTTTTGCGTGAATTTAATTGCTTTTCTGTCTGGGGTTCCACACAAAAATGCAGGAATTAAATTTTCGGTGCTTGCACTGGCTTGCCATAAAACTGTGTGTGTGGGAATTGTTTGTGTTTTTCGTATTTTATTTCAATGCACATGCAAGAGCTGCGTTTGACAAAGTATGAAATACTATTCTGCTCAGCGAAGCCCATAAAAATGCTATATTCTAATTATTTAACAGTCTATACAAATTTAGAAAATTATAATTATTATTTTCTACACGGACTTGGCCAACGAAGCAAGTGTTTTTCGCCACAGCATTTCTTATACACACACACATATGAAATTATATATACATATGTATGTCAGCTGCGCTACGAAGCGGGGCGTAGAATATTTAACGTTGCTTGTAGAAGACTCTGTTCCATTAAAATTATTCAATTAGCTCAGCAGGAACTGGTTTTTGCTCGTACTCAGCTCTCATCAATGTGATTTAGTAGAGTGCGCTCCAGAATATATTATCTGGACTTACAGGCATGCCATATAATCACAAAATTACATGTATCCGGTACTTAAACGTGTTCTCAAAAATGTCAAAACATCGCCATTGAACTTGAAAACACCACACCGCACGCCGAGCAAAGAAAGGCTGCCTACTGACTGCCAGCCTGCTGTCCACGCTGTCTCGCCGCATTAATTGCAGCCGAGTGTCGCAATGCATGCACAACAAAAACATCATGTACGACTCTGTGTTTTCTGCAGTTGAACTGATAATGCACCCAATCCGGTTATAAATAACTGACACACTTCTTAGCTACTAATTTGGAAATTCTTGCGTTTTATTCTTCTAATTGCTGATTGAGAGCGATTTAAAGATATGTGTGCAGTTTACTTTATCTAACGGACCGTTCGAAGACGTTTCGTAGCGAATGGCGACATGCTGCTTCAACTGGAGCCACGACGCCACTGTAGTGTCACCCACTGAACTTAAACTAAATTCCTTTCGTGGCTCAACGTGCCAAGTGTAAATCTTTTTTAATTTTTTTTTTAGCTCAGTTGAATGGTTAAGGCTTTAATCTGAAGGCTGGTATGAAGAGGTTCGAACTTTAGCAACCACATTAGTAAAGGGTTAAAGCTTTGTCGGATCTCCTAATAATATTGAAAAACAGCAATGTGCCTCATCGCTGAGAGAAATTTGGCTCGTAAACGCCGAATCTTCTTGGAACTCTTCTAAAGTCCATAGAGCGAAGCGATGTTGCTTGGGAAGATCGAACGATTTCAGTTCATGCAATGTTGTTCAGGCATAAGTCTTTCCATGATGAAATGCCAAACAATGCCGAACAAGAATAACATGACAGCTTGTCACGACTCACGCGTGACCTGTCAAAAAAAAGGCTTTTGATATAAGTACATCTACTTGGATCACCCGTTATATCTACATGCGCTAAACGTGGGTCACGTGGTCACAGTCAACGGCAGTCTTCTGCCATTCTGTCAATTATCTCCATTTATTGTGTGGGCGTTGACGTTTATGACACACTTCCAGAAAAACAAAATGATTCGCACCTTTAATTGTTGTCTGCTGAGCTATGAAATAAAATCCGCAATCAAAATAATGCCAAATCAAAAATTAGAGCGCCATAAAATTTATTATTATATTCATATAAATATTATTTCCCCCGAAACTGCTAAAAAGTTAATCTTTATCTTTCGTGAAGTTTTTTAGCAGTTGTGATCTATTTTGACCACTGAATGCCTCCAACTAAAAATCCGCAAACATTCGCTAACTTTCTCACCTCTCTTCGAAGTTCCATATGTCCGCAGGAAAGAACTCTTATGTGTCTTGACCTGATATCGAATAAAACCGTATATAGTATATTAACGAAAATCGGATTGCCCACAAACACCATTCATCGAAAACGTTTTGAAAATCTTTGAGAAGTAAGGGTAGCCACACCCCTACTAAGTTTAATTCAATATTTCTTCCAAACGTATGAAGCTATATTACCCAAATTTCTTTAACCTTTTTTTGATAATGTGAAAATAAGCGAAATAGAATGATAACCCCCACACACCCCGTAAAACGGTTTTCTAAAAAACTACTAAAAGTGCAAGAATTAATAACCTTAAAGACATTAAATTCTACACTCGAAATGGTACTAGAAGGCCTTATGGGAGCTGGTGGCAAATGTGGACGATGTGTGTGGCACCACCCGCATTTAGGTGAAAATACATAACTCGAGATCTACTCGACCGATATCAACTAAATTCGGTACTTAATATTTTTATAACATTTCTGTACTACGGTGCAAAAATGGGTGAAATCGGATTACAACTACTTCTGCTTTCCTAATAGATAAATAAATGAGGGCTTCACCGCGACCGTATTCTATTGTGCCCTACTGCCCATATAACATATTTTGAAAATCCGCTTAATTTTCTCACATTCCTGTATATAAGTAGGGCATCAGCTAATATAACGGGATCAAACTTTGCATGAATATTGCCTTTAAAGTGTGCCATTTTCTAAACAAAACTTTTCAAAATCCAAACGAAACTGTTCAAACCCCTAGATATCATGTATGACGACTCCAGTGCCTAAAGTTGACTTTTTACCGAAAAAATTCGTCAATTAATGAGATATGTACATAATTGAAATTAAGATAGAATTCTTTTCAGATAATAGAAATGTCTGAACGTCAAAACTGTCTTGAATCCGGTCCCCAAATACCTCATATAAAGGTTTTCGAACTTCACGGTAACTTTATACCGCATATATTGGCCAGCGTGTTTCATTTCAGTTTTAGATCAAATCTGGTAAAAACTTTATTCAGTCATAACTTATTACGGAATTTTCGACCATCCGGCCGACTTTACTAGATATAGATTGGGGATAGTATGTGAAGCACTTTAATGAAACCGCAGGGCGCATTTTTTAGTATGCGATATGTTAATAGTATTGTCAAAAATAGATCAAATCTATTGAGGACAATTTAGTATAATGTTCGATTTTATTGTAATCCTTACACGATTTCCTCGAAACATGAAGTTGGACGCTTTATATTTCCAATAATATATGTTATTTCTAACTTAAGATATTTCGACGGCTTTTAACTTTGCAAGTAGCAAGAGTATAAAATGTTCGGGTCCGAACTTAGACCTTGCTTACTTATTGAGCTCGTCTTTCTGAATGTTTGATACCAGTCTTGGAACATTTCGCCATTAAAGATGGCGCTCTAATTTACAACTAAGTAAGTAAGAACACATGTCAGGCAAGTAGTTCCAAATTGTGGTGGTAAAACAGGCGAAGTTTCGCGATGCTCAGTCTTCTGTGCTAATTAATGCGATTATCGATGCAACAGCGACACCGCTGCTGACGTCTTTCGGTGGACACGCGTGACTTCAAGCGCTTCCAACCAATATACATACGCACACAATTACGCTTCGAAGTTTAGCAAATTAAAAGCAGGAATAAACAAACTCAATATTTTGTACAAATAATTGTTGAAGAATTAGGCAAAAGCAGCTGCATGTGACTTAATGACATGACTTACCACTGCCTTAAGACCTCAGCAAATATCTGCGAAATTAGGGAGATAGAGGTAAACAAACAGTATGCTAACGAATATCAAACTTTTCCCTCGGTAAACATGTTTAAACTTTATTAATTAAAAACGGCTTGTGTATCTAAATGAAGACCCCCATTAATTATAACTGGACATGGCTACTTAAGAGTTATTAAATATAGACATTTCTGCTTACCTGCCTGCGTGACTGTTTATATTGTTTTGAACGTAACATTTCACATCACAAATGTTAAGAGTTTGCGAAATTGAATAATTAGAGGAACTTCTCGTTCACTGATAAGCCGGTAGAATGGCACACGCACGCACCTATCGATATGTCAAGTGGTACTTGAATTCACATGACGTATGATAATGAACATTTTAGACTGTTTCAATTGGTTAAAAATAATCAGCCATTCGATAAAACCATGCCTACGTCATATTTTGGGAACCTGCCCACGTTCCTGCCCAGTTGGTATTAGCCTCTGTATTCTTCTTGGCTTTGGGCATTGAATCCTCACCTCTTTCTCTGATTGTTTCATAGGAACAGTCCATCAAATGTAGTGTGTCTTATCGGCAAACAGGTCGTTGAACGATCGCTGCCGTCGTTAACGTTTCAAACTTTCCGTCATGGTTTTAATTGTGATTAGTTCTTTATTACAAATACACGTAACTGAGCGGAGCAAAAAGAGATATTCTTCATTTTTGTAACATATTTACGAAGCCCATTAATGTTATTAACCCTTAAACTCCCAATTGATAAGTTATCAAATGCATTTTTGTCAAATAGAAATAAGAGTTGGTTAAAACTGTTTTTTCTTTGAAAAGTCTGCTGCTGGTATTTACAGTTCATTTGTAAATAATCTCGAATTCAGCTGACCGACACGACGCTATGTTGCAGCCACATTTACTCTCCTTAAAATAGATTCAAATATTTTGCATTCAAAGACTGTCACTTGTTCGTGAAAACTTCTTTCAAGGCCGAAGCTTTTGACAAGCGCTAATGGACCTGTCGTCAAAAACGCTCATTTCAAAGCACGCACATTCGTTTCTAACTACTCGAACTTCGTCGTTGATGGGTTAACGTGACGTAGGTAGAGCGCATCTAATATTTGTCTCCATCAGGTGTGACGATAAGGCCACTGTCAGCGCCAATGCCGCCGCGCTGCCTACTCCTAAAAGAGGGCGCTTTTCGCGGCGCTGCTCCCAGCGTTTGCTTAGCAGCAGCGCTGCCACAACCATCAGCCGAGCCCATAAATAAGTGAAAAGGCGAGAAAGCACCCGCAACAAGTTCACAACCCAGGCATTCGTTTATTACAGCGGTTCGATCGATCGGCTCGCTGCGACTTGTTGTCTATTGTTTGAGTCGTGCATTGCCGGACGGACGTGTTTTCGTGTCGTTTGCCATACCGCGAGTATTGAATTTTTCCACATTCTGTGCATATATTGGTGAAGTGCCTAATTGCCTGCCACAAGCTACCGGTGTCCAGTTGTCGGTACTTTATACTCGTGTACTCTCAGTGCGTGCTTTTGAATAAGCGGTGTTTTGATTTACCTCTCACGCGACATTCGACATTCCCGACATCCTGGCGCGAGTGCTCTATCTAATTTTGTAAATATTTTTATATATTTATACGCTGACAACCAACGGTAAACACATCGCTTATATGTTAACTGCGTTCAACAGGCGCTTACCGTTAGCTGTCGATTGTCCAGTGGTTAGTTCAAAATTTCAATTTCTATTGTGCATTTTAGCAGTGTCTTGTAATAAGTGCAGCAAAACAAAAACAACGAAAACCTCCAACTAATGATAGTGTTATTAAAGCAAAGATCGATAATCAGTGATAAATAATTCGTTGGCGCCAAGCATTCACCGCCTCCAGTGACCGAACACATGAAACTGTTCACATAAAGTTTTGCGAAAAATAAGTTTTAGTTGTGGGTTCATGGAAAGAGCAGTAAGTAAAACTTGCATCGGGTCAAAGTTGTAATTGTTTATATATCAGACTTGTGCATTTTAAATGCCACCACCTTTTTGAACTGCTGACCATGGACGGAATTTTCAAGTAGTCATAAATATTGTATAATCTGCTGATAAATAGTAAGCTTTATTCAAATGGCAGCTTCAATGGCATAAATCGCAAACAGTTGTCCTATGAACTTTATGAACAACTCGTGGGATTGGAATAACCAGACACGATAGACCGGCAAAAACGACACAAAAAAAAATTCGAGCAGCTCAAATGAAGAAATCAGCCCCACAAAAATCTGGTGAACACAGTGGTGATGGTGTTCATGGGGACCTGTTTACGAGACTCCTTTTGAAAAAAAAAATCAGCTTATCGGGGCGAGTCGTGCAAGAACTCGTTTCATATCCAAAATATCCACCAAAATCATTCGAACGAACTCGCAAGATATGTCGAGCGCTCCTTTCATCTCTCCAACACTTTCCTGACTAGTTTCAATCACCATATCCTTTAACTTTAAATATTTTGATCTGTCGAAGGTCGTCTAGAAGGATGCATGTCTGCAACGATCTCTCGACCGCCCTTGAAGGTTTTGTAACAATCCTAGGCTTGTATTTTCGATAAGACTGAATTATTTTAAAGCTTTTCTATAAATGATTCCACACACGAAATTTGGTTAGAAATACAAAATTTGAGACAAATTCTCTTTTTTGGTATTTTTATCCAATGTAAAAATCACAACGCACCGCGAGGTATACCGACTAAAGCAGCTGCTGTAAACAAACTGGTTAAGGGATCACGCTAATATTGGCATAGTATTTAAAGACAGTTCTACCAACTTAGAAAAATATTTTTTTTTTAAATATCTTCATATTTGTGTCCTTACAACTAGCCACGAATTTGGTTGTCTTATGCGACCACCAAAATATATAACTTTTCTTTGATTGCTTAGCCATTCAGACGGAAGAAAATGAGTCCTATTACTTTCCGGACAAACCCTGTATATTCCGCATCGCATTGAACTGAGCTGTCCTATCATTATTTTTAGTTCCTCATATCTTCCTCATCGCTTTGCGTAGGCAACCCTTTCTGGAATGTGGACGAAAGTGTACTCTGTTTCTTAAAAAATTTAATGCGATTATTGTTCTCTACTCACAGAAGAGAATAATTACTTTCTATTATACTTTAATGTGCTCGCTTATTGATAGTGTTCTCTTATTGCATATCAAAAATCACTTTTGCTTCAAAAACAATTTTTATGATCGCCATCACTTTTTATAACTGTGATGTGAGACGCAGTGGAAATTTTTTCAAACAATAAATTGAAAGCTATTCACATTAGATGTGGTATAGTATGTCATCATAAGTTTACTCAATGTATCAGACGCTTAATTAAGGCAATCATAAAAGCATAAAAATACAATGCAAACACTCGTAAAATTATAGACAAAGAAGTGTTGTTCAGTTTTTTTTCGCTGGCACATATTAATAACTCTGTCTGTTTGTCACAGAATAAATTGGTGTGTGAATGATTTGGTAGCGATGCACAGATGCGTTAGATCAGCAGCGATGATCGCAGTTAATGAAGAAGTCAAGTTGTCTGTTTATACGGAGGCGGAGACGGAACATGCGTCGCGTGAAGCGTTGTAATCGTTTCGAAATTGTTTAATGGTGCTAAATAATTGTATACTCATAAAAGCGTTGAAGCTTTTCGTAAAGCAAATCTATAAAACTCACCGTTATTCCCTTTATTTCCGATATAGTGACGATATTCCCACTACAGTCATTTTGAGTATCCCCAATTGAGTATTTATATTGGGTAATTAAATATATTGTACCAAATAAGAAATCGCACGGGAACATATAAAGACAGAACATACGAAAATATACAATTGCCTTTGCAAGCACCTTTATGACTTTAACGATTTACGACAATTTCGATTTTTATAACTTTTTATAACTTAACCTCAACAATATTCACCTCACAATTCATCGACAGCGGCCGATTCCTAATGTAAATCTTTCTCTTATCATTGCAGTTGGGCCAGCTGAGGAAATATAATAAAAGCCCGAATGCCGAGATTGTTCAAAGACGAGTTTTGGAAGTCTGCCGTAGTACCTTAAATTGAATATTGAAATCAAAAGAAAATACAAGGAATTGAAAATATTAAAAAAAAATAGAAACGCTTTTGTTAGTTTCTTTTAGTTTGTTGTTTTTGTTATTGTTATTTATTGTTTTACATAACCTACAATAAAAGTGGCTCGCGCTTGTGTAGTGGCAAAATGAGTTTCAGCGGACCGAGCGGACCACGTGATAACGTGCGAAAATTATCCTTTCTGGGCTTCAACACAAAGAAGGTGAGTTCATGAAATTTGATTTATAACAGTAAATACTTTATATTTATAATAATATTTAAATACAATATTTAGAGCTAATAAACATTCTTGGTTTGAAAATGGCTCACCCAGGTGACTTTTGGCAATTAAAAAAAAAAAATACTGCATCCATTTTTTTTTTTAATTTTAAAAGTATAATTTATACACATCAGGGCTCTTAAAATTATTCGAATAACCTGAAAACCGATTATTCAAGAGCGGATCCAGAGTAGAATCTTGGGTGCCGAACTTTATAATTTTGTACTTGCAACTCAAAGTCCTTTTCTTCGCGGAGTATCACTTTTGAAAAACTCTCAGCAGTTCCCCGGCAACAATGTACGGTTAACTCGATAGTCGAAAATTAGTGGTTAAACAAATAATTGACGACTTATGACTCTCTGAATACTGCAAACCGTATGTTTTTATTCGAATTATCCCCTATTCGGTTAATCCGATTACCAAGAGCTCTAATGCATACTAAACTCATAAACCCATGTCTCATCGGCAGTTATAATGCTCTCCATGAATGTGGGATCGGAATTCGCACTATCTAGCATGTTCAAAGAGACTTGCTTATGGTACTCTTTTTGAAAATAATTTAGTTTATCGGGATGAGTCGAGCCAGAAGGCGTTTCATACCCAGAATATTCATCGAAATCATTCGAATGGACTCAAGGGGATGTCGAGCACTCTTTCTATAATAATTCTCTGAATTCGTTTGGAGATTGTAGCGTTGTCTTGAACATTATTCCTGGCCAAATTTTGTGAAGATATGTTCCCAGATAAAAAGCTTTTCAATATAAGGACTTGATTTTGATCGATGAGTTTATATTGGAACTATGTACTATTGGTTAACATTTTGAGGAGAAATTTTCTCAAAAACTAAGGGACTAGTGTTTAACGTACATACAGACATAAATACGTAAATCGACTCAGCAGCTCAGTCACCCACATCCTTTATACACATAGAGTCTCCGATGTTAACTTCAGTTTGATACAAATATCGATGCAAACTTCATATACCCTCTACAGAGTATAAAAATTTATTGAATATTTCATACTGCAAAAATGGGCTTTCGTATTAAAAATCTCTCCAAGATAAAGCTAATTAGCCCATAATAGTATCCATGATCACGTACGCAGTTACTTTCGGTTTTATTTTTATCACACGCATTGCCCCGGGCCACGCGGTAATTAATAAACTGAATTTTCAAACTCAATCGAAACTTTATTGATTAAGTGTGAAATGAGCTTATGTCATTGCCAGCAAACAGATGAACATGTTGCTCATACTCGTAGTTAGGCAAACCCAGTAGGAATCAATTAGCACAATTAGCTTGTGAGGCAACCACTATAAGATTTGGGAGAAAGCTAAACAAATTTTTCAAGCAGAATAATTAGACCTAACATGAATCTATGCAGGTGCAGGTTTTGTTAGGCACCCTTACGAAACTTCTAAATCTTTCAATTGATTTATGCATTTTGAAACCAACAAAGGTTTTCAAAATCCTACCGGGCCTGCAGCATTTGTCAATCTCCTACCTGAAGCATAATAAATTTAGCGCGTACAAGCAAGTCGTGGCCGTAACACATCTCCGAAAGTCAATGACTGCGCGGAAGAAAGTCTTGCATAACAGTGAGCAAAAACACACAACAATCATCGCCATAAAACGAGAGTTTCGCCGAAATTATGAATTATTGCTTAGCCGGAGCAAATATACATAAATAGATCAACATTTACGTAACGTAGAATTGCTTTATGACTAAATTTTATTTGTGTACTTACTCGACGCTGAAATTCTGCCCTGTGGTATTTTCTTTAAAAACAATGAATACTGCCGCATTAATAGACATTACTCAAGAGAGCTACTTTCGTATAAGTACTTACGAGTAGATGACGCGCTTGAAATTCAATATTGTTGACACCTGCAAATAATTAACAATAACAAACAAACTTAAACAACAGAGAATGCAACTATATTTCTCACTTTATTTGTCATTACAGTAAATATTTAAAGTTCAGTGCATTTCGTATTCTCTAAATAAACATATGTATAATGCCTTACGAACACCAGCAATAAAACTCAAATATAAAGTCGTGTGCACTTCACCGCTTTCTTCCCACCGGCTTTTTGTCGCTTTACAAAAAATATTTATACTGGAAGCAACAACGCAACAACAAAGTAAGCCAATTGAACTCAGCATTAGTTAGTATGTGCGTAGCTCATTAAAGCAGTATCCAATTATATAAGATTAGGTCGCTTTCTTTGATTAAAGACAGTACAACTTCTCACCTGTCCATACTTCACACTTTTATAGCTTCCTCCTTTTGTATGTTGCCATGCGGTGTTAAAGGAACTCTAACACTCCTAAAATACTGCTTATCATTCACTTTCAATTAAATTAGTAAAACATGTTTGCGAATAATTTATTCGATGGTGACTGATACCGGAATAGGCAGTGTCTCCGCTCAATATTTGCTGAAGTGATAAGCCCTTTATTAGTTCTAATGAAGTGCACATCCGATAACTGCTACTAGACGTATTAAACAACGCAGAAACTATTTGGAAATGATTAACTTTACGTGTTCTAATTAGCTCGTTCTTTTTAATTAGCTAATTAAATTTTGTGAGATAAATTTAATTTACTGTCTGCAGCAACAATCGCGATGCGGAAAAATCGATTCAAAGTACGATAAGGAATTTAAAAATACTTCAAATGGTTTAGAATTTTATGGCGGAAACCGAAAACCTATAAAGTGTCATAACTAAGCCATAAATAAAGTTATTAAAGTGAAATTTGGCACAAAGGATCGCATTAGAGAGGGGCATATTCGGACGTAACTGTTTTGGAAAAGTGGGCGTGACCCCGCCCCCTACTAAGTTTTTTTGTACATATCTCGGAAACTACTATAGCTATGTCAACCAAACTCCATTAAGTCGTTTCCGTCAGGCAATTCCATATGCAGTTCAAAAATGGAGGAAATCGGATAAAAACAACACCCACCTCCCATACAAATGTTATGTTGAAGGTCACTAAAAGTGCGTTAACCGACTAACAAAAAAACGTCAGAAGCACTAAAATTTACGGAAGAAATGGCAGGAGAAAGCTGCACCCAGGCTTTTTTTTTTAAATTGAAAATGGGCGTGACGTCGCCCACTTATGGACCAAAAACCATATCTCAGGAACTTCTCGACCGATTTCAATGAAATTCGGTACATAATATTTTCTTAACACCCTGTTGACATGTACAAAATATGGGTGAAATCGGTTCACAACCCCGCCTTCTTCCAATATAACGCTATTTTGAATTCTATCTTATGCCTTCTCTGTATAATATTTTTATCACTTGAAGGGGCCAATGATCATAGCGGAATAAAACTTTACACAAACACGGTATTTGAAGGCTGAGGTATCCCTTGTGAAAAAATTGTCGTGATCGGACTATAACTTTTCAAGGTCACTGATGTCGAACATTCGAAGAACTCAGTGCCTAACAAGCAATTTTTCACCGAAAATATCGGAAAATCTCTCAGAATTTAATTCTAATTAATTTTACAGCAAATTAAACAATACTGTATAAAAACTGGTTGACGGGTCGCGCTCATATTTGCAGAGTAATTAAGGATAGTTCTACTACCTTAGAAAAGTACAACATTTTTTAAATATCATTTACGCAAGGAATTTAATTACTTTTTTGTCCTAATGTATTCTTTGTTGGAGTGACTTAAGCTGACTTCAGCAACTTTTTCAAATTGCCAGAGAATTAAGTTCAAACTCTAGACAATTTCCAACACAGGCACTGCTAGCAAACAAAGTTCAGTTATAAGTCCTTTTTACAACATCGGTAGTAGCATAACATTTGCTTCCTCTGAGGAAAGTAACGTCAAGAAGCTTCTCAACATTGAAGCTGCAACAAATGTATATATACCAAAGCTGCTGTTATTGCATTTCAGGTTTGAGCAAAAGCTTTCTTCCACCACCGCTTACTGTTAACTGGCCACTACCAGCTTGCATTATGCACAATCTGCATATGTACATAGATACTTAGACCGCAATGGCTTTAAATCCATTTTAAAGCGTGATGTTCTATTTTCAATACAGCGCTGTACGTAACGGTAATAAATACGGCGAGCACAGTGGCGCTTTAAGTTGTGTGATTTCAAAAAGAATTCGGTGTCCAATTTGCTGGCGCGCAATTCGTCTAACAGTAAATAAGTATTATAATTAAATTAACGTGTGATATCCTAGCTAACCACGGCAATACCAGGAGAAGTAAGTTTCAAATTTCCTAAATATACAGAACCAAAGAATAAGTTGTTTGCAAGCACAAAGTGTCTTAATTAAAAGGTTACATATTTACGCGCCCATCTTGGCACGTGACGCCACAATGGAAATTAAACGTGACATATATTTAATTAAGGAGCCGGCGTACTCCACCTAAAATAATAATTTTGAAGCATTTTCAACGTTATTTAAATGCTTAATGCACAGACATCACTCATATGACTTTCTGAGCAGTAGCCAGCGAACTCTGACCTTTGCGACACATTCAACCAGCCAGTAAGTGCGAATAGGCTGCCCCGCTGCGTGTCTGTGCAACACTGGTGCAAGCAAGAGCAAGTGATAATACAAAACCCAACCACAACAACAATGACAACAACAGACAAGACAACAAGAAATCAATATTCGTGGTCAAGGTCAATGTTAACGCTTTGGCTTTGGCAAGCTTGCGCTCAAGCCAAAAAATGCTTATCGACCAACTGTTGACTGCGCCAGCGGGGGTTAGCGTTAAGGGATGAGCCGATATATGTACTCGCACTTGCACTTGTGGTTCTCTGTGAGCGGCAAGAGAACGAAGACATCAATTACGCGGCGGACCGATGTATACGGGTAATGCAAGCCGTTGACTTTTTCGAAGACGCACTCGCTTACATAAATAGCAAATAACACATGCAACCCCATGCAATCGTACAAAAGGTAACTGTAATTAATATTAATGAATGCGTTGGGAAAAATAAAAAAAGGGCATAAAGACACGCGTTTCAAGTATTTGCTAACCGAAACACACGCATTTGCAGCTCAGTTGTGAATTTGACTATTACACCTTCCTCAAATTGGCAAGACGGTTAACTGACCGAAAAAGGCAGACGCATTACTTAAGCGCTGCACGTGCTAGGTTTTTGTAAGATAAACTGTTATGTGAGTATAGATTTCCATACCGTTCAAGTAACGCGCGGGTCCACAAACGAACAGCCGATCTGTTTTTGCGACTTTGGAATCTTACCCCTTAATCTTACTATATACTCAGTGGGATGGGATGGGAAGCTTCTTCAGAGCTTATTGCGTATTCGAAAAAGTCGTTTCGTAATATGTACGACCGTGGATTAGCTATTGAATCTTAAGAATTCTCGTTACTAATTATTGACTCATGGTTTGTGTATAAATTCATTTAAATGCAAAAATCGATAAATGGAGGTTCTTTCGCATGTATAAATACTGAGTTATACAAAAAATCTCTGAACAATTTGTCCAGCTTGCTCTTTCCTGAAGGTTCAATGCATTTTATTGTTGATCTTAATATTGCATAACGATTGCTCTAACAAAAGCGCGCGTTAAACTCATTCGCTTCGCGGCAAATCTGGCTGTGTCATTCCTGCTGTCAGCACAGCATAACACCTGTTGTCTTGCGGTTCATTTAACAGTACATTACTGCATGTGATAGGATGAGGGCGTGTCTGAGCTGGCTAAAAATAACAAAATAATTGTATTAATAATATAAATAATATCCCAGGGATGTGATAAATAACAAATTATTTTGAATTATTACCGCTCTGCAATCATTTATGTACTCAACCAGTGGTTGGCTTTTCGCTCGAAAAAACTTATTACGTGTTGCTTCTGTTCTCGCATTGTGTTGTTGTTTCCCCCTAATAATGCGGCTAAACAAAACGAGAAGGCGTGAAATATGATACAACCAGATCGAGCAACAGGCAGCCCATAACTCATTGCCTACATTATTGTTATTGAAATGTACACGCCATCGCCCGAGCTCCTTCGTTTTATTTGTGGAGTGTTTACTCTCAGTATATCGTGGTGAGGCGAAATGGTTTACTCGTGACTTTTATGCAGAAAAAAATAATTTTCATTTAAACATTTTATAAAACGTCAACCAGAGGATTGGAATCGATGCAATTTTACAATTTTATATATACATACATACATATACTATATAGAACTCATACAATGACCGACATATTCTGTATAAGGTTTTTTAGAAAAACGAAAATGATTATATGAAAGTTGGGGTAATCCCGATCTGATTTTATCTAATAACTATTATCATCCCACATACTAAATGAATGTTCCCCGGGTTTTATTAAGGTACTTCACTTACAATCACCAATCATATGGAGCAAAGTGAACCAGATATACGAAAGTTATATGAGGGCTAGGTCAAATTTTCGAACAATTTTATCCATTTTAGACACAAAGATACTATGTTATGAGTTTAACATACTCTGTAATTTTCATTGAGATATGTCAAATATTACCCGGTACATGCAGTATAAAGTCACCTGGAATCTTCATATTAGGCATAGGGCTCAGGGAAGTATTGAGCCGATTCAAACCATTTCTGATACACAGAGTTACGATTTTCTCTGAAATTCAATTGTATATCCCATACATTGACCGATATTTTCGGTCAAAAGTCAACTATAGATACTGGGGTCCACATAATCGGTACCGAGGGGTTTGAACAGTTTTAGTTGAATTTGGGCATTTTTTGGTCATAAGGTAGAATACTATAAAGGAATCGCTAGTCCAAAGTTTTATTTTGATATATTATTTGATTCTTGATTTGGACATTGGAAAGTGAAAGTTTCAAAATAAGTAGGCGTGGTTTATGTCCGATTTCTCTCATTTTCGCTCTGTGACATAGGAATATCATAAGAATACCACGTACAAATTTAATCGAAATCGGTCGAGCGGATCCCGAGATACATGATTTCACTAAAGAGTGGGCGGTGCAGCACCCATCGTCCAATTTTCACACCGGCTCCCATAAAACTCTCTCATACCATTTCGGAGGTAAATTAAATGTCTCTGCCATATTTAGTTACTGATTTATTGCGCTTTAAGAAGTCTTTTACAGTACCGTTATATGGGAAGTGAGTGGCGTTATCTTCCGATCTCATTCATTTTCACACTGTAGGTAAGGGTTCTTATTGGATTGGTGCTGTGCAAATTTGATTATTAGAAGATATGTATATTAGAGAAGGGGCTACGCCCACTTTTTCAACATTTTTTTGCACCTTTTTACTGCGACACCTTGAGCCAAATTACATTCTATATATTAATTTAGTGCTTAATTATAGCATTTAATAGGTTTTCGGTTAACGGTTTTGTGGGCGTGGAAGTAGTCCGATGACACCCGACGACTTCGTATTTTTTTGTTACTAAGGAATGTGCTTACAAAGTTTCATCAAGATATCTCAATTTTACTTAAGTTACGAACGGACGGACGGACGGACGACGGACGGACAGACAGACAGTCACCTAGATTTCAACTTGTCTCCTCATCCTGATCATGTACATACATATACATAACATATATCTATTTAGATTAGGTTATGTGAACAAAACTATTATACTCTGTAGCAACATGTCGCATGAGTATAAAAACACGAAGGATCTATATTTGCCGAATGAAAAGCAAAGCTTAAATGAGTTAATCGAACCACTTATAACATACTTCGACGAAAAATTACATAAAATAACACTAATGTTCCAGGAAACAAGAATGTTAGTCTGTTTTAACAACAACAAAAGATGAAACGAATTTAAGTAAACTGCCGCAAAGGCACTCTCTAGGGTGTGTGTGGCGCTTGTGCCTAATCGGAATCTACTAAATGTAAACACGGCTTTTCACACATAGAAGTGCTTGCGCTGGTGGTGTGTGTGTCCATTGTCTGTGAAGACTTATCCGCTTTGGCTGCAACAAACGCCTGCCTTCACACCCGCGAGTGCACAGCGAAGCACACATACAGACATATGCAAGTGTGTGTGTGCTGAAACACTTATGTGGCCTTGATTGGCCTTGACCGAGCTCATAACTGAACTTAAACGCCAGCGCACAACCCCGCCAGCAACCCCCGCGCCGTGCAAGGCGCGTCGTAAAGCCATGTGTTCGCCACGTTCCGCTCACAGCCGCTCAGTCGCTCAGTTGCTCAGCTTGTTTGTACAAAGAACCAGTTAAACAGTCGCTGTTAACTCTCACTGTTGGTGTTGTTGTTGTTGTATTTAAGCCGCTAACACCGGAAGCGTAGAGAGACACACAGATAAAATATTAATGCCCACTGAAAGGCAGAAGCACAAAACAAAGAAGCTCCTCGGTTGCATTCGCACCATTCCACCTGTTGGTGGTCGAGCCAACCGGGCGTATGAGCAATATTTGTGAACAAGTGAGTATGTAGTTACGTTATCTCATATGCGCGCGGTGAGAGTAAACTGTGTATTTTCCAGTGTGTGGCGTTTCGCCCTCTCGGTAGCTGTCAATTGAACTTGTGATGGGAAATGGCGCGGACACTGGAAACGTGCGTAACGGAACCAGGAAATTCAAAGGAAGAAATCAGCAGAAATACAAATGTTCATTTGTACATATATATGTTCGTCTGCCATACTGAGCGTCCTTTGGTGGCATTGAAATTGAGCGCATCTATTACGTCAACAAGTTTTCTTTGCAGAAATAGGGTGACCAGGCGTGTACGCTAACAACGAATTTCGTGGATATTACGACTTTTATTTGTCATGTAGACACCTTTGAACATCCAGTTAGTAGAAATAAGTAGATAGGTGGGTCGGTAGGTAGTATTATGTCCTCTGTGTATGACCCCGAGCTCTTGATGAGGTTCACTAATACAAGAAGTTGTATATGTGCAACTTCCGAGACATTGCTTAGAAGTTGCAATTATTTTCGTGTAGAAAGTCTTGCATTCACAAAACAGATGTTCCACAGTCCCTTCTTCTGCTTCCTCTTTACTGCTTCTATAGTAATAATTGTATGTTATCCCTGAACTGCTGGGATAAGACAGTAGACTGTGAGTACTACTGTTATATTTTTTTGGCATTCCTTTGGAATGAGCGGCGCATATACAATTCCGACACGTTCTTCTGCTTCTAAAGTAAGTCAGTGATTGTTTTCACCGAGACTCAGTAATATCTATAACACGTTTCTTGATAAAATTTCCACAAGTAGGCAGAAGCAGACATATTACCATTAAAATAAGTCATTTCACATATTCAAAATTGCAATATAAAAGATAGCTTGTAAAATAACAGCCGAAACTGTAATTTCCTGAGTTTTCTTCATCCAATCTGCATTGTTTTATTCTGGTCACACCTTGCTCCCCTGAGTGGCCCGGCGCAGCTGCTGCTCTCAACATTACACAGTCTGCAAACAGCTGTTAGCTTACAGAAGCGACAGGCGAACTGTGCCACCCCGAAATGCCCAGAGCAAGCTGTGATTCCGCATGGCACACACAGGGAGTGTGCGCAACGCAAAGAAGAATAGCAGAACCACAATAATGACACTGCGAGATACGCTGGCACACTTTGGTGGCAAAGCCTTTACACACATGTCAGCAGCAACACTTGTCTTCGAGAGCGCACACACAGTCGACGGCGGACGGTAGTGCGCTAAACGGCTTATCCTGCCACTGGCGGTGAACACTTTTGAAACCTGCCTGTTCTGGGCCATTACTGTTAGCAGCTGCCTGTGGAGCGGCACGGCAGCGACACACACTCATCGACGGCGGTAAATACTCGTCACAGCTTAAATAACCACTTGAGCAGCTTTAGATAGTGAAAGGGCAAAGAAAAGTGATAAATAACCACACAACAACAGCGTCAAAAGTTGGCATTTAAATTAAATTTGTTATTTAACATTGAAATTTGACACATGTCGATGGCGATGACGGTGCGGGCGTGTGTAGTGCGAGCGAAAACTTGCGGCGGGCTTTGACACTCTCTACTAACGGGATAACGCCTTGGCGTGGAAGTGCTAATCGAATCGTTGTGCAAAGTGTCAATTTATATCGCTTACTTGCAGCTAAAATACTTGAAAGTGAATTCTTTGTGACTTTGCCGAAGTGATTTATGGCTTTCGCGTTGCGATGCCTAAGTAGCGTTATGTTATGTTATGTAAACGTTGAATGTCAAAGCGGATGCTTCGGCTGTGACGTAGTGTAAGCCATTGAAGGTCCTTCAAGGCGTCTTTGCCTGGATGTGTGCAAGGTAAAAAGGCAAAAACAATGCACGAGGTGAATATGGCCCAGCCGTGTGCGGTTGCCCGAAAGCGTAGCACAGTGTTATAAATATCCGAGTCGATTATCGCCACTGCAGAGTGCTAATGTGTGCCGTTTTGACGCTAAAACCATAAAGAACCGTTCGAAAAATGAACAAAAACAAAAAAAAAAACGCTAAGTACACATGAACACACACAAGCATTTACTTCAAATACTTTAACGAGCGGATAATGTGCGAAGCCGCGTTGATGGTTGTGTAATCACAGGGTGGCAGCGACACGCCTGGCACAAAACTGCTTGATTTCAGCGTCTGTCGGGGCGCCAAAGATGATTATATTATAAATTTTTCAATTTCGACATTTAACGGTGCCCTTGAAAACGCTGCATACAATTCAGCAAAGTGCTTGCGTACGTTTGACGCATACTGATGTGATATAACGGTTAATGATAGTGAAATTAAAATGAAATACAAAAATACAATTTAATTTTACTCCCTTTCAAATGTGAAGCAAGCTGACTGCTACACTGGCGAAGGTTAAATAAAGTTACTCGGTGGTAAAGAGAGGAAACGCGGAGGAAGTAAAGGTTAAATGCTAGTGGAAGCTGCAGCAACGACTTAACGTGTGTGAATTCTGTGTATGTAGTCGTTCTGCAACTAAAATCCACTAATGCCAACCTCGCTTTACTTCCCCTACTTTTCGACCCTAAAAGTGTTTTTTTAACCAAGTTAGCCTTCAAAATCGAAAGTTCGAAATAAGGCTTATTGAACACATTTGATGTCAATAGTTGCTTAAAAATAATAGTATGAAAGGTATAATACAAATACTTTCAGGGGAACAACTTCCTGAAATAAACCCAAAAACTCAAACTCACGTTCAGGACATAACCATGAAACAAACATATCGATAGAGCAAAATCTATAATTGTGTAATTATTAAAATTTAAAAACATCCTGTGAAAGATAAATCTCCAAAGTGAACAACAACAAGAAGCTAGTGGGTAAACGAGGCAACTGTGCGGATTGGCACGCCCAAGCAGCACAGTGCTCTTGGCGGCTAGCCAGTCCGCTGACGGTCATGGTCTCGGTCGCAAACTTAGCCTTCCGGTAAACGTTCTTGCACTGGGCAGATAAGGCACACACAGCTTCAGAGACTTTCAATGAATGTTAGATAAGTTTCTATGCCAAAAAGAAAGCAATAAAATAAGCTCATACATACAAACATTCGTCTTAAATAGTGACAAATGTGAAAAGTGAAAGAAACAAACAACAACAATTATAAAAATTGTGAGCAACAAAGAAAACAGCGAAACATACCGAGCAGAGCGGTGCAGGGAACCGTAATATTTGGAAATGTAAGTGGGTCTGTCGTGGAGACACTTTAGAAACTAAAGGCATAGACCTATTTGGTTTTTAATATTATATTTATAGTAGATAAGTGGAGTTCATTTAGAGTGCGTTGATTATTGATATGTATTTTGTTCTGCCTTTACTAAGATCTCATTTACAACTGCTCTAAATTACATCATATTTTCCTCAAAGGAAAATGACTGTATGAAATTGGATTGAAAATTGAATGTCTTTTGCAGTAGACATGCTCCAGAAATCGATGAAGTCTCCCCAGTCAGTGTAAGCAAGGCCATTGTGTTCCCACTGTGTACGCCTGGCTGCATTTTTCTAAGGTGACATTCCACAAGGAAGTGGCACAACATAGTAGCTTGGCGCCCATGGAAAATGTAATGCAAATCATTTTCGTGGCATTCTGTGTCATTGTCACTACGTAGGAACTCGCCTAAGAAATTATATAATTATACTCATCACTGCGCGGATGTGGATTTAAATATTTTTAGATGAGCCAATCAGCGCACAAACAACCCACATCCCTAACTTCACTCCTTGTCCGAGTTCGTTGCTCTGCTGCAGCGCAAACACGTACCTACCAGTACCTAATTGTGTGAAAAAATCCCTCTGTTCTTAATTCATCTCCAGCAACTTTGACGAACTTGTCCATTGTGTGGCTTCCTTGTAGCCACCACGACTGCGAAAGTTGAGTAATCCAATAATTGCATTTCATTTATTGTGCTTACAGACACTTGTATATGCGAGCGGTTCGCCGGGAATGTTGACACTTTGTCAGGATAGTTTTTGTCTGGAGCAATATAATTTGCACATTTGCGAATGGAATTTTTCCGGCATGCCAACCAGTATAATGACCTTGTCGTTGAATAACCCATTGAAGCTTCCTTTTCAATGACTACATTTGGCTTGCTCCAATCAATAATTAAATTCCTCATTTTGATACTCGTAGTTGAAAGGTGCCAAGTGGTAGTACACACCTTTAATACTACAAAAAGCCTTTAGAAAATTTATAGTTTATATTCAAATATGAGGATAATAAAACCAATGGTTGAGGGTTCATGAAAACATTGTTAACGTTAGTCATTTATATTAATTAGTGCATGCGTTATTTGTTGCCCACAGTTTCACATTAACTTTTTTATATACCCTTTCGTTTTTCGCGCGCTCTCTCTCACCCTCCATTCTCGTTGTACACAACCTGAGCTTTTGCTCTTTCTTTGATAAGCGTTACAAAGCAAAGATGAATATCGATTTCCCCTTGAACACAATAAAACAGAAAACACCGTGCGATTAGCATGTAAACACATTCCTGAAAAATAAATATACTCGTATTTCTGTCAGTGGCTCATCAACGGCACGTTACGCGCTTCACAGCAATTGGCACGCTTATCAGAACGAGTGATTTATTTGCTGTTTTCAGTAGCAAGTACATACACACATGCACAGGAGTGATAAACTCACTTTGGATATATAGTATCGCTGAAACTCTCGTTTTATAATTATAAGTTCTCCAGTATATATTATAAAATACTTTGACAATACTCAGATAAATATTGAAATGAAAATTGAATTGGATTGAAAACTTCAAATACCGACGAAGCAGTCATAAAATAAATGCCTGGATTCTTACAAGAAATGGGATTCGTTTAATATTATTTATGTATAACTAAATCTAAAAAGATAACCTGCCAACTGTTTGCATGCAACGGAAAACGGTTTGTTAGTTCTTCAAAGCTACGTCCCACTACAGTAGCTTGACTGTTATGAAGATGTTTATCTCGATTTTGGTCGAACTAGTGATCTGATACCGATGATGCCATCAAATGAGCAACTTCTTGGGGAGTAAACAAACTTCTAGATCCATATCTCAAAAACTGAGGGTTCAGTTCGCGTATATAAAGGGTTTCAATAAGAGCAATGCAAAAGTAAAACAAAAACGACTTGTGATATATGTATGTACATAAATAAAATTCTTTATTCCTGTGAAAGTCCATTCAATGCCATTATGTATGGAATTCGGTTTCTTTTGTATGACCACAATGGGCACTCTTTCTGAAGTCCAGACGCTGAACCCATTTTTCGACAGTTTTCAACCATAAATCGGCCGATACTGTTGTAATTTGTTTGTGGCGCCCTCATGTCTGAAACACACATTGTCCAAGTGCATAAGATCCTATTCGGATCAAAAATATTCGATTATCATTGAGCGGCAGCGATTCCCATTCAGAGTAACGTCCCGGTCTTGATCATCACGTAGGAAGACCCAATGACACCGCCGGCCCATAAGCCACTCTAAACCGTAATTTTTTCGGAATGTAATGATTACTCATGGAGCCATGTGGATTGCTGCCTGACCAATAACGCATATTTCGCTTGTTGCTCAGCCCAATTCACGAACATACGACGACTCTGGCGGTCAAGCGGCATCAGTTCTTGCGTTAATTTGATCTTATAAGGATGTATGCTAAGATTTTTTCGCAAAGTTTGACCCAACGACGTCACAGAGATGCTCAACGCTTGAGAACGAAGTGTGAGAGACTGATTTGGATCTTGCTCAATTGATGCGCTAGCGGCAGCAATATTTTCGACACTAAAGCACTTCTTTGTCTCACTGGCACGGGAACATTTTGTACTGTGTCTGTAGGTTAAAATTTTTTTTTGTTCATCTGTCGGGACGATTATGACGACCATAAATTGGACGTAGCGCTCTTAAATTAAAAGTTACTGACTCCAATTTTCGGTAGTAAATTTTAATAATTTCGACTCGTTATTAGACCATATATCTTTCCAAGATTAAATGGCAAAAGAGCGGGATAAAATGTGGCGTCGTTTGTTGTCTCTATCGGTCTACTTTCTGTACTGTTTCTATGAAAAACCTTGTACAACCAGACGGACAGAGGGTCATGATTAAATCGAATCAATTCATTAGGCTGATCGTTAATGTACAAACTTTATTGGGTCTCCGACATTTCATTCTGTGTGTGCCAAACTTTGTTCCTTTCATTTAAAATTAATTTTTTAATCCCCTCTTCAATAAAACTACTGAGTGGTATCTTTATTGAAATAAGCATATAAAAAGAATGACTATTGTACATATGTATATAAAATTGTATTTACCATGTACGAGTATGTACACCACTAAATACATATATTTCCTCAAATTACATGTAGTGATTACTTTACGTTTTCTGGGGAAAATAAAAGTGTTCTATTTATAAATATAAACAAATATTAGCTTTTAACAGTAATTGCCCCTGAAATATTTGTGTACTTGCCACATGCACACCCACACCGCTTTCGACGAATGGAAAGCGAGTGGCGGCAGCGCGTTCGCAGCCGGTTAATGACACTGCTCGCCGATTTCCGGATAAGTGTAACAAAGACACTGCAATAACTGGTGCGTTGTGTCGACAGAACTACTTTAATTGGGTAGTTACTTGATACCTGAGATAATTCAACCAACTTTTCTAAATCGCATTTACCGTTATTTTTACGAGCACACAGTCACCTGCACGAAAACTGCTGTGGATTACTGCATGACGCCGCGAAATGCTGCATTCAGAGACATGTGTTTATGATGTTTCAGAGCAAATGTCCTAACCTTTGCGGTTTCGGTTAAAGGTTACTCGAGATTTCGAATAAAAACTGCGTTGTCGACTTTTATTTTTGTGCTCGAGGAGTCAACGAAATACCCAAATGCTTGCCATTGGTTACCAATAGGTTACCTTTCACTATTACATATGTTTGTCTGGTATATACACATAGGAAACCTTGAAACTTACTAATTTTATACCTTGAAAGTGGGTTCATTTGAGAAACTTGTGTGATTTTAAACTCTGTGAGAGTTGGTAAGGTTAATGAACAGACCGCTTTATAGCAAATATGATTACTTATTTGACCGAGTTTCCTGAAAACAACGTGTGCTGATTACTATTCAAGGATGAAAGTGAATTTCCTTCTTTTAAGAGAATTTACATGATTCTGCTAACCTCTCCCGAAACTAACATCCACCATACTTCCTCCGGCATCGGCTCATAAATGTATATGTATATGATATATCTGCAGCAATAAGGGTGTCATAACATCACACTTTATAATTTATTTCCCCATCAAATACTAAATTGCTTTTATTGAAACCAATTATTGACACTATGTTGTGCACCAATCAGACCTGCACGAATTGAAGTTCTCACAATTGTGTCCACTTTGCATAGCTCCAAGAATATTTTTATGCCGTTATAAATAAATCAGTCTCGTCACTAAACATAGCTTTCCCAAACTTTAAGGTTTAAAAATACACTTTTTGATTCGAATTTTGTTATGGCCGAGTTTATTTTCAATTGATTGAGTGCATTCGTGGCTTTAAATACATTTGTATAATATATGTTATTTTTCAACCACATGATTTATTTTTAGAGGTTTCTATTTAGTATTTTTATTTTGATTTCCTTCTTCTTTATAATTTTTCTGAGTGTATTGAGTTAGAAATATATTTTAAATGTGCAGCTTCACTTATATAATAGGCAGTCATTTAGAATTACGAGCTGCAGAGCTCTTCACCTTCGATTGATTTAAGCGAATGTAAGCAAACTGAGAAGCGAGCGAAATTTCAGACAGTTTAACAATCATTTATGGTAAATAGAAGTCACATGACTTACATGCATGCGTTCCATTCTATTCACTCAATTGAAATCCGCTAACAATATTGTACCCCAGAAAGTTGGCGCACTCGGCTGAAATATGCGGCTTCATGCACTCGTGTTTACAATCAGTCGCCACATATGTATGTATGTAGTTCGTGTGTATATGCTTGGGTACATGCAACGTGTTCGGCCACACGAGATGCGTTTCGATGATGAACTTCACAGCTATGCAGCAGTCAATATTTGATTTGAGGCATCTTTCGCCTGACATGCCTTGATCGGTCGTGTCGTGCGCGCTGAAGCAGGCGGTTGCAAGTTCGCATCTGGCGAAACAGACCAAACAATCTTACACAGACTTCCACATGTAATTTTAAGACACTTATGCATATGCCAAGTGATGGCTCAACTTCTTAGTGGCAGAGGCATATATGGCTAAGACGAATTCATAACTTTTTTCTGTTTTTTTCTTGCAGTCCACCGGGAATGAGGATCCAAACGAGGTTTACTTGGATTCGGAAATGGAAAAAGTTTTCGCCGGTCCAAGTGCCCATAAGGAAAAGTTCGATGTAACGACATTTCAGGACGCAAATCTGCCAATCGGATCGTATAAGCAGAGCAACGGTAAGTCGAAAGTTCGCCTATTTTTCATTTCGAAAGCAAAATAGAAACAAGCCTATGAAATTTAAGCTGTCAACAGCAAACAGTTTATCGTCAAACCAAAAATAAGGAAAAATAAAATATTTGAAAATTTATTTAAAAAAAGTTAAGGCAAAAGTTAAGCATAAAAGTGTTACAAATAAATAAATAAAATAAAAATTATTGCAAAATTATTTCAAATTATGAGTGCAAGTGTTGGAGACATCGAAATTGATCAGGATACGCCCATTATAATTACAGTGCATCGTAAAAGTGAACTGAACATTGAAGAAGATTCTGAATATGAGAGTACAACAGATCCCGTTAATACACAGAACTATGATGACCTACCCGAGGACTACCCACTAGTATCAGAACGCGCTGGACACGGTGACCACTCGGTAAGTTTAACGATGAAACAATGAATCGTCAACTATGAAACCATTTTAAAACACGTCAAGCGAAATCGTGTGCAATAAAAACAAAGCTTGAGATTCTCTTATGAATATAAGTACGTCAGAATGCAAACCTAACTGTATTTATGTATTTATGTCAACAGGATAATTCCGCCGAGGAAAAGCAGGTGCACTTCGGAAAGAAAAAGGCTGTAGTAACACCGCCCACTTTAGTATACGATGAACAACCCGCTGACAATATACACGAACGAAAACGACGAAGAAGGTAGGTAGCATACACACAGACACACAGCTCACTTTCCGTGAATTATTTTTACAATTAATGCTCACGTTTTCCACAATTAATTTTCATTAAATAATTGGTGATGAATAACTGTTATTTATATTGTATACTTTACCCTACAGCCGCCATCAGTATTATAGACAACGTAAATTTTCCCATCAAGACAGCGTGGAAGCCAAAAAGGTGGTCGAGGAGAATGGCGAGGCCGGTGTCCGCAAGGTATCCGTGCAACCGGAGGATACCACATTAGAGGTAACTAAGCGTGTTCGATTCGTCCTTAAAATATTGTGTAGAATTTTGTGTGACAGTAGTTTAGCTACCGACCATATTCATAAAAAAAGAGAATACACCAAATTCGCTACTTTGATTTGGTGAAAAGCTTCGATCGCTGGGGCAAACCGGCGTCTACGAAGCGCATTCATTTAAGTAAAATAATCCTTAAAGTTTAAAAATATTTTTATGAATGTGCTCGGCACCGATTTCTGTTTTAGTAATAGACAATAGAAATCTCTAGCAGACACTTAACCCAGTATCTTTATAAGCTGTAATCATTCATCACTTGCTTTGTTCTGTGCTTTTCTCTCACTTTTTTGTGCATAAAATTTATAAATTAAACACAAATTCTCGAATCGAAAATGAACAATTGAAACAATCAATGCCAACTGCAAATATGCAAACTGCAATTATAGACACCACAGCCAGCTGCGCAGGTTGTTATTCACTGCAAAGGCTTAAGCATAACCTTTCACTGCAACTATTTTTCTTAATAGCTTACTCAAATGTATTTTCTCAACTTAATAGGAGGCCGATCTCAATGAGTTGAGATCACATCGTTCCGATGATCCGCGTGCGCTCAGACGTCACAAAATCCACCATTCATCAATCAAGTTGCGCGAGTTGCCGCAAATCAGTGTGGCGGGCTTGCAGCTGAAGAAGGTCTACGACCACAGTCCGCACGAGGTAATACCACAATAAACTGCCATGCCTTTCACTCATATTGTAAGATACGTAACCACATTTTGACTCACCAACCTTTAACTCTCTGACAGATATTTGTGCAACTCGATGAACTCACTGGCTTAGGCGAGGAACGCGAATGGAAGGAAACGGCGCGTTGGATCAAGTACGAGGAAGATGTTGAGGAGGGCTCCGATCGCTGGGGCAAACCGCACGTTGCTTCGCTCTCCTTCCACTCGCTGCTTAATTTGCGTCGCTGCCTCGAAACGGGTGTCGTGCTGCTGGATTTGAATGAGAAGGACCTGCCGGCTGTGGCGTATCGTGTTGTGGAGCAGGTGTGTGTGCCGTAAAATCACCTATTTTCTATAAAATATCAGAGTACACCAAATTCTGTCAATGCCTCATATTTTCATCGCTCATTTGTTTTACACTCCCGCAGATGGTCGTTGAGGATCTAATCAATGGCGAAGACAAACCGGCGCTCATGCGCTCATTGCTGCTGCGTCACCGACACGTCAACGAGCACCAGAGCGGCTTTCCGTTTACGAAGCGGAAATATAGCAGCTACACGAGTCTACAGGTAAGCGGCGCATAGTTTGACATGCTTATGTGATATTATGTTATCTTTACTTTTATCGTAATTATTCAAATGTTAGTGTCAGTGCGTATTTATCAGTAACTGCTTTGCTCTACGTCAAAAACTAACAAATTCACGTCGCACAGACCTCGTCTGTGTTCTGAGCTAGAGTGCTCGTGCTTCTGTATTTAATGATCATGCTTAACTACTAACCGATATTGTATAAGCCAAGTCACTCCATATGTTTTATGATTTTGCGCCAAATTTCAGTTAAGTTCGCATCAAAGTCTGTACATACACATTCCTATTTATTGAATTACTAATCTTCCATGTCACTTATTATATACAGTATTTACTATATTTATTCACTCTTCATTATATATTTTGGTTTTTGGAAGAATTGGGTAATAATATTTTGTATTTTGTATGTAATTCAGTATTAATGTACATATATCAGTGTAAGTCAAGCTTAATAGGCGTACTGATGACAACTTTAGGCCTACACCTTGGCCGGAAGTTTGGAGAAATTTATGCTAGATCTGTGTTTAAGATTAATTTATGCTTGCAAAGTGCTAATGAAAAGACCGCGCTTCGAGTAGTAGTCAGCATCGGACATTGCTCTCAGCAATGCTATCAACAATCAAGCTTCGCGCTAAGCTCTCCCTAGTTAGATTGTCTAGCGGACTACTCAATAAATTTTATCCATAATAAATCAACCTCCCTTGCTGACCGCCTCACACAACTATATGTACATACTACATGACATGTGAAAAATAGTTATTGATTGAGCTATTGGATGTTTATCGAATAAAATTGTATTTACGTAATAAAATTAAACATCGCTTTATTATTAATTACTCATATACATATTTATGCCGTTGGTATATTCATTTATATTGTATGTCTCTGTCTTTCTCTTTCTGTTTCCACTTTATTATATTTTCTTCACACAAAAATCGTGAAATCGTCAAATCGGCAATGCTATACCATACCATCGAAATCGTTGGATAATCATAAATTTTTATTACCCTGTTTTTGTTCCAAACATCGGCATGAAAATGTCTTCACCCGCGCCTGTGCCTACCCATACATATGTATGTACTTACATGACATTTCAATTGCTCATCTCAACAAACCCGCCACATTGTGCACCATCTTCGTCTAACTGTAACTCTGTGTGTGTGCCCTAGCAGAAATCACCGCAAAAGAATGGCAGCAAAGTAACCACTGCGATTGCCAAAACTGTAATCTCATTAAGTTTTCTTGCAATACATATGCTATAACTACATATTACTATAGTATTTACTAAGCTTCTACAGTAGCCGTCCAATTATGTCATCCAACTCTGAGGAAAATAGACTCCAATACTACTGTGGGTAAAAAATAGTAAGACTTTTTATTTTTAATTTCGCTCCAAAATCCTTTGGTCGAAATATTTGTTTCCTTGGTGGGTATAACTGTCAGCAATATCTGTGCCAAATGTCACATTAAAATAATCATTAGTGTGCGAAATTTAGTTTATGTTGCCGAAACATTCAGAATGTTAGAAAAGGCCTTCGTGGTAATTGTTTGTCGCGAACAAGTGTTTTTGATTTTTACAAATTATTCAGAGAGCGTCGAGAACGGATGACGACAAAACCACGTTCAGGACGGCCATCAACATCAAGTCATGATCAGCACGCCAATAAAATAAAGGAATTGGTGCCTGAGAATCGACGATTACCAGTCACAGATCTTACTGGGAACGTTGGAGTATCGAAAAAAATCACTGAAACCCCTTTTTGAAAGATCCCTTAGGCCTAAGAAAAGTTAAAGCACTATTGGTTCCAAAATCACTAAATTTTTTCGAAAAACAGTGTTGCCTTAACGTCTGTGAAAGAATGCTTTCCGACCACCAGGATTTAGGAGTCTTGGATCTATGCTTACAACCCGGAAACCAAAGATCCGTCGGCCGAATATCTAAGAAAAGTTAAAGCACTATTGGTTCCAAAATCACTAAATTTTTTCCAAAAAAAGCGTCGCGTCTGTGAAACAATGCTTTCCGACCACCAGGATGTCATGTATCGTATTATTACTCGCGACAAGTCTTGGATCTATGCTTAAAACCAGGAAACATACGATAAATCGGCCGAATATCGTGACAAAGGTGAGCCGAAGCCAAAAAACCACATCAAAGAAAGTCAAAAATCACGATTATGTTGCCATTCTTCTTCGATTATTGAGATATGGTGCACTTCGAATTCCTTCCGACCGGCCCAATTGTCAACAAGGAATATTTTATAAGCGTTAGGCATCGTTTTAGTGAAGCTATTCGTAAAATAAGGCGAGGAATACACACCGACAAATCTTCGCTTTTGCACCACGATAATGTACTGCTGCTTATTGCTTTGATTCTTCGTCAGCTTTTCGTCCAGGTTTTCAACCAAGATCACGCGGCAACCACCGCATTTGCCTGAGTTAGTTCTGTGGGACTTCTGCCTATTCAGCAAACTCAAGCGACCGCTCCGGGGAAACCGTTTTGAGTCAATTGATGCATTAAAAGTGAATCGCTTTCCGCTTTGAAGACCATTCCGGAAATTGACTGTAAAAACTGTTTCGGCCAAGGTGGACTACTTTGAGAGGACTACATAGATTTCAATGAGGAATAAATTAAGAATTTTAAGACTTTAAACAAAGTCTTACTATTTTTTGCTCAGAGTAGTATAAACGCATATAATACTTATATTTAATGTAAATTATTTGTAAAGTCACTTTACTATATAATAAACTCGCTCAGCTTAGTGACCACAAATCAACTCGCGTGGGAATGGAATGTTCAGCGAGTCGGGGTTTTTCTATCTCTGAAAAGATCTATAACTAAAACAAAAAAAAAATTCGTAACAAAGTCGTGTCATCATCGATGCGAGTTGTTATATCACACGCTCTAATTTGCACAATTCCTTATGGCGCGTGTTCACATAATCGAACGACTACTGTAGTTAATTGCAAAAGCGTCGTAACTCATAACAAAACTGCGTCCGAGAGTAATGCTCAAGCGATTGCTTTCGCTTTTTTACGATACTTTTCGATATATCACCAGCTAGTTAAGAATTTGACCTTGACCTTTGGAGCATACAAAGCAATTCAAAGTTTTTGAGTTACGTCCCTCTTGCAGAACGCGGCCGCTTTGTGTTGGAATATAGTCACAAAGCAAACTTAACATGTTATTCGTGCTTAATGTTCCGGAAAATGTCGTTGTTGATTCAATAAAAGTATAGAAATTTAAAAAACAAAAACACAAACAAAAATTTAATATGAAAGCCTCGAGCTGATATTAAACTTTTTGGCGTCAAGCTTTCGTTGATTCTTTGTGCTATGCTTCTGACAACTTTGCTAAGTTTCAAATGCGTTTGACAAACTCATAAAGTGCCCCAGCACGTATGTATGTAAATACTTATGAAAATAAAATTATTTCTCTTTCTCTTTTTGCTTGTTTTAAACGCGTTCATCTTCTTGTATTTTTTTTTTATAAACCCGCGAAAACTGAAATTAAATTGAAAATTGGCAAAAATAAAAAAAATTTAAATTTATTGAATTTCTATTGAAAATTAAACGTCTGCAAATATATTTGACCGACACACAACTGTACACTACTTATAAAAAAAAAATCCCGCACCCTTCAAATACCAACAACACACATTTGGGTTGTAGTTGCTTTGGATGGGCGGCGAAATTCAGCAGCACCTTCATCAGCAACAACAATTGGCACTACAACAACATCTTAGCAACATTGAGAATGCCAAAAAGCGACGGTCCGTATGCGAGACCCTTAGTGCACCGCCCACATCCATTTCACTTAGCGGCGAACCGAGCAACGGTAGCAACAGACGGCACTCCACCATGTCTTACTTGGGAGTAATTACAAATAAATTAATTTTATTAATTAAACTCAATATAGAAATATATATAACGATTTTCCTTTGGTTTGTCAGATTTCTTTTCCAGTTTTGTTCGTTCTAACTCCTCTAGTTTTCTAGTTTTTTCGAATTTTTTGTACTTAAGTGAATGCAATGGAAATTATTTTGTTAAAGCATGTGCAATTCTTTTTCTTTGGGGCTTTTGGGTGTACCAGTTGTCTATTGTTAAACAATCTCTCCTTAAAAATTGTCTAGGCAAAAACGCTTTAAAATAGTTTTTTAGTATATGACGAGAGCTGGATGTCTTCGCTGGAAGTTGACATGATTCGGCATGCTGTGGATCGTCAGCCGTGACCCAGCAAAATCTCGAAACAATTTTTTAGTCACTTTGGGACGATTGTATAGCGATTGGTCAAACCGATTAATTTCTAGTGTCAGATTTGTTTTAATGTTTTTGTCCAACAAAAATTAATGAATTTTGCTGGATAAATACAAAAGTTTACTTATATGGATATATTGATGTCCTTTCATGCCTTCAAAGCGACGTAAATACGGCTACAGAAAATAGATTTTTAAACAAATTCTTATAAATCAAGCCGAATGTAGTACGCTGGGTCATGCTTAACCCAGGCTAGGATTGCCTTCCATACCTTTTCGTGAAATCCTATTATTTACATTTCCTACGAATATATCCCGCCTTTTCATGGATAAACTGAACACTGTGATCCCTGGAAACTTAAGATATATACCATAGCGACGACTAAGAATTATAAACTGCTTTCTTTTTTGGTTACTTGTGTTGATTGAATGAATTGTAGTAATTGCCTAAGACTATTATATATATATCCGTATTTAGCCGCTTTAGTTTTCCTTAGAATAAGACTATTTTGAGAACTGTTCCTCTTTGTAAATATAAACCATTATATTATTCTCATATATCTATTTTACTATGCATGAGTTTTATACTTTCTTACGATTTTCATTTGTTTCAAAAATTAAACGCATGCTTTAGTAGACCTACTAACCTAAAAAAAAGTAATAAAATTTCACGCCTCCCGAAGTTTTTTTTTTTCAAAGTTCTGCATAATTCATGTATATTAGCAACGTCCGTATGAAATGTTTGACAACCCTTTGTATAATTCTTGCTGTAGAACCTCTCTGGCGAAGACAAGCGGCCCAGAATAATGCCGGCAACTGAGATTGGTGGCAGCAAACGCAGCAATGAGTTGAAGATTGACATGAGGGACGACTTGTATTCTTCGTCGCAGGAGAATCTGCAGAAGCTGCAAAATGACAGCATTCTTAAGCGCATACCTGTGGGTGCTGAAGCAACAACGGTGTTGGTAAGTACGAATATAACTAAAATTTAAACACTTAGCTTTGCTAAACTCAACTTCTTGCTGTGTAGGTGGGTGCTGTGGACTTCCTGCAACAACCAACCATCGCATTTGTGCGTCTTGCCGAGGGTGTGCTTATGCCCACTTTAACAGAGGTGGCCGTGCCGGTACGTTTTATGTTCATACTCATGGGCCCGCCGACCCTCGACTTGGACTACCATGAAGTCGGTCGATCCATTGCTACGCTAATGGCGAACGAACCATTCCACGCAATTGCATACAAGGCAGATGATCGTAAGGATCTGCTTTCGGCCATCAACGAGTTCTTGGATGACTCCATTGTGCTGCCTCCGGGTAATTGGGAGCGTCAGGATCTCTTGCCATTTGAGGAATTGAAAGCAAAGAAGGACTGGATTCGCTCGCGCAAGCGAAAGGCGCTAGAGGTAAGCTATAGGCTTAGAGTCTTCTAACGTCTACAGATTTTAACAAATATAATATTTAGGTTAAGAATGAAATGAAGGAGAAGATAAAAGAAGAAGCTAAAGTGATTGTTGAGAAGAAACCGGAATTGGAAAGTGGTGATGGAAAGAAGAAAATTAATCCGTTAGAAAAAACGCACAAATGGTGGGGTGGTCTGCGCAATGATCTTAAGCGCCGCCTGCCCATGTACAAGAGCGACATCACCGATGGTCTGAACTCACAAACATTGGCCGCCACGATCTTCATGTACTTTGCTTGCCTCTCGACCGCAATCACCTTCGGTGGTTTGGCTTCTGAAAAGACTGGCAATCTAATTGGTATTTCAGAGACTTTGTTGAGCACAGCACTTTGTGGTATAATTTTCCACACGATTTCTGGACAACCGCTCGGTATTATCGGTACTACTGGCCCTTTGCTGCTCTTTGACGAAGCGTTGATAAACTTTTGTCGCGAGAACAATTTGCCCTTCCTCACCATACGCGCCTACATCGGTGTTTGGTTGGCTGTCATCGCTACCACGCTGTCTGCGTTCGAGTGCAGCGTTTATGTGCGTCTGTTCACACGATTCACACAGGAAATTTTCTCCGCATTGATCACATTGATCTACATCTATGAGACATTGATGAAATTAGTTTCGGTGTATAAGAAGAACCCGCTGTTGGCCGACTATAATTTCCCACCAGCCACACTAGCACCACAACTACAGAGTTTTGATAATACAACGATGGAAAGTTTGGGTAATGTAACCGCCGATGTGTCAGTCTCGAACACTACATCCAGCATTGGTTTAGTCTCGAACATTGTATCCCATACGAATATGCCAAATACAGCGCTTTTCTGCACGATACTCACCTTGGGCACCTTCACGATCGCCTACTATCTGAAACTCTTCCGTAATTCCCATTTCCTGGGACGAAATGCTCGCCGTGCGCTGGGTGACTTTGGTGTGCCGATCGCCATAGCGATTTTCGTCTTGATTGACTATCTTATACCACAAGTGTACACGGACAAACTTAGCGTGCCAGAGGGTATTTCACCCAGTGATCCGGAAGTGCGCGGTTGGTTGGTGCCCCTGGGAGGTATGCCCGTTTGGGCACCCTTTGCCTGTGGCATACCCGCCATTTTGGTGTACATTCTCATCTTCATGGAGTCGCATATTTCGGAATTGATTGTCGATAAGCCGGAGCGTGGTCTGAAGAAGGGTTCCGGTCTGCATTTGGATATTGTGATATTAGGTTTTTTGAATACATGTTGCGGCCTCTTCGGCACGCCATGGCATTGTGCAGCTACCGTGCGTTCCGTAACACACGTCTCTGCTCTAACTGTGATGTCAAGGTGCGTACTTAGTTTTGTTATGTGCCGTTTATTATATATACATATATATTTAATTATATGTATAACGTTTTATATTTTGTAGAACGCACGCCCCTGGTGAGACGCCTCGCATCATCGATGTTAAAGAGCAACGTGTCTCTGGCTTCTTCGTGGCGCTCTTAATCGGCCTATCCGTGACAATGGCACCCTTGCTTCGTTTGGTACCCATGGCGGTGCTGTTCGGTGTGTTCCTATATATGGGTATCGCTTCAATGAGTGGCGTACAATTCTTCGACAGGTAAGCTCTCTATACCCGGGAAATTTCGACCTTGTTGTTTATACTATGTACCACTGTTGTAATGCTTTCAGAATGGGCTTATACTTTATGCCTGTAAAGCACTACCCGCCCACACCGTTTGTGAAGCGTGTGCCCACTTGGAAAATGCACATGTTTACCACAATACAATTGCTCTGTCTTACTTTACTCTGGGCTGTGAAATCGTCCAAAATATCTTTGGCTTTCCCCTTCTTTTTGATTTTGATGGTGCCGATAAGGCAGCGACTTGCCATGCTCTACACACCCGAACAACTGCAAGCGGTAAGTGGCCTAAATTTTATTCAGTTTTATCATTGAATATAATGGAATTTGTCTTATAGCTCGACGGCAGCGAAGCCAAGGATGAGGACGAACCCGATTTCTACGAAGAAGCAACCATTCCGGCATAAGGAAGCACGTGTACATATGAAAAGCTGTCTTCGAAGCAAAAATTAAATAGATTTGAGAAGCTTTATAAATAGAAAAATTTTAGGATAATGTGATTTTATAAACCGTTTCAAATGTATTTAGTTTCTTGTGAATAGGGCGGCTAACTGAAAAACCTGCATAACTGTAATTGAAGGAATTGCCTGTACTTAAGCATAAACTTATACACTTAAGTGCTTTATAAAATATTATATTGTTCATAAAGTCATTTAATTTTTACACATTCTATTTTATGAATCTTTTGCTAGTTGAACTCGTTTTTATTTTCGAAGCTAGAATTGAAGTGTTGCATTGATGAATGTTAAAGGAACCACAACTAAGAAAGAAACAAAGTATTTTTCTACCCTAACGCTGTATAAATGAAACAAAAACAAAAACGTACTTACCTTATTTGTATAAAGAGCAAATTGTATGCTACATGTGTATGTATATGTTAAAATTAAAAAAAAAAAAAACAAATTGAAAAAAATGTTGATGAAAAATGACGTGGCGCGTCCACGATTAAAGTATTATCTTGCAAAATCAAAATTACTGATAACTGTATATGTATATATGGTAATTTGTTGAAGGTATTGCAATTATATTAGATATTAGTCTAGAAACATTAAATAAATTATTGTCGCAAATCGCCAGGCAAGTTATGTAAAGGTGGTCCAAACAAAACAAATTTGAAAACCAATTTTAATTATGTATGACTAATTGTTATCGAAATGCACTCTTAGCGAAACCAAAATAGTTCGTACTTAATGGAATCACTGAATGTCCCCTACTTAATGACTACTTAATTAATTTTTATTGAACTTAATTAATTAGGAACTCATAGCTGTGTGTGCATTATCTGTAATTAGTGATTTACGGATTACACAGAAAAACAAAAACCAAAACAAAAATACAAAAAAAAGGAAAAGAACGAATTCAAAACAAATACAAATCATTTCGTGGCGAAATGCGTGAACTTAGTGCTTTGTAAGCCAGCGAGTCTATCGCTGTTAATGTCATTGTGATGTACTGTACTTATCAGCTTGGAACAATAATTGAAACAAAGAAATCGAACATGGAACACCGTTTATTAGAGATGCTAAATATTTTCAGACGCAAATGTGCATACTTAACAATCAAAGATATGAAATGTTATTATATTTAGAGAAGTATAAAAGACAAATTTTGAAAATCAACTAAATAATAATCCTATTGTTATGACTAAAATCCCCTTAGACTTAGTGAATAAAAATATTGAGTGATTTAAATTAACACAAAATTTGCGTTTAAATGCATTTGGAGAACTAAAAGGTTGATGTAGTACTACTAGGAGCAAAAATAGTAAGAGTTTGTTTAAATTTTAAAATTTTTAGTTTATTCATCAAATATTTAAGTCGTCACCCTCAAAGTAATCCCACTTGGTCCCAATACATTTATGCTAACGCTTTTTCCAATCCTCGAAACAGTTGTTAAAGTCAATTTCCAGTATAGTCGCCAATGGGTTAATATGTTTAATGTCTTCAGTTGACTCAAAGCGGTTTCCACGGAACGGTCGGTTGTGTTTGCTGAGTAGCCAGAAGTCACACAGAGCTAAATCAGACGAATACGGTGGTTGTGACACGATATTGTTTGTAGATTTCGCGATAAACTCACGACAATCAATGCAGTATGCGACAGTGACTAAAACCAAGAGCTGTCGGTTCATAATTCCGGAATCTCTTTACGAATAGGTTCGCGCAAATGATGTTGACAGTTGGGCTGGTCTGAAGGAATTAGGAGTGCACCACAACTCGATAATCGAAAGAAACTGTTAACATAACCTAGATTTTTGACCTGCTTTGACATGGTTTTTTGGCTTCGGCTTACCTTTGCCACGATATTCAGCCGATTTATCGTCTATTTTCAGGTCATAAGCAAAGATCCAAACTTATCGCTAGTAATAATATTTATTATGACATCCTGGTAGTCGAAAAGCATTGTTTCACACACGTTAGCACGACGCTGTTTTGATCTTTCAAAATGGTTTTCACTGATCTTTCCGATGCCAGTAAAATCTCTGACTGTGATGGGTCGATTTCCTTCACCAATTTCTTTATTTTATTGACGTGTTGAACATGAGTTGATGTTGATGTTGTTTGATGTGAAATTTAGCTTAGATGTCATTGGCAGTCATACTAATCTAGGGAAAAAATATTTCGACGAATGAGTTTTCGCGCGAAATTCAAAATAAAAAAACTTACTATTATTTGCCCACAATAGTAGATGCTGTGGGGCGTAAGGCAAGAAAGTAAGACTGTTGCATCTGTCGCAAAGGTTTGTCGAGCTTTTCTTCTTAAGTACCTATGGCGTGCATTTTGTTGTTGTTGTTCGACTCTTTCGAGCAAACGGTTGCATTGGTTAGCCTTTGTCTCAAATCGGAAATTCTCGTTTTGATCTCAGTCGGAACAGATATCGACTCCAGATCCTGTGCAGCTAGTTCAGCCGATGGTGCATACCAAACCATGGCTTCCATAAATGTCAGTCTTTGCTCCAAACTTACTTTCATTAATAAATGGTGGGCAAATCTTTGCATTTCACTTGCTTAAATTCTACAGCACCTGTTCAATTGTTTTTCTCTCAGGAAGAAAATCGGTTTTTGAAAATATAAAGCATTCGAGAAATGCAGTGGCAACGTTCAACATAATTGAAATATTTCGAAATTTTCAATTTTACTTTTCGGGCATCAATCAACTTAACTGTCTCGCAATATTTACTCTTTATTTATAATTTCACGCATTGATTTTGAAAATGTTTTGAAACAGCAAATTTTATTGTTCAAAAATTAAAAAAAAATAATAAAAAATAACAAAAATGAGTGATTGTGCGATGAATATAAGTGAGGCGGAATTAAACAACTTCATGGAACTATCCGAAACGATTGAGGAATCACTAGAACTAGCTAAAAGAGGAACCGAACAAATAAGAAACGAAATTGAATTGTTGAAACAGATACAAAAGTTTCATGAAGAATACGACTTTCTAACAACCGCGTTAAATGACAAAGCAAGATCAAAGTCGGAAATTACAACACTTAAAAGGGAGCTCTTCACTTTAGTACGAAAACGCATAGAATTGCTTCGTAATTTCAACAAACATTGCGACGATTTTCAAACGGACATGAAGTTGATGCGCCGATTGCAGTCGTCAAGCGACTTACAATACGACGTCGGCGAAGCTGGAAGCGAATGTGACGATGCAGACGATGTAAACGAGAGGGTTGGTATACGCAACACGACTGGAAGGGAAATATGGTGCAGTGAATGGTTTTCTCCACGCTCCTCTGGTACTACTTTTGCTTAGTCGTAATTATGGAATAATTCTACCATCAATAAACCCGTTCTTGAAAGACGATTTTCATTAAGAGTCTACTCTATGGATTGCATTTTTATCAAATCTTGGGCATCTTGTAACAGTTAGATACTCAAAAAGTGCTAAAAATGCATTCCTGAGCTGCAAACATACATAAGTACATAAATATGGTATATAAGTGTCCTTAAGATATATATATCTGATTCATAATAAAACAACATTTAACACTATTCGATACAAGTACGATATTTGCAGTCCATTGAGGCTCTTGGTTTTTACTAAGAAGGGTAGAGAAGCGACAAACGAACGATTAGTACATTTCCTCGATGTGAACTTGAATAAATTCTCCGAGTGTGGGTTGAAGCAGAAACAAACATGAAGCTTTAAACAGAGCCAACAAAAAATTCAAGCCTTCAAGGTATAAAAGTAGCCATTAGAGAGCTTCGTAACTACCTTATCGACAGCGAAGCTTTTCAAACTATGCCCCCATTATCTTCTTCATGATACTTGGATACCACAAGCTTTTCTGCGATGTTTTTCATGCACTCAGTTGCGATGAGTTTGTCCCAAAAAAGCTTTGTGTCCCAAAAAGCTCAGTAAGTGAGTGAAAATCTGAGCTAATACAAAAACCGAAACTCTCCTGTGCGAAGAATAAAAAGCGACGCATCTCAACGAGTGCCACGAGCGTAATAATTTACCACAACCTCGTCTCCTACACGCTTGTGGTATGCGTAGAACCGACTTCGTTGTCGTCCTTCTACTGCTGTGGTCCTTTTATTAAGCAGTCGTGACATCGTGCGCAACATCGACAACTTTTATACAAAATAACACGAAAGGTGAAATGAAGAAATCAGTTCAAATCGCGACGTTTCAGCGTACGGATGCGACCATAATTGTGGCGCGTAAACGCAGCGTGCTTATTTCCTACAGATATATATCACAGGATTGCCGATTATAAAATCCACTAGTGCGAATTTCGCATGATTCGCCCAAACAGATTGGCGTGTAGTGAGCTAAACTAATTGTATGTGAAAGTTTTCGATAACGAAATGGTTCTCAGTGTGTGAGTGCTTATTTGGCAATAATTTTCGCAAACATTGGCGGAAACGGAACCAGCCGCCTACCAACCTCATTCCATTGCCGTGGTCCAAATATTTTACCATTTTGTTTGAGCTAGTGTCGGTGAAAGCACTCGCGCTATACGCGGGAATTTCCGTCTGTCGTTCTTGTGTGCGTCGCGTTTCGCTGTCGCTTTCGGTAAATTCACGTAAATGGTTCGTGGGTCGGTCGGACGACTGATCGGTATTTGCATCGGTCAAGCATTTTAAACGATATATGACTTTCGGTGGCGAAAAGTCCACAGTGTTTGTGTGTGTGTGTGAAAATTTTATCAGCCGCTAGCTAAAACCGAGCGCAATTATTTAATAGCTGACCAAAGGTGCCAGCTGCTCACTGCGTATGGATTTCGACCTTGCAGACTCGCATTCGTGGCTCCTTACTAAGAAGGTACAAAAACGATGATTACGGTTCGATTTTCTCGTATGTTTTCACATTTTCAATGAGCCACAGGAACACTTTAGCCCTACATCCATTAAACACCGGGAGATGCAATTAGGCCATTATACTTGTAGGATAAATCATCATTAGCTAGAGCGGGACATTGCAAATTAGACTTAAAGCATTCCAGTTTACTATTCCCAATACGTACCCAAAGTAGTGTTTCTATGTTATAAAACGCCGAGACCTTGTCGAAATCTGTAGAGAAATAACCCTTTTACTGATCAGGTACGGGAAGCAGGGTTTTAGAATTAAACTCGGTCAGATCATGATTATAAATATATATAAAAAGAAATTTTCACTAGAAACAGCAACACATTTATATAAAGGGTGATCCATTTCGAGGTTCCCTTGAAATTTAATAGAGAATGTTTATTATCATTCGAAAGAACATTCTTTGGCATTTTTTTTAAGATTATCTCTTTTTAAATGTTGTCCCTTGAGTCTGGCGAAGGAACCGCGTGATGTTTTGCTCCAAGGCCTAAATCGAAGCGGGATTTTCCGCATAGACTTTAGACTTCACTCATCCCCACAGGAAAAGTCGAACATTGTGATATCACATAATATTGGTGCCCAATCGATCAGCCCAAAATGTGAAAGTATGTGATCATCAAAAAAAATGTTAAATGTCGCCGAGATTACGACCTTAAGCTCAATCATAAAATATTCGGGTAGCACGGCCCACAAACCACACCCAACCGAGATCTATCCAAAAAAGGCTATAGTCCTTCTCCTTGGATCACCAGTTGTATCACAATCATTGATAAGATCGTATGAAAAAATAGTTTCGGCCGAAATTGACAGTTTGAAAACATAAAAACCGCTAATTTGCTCCAACACTTGGATTATACTTTAAGGCGGTATTGAAGAATATTTAACTATTGCCTATTATCGGACTTACTTAAGCTGACTTAGGCTTTTCTGCCCCGCGAAAACTGTTGAATAAGATGAATAAGTAAATGAAACCACAGAGTTCGTAAACTTTAAATTTTTAAGAAAATATTATTTCTGTAAACTAGATAAAATATGTTTTTATTTCTGTCAGTCGAGCAATAAGGAAAATTAATAGTGGCCTGTAATTGGATGATAATCGCCATAATATAATATATTATTGTTGAGAGTGGGAAGCAAGTTAACTAGCTTTGATGAAACGTTCGGAAACCTATGGATGCCGCCGTTGTTAGGCTAGCTCGTGGGAAGCTGAGTTCGTCGCCTGACTCGCAGTAGGTATATAATCGATAGATCGATTAAAAGCTCTGATTTATTTTGACTTTGATTAGTTACTAAATAATTAATGATGGAATATTTTACAAATTATTTTTTTATTATTTTTCATTGGAAATTCATTATTCTACCAAAATACCTGCTGCACAAATGTTTCTTTGCTTTGAAGTTCTCACAACTCTGACGCTTTCCCATTTTGTGGGCATCTAGCAGTCGGAACGGGTGCTCCCTAGCTCTTTAAATTAGGGGCAAGCGTTGCTAACTGAAACTATAATCAATATTCGAATCAAAACTCCCGGAAGGCTTAAGCTATTATTAAATAGAACGATGTGGGTCTGTATGTGTCTTTGTGCTACTAATTTTAGTGTGAAAACATTAATTTTCGACACAAAAAGCTTCATAAACATTTTATGAATTCAATATCCATTCGGTCACCCGTGCACCCGCGATCAATGGCACGGCCCATCACGTAATTGCGCGCCGTCCATCAGCCATTAAGAGGGTCACAATTCCAAATCAATTAATTTAACAACAAAAGAACTGTCATGTAAATAAATAAATAATGACAAGTATGAAAACAAACCGAAATTATAACAATGGAGCGAAAAGCGACAACTGAGACATAATAACGGTATGTGCACAAAAAGTATGATAGCAAAGAAAAATGAGAAAACGATTGAGGAAAAACGTTCAGCGTACACAACAGCAACAACACAATTCATACGTAAATGTATCTGGTATATAATATATAGAGTAAATTAAGTATGAAATACATATTTACTTGCACGCTTGCATACACATAAATATTCGGAATGGTCGTGGAACGCAACCTATCGATTGCTGCAATGCAGTGTTGTATTTCGCCGTGAGTCTTTTGCGACGAAACCAGCTCAAGGAAGCGCCCACGGTTGACTGAGTGACGGCATCGCCGGCGCTTGAGTGATTGGACGCACCCACCGCATTCACAAACAGCACCCTCCCATTCGAGTATATCGTTTGCTGATTTCCTTGATGACGATCTCCACTTGTACGAGTATTATGTAAACATCCGGTTGTAGACGGCCAGCCGCCAGTCGGCTAGTAGTTGTCATTGTTGGGCCATCCTGTTGCGCTCCGTTTCATCGCTTTCATTTCCACACGGCTACGACTCAATGCACTCGGGCCGTTCATAACAATTTTTAGTTTGAATCGTTTTTGTTGTTGTCTGTATTGAACTGACAGACACATCAATTAAAAGCAATGTCAATGTACTGACAACACTGGCAAACGTAAAAAAAACTCTGAGCCGATTCTGCGCCGCCGTCGCAATCCGGACAATGAGTTTGGGCTTTTGTAGTTCATTGATTGGCAAGTGGCGATATGAGTTCGAATAAAATGAGTTGTTGAAACGATTCCATTGGCACACCTCTTTGTTTGCTCGTCACATCCATTTAACTTTCCTTACTAAAATAGTGGCGCTTCGTAAGCTTGCCTTTATGAGTAGATTACAATACAATATAGAGTGGCATAGGTCTGTCAGCTAAAAAATCTTAAAAACTGACAATAATATGGTTAGCATTAGAACATTTAAAAGCAGTTGCGTAGAGAATTTTCGGCAATTTGAAAAAAGGAATTGAATTTCAATTTGATTTTAACAAAGTTTATGACAGATAATTGACTTTACTATAAAAAATATGAACTTTGGAATATATTTCTCTTATATTTACAAGCATTGTGACAAAAAATCATCCGAAAATTGCAATTAAACTCCTCGGGTGAATGATATTATAAACGAATGTATTTTGCTAAGTTGATAAGACTATCTTTAACTATGCCAAATATGGACGCAATCCCCTCCAAATGTGTTCAATAAAGCTCATTGTATTTTTTTCGATATTCTTGATTTGATGCATCATGATTTTGTTCCAAGAGGACAGACGGTCTAAGGACGGTCTATATGGCCGTATTGAGGCACTCGCGTGAGAACATCCGCCGAAAACGGCCCGGACTGTGGAAGAACAATTCATGGATTTTGCACGATGATAATGCACCATCACATCGAGCCACGATTGTGACCGAATTTAAGACGCAAAATATCATCTATCAACCACCGTATCAGCAGATTTCGCTCCCAGTGATTTTTCTCATTCGAATGAAGGAGCTTCAGCCATACCAAAAAGTGCTTTTGAAAAGTGTTTCGAGGACAGAAAAATCATTGGCATAAATGTGTTACATCTGGTGAGGGACTATTTTGAAGGCGACAATAAAAATATTGATGTATAGTAAAATATATTTCGGTTTATTTACATTTTTCATATACTTTTTTGTCATAATGTATGTAAATATAAAATTGTCTTATAGAATATTTGTACAAAGTAACGAAAATTTTGAAATCATACGTTTTATGACGGTCAATTTAGTTGGTTGCCAAAATCTTTCGTTTCGTTCGGAACCTCAATAAGTTTTGGATTAAATGAGAAGTATGTCAAAGTACAGAAAGGTGGAAATTATTGGATTATTACACTATAAAGAACAAGTAACCAAACTTTTTATAAGCTCCGAATTTGTTAATATCAAAGTCAAGAAAGTACTTTTAAGCTATTGTCAACATTTTATAATAAAAAAAACGCTGTGAAATGATTCAATATTCGATTTTCTGGGAAATTTTAAATATGTTACAATCATATACTATATGTATGATATCTTATTAACTTATTTTATAGGTTATATACCCACTTAGTTTTATTACAAAATTTTGCTTCTTTACGTTATCGATATTTATATTTAAACACCTAGTTAACTCTAATGACCATGAATGAGTGCCGAAAACTCAACTAAACAGGCTAAATTTAATAAATTATGCATGTAGAAGATATGGAGTTAAGTGAAAGGTCAAATAAAGTGACACTCAATCTATATTAATGGTTAAACTCAGGTGAAAAGTCAAAGTGGATGCAAATTACACATAACACAAATTAACGATAGAGGAAGATTGGATTAAATGCATACGCCTTTGGTTTTTTTCAAGTGAACTTGCAATTTTATAAAGATAAATTCCACATTGACCGACATATTTGGCACAAAGTCTGCTAAAGAAACGAAAATCATTTTATGTGAGATGAGATGAGATGAGTTGAGATCGTTCGTAGATCAATTTCAAATATTTTCAGCATTAACCTATAGTATAGCAAATATTATAAGTTCAACTAATTTTACTAAGATTTCTTATATATGAATCGATATATTAAGCTAACTGAGAGTTGGAAAATTTAAAAATAGGCATATATGTAAGTGCTAAAGATAAAACCAACCCGAAGTTATCCATTTTTGACAATAAGAAGGCATGCTCTCTCACTCTTAAGATACTTCACTGATTAACCGCTATTTTCGAAAAAAATCAGCTTTATGCACTGAGGTCCACATATTTGTACATATAGGCATGGACAGTAATGGTCTAGTTTTGAAACCGCGAAGTGCCATCTTAGCTATTGATGATAGATTTGATCTGTTTTTTACTTAGCGACTTATCGCACTCTTAGTAGTTTTCTCCACTGCTATGTGGGAAAGGTGCGATAACTAACATTATGCATGATTGCGCCCATTTTAACATCTATAGGGGAGAGTTAAAGAAATTCGTCCTTAAAAAGTTTGGTATCGTATGCTTTGTGGGATATGTATTGTACCTTAAACTATTTAGGAGCGGGGCTATGGGCATTATTTGAAAAATCTCAGAGTACAGATTCCTCTCACTACTAAGATTCACTGAATTTATATCGTAATTTGAAGCTGAGCTAAGACACTTCATAGGTTTCCAACTAACGGAATTTTGTAGGCGTGGCAATTCTTCTATTTCACGCTTCTACCATACCGATCTTCAAGGAACATGTGAACAAAGTTTCATCACAATAACTCAATTTTTACTCAGGTTATCGTGGCACCTTCAGACCTGACGGACTGAAATCAGGGTTTCAAATTGTACTTTTATGCAGATAATCTGAATGAGTTTTTAGTTTATTTAACTATTATAACTATTATATTCTGTAGCTATACACGAGCATATAAATTGATATTGGGAGAAAGAACCTAATATTAATCTCCGTTCTGTTGGCACAATTCGATCCTTTTAAATAACAACTAGTCTTCAAGCTCTTCTTCATGAATACCTGTTTATATCATTCATAGCTTATTAGAATAATTTTCATGCACAATTTCTTAAAGAGTTGCGCCAAGATAAAATCGAAGTTCGGTAGCAATTTCAAATAAAGTAAACTTCCGTGTGCTCGGGCCTCCACAAAATTCAAATTTAACTTTGCGCTGATAACTTGCAGAGCTCACATGTGCCTTAATGTGCGTTTGTGTGTGTGTGAATGCCAACGAAACTGTTTTGGCTCGCAATTATTTACTCAATATCGATTGAACTTCGGTGCACACGTGAATGAATTTCGCCTGACACACACACACACACGCGCATACAAAAACACACACAATTGGGCATGTTTTGCCAAATGGAATTTACATTTTTTGGGTTTGCAATATTTTTATACAAGCCTTGCTCTCTACTCCAGCGACTGTCATTATAGCCCATAAATTTTAAGATTTGCATTTCGAACTAACTGCCAATTTCTTGGCACACTTTTGCCAATGCCGCATGGCGCCGCACACCAACGCAGCAACACACACAAACACGTGCGCATGTATGTATTGGCGCGCAAAAAGCACTTCCGTGCCTTGATACCAGTGTGTGTGTGCCTATAGGTTCGTATGTGCCATCAGCTGTTTTGGATAAACAATTTCGCCAACTGGCCGTCGCCAGGTGGAGTGGGCGTGCAACCGAGCGGGGGCGGAGTACGTGCTGAGCTGGCAAGAGCTCTCACGTTTCGGGCATTATGGAAATTATACAAATGCCACACGAATCTGCACATTTTGTAATATAACAAGCTTTGTGCGCCTAAATGTATGCTCGGAAATAGCAAAAGTAGTAATAGAATTCTCTTTCGGTGCGGTGAGTAGTACACAGGTGCCTGCGAATGTTGCTCGTGTGTTGCGCGATAGTTTCACAACGTACGAAACATATAGACACACATTTCGAGCAAAGCACAAGACATTGGCTTCCTCACAGAAACAGCGCAGACATACATGTACCTACATATCTACATATGTGTTATATGTGTACAGTGTTATTGTATTGAATTACATAGTTGCACGCAGTTTCGAGAGCTCCGATAGATAAATCATCAAATACATTTATGTTCACTTGTAAACAAGCTGTAATGTACTTAAACTTATATATTACTCTGAGTCATATGCAAAGTAGCTGGCAAATGTTCCTCAGCACAATTTGTAATGTAATCGTTTTTTGTAAGTGGTGGGCATTCAACATTGCGCTGCTGACTTGCTAGATATAAGTGACTCGTCAGGAAGGCTCTATAATAGTTTGGTGGATATAGTTCGAACGGTGTTTGAAGCTTTAGTAAAGGTTAGTAATTGTATAAGAGCTAATATTCGAGTCTGTTCGAAAGTAACTTTAAGAAAATTATATAGGTCGAAAAAGTCGTTTCGTATTTCCAATCAAACTTTAACTTATTTTTATATATTTATCATAAACTTCATTGAACCAAATATGTAGGTACTATTTTGGTCGACCACTTTCCGTCATTTTTCAGCTAGAAACATTATTCCAACAGTGTAAAAGTTTTCTGGTTTCTCGGCGAAAAACTGCAACAAGTAATTTTCACAGGCTCCTTTTGAGGTCAACTTTACTCCATTAAGGGAGTTCTGCATTAATCGAAGCAAATAGTAGTCCGAAGGTGCAAGGTCAGAGCTATATGGTGGATGCATCAAAACTTCCCAGCCAAGCTCTCCCAGTTTTTGCCGAGTCATCAAAGATGTGTGTAGCCTAGCGTTGTCCTGATGGAAGACGAAGCCCATTCTGTTGATCAGTTCTGGCCGATTTTTTCGATTGCTAACTTCAATCTCATCAGTTGTTTATAGTAGAATATAGAATCAATCGTGCGACCAGGCTGGAGCAGCTCATAGTGATTCCTTTCCAATCCCATCAAACACTCAGCATAATCTTTCGAGGTGTCAATTCTGGCTTTGCGACGATTTGTTGAGCTTCACCATGCTTAGACCATGATCTTTTTTGCACATTATTGTCGTATTTGATCCACTTTTCATTTCCTGTTACCATTCGCTTCAGAAATGGTTCGATTTCATTTCGTTTCAGCAAAGAAACGTAGATGTTAATTCGGTCCATTTAATTTTTCAGAGACAATTCATGTGGTACCCAAACATCGAGTCTCATTTTGAGTCAGCCTTGTTTTAATGGTTCAAAACCATTTGTGATGAATGTGAAGTTCCGTAGCGATGTCATGGCTGCTTATGTGATAGCCATGGTCAATCTTTTCCATAATTTCATCGACTTTTCAACGATGGGTCGAACAGAGCGGGGTCCATCTTTCACATCGAAATGTCCAGAACGAAAGCGAGCGAACCATTGTTGTACTACACGGGCTGATACAGACACTATCGTCTCCGTAAACTTCACAAATTTCATTGGTGGCTTGCGTGGCATTCTTCCCTTTTTTATACAAAAGTTTCAAAATAAAGCAAATTTCTTCATTATTTTCACTTATTTTTGAACAGATGTATCTTTTTGTCAACTGCCCCGAATTTATATATATATTTTGTTCAAATGAAGCTTAAAATCTCACCTCTCCAACGCTATATTGTATGACACAATGTGATTGGTAACACTGCAGATATACGACTGAAACGACATATATTGACAAAATAGGAAAAGACTTTTTCGACTACCCAATATTTAAATACTGGAGCAGACAAGTGATATAGCCCCAGCTGTTACCACTCAAACTGAGTTTTGCGCAGCTTCCAACCCCAAATACACTCGTACTGCAAGGTCGCATGCGAAAGAGGACACAAACGCTGTGCTGCACCGTCTGGTTATCTATTTATTCGGCATTCACCTTAATTTTCGTGAGACTGACTTTTACGAGTTGAGATGGGGGAAACTATAGATGGCCATGTGGGTATTATGGTTGGCATCGTAAATTCATAAAACCCTTCACCGTTGGAAGATTTACGATTCTTCAGTGATCATAAATTCATGCACTTAAAACAGCAGATATTTCCACTCATGTAACTATTGTATATAAGAACATGTACATATAAAGAGTGATTTTTTAAGAGCTTGATAACTTTAAAAAAAAAAAAAACGCATAAAATTTGCAAAATCTCATCGGTTCTTTATTTGAAACGTTAGATTGGTTCATGACATTTACTTTTTGAAGATAATTTCATTTAAATGTTGACCGCGGCTGCGTCTTAGGTGGTCCATTCGGAAAGTCCAATTTTGGGCAACTTTTTCGAGCATTTCGGCCGTATAGCCCGAATTTCTTCGGAAATGTTGTCTTCCAAAGCTGGAATAGTTGCTGGTTTATTTCTGTAGACTTTAGACTTGACGTAGCCCCACAAAAAATAGTCTAAAGGCGTTAAATCGCATGATCTTGGTGGCCAACTTACGGGTCCATTTCTTGAGATGAATTGATGTCGCGAAGTTTTCCCTCAAAATGGCCATAGAATCGCGAGCTGTGTGGCATGTAGCGCCATCTTGTTGAAACCACATGTCAACCAAGTTCAGTTCTTCCATTTTTGGCAACAAAAAGTTTGTTAGCATCGAACGATAGCGATCGCCATTCACCGTAACGTTGCGTCCAACAGCATCTTTGAAAAATACGGTCCAATGATTCCACCAGCGTACAAACCACACCAAACAGTGCATTTTTCGGGTTGCATGGGCAGTTCTTGAACGGCTTCTGGTTGCTCTTCACCCAAATGCGGCAAGTTTGCTTATTTACGTAGCATTCAACCAGAAATGAGCCTCATCGCTGAACAAAATTTGTCGATAAACACATTTCGAACCGAACACTGATTTTGGTAATAAAATTCAATGATTTGCAAGCGTTGCTCGTTAGTAAGTCTATTCATGATGAAATGTCAAAGCATACTGAGCATCTTTCTCTTGACACCATGTCTGAAATCCCACGTGATCTGTCAAATACTAATGCAGGAAAATCCTAACCTCAAAAAAATCACCCGTTACATATGTATTAAGTATAATATGATGCCAGCAAAAACAAAGTATGGCGTGAAAAAGTGGGTGCCGGGCAAAAACAAAAGCAGCTTACGACAACACAATTTCGCAGACACTAAAATTATAGCCGATATCGGTGTTGCCAACGTTGCCGTTGTTGTCTTTTATACGAGACGAGGTGAAGTGCTTACTGGCAGTACATCACTCAAGCGAAAGTAAGGCGAAATTGAATGCTTAATACCGTTATAAAATACTTAAGCTGCAGTCTGCAGTGCCCGCTGTCTCCTCTTGTCCCGAGTTAGCTAGTTAAGGCGTTAATAATGCTCTATTTAATAAACTTGGAGTACAAAAAGAAACGTGTGATTTGAGAAAAGAAACTAGAAGTTTAAGTACTTTATCTAAAATTAGTGGATTTATACGAGTATAAACAATTGTTTATCGAAATTAAAGGAAGTCCCAAATTTAACGCACGACTGGAATTTAATAGAAATTGGAGATTTTCTAGCTTTCGGTTGTAATTTTTTTATTCAATCATAAAGTAAATAGGATAGGGTTATTACAAAATAATACATCGGGCAAATAGCCTCCACGGCTTTTCATACAAATACAAGTTCGTTTGTTGAGATTTTCTCCTCTTTTAAAGCACACGTGGTTCTTGGCTTGTTGCCATAGACCTTTGATTTGAAATTACTCTACAAAAATAAATCTAATGGTCAGTCATTGAAGTGTTTCACGGGCTGTATGACCTGTGACAGCGTCTTGTTGAAACCTTTTCCTGACTCTGGGTGATCCATTTCGAGGTTCCTAATTTTTTAAAGAAAAAACACAGGGAACTTCATATTTAATGAGAAATGTTTATTATTATTCGAAAGAACATTCCTAGACATGTATTTTTGAAAATTATCTCTTTCAAATGTTGACGCGACTACGTCTCAGATGATCACTCGTTGAATCCATTTTTCGATAATTTGTTCACGAATTTTGATCGGTAATTGCCGAACGACATGCGTGATGTTTTGCTCCAAGGCCTGATTCGAAGTGGGATTCTCCGTATAGACTTAAGATTTTACATATACCCAGAGGAAAGAGTCTAACGGTGTGATATTACACGAGCTTGGTGGCTAATTGACCAGCCCAAAACGTGAGATTTTCTGCTCACTGAACTGTTCTCTCAACAGATCCATTGATTGATGAGATGTATGGGAAGTGGCGCCGTCTTGTTGACACCAAATATCACCGAGATCACGAGCTTCAAATTCAGGTATCAAATAGAGGGTTATCATAGCGCTGTAACGGTCGTCACTGACGGTAACGTTATCACCGACATTATTTTTGAAGAAATATAGACCGTCCAGCGGTCCACAAACCATGCCAAACAGTTATTTTTTTCTGGATGAAATTTCGGCTGTTGAATCTCTTCAGGTACCCACTGAGCCAGTAATGGGCCTCGTCGCTGAACAAAATTTGGTTTGTAAACATCTGATCTTCTTGAAACTTTTCAAGAGTCCATGGAACGAAGCAATTGAGTTGCTCAGTTCTTGTTCAAGCTGTATTTTGTACGCTTTTAATTTAAGTTCTCGATGTAAAATGTGCCAAGTCGTTCCATACGTTAGTCGAACGATTTGTTAACGTTGTTCAGGCGTAAGTCTTTTCATCATGAAATGCTTAAAGTGAGTAAATTTAAGATTGTGATAAACAGCGGAAATTAAAGCTGGTCAGAAGTGTTCCAAAAATCATTTTTCCATTTAGTTTACAATAATAAAGTAAAAATAACAGTACAAAGTCTCATGTATACAAAGCAAAGCTAACTCCTGGGGGTTGCAATATACCACCACTGTGACGTTTATTCTTCTTGTTGGCTTCTGTGACACATGCTACCGCTCGGACATCGCTGCTAAGCTGCTACTGCTGCTCCCGCTGTTTCGGCCACAAAGTGCCCAACTAACAAGCACTTAGTCTTAGAAGCTACAACCTACTTCTCACAGCTTTCTTAGTTGCCACTGCTGCTGGAGGTGCTGGTTGTGTCATGTGGGTCGAGAACATGCCACAAAAAGTGACGTTCGTTAGGTGGTTTGAGTAGGTTTAGCAGCGTGTGTTGGTGCGCCTCTTTATGAATCAAAATTCAGTGGCGCTGGGGACAGTTACAAAAACCGGTGCTTCAGTGTATGCTTTTGCACTGCCATTGTTTGCTAATGTTTATTTTTTCTTAGGGACGTGTCCGGCGCAGTTGTGTCGTGTTCATTTGTCAGCGCGCCAAACGAATGGAAAAGTAAAACGCTTCAAAATTATATTCGACAATAAAGTAAAACAAACACATGCGCCAGCGTGTGGAAGAACTTTTATTTTAGCAACAATAACAATTCACACATTCGCAAACATCCTTGGGAGAGTTGCCATTAACACGAGCGACATCTTGTGGGCCTGCCACATTCAGCCGCACAACGCTGCAGCATATGTGTGCGGAGGCATGTACATATGTTGTGAGGTATAGTAGAGCGTATATAAATATGAATGGCGAATATTTGAGTGGAGGAAAAAGAATATTTGCTGCCTTGTGCCGTAAGCCTCCCAGAGCAGATCTATTTCGTCGAGGAAGAATAGTACCGGTACAGCAGAGTGTGCGTTTGTATGTGTTCGATCGGAGGTTTTGTTTGCTCTACACACACCTTTGTTCGTGTGCGAGTTTTGTCGGCTGCTAAATTTTCTTCATTTTTGGCGCAGCTATTCTACGCGTTTTACTTTCACTTTCGTCTCAGCTCGTGCACGCCGGTTGGGCCAAGGACGCTTTCGGGTGTACCGACTGCCGAAGATTAATGATTATTAGCTTGTATCCCCGTTGTATCAAAGTGTGTATTTTATGAAATCACGACGTGCGCCATATCGCCGCCGACTAACGCCCCTCAGCGGGCTGTAGCCTTATAAATAACAGTAAAATTTCACACAAACACACACACACACACATTTATGTGTTGAAAATTCAAAGAGTAAGCATTAAGTCGCTTGTGAGCCACAGCTCTGGCCTGTATATACATAGCTATATACTTGCCTTCGTAAGTAGAATTTAGTTGAATCGCACGAAGGACTCCTTTCTGCTTTCTTAGCCGTATATCGCTCGTCAATTGCTTAATAACTGTTATACGGCAGAAATATTTATTTTGTGCCGCAAAGTCAATTTCATATTTTTATTACTAATTTCTAATTCACTAATATGTGGCTTAGTATGAGCAGTCGCCTCAGCATTATCCTTGAAGTTGGCAACCTTTGGCAGTTCAGTTTTTCTGCTATCATTTTGTAAGTGGCTTAAACCTTCAAGGGGACCCAGTTCTCTGTGTTTAAACGCCATTAGCGTTTGTGTGTAAACTTAAGCAGACATACATATACAATTATGTGTGTGTAGCAAAGTACAGATGAACACACCTATTCTTTACGCAGCGCCGATGCTCTATCCCGCCCCTATTTGCCTGTCATCTGCTCCACCTTGATTTACGCTCCACCTTGTTATGTATTACACATATGTGGGTTTGTGTCATTTCCCATTTATTACTGTATTTTGTGAGGAATGTGCGCACCCATACACACAAACACACTCACACAGGCACACAGGCAGTATGTGCCCCCAAATACGCGCTTGTGTTGGTTAATGTGCGAGTGTAGTAAACATATAGATCCGAGCAAATATCCATCATGTCATGCATGAATGTGCATATGTATGCGCGTGTATGTGCTTGTGTGCCCGCAAATAGATGCGTGTACACAGATATTTATTATTATACAAATGCTGCACAAACGCACGCACGCGCGGGCACAACTCAATAAATATTTTCAAGATAATTTATATGCAAAACAAGCTTTGACTTCTTTGCCTTGTTTCCGAACTTTTTCTTCTTTGCCCGCTTATGCTTTTTTATTCTTCGTTTATTTTGTTTATTTTATTTATTTTCTGTGTTTTTCGCTAATTTTTTTCGTCCTCTTTTTTGTTGTTGTTTTTGCCGAGCTGCCAGCCAACATTAGTTGGTGCTGTCGTTTATTCGGATTTTCGGCTTTGGCTTCAACTTTTTGAGTTGTGGCTTGGGGGCTGTGGTTGCGGCTGAGGTCTGGAGCCCCTGAGATTGTGCCAGTGACAGTGTTTGTCAATGTGGCGGCGAAGGTGTGCGGGTGGGTGTGTCCTGAAATTGATTTTTTCACACACTACCCATCGCAAATTAACATAAACGTATAGGCTCTCACACACACACACGCACATGCAAAGCAAACAATATACACACATACATGCATATGCATTACACAAACGCTTGTGGTGTGTACGTAGGCGCTCGCATGTGGGTTTTATAAAATTTATGAGCCCGTTTAAATTGTACTGATTGTTTGGCATTTTATAAATGAAAAACTTCCCAGAGGAAAATGAGAAACTCGCAGCCTTCGCAAGGTAAAAGCGGAAGCTTGTATATGTGCGTGTGTTTGTGCTGGTGTTACTGTATCGCATAGGTCTATAAAAGCGCGCTTTGCAGCGTTTGTAGGAAGCGCACAGGCGCTTGCTTACGCTACCGATATCAGGCGCTTTAGGCGCTTTGGGTGTGTGTGTGTGTACTAAAATCGTTTATAAGGTGTTCAGTCAGGTGTTCCACACACAGTTATCTTAATAAATCACGCGAGACAAAGCAAGTATCAACTGGAAAATTCAATTCACTCATTTACTTGGCACCTTTGTAATAATATTTCTGTGCAATAAATAGCTGTTAATACGTGGCAGAGAAGATAGCAATCGGAATTATGTCTATTTCTTAATAAAGAAGAAGAAGCACGTCACTTGGCTACTTTTGTGCAACACCCTTTACACGCGCGCTCCCTAGCTTTGTTATTACCTCATTGTTTTTGGCATTGTTGCTGTTGGTGTCAACGATCATCAATCACATTTATGAAAATGATAAAATTTGCATAATAGAAATTTAATGATTGTAAATTTTTATGATTGTTAATGAATCGGCGAACCTTTTCAAAAGCACATAATATACTTCCTTAACACATACATACACATTTACTTATCATATATAGTCAGTCAACTGTGTCTACCGATATTTCTTCATATCCAGCGTGTGTTTCAGGCGTATAAAATAAATGACTGCGAGACAGCATGGCTATTGCTGTTGTTGTTGTGATTTTCTTCAAGGAAGTATCACGCTATTGCCCCGCCCCTTGCATAAAGGTTTGTGTTTCTTGCCATTATTCCGTAGATAAGTAAGCGCGCATGTAGGCACATAAGAATAAGCAAACGTCACACTCAAGTTGAGATATCACTTTGATGGATTTAATTTCTTTAATTAAATTCCTGAAGCGTTTGCGGTGTTGAACGCGTGTGTTTGAGTTACGTAACACATTCTCCATTCTGTGTTAATGTGTCACACGCAGGATTCCCGCTGCCACTAATGAGTAATGATTGAGGCAGCAAGCGGTTTTTTCCCTGTGACCTGGATGTCTTGCTGGTCGACATTAAATTTGGATGAAGAAGTGCTTCAAACTTCTTGGAGCAAGACAGTTATTTAGTGCAATTTGAAATGGTAACTGCATTTGAAGACACAATTTGTGGAAATCACAGAAAAGCGATGGCAATACAAGTTAAAAGTTCATTATTGAAAATGTGTGTGTAGAGATAACGGATTTCTTCCAAAAATCTAATACAGATTCCAGTACCTACTCCTGATGTCTTCAAAAATTCATAAAGTACCAATGGTTAATCATGCTTGCATTCCCTTTTTTATTTCGATTTTTTATTATATTTTTCTAAATCTTTAAATAGATTTAAAAGTTTAAAGAAAACCCTCAAACGTTAACTAGAAAGTTAGTTCTAAGCTTTGGGAATCTTTGCGATAAACAGTTTAAATTTTTCAAATGTTGGTCGAGTAGTATTTCGAAACGTGTCATGTTATTCTTGATTTGCACGGGTGTTGGATGTGGGTATCCGACAATATCCGTGTCATTTCCGAAACAAAAAGTTGTCTAAGTGGAACTGGGCGAATGGAAGCCAATAGAGAAGGTCTTCCGACGCGTAAAACAGAATACTGAAGGAACACAAGCCAGCTCACTTCCGTCTCTTATTTTCGCCTTCCGCAGGTTTTGAACAAGTGCATGCAAAAGTAAGTGTAGTTTTAAGTTGTTCCCTTGCACTTGAAAAGCGAGGGCAGTAAAAGAATGCATGCTCAGAGTTTTCAAAATACTCTGAACATGTCGGACAATTCGGATAATGTCGTGCTGAAATCTGGCTTCTAAAGCCTCCATATCCACTTAGTATTTGGGTTAGTCGGTATCAGTATAATGGCCCACTGTCCTTTGAGTAAGATTTGCCACTGCTGCAATATTGTTATAATTTGTATATTCGCTCGTATTCGTCACCTTGGATGTCAATAGGCATAATACTGGGTATTACTTCAGCTGGAGGCTTCCGTCCTACACTAGTCCCCAATAGCAACAAGGACGCAGACTTCGTAATTTGGATAATGGTTCTACCACGACGCCCTGAAGTTCGGTTGAGATGCGTGAAATATGGAGCTGTAAGCTCCAACCAGAGGACTCGATTTTAGATTCCCATCTGGGAAAAATAATTGTTCGAGCATTGATTTTTTAACTTCCTTCCGGTGTGGGTCTTCATTCCTGGTGGTTTGGTATAAGTGTTCGAAATGCCTGAAAAATATATTTGACTTAACTGGTTTGACTGCCGTTTGTCTAGTATATTTTTCGAAACTGACAACTCCCATAAAACTTATGGTCTTCTGAACAGATATCAGAGGTGCTTTTGTCGTTTACACAAACAACTTATAAAGAACATTCTGAATAACTGATTACTACATGGTTCTAATCATATGGGAATATAGTACTTTCAAAACTAGCAAACACACGCTTACACAGAAATTAATTTTCGTGTTGCTGTTTAGCTCATGCGAACATTGGTCCTTCCAGCGGCCGACGGCTTGTGGGTAGGAACATGCACAGAGTTCAACGGGCGGAAATGCACATTTGGGAAGAACTGAAGCCACGAAAGTCTCACTTCCACTGCATTACACAGGCAGACGGGCTCCTGCTGTGCAGTGGAACATATCGACCAGCACCCAAGCCTTATCCCAGCGAATCTAAACAACTTCTATACGCTCTTTCACAGCCTACTCGGATCAGTAACTCCGAGTTTCGTCCAACACACGAACACCCACTTACACATGTGATATACCGCACCAACAGCGCCTCCCTGTTGACACATTACTGCTACACTTTGTAGGAATGATGACAGTTCGTCTGCGTGAGCGAATGAGTGAATTTAGTGGTGCTCATGCCAGCTCCAAACAACGGCAAAGTGTAAAAAGCTCTTGATAGCTTGGTAGAGGCAGGCAGGAATACAGTCAGACAATAACAAAGGCGTACTAGCCGAAAGTATGTGTTTGTTTTGCCTGTCGGCTGCCTGGTTGCCGGGATGCCTGCTGCGGTTTAGTTAGCGAACTAAACATGGCTGCAGGCGAGCGACGGGATAGTGTGGTAGTGATTGTTCTGGCGGAGTGTTGGTTTTGCGGTCGCTGCGTGCGAGTGCTTTCGACACACACACACACCCCACTGCACGTAAACATTCGCTTTCAGATTCATTCTTGTGGTCGCGCGGCTTGACGAACGTGTGTGCGACGTCGCCTTCATTCGAACTTCTGAGCAGTAGGTGTTTAAGAGGCACCATGCGAAGGAGGCGCAAGGCGCTACTCACCCTTCAGCTCTCACACCCAAACCCCTCACATCCCTCAGTCACCTACGCTCTTGGCGTCAACCGAAATAGCAAGAGCACACATTCACTCGGCTTGCGTGTGGTTGCCTTCGGAGAGATTAGGTCATGGCAGGCAACTCGTGCGTACTCATTCAACGTTACTTAAACTATTTTATTGGATTTACAGTTTGCGGCTGCTGCTGTTTTCATTGTTGTTGTTGTTTTTGTTGTTACCGACGACCCCACAGCGTCTCAGCTTGAATATTTCTGAGTCTTTTATTCTTCCTAATTTCATTTTCTCCCCTTTTCTGTCCGGTCGCCGCATACTAAACTCGGTTGAGTGTTTGGCGAACGTGGTGTCAAATTGCTGACGGCATTTCGCCCTTTATTGAGTGCGCGCAATTTCCTCGACTTTGTTTTTTCGCATTTTATGACGTTTTCTGCTTCTGCACTTTCGGCCGTAAAGCTCCTAACAATCGGCATATAGGTATAGCAATTGAAGTTTCTTTCAGATTTCATCTCTACAAATTTTGTTTACATGAATCCTCCAAAGTTTCCGCGGAGTTGTGAAAATAATTTTTAAATTCGAAGACACCTCAAATGTGAATCGAAGTTTAAATTTATTCACTAAATTAAGACGCAAGTACTTCATTTTAATATATTTAATAAATTCATTTAAGTATCGGATTTTGGATTAGGATTCAGTCTACTTTGTGGGCTTTGAAACCCCTTTTTCTTCATAATCTTCTCCGCTCGCTTTTCAATGTTGACTAGTTTCGTAGAATAAACAACAAATTGTAGCCCCCCACAAGATTATCGAATGGACCACAAAACCACAAACGCGACGAATCGCCCCAATTTGGCTTTTTTCTCGGCTTCTTTCACACAATTGTAGCAAATTCAATTTTAATACGAGCGATTGCAACGAGGAATGTAAATGTATTTGTACATACACAATGTTATCAACCCATATTGCTTGACCCAGATGTATTCGGGCAAAAAGTGCCCTGTTGGAAAGAACTCGCAATTCGCTCGCAAACACTAAAGGGACTGGACTTTCTTTATCATCAAGATATGTATATGAAGAACCTTTGATTAAAAAGAAAACTCCGCTATTACTGGTTTTCTTTCAGAAACTTCCAGCTGAAAAATCTATAAAACTAACTAAAACTTTCAGGGAGCTGAACCTATGGTCTTGCAAAAAATTCTTTCAAGCTTCTGATATTTCATTTTCTTTCCCTTTATATAATATACTTGTACACTCTTAAATAGACAAGGATTGCCACGTTTGAAATAGACAAGCAAAAGGCCGACTAAGCTTTGCAGCAGGGTCATTGAGGAATCTTTGTGTCCTCACATATTTAAATCAAATGGAAAATAAAAATAAGAATATTTATTTGTTTGCTTTTATAAACCTATACTCATATTTGTTGTGTGTAATAATGTTCTGAACGCATGTTGCATAGAAATCAGTACGGAGGGGTAAATTCGACTGAGGCCGTTCTCTGTATGGCCGACTAACATTATGGAATATTTCTAAACGAGGTCCGTAAGTTCTTGGGTATGAAATATATAAGAGCATATTGGAATTACTTTAACACCAATGTTAGAATTGAGTGCCTAAATCTTCAAACATGTGAAGGTTAGATTCATTACGTTTGTATGTCAACACAAGACGTAGTGAGCAAGTACCCTAACCCTTCCACTTTTCTTTGAAATTTTGGATGATGCAAAGTCAAGCGAACGTGATGAAAGCCTACAGCATACACAGCTCGACCTTACAACTAGTTGCAAACGGCTGTAATCTTCTTCTTCAGTAGCATAGGCACTGCTTACCTGGATATAGCCGAGTTTACAACAGCGCGTCAGTTGTTCTTCCTTTTCGCTCTTTGGCGCCAATTGGATATTTCAAGTGTAACTAGTTCATCTCCTTCAGGCTTTTTTAACGTGGTGAAGGTCTTCCTTTTCATCTGCTTCCCCCGGCGAGTACTGCGACGAATACTCTCAAAGCTGCAGTGTTTTCATTCATGAACTATGTCAATGCCATCGTATATCTCGTTCAGCTCATCGTTCCATCGACTACGGTATTCGACGTTGCCAAAGCGAAAAGGATCATATATTTTCCGCAGAACCTTTCTCTCTAAAACTCGTTACGCCGACTCATCAGATGTTGTCATCGTCCATGCCTCTGGACGGGAATAATGAGGGACTTATAGAGTCTGTTCTTTGTTCGTCTTTGTTCATCAATAGAATACTTTATCTCTCAATTGGTTACTCAGCCCAAAATAGCACCAGTTGGCAAGAGTTATTCTGCGTTGGATTTCGAGGTTGACATTGTTGTTGGTGGTAAAACTGGTTCCGACATAAGCGAAATTATCTACAACTTCGAAGTTGTGACTGCCAACAGTGACGGGGGTACTTAGTCTTAGGTGTGCCGACTGTTTGTTTGATGACAGGAGCTATTTCGTCTTGCTCTCGTTCGCTACCAGACCCACTTGCTTCGCTTCTTTATCCAGCCTGAAGAAAGTAGAACTAACGGCGCAGTTGTTACGGCGAATGATATCAATCTCAACGGCATACACCAGTAGCTGTAGACTCTTATAGAAGATGGTACCTTCTCAATTCAGCACTGCAGCACGTATGATTTTCTTCAGAAGTAGATTGAAGAAGTCGCATGATAGGAAGTCGACCTGCTTTAAACTTCGTTTGGTATTGGACGGCTCCGAGAGGTCCTTCCCGATCCTGACGGAGCTTTCGGTGTTGCTCAATGTCAGTTGGTTTTCCGGGGATACCAAATTCAGACATAGCGGCATAAAGACAGTTCCTTTTCTTGTCATCAAAAGCAGCTTTGAAACCGACGAAGAGATGGTGTGTGTCGATCCGCATAAACAGCAATAATACCTTTGGGAAAAATAATCCGGGTAACGGTGCGCGCTTGCATGTGTGTTATTATTCGAAACGATAGAGAGAAAATCGAAAAGTAAAATAATACAAGCAAATTGAAGAGGAAGCCGAGAGTATACTTTATGTAAAGTGCATAACGCATTACTGCTATTTTGCAACATTGCAACAATGCTCTTTTTCTGGACCAAAATACGAAATTTGAGCTGCGAGTATGTAAATGACCGAGAAATCAAATGAGTGCGTTGGCAATGTAGCCCAGAGGGCTGGCGTTTTGGCACGACATGGTTTGAAATATGTATGTCCTTGGAATGTGGAATCGGGCTGAGTAAATATATGCCACATCATTTGTATTGGAGAATAACTTTGGTGAATCGCATTTTCTTTTCTGAACTTTAAATGAGTTAACAAAACCAAACATTTGCTTCGCAACCTGAACGCAAATACATATATATATGTATGTTGTTGTAGTAAATTCGTGCTTGTTTTTGTATTTATTTGTCTCTGTATTGGCTTTGCGCAAAATTTACGGCAATGCGCTGAAGCTGAAAGCAATTGGGAAAAAAGTGCACAAACACACATTTGTTTTTACTTTGCTCCCTAATCCGATAAGAACCGAACAGCTAAGTTATTAGTTTATTCATGGCTGGAGTTATATTATTTGGCAGGCGAAAGCACACAGACACACACCATCCAACTTGCTATCGAATCCGTAAGCACGGCAAAGAACCTACAAAGACTTTATGTATGTATCTGCGCTTAAAGGCGCTCGAAATTGAATATTTACATTATACCGGTATATACTGTATATATGAACACGTTTGCGTTGTGGCGTTTGGGCGTTTTTGTTTCGAATACTTAAAAGTCCAAATTTATGGAATAGAGTGTGCTCGTCGCCCTCAACGGCCAGAAAGCGGTTTCGTTCACACTTGGCGGCCGTAAAATGAGTACAGGAAGCGAGAGTGGCGCAGCTGCGACAGTAACGAGTCCAACTAAACATGCGGCGAAGCTAGTCCTGCCGGCGCCGAGGATATCATCACTTGCACTCTACGGCTATTTAGCTGCATTGGAGCAAAAGCCTTCGGCGCCGTCATGATCTGGAAATGACAGAGGCCCAAGGAAGTGGCACATTGACTGGCCGGTGTTGGTTTGGCCAACATTGCGGTGGAGTGCCGCACACACGCCCCCATACACAAACGAACTTTATCCTACGAAGTAAGCTGCACTGAATTTCATTCATATGAGTACATATTTACTTGCATTGCGGAATAGTGGGAGGCATGTTGAGTTGCCACAAAATTTTCATAAGAAAATTGTAAGTGAAATAACCATTTATTCTTATTAGATAATGTGTATAGTATAGTGTGCTTGTAAAATCAAGGACTAAATAACACAAATGTACCTACAAGCGAGATATGATATATTTTTTTCTCCCGCATTTTTGAAAATCTGTGTTTGTCTGTGCGTACATACGCGTTCTCATAAGTGGATTGTAGAACCCATTCCCCAAAATTGAAATGGAATTGACAATTGTGAACTCGCGGCATATATTTATACATTCCCCACAGGAATCGCCGAACTTGACAAAGACGATAAGAGTTTAGCGACAAGAACTTTAGAAATATTCGATGCAAAGTGTGTAGGTCTTCTTCTTCTTCCCCCGGCGGGTACTTCATCGAATACTTTCAGAGCTGGAGTGTTTTCATCCGTACGGACGACATGACCTAGCCAGCGTAGCCGCTGTTTCTTTATTAGCTGAATTATGTCAATGTCGTCGAATAACTCAAAAGTTCACCGCTCCACCGAATCCGATATTCGCTGTTGCCAATGCGCAAAGGATTTCCGCAGACCCTTTCTCTCGAAAACTCATAAGGTCGACGCATCAATTGTTATCATCGTTCATGGCTCTGCACCATATCGCACGACGGGGATGATGAGTGACTTGTAGAATTTGATCTTTGTTCGTCGAGAGAAGACTTTACTTCTTAATTGGCTACTCAGTCCGAAGTAGCACCTGTTGGCAAGAGTTATTCTGCGTTGAGTTTCAAGGCTGACATTGTTGTAAGTGTTAATACTGGTTCCAAGATAGACAAAATTATCTACGACTTCGAAGTTATGACTATCAACAGTGACGTGGGTGCCAGGTCGCGAGTGCGAGCTCTGTTGGTTGATGACGGGAAATATTTCGTCTTGCCCACGCTCACTACCAGACCTATTTGCCTCGCTTCTTTATCCAGTCTGGAGAAACCTGAAAGATGTAACTGGAACTATAAAATAGAGATAGTGAGAGAGAGAGAGAGAAAGCGAGAAATGTGTTATTCTCGTCATTGCAGTCTCAACGTCGTCAACCGATCTTTTGGATAACAACAGGAGGACCGAATAGAAATAACCGGCTGCTGTATTTCCCTACAGGGCACGAGATGTAAGAGGCGCAAACACAGCCGTATTTAAGTGAGTACCCACAAAGGGAACTTGTTGACAATGAATTTGGCAGTTGGCAACGATTGGCAGCATTTGGCGGTTGGCAGTGAATCAAATCAAACACACTGCCGTCCCCACAACCGACACACATACACATATGTATGTTTATTGTTGTTATTATTGTGATTGCGATTGCGTTGCCTGCCATAATCGCATTCGTCTCGTAATCGCATTCAAATTCACAAATTTCGTCGATTGTCAACGCAATTGATGCTGCCAACAAATGCAGATGTCAAAAGCGAAAAGTCGCTCTTGCTGCTGTTGTTGTTGCAGTGGGTACTGCTGCCGTTGCCGCTGTCGATTATTCCCTGATTGACTGGCGTATGCAAAGTGGACGTGATTTTCGGATAACTTTGATACACAGTTAGCTGCTGCATGCCCATTTGCAACTTGTTGGAGTGGATTATTGTTGTGTCAATTGCATGTAAAACTGAAATTATTGACATTCTCATCTTTCGCTGCCGCGCGGTTACGCTCCATGTGCGCTTGCCTTGGCGACAAGTTTACCTTAGTTCTGGCAGCCATATGTGTGTGTTGCCACATTTTTATTTGGTTCTGTAATATTTTTAATACTTTTCTTCAGCACTCAAATTCAGCCTCCTTGACCGCCGCTACAGTTATTCCCCTGCTCTGTACCCCCTTCGCAAAATGTTATTAACGAAAGACACATCTCCTACTCCTTTTGTTATACTTACATATGTCTACAACATTATTTTACCATAAAGCCAGCAGCACTGTATGTGGCAAGTTCATTGCTGCTTGTCGTCCTGTCTTTCTTGAGTACCACCGTCGCGTAAAAAAAAGAAGAGGGGCTGAATATGTATGTAATTTTGATTTATTGCAACGCTGCTTACTTTGGTTTGTCACAGGCGAATGGGAAATGAATTAAAATCGGGAAAAATTTACATAAAAACATTAAATATGTGTGTATGTATGTAATGCCTGTAGTTGGCAAGTCTACATAAAAGCTAAATTAGAAATCTGCATTGGCGCAGGACGCAAAGGCATCTCAGTATTTGAGGTTTCCAGTCGTGTACACTATATTTGTGGTGGTGGTGAATGTGGCGGTGAAGCGGCGGCTGGTTGGTTGGTGGTTTGGGGCGCGCATCAGCTTGTGGCTTGCGGATCCCTTGTGCCGCCCGCCGCAGTTGTTGAGTTCAGCGGTAACATGGTTTTGATATTAGCATGCGTACATTTGCGCCGCAGTTCCGCAGTTCAGTTGGGTGCGACAGGTTACGGCTGCAGCGCCACCTTTCTTATATCCACTTCGGCCGGCACCACGGGTGGCCGAACTTCAATGCCGCGCACTGGCTGTCGGTCCAAGTGATGAATTACTTTGTAAACTTCACTTCTATTCAAGTCGATTTTCTTTTCAGGCTTTTGATACTTCATGAAGTTGACTCTGCATGTGTGTGTGTGTGCGCGCATTGTGGTGGCCCGACATGCGCCGACATACGCCGAGCACAGCAGTGCAGAAAAAGCACGAACACGAATTAAATGGAATAAAATAGAGCACAAAGAGAAATTATTTTCAACATGCAGCAAGTTGCTATGCAATAGTTGTAGCAATTGTACAGACATAATAGAAATGAGGAAAGCGGCAAAAAAGGTGAAATGTGAATTGTGAAATGTGAAATGGTGAAATGCTGGCTGCTGGTGGAAAAAGTATGAGTAAAATGAAAAGCATGTCGATAAAAACTATTGAATGTTGGATGAAATAAAATAAATTGCTTGGTGAGCAGGGACTTCAAGCTACCAGTCAGCCAGTCAGCCGTTCAGCTGGTCTAACATTGCGCTGACCCGACCGCTGTAGTTACACGCGAGTACGAGTACGAAGCGGTCGAGGGGCGGGGGGTTAGGAAAAACACGGAACAAACAAACATTAAAGCACATGAATGAATTTGATTGAAGTGCAATTGATTGTTCATCACTCTTTGCAGTAATGATGCTGTGCGCGCGTGTGTGTGAGTGAATGTATTGTGTCGATGACTGTGCAGCGTACGGTTTTACATATGTGTATGTGTGAATGTAATTCGAGAGTGGAAGACTGCGCTGTCGTTTATTCCTTTATGGGAATTGTTCGAATGATCGTTGAAACTCCAATAACTTTTATTCAATGAAATATTTATATAAAAACAACAACATAAAAAACTAATTATATTTGTTAATATTTTATGAAACAAATTTTAAAGCTGATTATCTGGAGAAGGGGCAAATGTATTTCTTACACGTCTGAAGTTTACACTTTACAATGAAAATATTTGGTAGTCGAAAAAGTCTTCTCGTATTTCTAATGAAAATTCAACTTATAGTTTTTATATTTATAATGAACTTTAATGAACCAAATATGTACCATTTTGGTCGACTACTTTTCATCATTTTTCCCCTTGAGACATTATTCCATCAGTGTAACACTTTTCTGATTTCTCGGCGAAAAACTGCGACAAGTAATTTTCACAGGCTTCTCTTCAAGCCAGCTTTACTCCATTAAGAGAGTAAATAATGACCGAAACAAATGGTAGTTCGATGGGGCAAGGTCAGCGCTATGTGGTGAATGCATCAAAACTTCCCAACCAAACTCTCCCAGTTTTTGCCGAATTATCAAGGATGTGAGCGGTCTAGTAAACTTCACAAATTTCATTGGTGGCTTGCGTGGCATTTTCCCCTTTTGTTGACAAAAATTTCAAAATATATCGAATTTCTTCCTTATATTCACTCAGCATTTTTGAACAGCTGTAACTTATTTTCAACTTCCCCGAATATATTTTTTTGCTACATGAAACTTAAAATCTCACATTTCCAACATTATATAATATGACCCAAATTGATTGGTAGCACTGGAGATATATGACTGCAACGACATCTATTGACAAAATGACAAAATACGAAAAGACTTTTTCGACTACTCAATATTATTTTCACAAGCTATAACCAGTTTCAAGCCTTTCATTTGCTAAAAGTGCTGCAGCCCAGCTTTAAGCCTTTACACACGAAAATATCGTATACAATACAACACGGCAAGCTTGGAGTGTCTTTTTAGTGAAACCGTGTAGTAGTGTCGTACAACGCATATTTTTATCAAAACCGAGTTCCTATTATATTTTTCCAGCAGGGTGGTCATAAGCATATGAAGTGAGCTACCTTTACAAATTTCTTTCGATTTACTTTCCAATAAACTATTCTCCGGAAAAATATAAAATAATAAAGATTAGTCTTTTCATTCGCATGTAGACTTTCTTATACTTTCTTAGCAGCGCGGTAGGTCAGCAAGTATTTCATATTACATGAAGCTCCAACATAGTATTGCCGACCTAAGCAAGGTGTGCACGAACTGCCATATGTAAAAATGGAATGTATAAATGGATTCAATATGGACATGAAATCAGGCGAAGGATATTGGGTTGAGATCTTTGTGTAGCTCTTTGCCAATTAAAAGTTGGCAATTTCATTTCCTTAGCAAAATAGCAAAATGAATTTCCCTTAATTCACTACTAGATAAATAGAGAGTGCCAATTTAAACTTCGGATGAATAAATATGAACTATAGGCAACAAAAAAAAATACAAAAAAGCTATACAAAGGCTGATGAAACTCCACTACCTTCAATCTTCAGTCGCAAATGAATGAAAGGAATCCATTAATTGGCAAATAAATGTGTAATTGCTGTTGCTATTAAAAAATTGGCAAATATTCACGTGAAAGGCTGCACAATACACGAAGCAATGGATGAGAAAGTGAACATGAATCAAACACAAATTGAATGGAAAATGCAATCACACATACATACATATAATATATCCATAAAAATTCAATGGGTTGAAGATATGGACAATTTGCCAATCACTAAATGGCAAATTGAATCGTGGCTCAAAGGAAGTGAGGTTCGGGCACATAATCTTAATGAGGGTATGCCGGGGGTAGTGCTCGTCTATTCACACGCTCACACACACAAACTTTAAAAAATATATAAAAATGTGTATGAATTAATATTATTATAAATGTTAGTTGTATGACGGTCCGTGTAAATCATTTCATGCATACCTTGGGTCGTAGCCAAGCAACGGACTTTCAAATGTGCAACTGCGTTGGTGATGTTTATATAAATGCCGGTGAGTGCCGACGAATTCATATGTGATGAAATGTGCGCACAAATAACATTATGTAGTTGATGTTTGGTTGTAGTTGTTGTCGTCAAATGCCATAGATCATGAAGTTGATACGAAAGTAAATGAAATGAGGGAAATGCAAAAAATGTTGTAAATCAAATAACTGTGCAAATGGCGTGCGTAACTGCGCATTATTATTAAAATAATTAAGTTTTTGATGAAATTAATATTGTAACTGTATTACAGAGCCCCGAGGTCACAATCATACAACAGTAGTAAAGTCAGCTGCCTGTGAGTTAAATTTAACATTATTTTTGAACTTTATTAGAGTCGTGATCGAGCTTTAGATGAGCTTTTTTTGCTTAGCATCAGAGTTAAAGCTTTTATGCTAAATACTATTCTAATAATTCAAACTCAGGGAAATGAGAGGAAATGTTTTTGAATTAGCCATCTTTCTTCGTTCTAAGTTACATATTTCGTATCGCTAAATTTTAATTGTGAGCTTAAAGCTAGCTTTAGTGTCCCACTCTCAAAAAGTTTACTCCTAAATGATAGAGATTACTATTTATTCTCTTTTGTGTTATAACAAGGAACAATATTTTCTAAAATGCTGATGAGCTTTTCACTCACGCGACATCTAAGCAAATTCTAACAGGGCTATAGAGAACGAAAAAGTTCGAGAGAGGTTTTTGCGACCTCTACTGAAGCTAAACAAGTAAAGCCTACCCATTTTTCACTGTTTGAACTCTTAATACGAGAGAAGGAAATATCAGTAGAGACCCTGAAACGTAAACTCCCTAAGTGAGGTTATATGTGTACTTGCCCTGATCACAGAGGTAGTTCAATCAAAAGTCCTCTAAGTGAATATGATTGTGCGCACAAAAAGTAGAGAGAGAATAAAAATAAAGTTAAGTTGCAAATATAGTTACCCCAATGTGGTGCCGGTTATGAGTTCCGCTTGTGCACTCAGGGTTTCCGCTATGAACTCATCGTTGTAGGCGTCCTTGGGTCGATACCAACGCCTGCCGCCGGGCAACACCAGCGGACGCTCGGAAGATGGTGTCAGCGGGCCAAAGGCACGTTTTGAGCGACGAGGATTGTTTTTGCGTTCCAATTGCTCCTCGAGTTCCTCGATCACATCGTTGCGCTGCCAGTTTCGAGGCCAGTTTCATGTAATTTACGGTCATTTCAAACTCAAACAAATATACATAAAGCGGGTATAGGTTATAGATATGTGTACGTGGGTGAAGTGTGTTAGTGGCATTTCTCAGAAATCAACGGTTACTTAAAAAGTTAATTTTTCTCTGTGAGTTTTGTGAGTCATGCGTAGGAAAACGATAGCTGTAGTCGGGCTTTTTGTTAAATTTAAGTATTTATTTTGTTTTCGGAAAGTATATATTTTTGCTAAAAATGATAAACTTTTGATATTGCGGTTGGATTTTGAGAAGCTGCCGATTTGGTTAAAGCACGCTCTTGCTTAAATTCTCATCTTCATAATTCAAAGCGTACTGTTTGCCGCTGTAAAAGACCAAAAGCTTTAAATAGGGCTATTATTTAGTGGATAATAAGATAATTGAAAATTTTTAGGGTTAAGTAATTAGATTGGTTCGGGTAATTAATTGAATCATATATTCCATAAAATGAGCTCGAGAGTCAAAAATCGATAGTAATAACTAGTTATGTCTTCAACAGAAGACGAACAGATAGGCGGATAGCTAAGGTTGTTATGTGTGTCTTTAATCATCTTCTTATACGAGCACCATCGGCACTAATGGAAATTTTCATGAAGGATTTTAATTACTAATTTGTTTTAATATTCTCCCTTCCACAAAGTTTACATATCTAAATCTATTTATTAAATAAAAGATCTACTGAAATCATTAACTTGAATTTCTATACTGCCAAGTATTTTGTGTAACTAGGAAACCACATTCTTTGAGAAAAAGTAATGTTACCAACCTTTTGTTTCTTTGCATTTTGCTCCTCCTCCATTTGCTGTGTATCTTCCTTATTTTGTTTTGCCTCTTGAATCTTCGCTGCATCCAAAGGAGGGGCATCAGTTGCAATGCTTTCTGTGACCTCCTCTGCAACGACAGCAACACTCTCAGTAACTGAACCATCCTGATCGCGACTGGAGTCAAGTACTTGTGCTGAAAATGGAGGAAGACCGTTGGTTGAACCTGGGCTTCTAAGTTCAACATTAAAACTCCACAAACACAACTTACTTTCGCCTTCAGCTTTATTCACTTCAGCGTCTTCGTCTATTTTTTCTAGATTAATTGAGCGCGTCTCAGCTAAAGCTGAAACAGAAGCCGGTAATGGCTGAGCACCGGTCTGCAACTGGAACGCTGGCAGAAGTGTTGCCAACTGCTTTGTGACTGCGTCGAGTGTGGATTGTATGGTGGATGGCAGTGAAGAAAGTGCGGCCAATTGGCGTTGCACGTCGGCCAGTTGACGTTCAAGCGCTAGTTCTTCGTCGGTTTTTTCACGTTGGGGTATGGAGTTCTTAGGTTCGGTAGAAACTTCTGGGGCAGCTGTAGTATCGTTTGTTGATGAAGACTCTTCAAGTTTTTCTTCCAATATTGGGGTCGACTCGTTTGTGGACGATATTTTCTCGTTATTGCTTTGAGCCGCTTCTTCGTTTTCTGCTTGGTTATCGCCAGCCAATGTGGGTTTGTCAGCCGTGTCCACTTGTTCACCTTCTTTGTCTTCAGTTGGCGGTTCGACTATAATTTTTACTTCCTCCAAATTAGGCAATTCGCTGTCAGTCGGTGGAGGTTCTTCAATTTCCTCAACTTTTGGTGGTGACGGTTGCTTAGTTTCTACTGGCACTGTCGGTTCAACTGGCTCTGTCGGTGGTACGATTGGCTGCGGCTAACAATTAAAATTAATTGACAGAAAATAGTTAGATAACTGTAGCTTAGCTACTTACCATCGGTGATACTGAACGTGATCTTGGCGCTGATTTAACTATCTTAACTTTGTATGCATTGGCGGCTCTGCGTTCGGCCTCGATTTGTTCCTTGCTCTTCGGTATGGGACGATCAGGTTTCACCAGAAACGTTGACCACTTTTTGTTTTCTTTTTCTTTCTCGGCTCTTGTTTTGGTGGCATCTTCATTGAGGGTTCGCAACACATCGCTGGTCATACAGACACCAGGCTTGGGAAAAAGTCTGTAGAAATTTACGCTAATATAATAAAGATTAACAAACAATCATGCATATATTGCAAACGAAACGCACCCCAAGACGTTATGCTCGGTTAGGACCTCTGATTCACCCGAAAGCACCGCAGCAATTTCTTCTTCCACCAACTTGATTTCCGTTTGTTCCGAAAGCACCGACGACGGTCGTTCTGGCAGCTCGGGTAAAATCTCTGTCTGCAGCTCCGCTTCATCTTCCAATTGAGGAGGAATAGGGCTCTTACGTCCACTCACATCGATGAAAGTTAATGGCGTTGTGGGGCGCTCGGCTCCGTAAACAGGAAACATTTTCGGCACCAATTGCTCTTCGCCCTCACTGCGGAGCAAATATGATTAGAATTTAAATAACTCTCAACTCGCCACAATGATCTTGTACTATCCATTTACCGTTGAACTCCGATGTAGAACACATTTCCACAGTGCCTAATTACCTTGTCTGCCTCTTCGTGTGTCAGTGGCGAGGTAGCCGTGTCGTTAATGCGTACAATGACGTCACCTTCACACAAACCGGCTTCCTCGGCTATGCTGCCCTCATTGACCTAAATTAACGAAAAAGTAATACGAAATATATGAAAATCAAACACCAGCCAAGGGCCTCCTACACAAACAAGAACCATTAAAATGAAAAGGAATAATAACATTAAATTCCCTTTCGGCACAGTCGCCGCAATGAGTCAAGTGGCGGCCTGTTTGCTAGGTCAGTGTGTTAATTTCGGCAATGAACTTTTTCACATGCCCACATTGGGGCTCCCCCCAGAGAAGTGCGTGACAGCGAATGCGACAGCCTCATTTGTTTGCGTTCTCACTTCGCATCCGCTGCTGCTACGCGGCGGCATTGAATGAAAATGCTCCTGCCTTCGTGGTTTCCTTTCTGTTTATTTGCCTGTCTGGCTAGACATTCAAGTATTGCGAGTTACCCGATTGACAGTTGTCGGCTTGCAGCCCGCGCCAGTGAAGCGCTCACCTCGCCGCCGCAGGCGCTCGGCAAGAAGCACGCCAGCGAAGCTATGAAACGGTGTGTGTACACAGAAGTGTGGCAATAAAATGCGAAGAATGCAAATACGCAACGGGACAAAAGAAACTCGAAGTTTATGGCAAAACAATGAGTGATAAAATGGAGTACGCACTCAGATTTCCTCTCGACGACATTCGCCAAGGCAGGTATATTCAGACCGCAAAAGCACACACCTTTTATCTCACATTTTCCGTTACCAATTCAATAGTCGGTTTTTCTTCGTGGAAATCACCTCTCAATCATGCATTGGATTTCCGAGTTAAGTGACCCCAAGCAATATGAAAATTTCTTTCGATCTGAGACGTTTGGGAGAGAGACCTACTTAGCTTTGATTGTTCTTTTAAGTCTGTTTACTAATTGAGAGAGACAATTAACACTGCTTTATATTAAAAAACAAAAGTAAACACAAAGGCTGAAGCTAATGTGAGTATGAAAGAGAGCTCAAACGTGTACATCTTCAGGTAATTTATTACAACTTTTTCGGAAGAAACCTTTGAACTCTATAGAATTTAGTTTTCATATTTTGAGAGAACTGCAAATCACTATCTTAAGTTTATGTCTACCATTCTTTCGGCAATATTTTACAAACTCAGACATATTTTCTTTCATATGCCTTAATCAAAGCGATTTTATTCCATGTTTCCTTGAACCATTTCGCTTCGAGTTCACTTCAACACGCCTTAAATTTGCTCTCATATAATCTCAACTGTGTGTAACGGTGAACATAAGGTGTGTGTAATTAAAAATACAATGAGTGTATAAGAGAGAGAGCAGAGAGTAGTGTGGCATTCATGCGAAAGTTAGCTGACAATAATGGCGATGTGATGATTGATAGTTTGACAGATTGGAAAGAGCGCGACGTGGAAGGTTGGCCGACTTTCTGATTAAATAAAGACAAAGCAACGGCAATGTGGAGCGATCCTTTGTACGGCTTTCGTACATTTGTATGATTGTAGCTATGTGAGTCAGTGTGTGGGTGTATCTATGTGTAGATATCCAAGCGTGTCTTATCGTATTGTGCTGTCGCACGCACACACTGCCACCCACACACACATGTGCACTTAAATGAAGGCGATAATAAGCGCATTTACGTTTGTATGTGTGCGTTCACCGCACTCTTGCGTGTTGATTGGCAATAATAATAAAATATTTTATGGCCTGTTAATGTTAACGAAAAGTCATTTTAATTATTATTCCATTTGTCGCCATGCTAGCTAGCAAGTGGTCCTTTATATATTTTCCTTCATAGCGAAATGCACATTAAAGTTGTAAAAGTTGCAGCGCTCTGCCGTTTATTCCCAACATCGTTGAAAGCGAGCGCTTTAATTCTTCACCCTCGCACACACACACGCCCAAGACACACGCGCACGTACTTACGCACACAACAACGCAGCGAACTTTTCACTACAGTTACGTAATTTCATTTGACCACAAAATTTTTCATTATTACTTTTTTCGCTTTACTGCTTTGGTTGCAGAACTGTCCGAAACCCAAAATGGGCCAGCAGCTACCCCACCGGCTTGGCCAATGGAGCGCTCATAATAAATAGAATTTCGGAGGCATAAAACCGACTTTGCTTGTGTACTACGCGTCTACTAACCTTAACGACTGTCAGCGGAAATTCGAAGTCCGCACCGCCGACCAAACGAAAGCCCCAAGACACGTTCTCGAAGCGACACATTTTAATATCGATCACCATTTTGTATGTTTCAATTTATGCTCCACTTCTTGCGGCAATATTGATAATAGATTTACGACGATTAATAAATTTCCCGTGCAATTAGTTTGCGCTCGGTGTTAGCCCAGCCACTTGGCTAGCAGATGCTACGGCGGTGTAGTGAATATTGGCAACTGACGCGACGACGGCGATGACCATCGGGCGACTACTAGCCGCTTGCCTGTTGGCGCTTGGCGGTGAGTGCTGCTCGACCGGCAGCCGATGCTGTTGCTGTTGTTACTTGTTGCATCGTCTGAATCGCTGCTCCTGCTGTAAAGTCACGAACCTCACGGCTGCCAATCGCTTCCTCATTTTCTTGCCACACAACACACAACAAGCTACATACACACACGCAACTTCGTTAGCTCGCCGCTGGCTGATAATGAAATTTATGTCGTTGAGTGTGACCGGCTGGCTAATAAAGTGGCTGCCGCTAACCGCGCGCCCGTCCGTCGGACAATCAATACAATTTGCCGTGTCGACGTGACTGGCTGACAGCCATTTCTCATTGATTGGGCACTAAGATGTTGGCGATAATTTATTTCTATTTATTTCTGTTGCTTTGGCATTTTCGGCTCAAATGCGTTCACCGCAGTTTGTGGCTTGTTTCTCAATCGCTTTATTTGCCATGTTTATTCACTTTCTATTGGTTCGCTCATTTATTGTCGCATGGCTTCTGCATTGCGTTATTTCGTTGTGACACGAATTGCCCGCCAATTATTGCGGAAAACAATTCGATTTGTTCTAATGCAATTTCTCACTTTCCGAGTAAGAGTTTATTGTAAGAGCCTTGTTATCGGCCATTATCGGCAACTTTATCGCAGATAGAGGAGATGATAGAGACCTTCGTAGCGTAAAGTATCAGATTTTTACCGTCCGGAGGTGCTAACGAAGCTTGGTTTTGTAGAGCGGGCTTTAGATTAAAAAGAAAGTACCTGAGTCTAGCCATTTTCCTGAACAAGACCCTTAATAATATATAGAAATATGGTGGCATAATAGCTTATGAAGGCTTGAAAAGTCAGTCGTTCTTCCGTTTTGCTGTTTGATGCTATTTCAGATTCTTCCAAGGTGCCAGGTCCTTCTCCACCTGGTCCTTCCAACAGAGTGTTCCAGGTCTTCCTTCGTCGAATGCTCTTAAAGCCGCTGTCTCCTATTGGCAAGAGTTATTCTGCGTTGGATTTCGAGGCTGACGCTGTTGTTGATGTTAATACTGGTTCCAAAATAGACGAAATTATCTACGACTTCAATTTTATGACAGTCAACAGGGACGTGGAAGCCAAGTCGCGAGCGCGTCGACCTTTCGTTTGATGACAGCAGCTATTTCGTGTTGCCCTCATTCGCCACTAGACCCATTTTCTTCGCATCCGATCTGGAAAAAGCACAACTAGCGGCATGGTTGTTGAGGCCAATAATGTCAATATCAGCAGTTGTACACTCTTATAGAAGTTACATTCATTTATTATTATGCAGAAAAGAGTTCCAATTAGTGTCGAACTACCGGAGAACGCAACTCTCCTCTGGAAATCTTCCACTTTCTTACTTCCCACATAACATTCTGGTCTCCTTGGTTCTGGCTGTCCTACAACGTAACGATTTACTTTCTCTTTCATTTGCCTGTTCCCTGCCTCGCTTTCTTAATTGTCTTTCTCTTTCATTTGCCTGCTCCCTGTCTCGTTTTCTTTATTATTATGCAAGCAACGCGCGACAATTTTTCACTTACAAAGTGCTAGTTACTCGCAATCCCACAACATTTTAAAGCTCAAACTTGTAATAATTGGAGCTACAGTGGATGAGTGAGAAATAATACAAAAACAATCACATGCTATTATCTGCCATAAACTTTTGTACACTTTGTATTGTTTTAAGTTACGAAAACAATCGTTTCAACACTTGTGAATGAAGTAGAAAACTAACTCATGCATATAGACTTCATGCAACCGCTGTCATGGTGCATACAGTAAGTCTGAAAACTACGGAGCTTAAGCGATATACCTTGGCATTGAACTGTCGTCTAAAAATATATAATTATAGTCCAGGTATCCTTTCTAGCAGCGATGATACAAAATACATAGCGAACTTGACTAAGGTCCAAGTTTCTGGAACCTGAGTTTAGTAGCTTGCCATTTAGGCGTATCGATACAGCCAAATTTGAGACCAGACATTTCTTTAGGACTGAAAGCCTTGTTTTTGGATATTCCATCACAGAATAAACAACCAATGGCTGATCTAAGTATAGGTACTTTGTTCGATAGCCTTTGTTTGACAGATCACGTGTAAGTCGTGTCAAACTGTCTTGTTATTTTTTGTTAGCAGCCGTAGCTAAGATTGAACACGAAGACCGTGGAGAGTCGAGGCGCAACTCGGACTAACGTTTGGAACGACTTGGCGCATTTTATGACGAGATCTTAAATTGAAAGCGTACAAAATATAGCTTGTGTAAGAACTGAAACGCTTTGACCTTCCCAAATAATATTCTTTCCTTCTACGGGCTCATGAAAAGTTCCAAGAAGATTCGACGTTTTCGACCCAAATTTTGTTCAGCATTGAGACCCAAAAAGAGAGCAAAATTACCATATTTAGGACGAAGAGCAACCTAAAAAGATTCAAGAGCTGTCTTTCATCCAGAAAAACAACGGTTTGGTGTGGTTCATTCCATTAAATTTGAAGTTTCATTAAAAATGTAGGGGAACATTGAAATAGATCACATTTATAGTTACATCTCGTTACTTCTGATTCTCTGGTATCGAAGTACTCTCCCAAAGTATTGATTGACTATTGGTTGTCACTGTATGCAGTTGCCACAATCAAATTTGCATATTTTTCTGTGACTATAAACCTCAAAAAACGGACCGAAAGTTTTTGACGTTCGCATAAATAAATATTTGTGTAGGTGTGTATGGATGGATGCGCTGTGCGTGTGGCCATTCTCGTATAAAAAGCGAAAACATTTTGCTCAGTTGTAAACAAGAAGTTTAACCCTTTTCCACTACAAAATTCGAGCAAATTGTTTTCAAATATAAAACACAATCCTTATGCTACGGACTTGGCTCCTAACAATATGCAACCATTTGCATTTCAACTACAACCACTCGGACGGACTATATGGACATGTGGCTGGCTACAGCAGTGCTGTGCGGCAGCCCGAACCTAGCACAAAGGCATGCGCACACAAACAGCTGAGTAAATATGGCAACAGTATGCGAAAAATACAAAATACAAAATTGTGGTTGTGTTGTGAGTATTTGTGTGTGTGTGTGTGTGCCTTTCTCCTCTCCCTGCATTTATGCTGCGGTTGTGTAACACTAAGCCATAGGCACTTTGTCAACTTTTATAAAATTTAACGACTTTTGTAGGAGTTTTATGTGAACAAAGCTAACACACACCAACACACAAGCACACACACTCACAGGCACACACAGACGGACATATGCAAACAAGATGTGTAAGCAAATATTATATTTAGGTGGACATTTACATTTATATAAGCCCAAAGTGTTCGTAATAAAGTTGGCAGATATTGTACAGATTTGTTCTAATTGAAAACTACCTGTAATTGTTAGCTGGCAAAAACGAGGCAAGCAACTTCTGTCAATTTGCCACCGCACAAATTTTAATTGTCCTAGTTGCAACACTTGCAGTGCTTGTGCGTGCTTATGTGTGTGGCCTCTTTTTTCGGGCTTTCAACCGCAGCGTTTGCAGAGCGCTTTATTTGGGCGCTTTGATTACAAGTTATAAATTACATGCACAGAATGCACAGACTCCGAATGCTTTCAAATTTATTTATTTAATTAATTAACTTATGTCATGCGTTATGAATCAAGAGTATTAAAACTCACACACACACTCGCACATACGGACGTGCTTTGTCTGTAATTTTCAACGAATTTAATAACTATGCAAGGAGCGTTCGTGCAGCAGAAACGATTGTGTTACGAGCAAACGCTTAACGAATTCAAGTTTGCAAAGGTATTAAAGCGCCCTATTTTTGGCTATTTTTTAGGCAAAATGAACACCGCTCCAAACTGCATTCCTCCACATTCGGCACTTGCTGCAAGAGCTAAATTTTTACTGTCGAACTGACAAAATTGAATTTTTTAACACGAGGCGATTTTTGCTAATATTGCATAACACCCATTTGTGAACGTATGTGTATGCTCGCATACCGAGATTCATACGAGTCGTCAGGACGAAGGATGTGTGTTCGGAGGCTCACACTTGTACGACTATGCTCATAGATTCATGCAGCAGATGAACAAATGGGAAAACAATAATGCTGCTGACAGTTTTTGGAAAACGGCTGCATTCCGAGCATTTGCAAACAGTTATGAAAAGTTAAATTATGTTACATTTCATATCAGCTGCAAACTTTAGTTCGAGCCACTTCGTTTTGCACAAAGTCCGGCTCGGCTGCAGTACATGTAATAGTGATTGGACTGGCGTTGTAATTTTGGCTTTGCGGCATGACTAAACGCCATCTCGGACGAATAAAACTGCTGTCGGCTGTCGTTTTTTGTTGTTGGCCTCCTAATCTGAGAACACACATGCATGCATTTACGGGGAGCGAGGAGTCAGTGCAAGAGTGTAGCCATACACACCTACTTCCATAAGCCCAGCCACAAGTTTTTAGGCAGCTGCAAACTGCTCTGCACTTGTTCGTGTGCGAGCGGTCTCAGCTTGTTTTGGCAGCTATTAAGTATTTAGCATTTAGTTAGCTTGTATAGTTTACTCTTATCTAATAACAGTTAATATTTAAGAAGCATTATAGCAAATTGTATTTAGGAAGCTGGGCGAGCTTAGGTGAATTATCTCCGAGATAAGGGATTGGACTTAAATAATAGATATTTTATATGCGACTTATTTTTTAGTTGTTGTAGTAAGCAATAAATTGTGCTGAATGTTTCTTCTGCCCGTTTGTGGCTAGCCACTAGGCACTGTTTCAAATAGCAAAATACTTATTACTGCAAAGGTTACGCACTTCGAACCTACATTCTGAGATACTCATATTTCCAGCAAACTGAGCAAGAAATTTGGATATCAAAATGCAATTTAGGAGACCCATTATGATACCACCGGGATTGCAATACCCTCACTCTCTGAACAGCCTAGCTCAGTAAGTTTATCAGTACCAAAAGTTCTTTTGGGCAACCTCCGAGATGTCGTCTAGAAACCCTCGACCGCTAATACGCGTTTTTTTCTATATATTCGCACCTAAGATGTTTTATAGTCTCCTCCTCTTCTTGATAGCTTCTACAGTAGTCGTTATATGGCGTTCCTAGTTTACTGCCATGTCTGCCTATTAGGCAGTGACCTATTAGCACTCCTGCTAGAGTTCTTTTAAAGGGTGATCCATATCCAGGTTCTCTCCTTTTTTTTTTGAAAAAACACAGAAACGTCAAAATTAACAAGGAATGTTTATTACCAATCGAAAGAACATTCTTTGGCATTTATTTTTTGAAGATTATCTCTTTGAAATGTTGGCCGCTGCTACGTCTCAGATGGCCCAGCCATTCAGTCCAATTGTCGATGAGTCGCTCAAGCATTTCAACGGGTAACCGGCGAATGACACGCGTGATATTCGATCGGTAAGTCTTAGTATAAAATTGTCATCACTGGAGCAACGCCTTGAAGTAGGGTTGCTCCGTATGCTCCTGACTCGTGTGGCATTGAGTCCAACTTGGACGTGGAGGAATATTTCTGCTCCGTCTGCACCAAAAGGCTATATTGAAACTCCACCTCGGTGTATTGCATACAGTGGATGGAGCCATCTTAAGACCCACTCAGACCTTAAGCCACACAGGGATTTGAGCAAGAGTTACGTGATTCCATGCTGCCAACGCTGTACAGGAAGCTTAGTCATTACGGCCGTCCAATCTGCACCTCCAGAGTGACTAACAGAGGACCCCCACGGTTCATAGGGGCGCAAATAGGCCACATTACTCCCACTCTGATCGGTCTCCTACCCACGCAACCAGAAACCAAGTTAAACAGCCTAGCATTCATACTGCACAACACCGTGCAATATCGCCTTATCGATGGCGGCATTGACCCCAGGGATACTACCCCAGAATTGTCAGGCAATGTCGAGCCCAAAATATTTAATATATATATCCCCCCAATTACATGTTGCGCTACTACATCTTTTCCGCTTTACCCATTCCTACGAACGTAATCGTTGGCAAGCGTCAATTCTGCAAGGTAATCGCATTAGCTACCGCTCGCTTCAATCCGGCTGGAAGAATTGTAAAACTATTTTCACAGCCGCAGGATATGTCAGCGTGACACCTTACGTTATGCCGATCCCTGTGATCTCAGATTAAGGGCTCTTAATTTGGAGATTCGGAAAACGGTAAGCCAAAACAAACGGACAAAATGGATTAAGCGCCTGATGTCCTGCAACCTCTCCACCGGTGTTAGTAAGCTTTGGAGTGGATTCAGAGTGTCATCAGCAAGGCAAAATCGTTCAAATCGATAGAGCGACATAAGAGATCATTATTTGTTGGTTTTTAAAGCCCATTCTGGAAGCAGCATTCTTTGAGGAAACTATTTCAAAACTTAGAAATTATTCGCTCACCAGATAAAGCCATTCACTTGCTTTAATGCCACGACTCAAATCAATATCTACTGTTGGACCTACGAAGCCATTGACAATTAAGAAACGCTTACAAGAGCGCAGTAACAATTCAATAATAGACGAGAACATCAATGGCATCTTATTACTGGCGATGTGCTTACGACCGACTACAGCCATGCGCTCTCGCATAAACCTTATCAGACGACAACTTAACTTGAACACATTTCAAATGGCCAGTTTGGACATGCGAACAGGAGCATTTCAGCACTTTGCGACATGCAACAAATTTCAAACTAAATGGACTAAAGTAACGGTGCGGAGCATAAAAATACTAAGCCATAAATTTTTATTTCGAAACCATTTGCCAGCAACCGAATGAGAACAAAAGCAACACACGACTAAGCTGGAATTATCGCATTGCGTAAGCATGTGTGTGTGTAACACCATACAAGTACACGAAGGGGGATTGTGGGGCCGTAAGTGTATTACGAATGAATTATCATTAGACACAAGTGCAAACACACACAGTAATAACAACTGCGCTTTATAGTTGTATGTGTTTACTTAAACGTGTATATTCAACATAAGTGTATCCACAGCACATTTGTGTTGATTAGAGCGCATTCCAGGCGACACTTCGGCATGGAAGACACACTCGCAAGCGGATATGCATACACACGTCGCTAACGTCTTTATGTGAAAGCTTGCGTTGCTGCTGCACACACACTTGCGCACTCGGACAACCATTTATGAAAGTTGGTGAGGCGGAGGGAGGCTCTTAAGCTGGCAACACAGACGGGGACCGGAAATAGTCACACAAACAAATAAAGCAAAACGGAAGGTCTTACGAACAATAAGAATAAACTGCGAAGAACAACGACACAAACGAACTAGCAAACAAACAAACAAACAGATATTAATATGTTATACAAGTAAGAGAGAAAAAACAGAAAAAGGCAGCATACGTCAACCGGAAATAGCCACATTCCATTCGTACGTAATGAAAAGTTATCATGAAAATTTAATGCGATAACCCACGCAGCACACGCCCTCACACACACACACACACACACATTGAACGGTTAGAGTGCCGAGAGCGAGAGCACACCGCCTTTTGCAATGGTCCTTTATTCACACAAAATGACCCACGCGGCGCCCCTGCAGCACGCACGTCCCTTCGACCGACCAATCGACATCAAACAACAAGAAAACGCCAACCGTTTGGGGAATGCGGGGCAGGGCCAAACATGTGAGTGCAAAGCAACAAAGAATTGAAGAGCGACAATAACAGGACAAAACCATGGAAGCCAAAACAAATAGCGAAATCAACAACAAACAAATAGAAAAGGAGGAAAACCCAGAGAAATAAGAATGTGCTAAGTAGAAAACAGCAGACAAGCGCTTTGGGATAGGAAGGAACGAGGATTGCAAAGGAGAGTGTGCAGGCAGTGAGTTGCCATAAAAAGGAATCACTCGTAAAAACGATGCAGAAGCGAACTGCAAATGACCAATAACCAAACAAAATATGTTGATAACAACAAAAGGTACCCATATGACAAGTGCACACAACGCTACACACATACATAGCCACTAATTTGGGTATGCCTGGTGAACCATTCGGCAGTTGAGCCTCGTGCTGAGCTGAAAGGATTAGTATGCGCAGCTATTAGGGCTTTATCGCCAGCTACACGCAAGCACATTCTTAACGTAACGCGTTCTGTCACAGACCCCAAGAGTTAATGTATGGGCTAAACCACATGGCTCTAGAGTTCTTTGACAAAAGTAGTGAATTTTCGATCGAATTTTAGCAGCTCAACTAATTTGGCATTTTGAGTTCGAAGATTAGTAGGGTTCCACTTGAAGGCAGCTGGTGCTAAGCGAGTTAGCTTTGGCTGTTAAAGTTTTTACTTCCGTGGTGCTAGAGATAAGTGATGTTCAGGGTTTTTCCGGAAAATAATAGGACTTACAATATTTTAAGAACTTTCAAAATAGGCTCCTTTTTCTTTGATCCACCGCTGCCAGTGCGATATCCAAGCATTGAAGGCCTCACGGTAGACACTCTGCCTGAAACCCCTCTGTCGTCTCCAAATGCTTGCCTTTCATCGGCCTTTTCAAGGCTGTCGGTCGGCTGCGGAAGCGTTGGAATGCCGGCCTTGGTTTGGTAGCTGTTCACAAGAAAGGCGGTGTGAGCCGGGACGTTGTCGTGGTGCAACTTCCAATCGACTGTGATGTCTTGTCGGACTCGATTGACCTTTCGTTTGAGTCGCTTGACGGTTTGTTTGGGAGTAACAAATTCATGGTGCATGATGCCTTTTATGTTAAAAAAAAACAAGGTCTCCCAGCACGGTCTTCATCAGCGATCACTTCCCGGCTCCCCAGAAAGGGAAACTCTTGACCATATGGAAGCGGACTGGTGTGGAACTGGTTGGAGTCTGGAGAGTTTGGCTTAATCTTCATTTTGTATATACACTTGATTTCGTTTGAAACTTGGCATCTCGCAAAACCTCAAGTATTAAGTCCTAGAAAGACAAGTGAAAACGAACGCCGGCTGAACTTGCGGTACATTCTAGTTGGAAAGTGGTTTGTAACTAGTTCTTTTGAGTGCCGCGGATACATGTGGTCAGCAGGCAAGGTTGTGTGTGTTGTCATGTGGCTTAAACTGTGGTGCCAAATGTATAATTTAGATAAATTTCCCATTTTATGTTGCATGCCACTACACGTTGTACATTTGTATGTGAGCAACTTTTTCACATTTGTTTTAAGTTGCCCTTCCATTCAATTTGCGATGTGTACTTGTTTAGTTATAGCGCACAGAAGTGGCAGCAAGTGCTGTTGACTATTCCAGCTACTTGTGCAGTATAAACAACCAATCAGAGCATTTTAAGTGCTTGCGTAGTGCATACTTATCTATTTACACTCGACAGTTAAAGAGCTACAGAGCTTTAAGTGACGTGCCAGCCAATCTAGACGTTGCCATACAACTACAATTTTATATTTAGTTTTGAGCAAGTTCTGGTTGTCTCCTCCCAAACACCAGTTTTATGACGAACAACGGTAATATTTGGTGTTTGGATACATTCGAATAAAAACTAGCTTGTCTCATAGGTCACTATTTTTTTACTTTATGATTTATGCTGTGTTTGAAAGATTTACTTAGTCTTAGTATGTAAGTCTTACTAATAACCCTAGATACTTCACATGCAAATTGATTTCCAACCAGTTTATTAAAACCTACAAAGTCGTTTTTCTATATAATCGTATCGGCAGCGCTTGTAAAACAGCCAATCGCTAACAAACTAACTCACGACGTTTATTAGATTCGAACATAGTTAAGTTAGTGCCAAATTTGTGCACGTGACTGCATATGCAACAGACATAAGTGTATTAGATTGTAGATTCCTAATATCATCATAGCGTTCAACTTAAACCAAACTTTATTTTCCTGAAGTTTGTACTTGTTGTGGCAACAACTTCCCTCTCAGATGTTGCACAATCTTACACATACTTGTAGACACAAGCGTTTGGACCAAAGCTAGCTTCCTCCGCAGCGTCCAACGGCACTCATGTTGCAATCGATAAGCTATGGACGGAAAATAAACACAAATTTCCCCAAATATGCCGACAAATCGAGGTACGGTAAATGCATGAATATGTATGCAAAGACATGTCCATTTGAAAAGCGATACAAGCACCGCCTTGGACTAAATTTGAAAAGCTCGTAAGTTCAGAGTTCTTTTTGACAAATTTAAAATTGTGAAAATATCGAATGTGATACTGAAATAATAATGCTTTCAATTCTAAGGGGCTTTCATAAGGGGTTACATAGGTTTACGGGTTTCAAAAAATCGATTTTTTTTGTTTTATTAAATTTTACAACACTTCTAGAATATTGTACTAAATTTTCAAGTTGATCCGAGTAATAGTTTCGGAGATACAGCCTTGAGAACTTGTGCGTTCGAGGCTACCTACACTTAGTGCGCCATTTTTAGAAGCATTTTTCTCGAAACTGTGTTTTCGAAATCGGTTACCAAGATTTCTCGAGAACTACTCAACTGATCTTCATGATATTACACAGGTCTTTCAGATGCAGTTCTTAAAGACTTGGACGAATGATTTTTTTTTCGATTAAAACTATTTGAAAAAAAACATGTCGCAAAATTTTCACTGAAATTTTAATTTTTTTGTAAAAGTTTTTGCCAAAAATCCAAATTTCAGTTTTTTCCTTGAAGCAAGTTCTAAGTTAAGGTTTTAACTATAACACGTTTTTTTCACTTTAGATGATCCTGTAAGGTTCTTTTTTCCGAGGGGTCACCGGAAGTCGTGTCGCAAAGGCCGAGTTTAAAAAATTTTTCCAAAAATTTCGGATTTTCTTTCCTAATAGTGTGTGTTTGTGAATAAAAATTTCAAAAAAAAAATCATTTTTATATGAGAAAAAAATTGTGGAAAAAACGCTGTTTTCTACCTGAGGAAACTCAATAATTATTCCTGCTATTCTCAATTTGAAAGAAATTAGCGGCTTCCAAAATCGTATATCACGAAACTTGAATTGAAGTCCAATAATATATGCTGAATAACTTTTATAACGACTTATCTGCCTTCTGCCGCAAAGCCAAGCGTTGCGTTCTCAAGTTGACGGCGGTAGGTTGCAACGAGCGTTGGGCAACTGCGGTAGCTTCTTCCGTCGGTTGCGATGAACTCACTGGTGTTCTCCGTTTATTTGGTTGGTTGGCTAGCCAACTGCTTGACCATTACACAACAACTGGACACCAAAAGGACAAACGTGAAGCGCCGTTGGCCTGTTTGTGGGTGTGTGCTTCGTGTGCAAACTTGCAACTTGAAGAGCAGTTGTGCAGTTAAAAAGAAGACACATAAACTGCGCACGAACTCAGAGTTTATTTGAGTATTTAGTAAATACTAAATTGCACATAAATTTAAAGAAATTCGGAAAAGCATTTTTAAAGTCAGGACTAGAAGAAAGCACTGCAACTGAATAAACCTGGTTTTTCCACCTTGACGTAATAGCTCTCAGAGCCATTATCGTAAAACAGGAATTTTATTTAAAGTGCCAAATGCATGCTGTTATACAATTATCTTTTTTTTCGGTGCGCCTTTGGATTAAAAATTTTATTAGTTTGCTGTGTTGCGTAAATCGCTTTTGCCAATTTCAATTAAAAATTTAACAAAATCCTCCTTGTTTTGCTGCAATCAATTAACATATTGTTGTTGTAAGTTTGTTTAGAATTTTATTGTCTATGAAAGTTCATGCAAACTCTGCTCGGAGAACTTTGCGCAAAAGCTGTTTTACTATATAGTTTGACGCTTGTTTTTTGTTATTATTGCTTGGGCGAAGGCTTACGCAAATGTTTGCGTGTTATATAAATTTAATGAAAAATTTTAGTTTTTTGTCTGTTGCTGTTGAAGCCACGTGAAAGGCAGCGACTGCGTGCAGCTTATCATTTATATATTCGTTGCTATTTCGTTGTATAGGGTATTAAATATTATAAGCCGAGCACTCAAAATACTTTAAAAAACTCTGCAGCGATGTGCATGCGCTGATTTGCAACTTTTCGCGCTAGGCTTGGAAATCATTGCTCCAACTAATGCCGCAACATGCGGAGAGCCAACCACACGAGAGCTTAAGGCATTGCCACAATTGTGAGGGAGAATCCTGAAAGCCGCTGTTGCATGGCGTTATTGAGCTGGAGCTTTTTGTTCGTGTTTTAGGTTTTTTTTACTTTGCCTTGCAAATATTTGGGAGTTGAAAATTGTATCAAAAAAGATTTAATACTGAAACTATTGGTGGCGTAAATCGGATAAATCATTCATTCAGAACCATGAGCTTTAAATCAAAATATACTACTGAATGATTTTCGACGGATTTCTTTATATGATACCGACGGTACTTATATTCGTACTAATTGCGAAACGTCTGATGTCTTGACTACAACTTGACTTGATCTTGGAGCTTGAACCTTGTTTCGGCACGCTTAACTTCCTTTGACACGTACCAATTCTTTACATCCCTTCTAGCCCCTATATACTGAATCCCCGTAACTCTGCATCGATTTGCTTTATACTTCTCATATACTATATATCAACTAAATGATGCAATATGTGTGAAGTGGCGCCATCTGGTTCGAACCGAGATCACGAGCTTCAATTTCAGAAATCAAATAGTCGGTTATCATAGCACTATAACGGTCGCCATTGGCGATTGCGTTCTCACCGGCATCATTTTCGAAGAAATATGGACCGATAAATCCACCGGCCCACAAATCACACCAAATCGTTTTGTTTTCTGGATGAAATTGTCGCTCTGCAACCTCTTCAAATTCGTGCAAAATGTGGCAAGTTTTCTATGCTTAAAATTGCGTATACGCCGGGGCATACTTGTACATTTAACGCCAATTAATAAATATTTTCCTGTTCTCCAAATCTATTAACATTTCTTATGAATATTTTCTAAAAGTTAATATCGACTTTCTACGCACCGCACCTCGTGTTGTACGAAGCTCGTTCGGCTTGCGGTGGAGTTAATTCTTTAAGCCACTTTTTAATGTAAAGCTGCATGAAAGTCGCTCAGTATGGATGCTAACATAAACATATGCAGATCTTGACATGTGCACATATGTATGTATTTTTTAATATAAGCAAACATATAAAACATCCATATGTATATAGTGAAATTGACATGGATTTGCGTGTATTCGTTTGTGTTTGTTTATATTAAAAACTCTTGCCGTGGATATTCTTTTCACTTCATTTTGATTGGAAGTGGAAATTGGTGGAAAATATCAGTTAATTACTCGACAGACACACTCACTCGCTCCGTGTACATGTATGAGTGGAATACTTTGTTCGCATGTCATTGAGAACGTCTGCAAAGCTCGTACGTAGGCCGACGAAAAACTTTTAACCGGTTTTTACATTTTAAATATTTAATTATTCGGTTTGGCCTCATTCGTTTGCACAGCACAGGCGCACACACACATGCACATGCACACGTACAAACACGGCTTTAAGTATATTTACTCGCAATGTCGCTGAAACAGTCGTGCACGCAGGCATATGCCAGCGTCTTATCGCTGCCTCAACGAACATCGATTTTTTCCCACAAAAACTTTCATTTACACTCCACTTAATATCAGTTATTCGCCTAGAAATTCCGTATTTCACTTAAGCGCGCAGTGTTCGCATATAAATATACATTAAATATTTATTCCGGCGAAGTGCGGACATGAATGTCGCCTGAGAAATGTTTTTTGATTAACACGCAAGCCTTAATTTAAGAGCGATGCCAAACCACAAAGGCCACATGCTCACGCTATCACACGCGCTTATACCAACCGCCATACATACTTAAGTACTTATTGGTGGTTATATCCTTACCCACACGTGTGTGCGTCTCAGTCACGGAAAGTACAATTTTTTACACGAAACTCTTTTTACACGTCTGCCTTGTTCTTGTCTGAGTGTTCGTGTACTTTGTTCTCAGATTAACTGCTCCACTCACACTAAGGGGGGTACGCTTGCACAAAAGTATATTTCTTATTATTATCATTATACGAGCATCGGAGAATTTATTTGCATGCCCCTTGTCATGGGAAAGTTATCAGCCAGTCAAAAAAGTAGACACTCAAGCACTTAAAGCGATTTTTGAGGACTCAGGCGCTAACTAGAGTTGAGTGTTGCCTAAATTGCGTAAATCTGTTGGTGGAATCCAGACAATGCCTCAGTCTAGGGAAGCATTTTGGTCGAAATTCGTAACTTAGTTGCCTGATAACTTTTGATAATAATCTCAGAAAGTTTACAAGTGGTCCGATATCGGCGGTTCCGACAAATGAGCAACTTCACGAGGAGAAAAGACGTGGACGAAATCTCGTATCAATATGTCAAAAACTGAGAGACTGGCGTACTAATATGAGTTGAAGCTAATTTAGCCATAAATAATGACCAAAGAAAGACGATATGATATTGAGTTGTACGTACAAAAACCATATCGCCACGAAATCCCTTGTGAATTGCGAGAATTTGCATGAAACAAGTGCACTGATTGCAGCCTGAACATTTGCACATTGGCATGTGTTAATTTGGCGGTATTAATAAACCCCATTCATATATTCGTATGTATGTACGAGTATGTTTGCATAGAGCTTACTGCTGTTTTTACCCGGTTGATCGGGTTTTCATGCCCAACTCCATCTGTCAAGCGCATATCGACTTGTTGCCTGCTAATTAAAGCAAATTCAATGAACAAGCTCGTTAAGCGAAAAAATGAGCTCTTCGGCAGTTCGCGTGAGATCGAATTAATGAGAAGCACATTTGCGGTCAACTTTTACGATAATCGATGAAAAGGCAACCAAGCCGACGCGAAGTTAAAAACGTGACTCATTATGAAAGTAAATATGCACTGGCTGTTTCCGACTGGCAAGTTTTTACAACCAAAAATTCAAAATAAAAAAATTGGTTGATGAATTCAGCGTGAATAACGCAATTTTAAGAGTATTCTTACTGCCTCAGAGATAGAGCGATTAAGCAAAGTCTTAGTTCAAAGGCAGCAAGCTTGAGCTGCAGACCGTATGCTTTCCTTAGCCTTTCTTGTAGCTTTGTCTGGTTGCATTTGGAGCTGAAGAGATTGACTTATCATATATAGGCTGGTACTAAGGAAGTTTGAGTTGGCGGCTTTAGATGTAGAAGTCAAACAATAACTAGAGAGGGCACCACTCTGCGGAGCCCCTTGCTTAATTCTTCTCAGTTTTGAGTTTTTACCCCGAAGTAGTACAGATGATTGACAGCCACTTAGGTCCACCACATCAGTTTTGGAAGAAGCTTAGATTTTCCTTCCGACGTACACAAGTAGCGTTGTGTGATTAGCTGTGTCAAAGGCTTTTGACAAGTCCTTCGCAATGGGGATAGTCCTCTCGCAGGGCGGTTTCTGGCTAAGGCTATGAACTACCTGGACGTTTATGACGCTAAGTGATGTGATGGTACTGTGCACTTTTCGGAAGCCACGCGATAACGGTAGCTATTGACGGTTACGTTCTCACCGGCATCATTTTTGAGAAAACCGGTCGATAAATCACCACTTCTTGAGTCTCTTCAGGTTGTTCTTCGTCCCAAATGCGGAAACTTTGCTTGTTTATATACCCATTGAGCCAGAAAGGAACCTCATCGTTGAACAAAACTTGGCTCGAAAACGTTGGATCGTCTTAGAACTTTTCAAGAGCCCAAAGAGCGAAGCGATGTTGCTTGGGAAGGTCGAGTGGCTTCATTTCTTGCAAAAGTTATATGTTGTACGTTTTTAGATTAAGATCTTGACACTGCTTTCAAACAACTCGCATTCACAAGTAGCCTGAAGATTCCAGTCAAATAAATAATAAGAAATATTTTGAAAATCATTTAAAACTAGCTGGCGAAAAAAAATGATATTTAAAGTTTTGAATTTTATTGGGAAATGCGGTCGCGAAAAATCTTCAACTTATAGAAAATGTATTAACGAATTAAATTTCAATTCCATTATTAAATCGTACAACAATAGCAATGTTTATTTGGCAAAGTTGGTGGCAGCAGCACTTGCAAGCGGAACCCCTCCCACTTTGCAGCCACTCAAGAGCACAATTAATTAGCGTATAATTCCCAACTAGACTGAGCTATGGCGGAATGTGTGTGTGGGAGACCCCACAATGGGGAAACTGCTACTGAAAGCCGAAAGTAGTTCAGCAACACTGCCTGCTGTGGATGCTACACCGTTGCCACGCCCAGTTATGCGGGGCGCTTCAGACGTAATATGGTACAAGCCAGCAAAGTTGAAAGTTCGAAACAGAAAGTTTTGCCGCCATTCAAAGAAATGTTCGAATTACGTTTGGTTAGAGACAGTTCACTTACTTTGTGTATTTTGTTTGGCTGCTGCGAAGGATTACGCAGCAACCACGCAACCAGCAACCTCTCAACAAAGCCCCCACCCGGTTGTCCTGAAGCGCGCTCGCCAAGCTGGGTTTTCATCAAAATAACACCGAAAGTACAACCGCATGAAATTGCTGCCATCACAGTGTGGATTTGCTGTTGGCTTTGTTTTATGGCTGCCGGTTGGTTGTTGTAACCACTAGCGCACTATTAAAGAGCCACCATTAACCTAGTGTGGATCGAGTGTGTGTGTGTGTATGTGTGGATTTCAGATATGTGCGCTGACGCTTGGCTTTGCCCATACACACAGACACAAATGACCTTTCCCATGCGGTCTGATGCTGGTGAGGCTTCCAAAGGCCGAGGTTTGGGAGCGCCGAGGTTTGCGAGGCCTGCCGACTGGGCGGTGAGCGCGTTTAGCTCGCAGTTTGCTTTTATTGAACAATTCATTTTATTTTAATTAATTGGAGCGAAAACCCTAAAATGGTTTGTATCTATCAGCAATTATGTAAATGCATGTGAATACAATGATGTCGGTGATGCCGGACACTGGCATAAAGCAAAAACCTCTTGCAGGGGGGGTCAAGCATAATTTGGCTGTTGGAAAGTTTTCACTCCAAAGTGGTAGATTTAAATGTCAAGTGAAGTGTTTATGATCGGGTTTAGCTTGCTTTAACAGGACTCATATTCACCAGGACTCTTATTTACCAATTGTGGAGAAGAAGCGACACAAACAGTTGGGTTCTCAAAATCCAGCAAAGTAATATTACCATTGTCTTTTAATTGAAAAACGGGTTCCTCAATCAAATGGTACTTGCTGCGGTCTCACTAGTCATAAAACGATCCCTTTGCCCACTGAACTTCGATCCTCTAGAGCTTAGTAGGTATACTTTTGTAGAGATTACAGCTTTTACCCACTACCATTTCTGGCTTTACTTCGATGGTTTTGTTATTTGCAATTTCGTTAGTGTCACCAAAACGAGCACCAGCCTTAAACCCTCCTCCCTCCCTACCGCGCATACACAAGTGAGCTCACACACGGCCACACATTTATATGGATGAAAGGTGGTGAAAGTGGTAATTTAAAATTTTAATAGCTCTTTTGTTCAACAGCGTTTGTCCGTGGCCGGCGTAGGTGTGTGTGTGGGTGCATATGTAATGTGAATTACACAAATGCTTCATTAATTTTATTGCACAGCAAATTTGCGAAATTTAATGTAGATTGAATAATATTTTGGTTTCCGTTTATATCTTTTGATTTAGTGTTTGCTGTTGTTGTGGTTGTTGTTGTTGTCATTCAACTGTGTTGCTTGTGTAACCCGCTCGTAACTATTGCTTTTACGATTATCGGTTCTCTAATTAAATTAAGTGTTGCGCATTTAATCCTTTTGAAAAATCATGTAGTGGCACAAAGCACAAGCGACTGAGCCGCGTACACGTGTTCATTTGCGCAATTAAAATTTCCAAATTACTTCGCAACCATTAGGTTCAACCACAGCACACACACGTATAATAACCCGGACCAGCAAATTTAGCTTTTTGTGTAGCACTTCCGCAGCGAGTACTTCAATGTGCGCCGATATGCTTAACCGTGCTGACTCACTGAAGTCATTGAGCGCAATATTTGCAACGTTGGATTTAAGGCGCTCTGATGGAGCTTTGAGGAAGTTTCCAGTTTCGAAAGTTTCTAAGAAAGTAAAATCGCCAAGTTCAACAACAAATTGCGCAGATAACACTATACCTTACATAACACCTATCGCATCAGACATCTTTCTTACTATCTTACAAAGCTGCCAACTCGAAACTGATATTTCATGCATCCTTCTCTTCCGTCGAGAAGTTCACGCTAGCGAGGAAAGATATCTAAGCGCCATTCACTTGGGAATCAGAAAATATTACACTACATATATGTATGCAGCTCAAGCAGCTTACCACTTCCGGTCTTATACTAAGTACCCTCTGGGTAGCCAAAAACATCTGTTTGAAGGCGAGCTACAGTAAAAAGCCGACACATCCCCTCCACAGAGTTGTGAGCTGGGTTTGGAACCCGCCACGTAAAAAACCCTACAAACGAAAAAGTAACAACAGCCTCGGATAAGTCACTCTCGTTTCGATGACGACCCCTAGTAGGACTATCTAAGCAATTTGTGTTTCTATTTAACTTGCTTCTCTATGGCAACTTAAGTTAGATCATTAGAAAAATGTCAAATAGACCCTGCGGCAAAATATATGAAAAATTACCAAACTAATTTGTCTAAAGCGCGAAACGACGGACAGACAATGCGGAGTCACGCCTTGCGCTCGTGTGATAAGATTTTCCCAATAAATCGCATCTGCCATTAACGGCGTACACACAAAACCCACATTTACTTATAAAGACACTTATGAACTTCACACCTATGTTTGTAATTTGTAAAGCATACTGACTTAGCCAGCGACCCCAACTCGGTCAGATCGCGCATTGATTACACGAAAAAAGAGCGCAAACGAATAATTTTTCGCTTAAATACCCTGTCTCGCACCTAATTACAGCGACCCTCATTAGTCTCGAAAAAAAGCATGAAATTACAAAAAGGCACCTGTCTATCCAAAAGAAGGCGGAGGCGTAGCACATTAGGCTCTATGCGCACGGGTTAGGGCGGTACTTTTTTCTAGAGCAAGATAGAGGTGCACGAACCGTAGTCAGAGAGGTAAACGATGCGGCGTTTATGCGTTTTGTTAACTTTTCATTACTTCTATAAGAAATATTGTAAAACTGTTGCGTCGTTTATCGCTTTGCCTGCGGCTTGGCTACGCTATATCTGCGCCGTGGCAGGTGAAATGAGTGCCACCCTAGTACGAGCTACTTGTGCGCGTGAGTGTTCACTCATAGAATCACGTTCACGCATTAACTCCGTTACATGCCAGCGAGCTAGTTAACCAAATCGAGCCGAAGGACCTGGCGACTGGCGCATATCCTAAAAAAAACATAAAAAATATATTATAGCATTGACCATAGCGGTCAGGGCATTAGCGGCGGTGAGGTGAACAGCGCAAAGTCAAACAAATTCCCAACATAACTTCAGGGTTCATTGAACAAATTATTAGATGAGAGATAAATGACTCTGACGCCCACCATCGCCATTGGCATTTGCATGGGTTCATGTGAGCGTGTGGGCGCGCGTAAACGAAAGGCCGCCAGCAGGCTAAATGAACTGAAAATGGAAAAAAGAAGTAGCGGCAAAAGGGTGATGTGTTATGGTATGCCACAATGCGGGGCGTCATGCTATGCCGCCGCCGCCGCCCAGTAGCCGGGAAGGGAAAGGCCAAACTTTATTGCTGCGGACGCGCCCCTTTTCGGCGCGCACAACCGTCAGCCTAAAAGTAAACATATTTACATGTATGCGCTGTTACACAAACATAAATACATACATACAAAGGCACAAGTGGACAAGGGTCACTGTCGAGCGCCAAACCTTTGTTGCGGTGCGATTTCTGTGGGCCTTTCGCTTTGTCAGTGAAACTGTTAAATGTTTAAAAAGGCTGTCGCAGTCACTTCCACAACACATCGCTCGCTGAAGGTATGCCGCATGCTCGGCACAGACGTGCGTGATCATTAATTGGCATTCAGTGCATTTAAGGGTGTTCTTTCATTCCGTGATTATCCTTTTTTGGATTATGCTTTTTAAATAAAGTCAGTTCTCGTCGGAGCGCGCTAAAAGGGTCGATACCGTTGTGCGGCTGATTAAATATGTATGAAATGATGGCAAGTTGGTGTCAAAGCCAAATAGGTACCCAGAAGGCAGGTTTGGGGGCAGAAGTGTTTATAAAAAATATGGGAATGTCGACCGCCTCTTCTCTTAGTCCAAGTCAGCGACTTGTGGTATATTGTTATATTAAGCAGCTGATAATTAGCTCGTTTTGTTTTTCAGAATTTGGAAAAGTTTTGCTCGCCTTTAAATGCTGTTTAAAGTCCATGCTGGGCACTGAGAATTAAGCCATTGTGTTGCGGTTATTACACTCATTAAATTGCCTTAATAGCGCCCTCGCAAATCTTCGCTAATCACAGTTTCATAGACAGCGCAGCCATATTTCGCAATGACAAGAATCTGCTCGTGCTCAGTTCCATAGAAGAAGACAGAGTCGCAAATTTGCCTACGCAACATTAATTTCAAATATTCAATTCAATTTTAATCTAGCTTGAAACGGGCATAAAATCTTTGCCGCAGCCTGCCGCGTTGCGTCAGACGTCGTTAATACCCGTCACCAGCGGCGTCAAGCCACCCGAATGCCAAGCAGATTTATGAAATTATTTTAATGAAGTTTTATTACAGACATTCGTAATAATTAAAATTTCACAAAATTTACGCACAATTTGGGCAAACATATGTACAAGAAGTTATATACGCGCCTTACATTGAGAATTTAGGACTATCCGGAGCACTCAGGGCTACACGCACTCCTACAACAAAGCACTCGCCCTGCCACAGCACTCAATCATTCGTTCGTTCACGCGGCGAACTCGCCGAACTCACGCAGCTGCTTACACCCACCGCCCTCGCCAACGCACTCACCTATACACGAACCTATACCAGCACTGGAGAAGTCGCCAACGTCCCTCAGTGTACTTACCCTGCCCCGACGAGCTGAACCGTAAGGACTTGCTCGCTTTGAGTGGTGTTGTTCAGTTTGTTTGGCGCAAAAGTTTCGATTATTACAGCAAAATGGCTATTTAATTGGTTAATAAATTACGAAACATTCATTTGGCATTTCGCTAACTCCCAGCTGCCATTACCTCACCAGTCTAAGTCGTTCCAAAGTTGGCAGTTTTTTCGTTTATGGCCTTTTTGTTTCTGTCGTTTGCCGCCTGCCGCATGCAGCTGGAACCGGAATGGCTAAAAACTTTGCGCCTAACTTTCTGATTTCTGTGGCAATTAATTCTCAGCCTGATTTTATTATTTGCTACAGCGGCATTTGACAACAACAAAATCAAAACATGTTTGCAAATGTAAGAACAAAAAGCGTGAAAGAAGCTAACGGTAGACATCTTGCCGCCCTCGAGGGCAAATAACGGATAATCGGTGGAGTAGTTGGCGCGTTCGTCTCTCCGCCCTTCTCGCCGAGTAATACTGTAATTGGCGTCATATTTACTGCAGCGAAGTGTCAGATGCGTTTTGTTTTCGCGTGCTCAATATTTTAGCCCACAAAGTTCTCTCCCATCGCTGACCGCCTGACACAGTGGTTACTGCTGCGAAGGCGCTTTAATGTCACAGACATTTGTAAGAAGTTTGACTAATTGCACGCGAAGTGATCATGAGCACGCATAAAGTCAATGAATATAAATGCGAAATAACAGGTGGCAGCTCTTACACTGTACTCTATAGAAGTAACGGATCGAACTAAGGAGAGCGAGGAGACAAAGTCATTTGAACTCGGCTGCTTGTGCGAGGGATAATCCAATGATAAATCAGTCGCTCATTAAGACAAGCAGGCACGTTCCGTCCATCTAAATGCGTTGTGTTTTTTTATGATATTCGAAAAATAAAAACACTGTCAAGGTGTAGTATAACCTGTCTCAAAACAAATACTTTCCGAAAATCTTAAAAAGATTTAGTTGGGAGCATTCAACGGGCGGTGCTTATCATCATGTGTGGCGCACTAAGGTCCGCTCCCACCATGGCGCTTAACCCCTTTTTGAAAATAGTTCCCGTAGACATCGCCGGTAGGTGTATTTCTACGAAAGTGGCTATTAGAAACTTAGAGAATCTGAGTTCTTAAAAGAATGCGTATCCGAAAACTGAACATTCTCACACACTTTGACTGCATACCGGAACACTTAGAACATGGATTCGCCAAACTGCACTCTGACGGCTCCTTCTTTACCCATATGCCGCCGGGGGAACTTTGAATGGGAAGAAGACGGTAGAGGAGGCAGTAATCTTCTTAACGGATGAGTCAAAGCTTGTAGGGAAGGTTTATTGAGAGGTTTACTGTCAGGAGCTCTCTGTCAACTCCAGTTTCAGACTTCCTGATTATAGCAGTCTCTTACAAGCCGAGGTTGTAGCCATTAAAGTAGCAGTAGATCTGCTGCTTCGGAATGCAGCCTCCTTCAGTGAAGTGACCATTCACTCAGATAGCACAGCGGCGATGCTAGCCTTAAACTCATTTGCAGTGCGTTCAAGATTGGTCGAGAAGCTCCCAACCTCGTTATCAATAGCATCGAGAGTTTCTGTGAGTGAAACTGGTATGGGAGCAAGAATTTGTAAAGAGGATGAGCTATCAAGGAAAGACACCCTAGAACCGGTATAGGTATAATGAGAGCGGTTCGGTTGCCCCGTATCCTGTTATTTTCTGCTACTAAATAGGTAGGCTTCGGGGAAGATTGGCCAGCGCTGGGCCACCATCGGTACTTGTGCTGTGGCAAAAGATTTTTATGCCTATGGAATAAGGTTTGGAAGTTTACCAGGCGTCCTTTGCAGAAGCTGTAGGGAAGAAATTGAGGTGGAAAGAACTCAAGACTTCCATCTTGAATGTCCCGCGCTTGAGAGGTCAAGCCTTAAATACCAGGGAGCGCATACCTTCAGGCATCATACCGAACTGGCGGAAGTTGAAATTAAACACCAATGCAAATTTGTATTGGCTACTAAGCATTTTGTCAATCTATAAGTCCGAACACAGGAGTTCTTCTTTTCTATGGATTCATAAAGGACCACATATACCAGTCCACGTGCGATCTGCGATCTGCTAACTAACCTAACCTAACCTACCTGGGATTTGTATGCACAGCCGAATGACTAGATGGCAACAACAGAAATTGGACTCATCATACTCTGTAATACTGGCTTTTTAATCTTAATATGGGAACATCATTTTAAAATGCGCAAAAAGTGGAACCGCTCTCCTTGCATGATGATATAAAACCCGGCTTAAAGGTATTCTCTTCTTCTTCTCCTTAGGCAAAACTTGCTAAAAAGTGCATAGAAAAGAGTTCGGCTTTCGGCTCATATCCTCTGTGCACATTGAAAGCATGAAAAAGTCAAACGTTCTCTATTTCACTACAAGATCGCATAGCATTTAGAGTTATACTAGCACGACTGCATGTTTACGAGTACATACTCGTATAGCAAATAAATATAAACAGAAATATGGGTAAATAAGCGCGCTGACCTAAACTTAGCCGCAGCGCATAAATTCCTCGACACAGCAACCGAATACGGCAGCGGCTCTACGAGGACGCATAATGAAAAAGTTTGAATAGTAAATCAACAACAACTTGCGACGAATAGCAGCGAAGCGTAACAGCAAGTTTTGCGCTCAAATTCCGTTAAGCGACAATTAAATACATAACTCAACCAGAGGCCACATCGTGTGGAGAATTAAAGCCACTGCTGCCTCAGCCTCTCCGTCCGAACCACCGAATGGTGAACATTCAGCATGCATTTAGCTTTGTGTGCGTGCACTTGGTCCAACTATGATTTAGGTGACTTCGTTGAATTCTCCATAAAACAAAACATGAATTCTCTGCGTTCTTCGTTTTTCGCTATTATTCGTTATTAGGGTTTAGACCCACCACTTCCTTATCCGTTCACTATTTTCACTTTCGGCGACTCTATATGAAATTATTGCTGTGTTTTGCACGATTTTCATATTTTGGGAAATTTATTGAGAAAATGTTTAACAAGAATTTTATTCATAAATCTTTGGGAAAATATCGCATTTACGCACAAAGAGGGTTTAGTACACATAACAGGCCATTAAACTGCCTGCCACCAACAATTCTAACGCTAATTCTTAACGCTTAACGGAGAGTTGGGAGTTGAGGAACTCGCTCAGCTCTGTTTTTCCTTCGCTCAGCAGCACAACAACTTATGTTTATTCACTCGAAAGCTTTATAAATTTAGTCATAGCCAGCAGTTTACATTATGGCGAAATTCCAGGCGACCCATTTGTGCCTGCTTCAGCTCACCCCTTTGTGTTGGCGAAAGTGAGGTTATGATAAAGTTCGAATTTTCCACTGTTGATTTAGGCGGCAAAGTTAGGCTTGTTAGTAAAACATAATAAATTATTAATCTTACAATAATTCGTTGTAAAGCCTAAAAACTCGACAACCGACACCATTTGCACATAAACGGAGCTTAGTCAGCTACATTCACAACATTAAATGGGGGTGGGGGATGAGGTTGAGAGTTTGTTATTGTTTTCGGGGTCTATTCATGCTTATTATTGTTGCTGTTTTCATTATTGAATAACAATAGCAATTGTTATATTGCCGTTATGTCTTTGTGAGCGCCCATTTCCTAAACTTTCCGACAGCAGAAAGCTGCCAAGGCCTACCTTCACACACACTCATATAAGCAGACGAGGCGAACGCACTCAGCACCTTTGTAAATTATTAACGAGGAAATTGTTATGCAAATATTTACTTTGCACAACTTTGGAAATTCGTTGTAAATATTTTGATTAACTACAGTTAAATACTTTAAAATAGTTTAGAGCCCTTTTAGGAATACGTTTCGGCTTGAAATATTTGTGATTATCAAACGCTTCAAATCGTTTTCTTCGTGCGGGGAATATGACTTAGGGCTTCAAATACATAATTATTATATATATGTTGTTTTTGGTTAACTTATCCCTTTGATATTATGGTATACACGTGACTGCGGGAGCCACATAAGTTATGAGCGGCTGATGCCACTTATAATCTGGGTAGCAAATTAGATTATTGAAATAATTGCCGCATTACCAAATATGTTTTTGAAGTGCGTTCTTATGTCAGTGCCTAGTAATAAGAGGTTTCCTCTACTAGCATCACTTACAAAAGAGAGGAATTCAAGTGCTAATTATGAAGTTTTTGGATCCAGAACCTTCATCTCGTGGCCCTCTAGACAATTATGTGTATTGGTTAGCAAACAGTGATCTTTTTGAGTAAACATAGCACTTGTAAATGCTATTAACTCGTTCACAAAAATACACAAAATACCGATTTAGATTAAAATATTTTAATTTCTATCAGAAATGGTGGTTTTCTAGGCTGATTGGTTCGAAACTTTGACTGTACAAAAGTTCAGCGTCCACCATTTCAGTTATTACCCTGATTTCAATAGGGAATCTGTATATTCAACACTACTCGAAATATATAACTTGCCACTTTCAAAGACCCACAAATACAATCAAACACAAAAACACAGTTATGATTCCGCTTTCCAGTTTCTTAATAAAACGTATGAGTTTTGTGATTTCAAAAAATTTCACACTAAAGTCATATGAAATACAAATAATGTGAAGGAAACTTACACGGCACAACAATTTTAATAATTTTGTAGCACCACACAACTAAAGTGGCCACCGACTTGTTTGCAAGTGACTTTCAAAAATGCCAACAACTTGCTGAACTCCACCACCAGCAAGCTTACTCAGGGGGGTTACATGCCCCCGCCACTGCCACGTTACCAAGACAGTAGAGCAGTCATGCCGTAAGTGGTGATGGGTGTTCTCGGAATTGTCGACGCCAAGCCAAAAGAAATACCTCTCACAAGGACTTGACTGACGGTTGCATCGCCTTCTTGCTACCCACCAGCGCCTTAATGTATGCAAATTAATGAGTTCACGGGAAAAACAACCGTATGGAAATGTTTATTAAAACTGACGTAATTGAACGGCGCGGAAGCATCCAACATATGTGATTGAAGAAGAAGAAGCAGCAACAGAATGTGATGAAAAATGGAAACCCATATTTCAGGATGCATCCACACTTATGTGAATATATATAGATACACATGCTTGTGTGTCTGTTTGTGTGTATATTTGAACAAATTTACATTGTAAATGTATGTGGCATACCGGCTTAAGCAACAAATGCTACATACATATGGTACAGCGTGCACCCCCGCCAAAGCGGTGCGCAAATATTGCCCGCGGGCCCTTCAGTTGCGGCGCGAACATGCGACTTTGCTACGAAGGACGGAGCGGAGCTGTGGAATTTTGTGTTCAGCGCTGGAACTGGCTCCGATGCAGCCATAAATAACGGACACATTTACTTTGCGCGGCGTCATTCAGCGAAACTCGCTGTCAGCAGTGACGTCAGCGGCAAAACAAATAGCGCCGAAGAACAGTGGACGAAAATTTAAGAATTTCCATTACGAGAAAATTAAAATGAAATATTTTCTTTTCGATTTGGAAAAAAGTACCAAAAGACTTGTGAACCAGAACGCCGCTAACTTGAAACTCAATATTGAAAGAATTGGAGCATCACATGCGTTCGAATATATTGACTTTCGGCTATTGCGGGCGTAAAATAATATGGCAGAACATTCTTTAAATATGTTACGCCTGATAATTATAGGCGGAGTCATTTCAAAATGCATTGATAAGGATACCTGCCTCAATAATTTTTTTTGAGACAATCGAAATCCGAATATGCCCCATGTCCGTACAGAATTTTGTCTATTAATAAACCAACAGTAAAAAGTATTTTTAGATGGAATAAAAGCCATCTGCTGTTCGAATTTGTACGAAGAGTGTCAAGGTGAATTAAATTCCCTTCACACGCCCACATATGCATAGACCGACTGATTTTTGAAGCTGTTAAGGTACGTAGTTGAGGCATTTACAATGCCTCTCTCAATAAATCATACTAAATATGGTTAGCCTTCATTCAGCCATCAACCATCGTGCATCTTCGAATTAACTCGACCTTGAGAGAATATGGAAAGGAGCTGCAGTGGTACAATGTTTAGTATGTTTAGTAGTTGACAGTGGCTACCAAAACTAATGAGCCATATAAATGCATGTAATCACAGCTTCGATTCCGAAAGCTACTGAAAACCGGTTCCTTAGCTTTCCAACGCCACTGTGCCTCATCAGCGTGAGGATTAATATGCGATGCTTTGTCTTATCTTAAATTTAGTAACGACCCCTACAAGTGCCTTCCTTATGCGAAAACAGTTAAACTTTCGATTCTCAACAAGGCTGCGTGAACTAATGATGAAGTAAACCTGTTATTTGTCAATAAATAATTCGATTTGTAATGTTGGCCAGAAGTTCAAATAAGCAAGCGTTTTCGAAAACAAAAAACTAAAAGAAAAACCCAAAAAGAAGACAATAAAATTGGAGAAAGACGAATTGCTTTATTATTTAGACAACGTTGGAGCTTAGCGCCATAATTCGAAACGAAAATTTCGTGCCATAAAAAGTAACAGCCTATTTCGAGCCTTCATAATTTCCCAAAATACAAATAACAGTAATAGGGACTTTCGTAACTTTGTTTACACACAAATACCCCGCGCCCAACACGCCCGCGCTGGAAGCGTGAGGCCGTACGACCGTGAGCCGAAAGACGCTCGAGTGTAGTAAAAAATAAAAATTGTAGGCAAATAAAAAGTTATATGCCTCGCATATTTGACCATTCACATTGTTTTTCCTTGTCATTGTTGTTGTATCATTACCGTTATTGCCACGAGAAAAGAAAGAAATAAACATTAAAATGACACAAGTGACGAGCCACGGCTGACTGCTCCGGTCGCAGCGACGGCTGCCAATTGGATCCTAGCGGTAATGACCCTCACACTCACAATATCGGCTATTATCGCTTTCTTTGAATCAATGTGTGCGCGGCGAACGTCAACAGCAATGGCGTAGAACTGTCGCCATAGATGACGGTGAGGAGATGCCAGGCCGTTGGTCGGGGTCCATTGAAAACTGTAAAATCAATTATAATGAACAGATGGTGGAAAAGGAACAAAACGCAACAAGACAATTACAGGGCTCTCCAGCCGCAGCAATAAAGAAGAGAAAATATCCACTAAGGCAAACAAAAGGTGCAAATAGCCATTCTGACAAGGACAAAAGGGCCATAAAATAAATGTTTTTATATGGGCTGAAAAAACAAGGAAAAAGGGTAGAACAAATAAACGAAATTAAGCCAGTGTCTTTATGGCTCGCGCCAAATAGACAGCACTTGCCAAAAGAACACAAAAAGAAACAAAAAAGCACGAATAAGGAAGCGCTAAGTTCGGGGGCAACCGAAAATTGTATACTCTTTCAAGTTGTAAGAAATAAAACCAGGGCGCAAACCGTCAACCAGAGAATCGGAATCCAAGCAATCTTATATATACCCTATATAACTCATACACTGGCCGATATATTTGTAAAAGTTTAGAAAAACAAAAATAATTTTTGTAGTGTGTGTGAGGTGGGAAAGTGTGGACCCGAATTTATTATCATGCCACATACTAAAAAAATGTTCCCTAAGTTTCTTTAAGGTACCTCTCATCCAATCATCAATCACCTGGATGTTCAAAAATCGTTATAATGGTTATATGGGGCTAGACCAAGTTTTCCCCGAATTTTATCTGTTTTAACCACAAAGATATACTGTTATGAGTAAAACATGTTCTGCAATTTTCAATGGGATAACTTAAATATTGGCCGATATATCCAGTATAAAGTCATCAGTAAATTCGAAAAACTTTTTATTAGGTATATGGGGGCTCAAGGAAGCATTGACCTGATTCAGCCTATTTCCGATACACATAATTACTATTGTATATATATTCCATACATTGATCGGTATTTCAGTCATGTGGACGACATCTTCGGTCCGTAGGGGCTTGAACAGTTTCGGTTTGATTTGATCATAAGGTAGATTACTAATTTTATCCCTTTATATTAATTACTTCTTGATTTGTAGAATTCGAAGAATTAAATGGATTTTAAGATTGCCCAATATTGGAAGTAGGCGTGGTTGTAGCCCGATTTCGCGAATTTTCACACTGTGATATAGGTCGGTCAAGTCCCGAGTTATAGGTTTTTACCAAAAAGTGACCGGCACCACGCCCATCGTTCAATTTTGACAACGACTTCTACTAAACCCGCCACGGTTGGACGTACAGACAGATAGTAAGCCGGATTTCAAAGTCTCTGATCATCTTGATCATTAATATACATGTATATATATATATATATAAACCTATATCTATCTCGACTAGTTTTGGATGATACGTACAACCGTTAGGTGAACAAAACTATAATACTCTGTAGCAACAGGTTGCAAGAGCATAAAAATTACAACAAAACAGGAAAAAATCTTCATCTGAAAATGGATTTTTCGAAGTGCGCTGAAGCAGCACCTGACGAAATAAAACTATAAAGAGTTCAACAGTTTACCAACAAGGCATGAGTGCCGTTTTTATTCTAAATATCAAAAGAAAGGGTTAGAATTATATATAGATGAAACTTCAGTCGAGAACCCAGAATTCCGAGAACAATCGAGTGCTAATGTTAGCACAACACTTCTTAGTACCTACATCTTCCTATTATAAGGACACTATGCAATTACCAAAATATTATCTTCCCTGTTTGAGATTAGCTTGATAATATATCTTCATTGAACACTACTCATTTGAGGTGCCACTCTCTGCAAGCTTGTTTGTGTGGACTGCTATTTTGTATTGAGAAGATTTCCGCAAGCTTTCGTCTAATTGCCCCATTTCTGTTCTGCTCGAAAACTACTTGCAGGTGCATGAGATGTTCGCCTCAAGCGCCGCTGTTCGCAATTAGTTGGGTAAAATGTCTGATTGCAAGCAACCGGAAAATTTATTACACGGCAGCAACAACAGACAGCGCACCAAAGCAAACTTGAACGCGGCTGAGAGAAGCTGAAGCTGCAATTGCGCAATGCGTCTGCGGAGATAGCGGAAAGCAAGTGTGAAATGGATAAGGTGAAGGCAAAGCAAAAACTCTAAACTAAAAGAACACAGCAAATTAAAAAAATAAATTAACAGAAAAGTAGAGGATGTTTTGAAAATTTTGGGCAAATCGGAAGCCGCCAACTTGAAATTTCAACGCAGCGACTTACATACCTGCATATGTATGTATGTACAAGTACGAGGCAGCCTGTGCGCCGTTAGTTGGAATGCTGCGGACATGCTACAATGCTGTTGCCACTAGCATTTTCCCTTTCCTGGCAGCGCTCGAAGCCTCGTTATTATCGGTAACAAGTCACGCTTGTAGCGAAGTTGTGTGGTCACGGAAACCATTGGGCTGACTGGCAACATAAGCAGGACAAAGTAGCGCGACTAGCGAACAGATGTGATTTTCCCTAAGTATTCGCACGTTTCTGCTTCTATGCCGCATTGATTTGCCGTGTGTTGTCCGAACTTTCGAATGACTTGAACGGATGGCATGCGAATCAATGAAATAAGTGGAGCAACTCTTAGGAGGTCATCAGAGATGACGGAGACACGTACGCGGTTGTGTTTGCAAATAATTATACATCCGCATGCGTGGCTCGGGTGCTACATTCTGAAGAGTAGAAAAAGTTCAGCTTGAGATTTCTTTCGGTTATTACGGTAGAATTTCTAGCTGCGCTGCCCTTGCGAAAAGCCATGCGCTTCTGCTTTACGCAGCCATTTTATAATGCGTTTCTTATCCGGAACTAAAAGACAAAATACCGAATCAAAATGAACATTCAAAAGAATTTGATAGGACTGGTATTACTCTATAACAGACGTTATTCGACGTGTCGACCGGACGCATATATTGGGTAGTCGAAAAAGTCTTTTCGTATTTCTAATCAAATTCCAATTAATTTTTGTTTTACGTATATCTATTGGATTCATCAAAATTTCCCAGGCAAGCTCTCCCATTTTTTGCCTAGTCATCGAAGATATGTGTGGTCTACCGTTGTCCTGTTGGAAGGCCTTTCTGTTCATTAGTTCTGGCCGATTTTTTCCGATTGCTTGCTTCAGTCTTATCAGTTGTTATATATAAGGAACCAATCTTTTTACCAAGCTGAAGCAGCTCATAGTGAATGATTCCTTCCCAATCTCACCAAACACTCAGCATAACCTTTCGAGGCGCCAATCATGGCTTTGCGACCATTTGTTGAGCTTCACCACGCCTGGGCCATGATTTATTTCGCACATTACTGTCGTATTTGATCCACTTTTTGTCTCCTGTTCCTTTCAGAAATGGTTCGATTTCATTTCGTTTCAGCGATCCATTATATTTTTCACAGAAAATTCATGTGGTACCCAAACATCGAGGTCCTTTTTGTAGCCGGCCTTTTTTAAATAGTTCAAAACCATTTGATGATGAATGTTAAGTTCCTTACCGATATCATGGCTGCTTATGTGATAGTCCCGTTCAATCTTTTCCAAAGTTTCATCGACTTTTTCAACGATAGATCGACCAGAACAAGGTTCATCTTTGGCATCGAAATTTTCAGAACGAAAGCGAGCGAACCATTGTTGTGCTACACGAACTGATACAACATCGTCTCCGTAAACTTCACAAATTTCATTCGTGGCTTGCGTGACAGTCTTTCCTTTTTTATACAAAAGTTTTGTGAATTCCTTCATAATAATAATCAAGAATTTGTTTAATGTTTGTTTCTTTCCAATTGCAGGTGTGGGCGAGTGCGGGAGATCAAGCCCTCGAACACCAGCTCTATAAACGGACCTCAATATATATTTGTGTCCGGTTCAAATAAATTAAATCAGCACGCATTTGTATGCGAACATTGTCAGAGAACAAAACTCAACGCCTAAATCCGGTTTAGAGCCTGCAGCGTCACCGCTTTTCAGCATCTGCCTTATACTCATACATAGACATAAGCGTATACGCCTGTGAGTTGACCTCAGTCGGGAAATTTATAACAATATTGTAGGGATTAAAGTGCAATTCGCCAGCGTTCAATAATAAATCCCAACAACTACTGAATAAATAATACGTTCATATACATATTTATATATGTACGTGTGTATGTATGTGTGTTTAATTTAATAACGTAAAAAATAGAAACGTTTACACTTCCGGTGCAATTGCAGCAGACAAAGCCGACAAATAGCTGAACAACAACAACAATAAAATGGCTGCGCGAAACTGCATTTGGACATATTTGAGTGCCATCCGCCTGACTCTCCTCGCGCTGCCGCTGCTGTTGGCAAACACAGAGGCGCGAATCGGTAAGTGCTCACATACTTATGTAACCATATGCAGAAGCTATTGAAAATTTATAATCCCGCACATGTTGCCAACTATTTTGCATATGTTTAAGTACAGCAGCTGTCCAGAAAACATGAAAAACAACGCAAAAGAGAGAAACTAACTGGAAATTAAGTAAGCAATTAAAAACAGACTCCGGCTCAGAAGAGCGTAGGATTTTAAACGAGGATCTAAATTATGAACAGATCACAGTAAGCTCTTAAGGAGTAGACAATAGTGACAATGGTCGCATGGCGAAGCAAGTTGCATTTACTTCTAAAATGATTTTTCCTAAAATTACTCTGAGTTCAAATGTGAGTGGCTGTAATTTTGCTTCAGCTGAGCTTCTGCAATGAATGTATGTATGTTAGTAGGAAACATCAATGTCAGCAACATGTGTGCGTGTGTGATGGTCCAATTCACTGACAAATTAAATGGAAGAATGCTGACAAGACAAGTAAAAATCAATTTTATGCTTACTAATGGCCATCTAAGCTGAATGTCTGAATGTTTATGTGAATTTTCTGGAGCACAGGCAAATAAATATGTTCATACATTTGCACCAGTCGCCAGTATATGGCGTAATTGTTTATAATCTTTGCGTAGAATTTTAGGTTGCATGCGAATCCAACTCCCTCAAAGCGATTCCATTGACTGTTTCCAATGCCTCTCATGAAATTGTATAAATTTTCAAATTCCCACATCTTTGTGATATGAACACAGATACTCGAAGGAACTTGTGTCTGCCATGCTCAACGACTGACAATTATTTGAATTCATCAACTTGTTACAAAAACAACAAAGACCACATCATTCCAACAATCATCATGAGCGATAACATGCTCTACACAGTGTGGGCGTGACTAAGCCAATACATAAATACAGAACTCGTGCTCGTCTACAAGGCTTAACTACATTGTAGTTAGTTTGCAATAGCAGAGTCCCTACGCTCATGCCATAGTAACTACCAGAAAGTTGAAACAAAATCACTGCTGCTTTTGTTAGTTTGTATATTCATAATTTTCCATACACATGTCGTAGATATGTATTTATGTTTGTAATGTGCAAATATTTGAAAATTGTCTAAATTTAAACGGGAATGCTCCGTTCTTTTACGAAGCTGAAATAAGGCCAGCCTACGCTTTCCAACAGGCAAACTGAGGACACACAAAGCGTTATAACTAATGCAAGTGAAACTCAACGCGTTTTAAAATCTTGTAAAGTTCCACAAATTATGTCTGCCAAACATTCTTAAGCATTCAACGTCCGAACTGATTTCTATAAGAAATTAATGTAGGCGTGTGTAATTATACTCTTGTAACATGTTGCTACAGAGTATGGTTGTTTTGTTTAACTAACGGTTGTTCGTTTCACGCAAATCTAATCGAGAGAGTTATATTGGTAGTCGAAAAAGTCTTTTCGTATTTCCAATCAATGATGAACCAAATATGTACCATTTTAGTCGACCACTTTTTGCCATTTTCCGCTAGAGACATTATTTCATCAGCGTAAAACGTTTCAGATTTCTCGGCGAAAAACGCAACAAGTAATTTTTATAGGCCTCTCTTGACGTCAACTTTTCTCCATTAAGGGAGTTTCGCATTGACCGAAACAAATGGTAGACCGATGGTGCAAGGTCAGGGCTATATAGTGGATGCATCAAAACTTCCCAGCCAAGCTCTCCCAGTTTTTGCCGAGTCATCCAAGATGTGTGTGATCTAGCATTGTCCTGATGGAAGATGAGGGCCTTTCTGTTGATCAGTTGTGACCGTTTTTTCTATTGCTTACTTCAATCTCATCATTTGTTGACAGCAAAATATAGAATCAATCGTTTGACTAGGCTGGAGCAGCTTATAATGGACGGTTCCTTTCCAATCCCACCAAACACTCAGCGGAACCTTTCGAAGCGTCAATCCTGGCTTTGCGACGATTTGTTGAGCTTCACCACGCTTGGGCCATGATCTTTTTCCCACATTGTTGTTGTATTTTCTCCATTTTTCGTTTCCTGTTATGCTTCGGAAATGGTTCGATTCGCTTCAGCAAAGAATTGCATATGTTATTTCGGTCCAAACATCGAACTTCTTTTTGTAGCCAGCCTTTTTTAAATAGCTCAAAACCCTTTGATGATGAATGAATGAAAAATTTGTCCAAAGCGCACCGAAAATGTTGAGGGACCGTTCCCACGACAGTCGGTTCTACGTAACTCGGATTTTATCCGGCCAAGGACTATCAACCCGGCATACTTCTGCCGCTATAACAACAACAACATGCCGCGAGTTACTAAATACGTTTATCCCAGTATCTATATTGGACTTCTTCTGAAAATATCGATCACTGTTTGACACATATAATTGAAGTTTGCAGGGAATCCATTCTTGTCATTGAGCTTAGTAGGGTTAATACTTTCCTTATCCCTCATTAAAAGAGTATAAAGCTTGTCTACCTTCCGGCTGAGAAAGCGTGTTTTTCAAGTAACAGTGCATCTGTGTGCTTAGAATGAATAAAGTCGGATAAAAACTCATCCTAGACCCCATATAACAAGCCTTATGTACCTAAATGTATTCGCCGGCTTTAATCCTTCCAAGTTGCAAGAGTATGAAATATTCGGTTATGCCCGCTTTTAGCTGTTCCTTACGTGTTTTCTATTCAAACGAGCTGACAGTTTTAAAATAGCTGTAAAGGCATGTGTGAATCCATTTTGCTCTCATTTCGCATAATCCACTTACGTTCACAGGTGTACATTTTTAATTTAATTAATCAACGTGAACATCTTGGAGAATTTCCATTGACTTGTGCTTAGAGCCTAGATAAGCAGGTGAACGTTTGTGTGCATGTTTACTAAAAGACGCCTAACGACAGCAAGAATTTAAGTCAAATGCAGATATTCTTTCTTTGCTTTTGCGCAATTTTCTTAACTCTTCTAAAATTTAAATGGGTTTAACCCATTTACCCATTAACTCAGCCATTAACACTCGACCCTCTTACGCTCATTCGCTCGTTCACTGCAATCTACAGCGAATAGCTGCCAAGCTACCACTATTTGATTTGTTGGTATTTGTGCTATTGCCACTGCTGTTGGCTTAATTAACGCATAAAGCTTAATTGAAAAAGTTTTAAGTTCACTTTCACCAACAAAAGATTTGCTACACGAGCAAAATGTCTCCCGCACAGTCACCGCTCTTCACGCTTAGAAGGCGTCCTGTATCGAAGTCCACATACAACACACCCACTATGGACACACGTCTATATATGTATGCGCTCATATCAGCATTTTTGTAAACCTTTTTGTGCATGAGTGAGCATAGATTGCTAGTAATTAAGCTCATTTTATTCAACATAAACCTCTAAAAAGTTATCTCAACAGTCTAACATTTATTTTGTATAATTATTCCCAGCTATTATTGATAATTACATTAATAGTATTTAAGTAACAGTTCTTCACAAAATTACAATTTTTCGTATGTGTAATATCAACAGTTATAAGTTTGGAGTAGTTTGCAAGAATGCCTTGAATTGCAGACATTTCACTCGCATATGGGACTTAGTTCAATTGTGGGTGAGCGAACAACGATTTACTTGCAGAAAGCATATATCATATTTCATCTCGTTTGGCATCGAATGGCTCAGAGAGGTCCTTCCCGATCCTTACTGAGCTTTTGAGACAGACATATCTGCATAAGGGCAGTTGTTGATTTTCCATAGTTCTTCGACGTCGTGTTTGAATAGCTCGGCCAGCAATCCATCGGCCTTCATTTCCATACAGCAGACTGAAAAAGTGTTCCCACCATAACTTTTATATGTTCTGGGCATCAGTCAGTAGATCACCTGTGGCGGTTCTACAAGAGTATGCTCCGGTCTTGAAACCTTCAGTCAGGGGTCAGCGAGCTTTATGAATTTTTCTATACTGGAATCTAGTACTATACTATAGACAACCATATGTCCCAGCGAAGTCGATTCGCCTCAAACCATTTGGGGATGTTTCTTCATGCAGACTGAATTTACCGACTGTTGTGCTAAAGATACCTTTTTTGTTTGCCATGGCGTTAAAGTCGCCAAGCACGATTTTGACATCGTGACGAAGACAGCTCTCATAGGTGCGCTCCAAGCGGTCATAGAAGGCATTTTTGGTTATATCGTCCTTCTCTTCCGTCAGAGCATGGACGCAAATCGATATGTTGAAGAATTTCGCTGTGATGCGGATTGTGGCTAGACGTTCATCGAATGGGGTAAATGACGGAACTCGGCGACGGAGTCTCTCTTCCACCCAGAATCTCACTCCGAATCTGCGCTCCTTTACATAAGTATGGCCAGTGTAGTGCTTTATATTCTTAATGTTACAATTTTCTAACTTCGGATTGACTAAATGTCGTAAATATCGGTTGAAATGTAAGATCTCTAAAAAATAAATGAGCGTAATATCTTCTAGATTCTGTAGTTTGGTGTCGAAAATTGGTGAAATCAGTTCATACATTACCCCAGCACAGATATAATACTCACAATTGATTAAGTTAATGTTTGGACGTAAATATTATCTCGAGCATACTTCAGTTTACTGCTAATGGTAATAACAGGAAATCGATCTAACCCTCCCTCTGTCTCCAAAGAAGCCAATATAAAAATTCACGACCATCTGCTTCGCTGTATACCGTTGAATCTGTGTGATGTTTATATGAAATCAAGCTGACATGTTCTCGTGAATATGACTACGTCACGCGAATGTGAAGTGTTCCCTGTCTTTTATATGCATAAGAAAGCGGTGCGAATATAATTGAGTGTGCCTTGTGAATCTATTACGCCTACGGATTCATACTGCTGCCGTTGAGAGTGTGGTAATTAAATGCAAAGTAATGAATTTCTGACTAAAAACTGTGGAAGAGGTACCGCAACACAGGTGATTTCGCATGTTATCATGATGGCCCCCACCAAAGACCTGAGCACTATTTTGCAAAGACCCTCGTATAAAAGCGCAACAGAATGTTGCAAACAACATCAGTTCCTTCGCACAGCTTCAGCATAGCGTTGTGTGGAAATAAAAGATCATTTTCGACTTATACACATAGAACTAAATAAATAACTCAACAAAGATGGTTTCGAGTTCGCTGAAAATTTGCGCTTTTCTAACAGTGTTCATAGTCAGCTTGCAGCATATTTCGGCGGAGCAGGCTGTTTGCGGTCCCGCCATTGACGCAGCCCTCAGTCTTATGTGCGAAAACGGTTTTAATACGAAATTCAAGAAATCACGTGAGTAACCGCTATGTGTTTGTTGCATATTTATCACAATAATAATGAACATTTTTCATCCAATTCATCGAATTTTAGTGGATTGGGATGATCTCGGTAATACTGAGCCCGAAACACTGTCGCCCTTCGGCCTGATGAACTTTCCTTTCTTAGCCAAAATTCATGGCGGTCAGGTGGATACAGTGGCTAAAACTCGTCGTCGGCGGGATGGTGTCTACGACGAATGCTGCCGCAAAGCCTGCTCCTACAATGAGTTGTTATCCTACTGCAAATAAGCATTTCCATTTTTAAAATATTGTTACCGACTTTCACGTTAAATGAATTTACACAGACTCTCCAGAATCCACGTTTTACTCAATTACCACTCTTCTCCAGCTCATACGTGAGGATATGTTGCCAAGCGATGAAACTAAGCGGCGTTCGGAAATGCTTATGATACTTATAGTTGTGATACATACTTACTTGTGAATTAATATCTATAAAAAAAACTTAATAAAAAAATATAAAATTGGAAAATTCTCAGTAAGTTCAATGAAGAGATCTTCAGGCTGTTGGTGTTATAGTTATTTACACATAAAATAAACAAATTGTTATGCAAAATTACAAAAAGTTTTTAAGCTCAAATTGTTAGCTTCTTCCACAAAAATGCATCCTTTTTTGAGAGACATTCCTTGCTCACCTGCACTCTCACGTAGTGTGTGCCTTCGCATGCACTTCGGCTCATCCTACAACCGCTGGTGTTGCTGTAAATCACATGTGCGCTCATAAATATGCAATAATTCGATGAAGCCAAATGAACATTTACGTTCGTGTTGAGATAAAATTAACATAATGCTAAGTCGCGTGTGTGTGCGTGAACATCGCATGTATTAACTATATATGTATGTAGCTGAAAACTGGCGATACTGCAAGGACGTTTAGTGCAAAATTGCCGGTATAAAAGCCTAACCGAAAGCTCAGGATCCAACAGTTCGCTTTCGTAGCCTCAAGAGGAGGAACGCATTTTCAAATTTATATCAACACATTGAGAATGAATTTGCTAAAAATCGGCGCTTTGCTGCTGGTGCTATCAGTGGCCTTGCACCAAAGTATTGGCAGAACCGTTTGTGGCCCCGCTCTGGATGAGGTGCTCAGCGCTATCTGCGTGCATGGCTTCAACACAAAATTCAAGAAATCAAGTGAGTAAAAGACGCATTTCATATGCAACTATGATATTTGGATTTCGGATTTGTTGAGCAATAAACGAATGTCGACTTTCAGTGGAATGGGATCAGCTGGCCAATAATGCTGTGGAAGATGAGCTGGCTTTCCCTTATGCCAGATTTCCGTTTTTGGCCGAAATTCGCGGCGGTCAGCTGAATACGTTGGCGAAAATTCGACGGCATCGTGACACGATCGTAACCGGTGTCTATGATGAATGTTGCAACAAGGACTGCACTTACAATGAAATTCTCTCGTACTGCAATCGGTTTGAGTAAACTAGTTGGCTCAACAAAGAATCGCATTGAATAAATGGTTTTTGGCTTTTACTAGGTTCTATCATAAGGCTCCCTTTTGCAAGAAGATTGTTGAAACATCTTTGAATTTGTGTTAATAAAAAACTTTACTGCATAACAAACAAATGCAGTCTGTGCTGATAAAGGTATAAAATTCGAAAAGTATACAGAAGTCGTATGAACTACAGACGTGCTCCCATAAATATGCAACATTGAGCACGGCATTCAAGCTATGTACTTACGAAGAGACGGATGTACTAACCGCGCTTGATTGAAGCCCGGGTCTCACTCTCCGGATCCACATTTGTCGGACGAACTCCTGTGTTCGATCTAAAAATTCGCACAACTCTTAGTAGCCCATACAAATTTGCACAGGTGTGTAATTTCCATTCCCGCCAGGTCCGTGGGATGTTTGAAAATGATTAAGTCGTGAGCTCCCCAACTCCGGACAGTCAAGAAGCAAGTGTTGAGCTGTTTCCACTTCATCTTCTTCTATACAGCTTCTGCATTCTGACGTCTGGTAGCATTCCCAGCCTTACTGCGTGGTTGCCAATAAGGCAACGGCCCATTAAAAACCCCAAAACTAGGGAGAGGTTAGCCTTTCAGAGGGTGAAGAGATCACTGGATCTTTTGCGAACGATCTTCGGCCAAAAGGCTATTGCGACAGTGCATGTATCGATGGTGACCCAGCGCTGGCCAGGCTTCCAGAAGTCTTGGAGAAGTTGGTCTGGAGAGATAAAATAAGTTCTGTTTCAAAGTTTAAAGAGCATTTGGTGTTGGTACATAAAATGGACGTTACTTCCGATGGTAAGACCAAATGACACCTAACTACCAAATTCAGTATTGCTTCTTTCATAATTACATTTCAGAGGCGGAACCTGAATAGAATTTATTATAGCATACTAAGTCTACATAAAACCGAGCATCATTTTTAGACAAAAGAGATTTGAAAACAACTTTCGTTGCCTATCGTGCCAGTTGGGCCGGCGACAACAGAAGTTCGAACGAAACTGTCGTAACGGCATTGCCTTATTCATAGACATTTTTAATCACTAAATTACTAAGAATTGCACTCCATCTTAAAAACGTCAAATCCCCGTCATAAATATTGTGCTGTCGAGCGTTATCAGTTTTCCCATTGGCCAACAACTGCTGCGCTCTCTCACTACGTTTATTTAACTACACATTTTGCCAGCTCTATGACTGAGTCCAATAAGTGCTTTAAATGCTGTCGGCAATGGCAACGGCAGCTGTTATTCGCACCACAAGTACCGCTATTCCTGCAAATTTCATTTTTGGTGTTGTAATTGACGTTGACAATGCTGCAGTCAGTTTGCCAGATTTCGCTTGCCATCTGACAAATTTAACTGTGACACCCTACCACCAACAACATTGCCGCTGCTCGTTAGCAAGTTTTTGCCCGGCTTGTGTGTTGTTGCTCTGCTTTTCACTTCGACAAAACAACTTCCTGTCGACGATGGGCTCCTTGCAGATAGCTGAGATTAATATTGTACTTATTGGCTATTTTTCGTGTTCGTCCTCCCCCTTCGCTAACGCTTGCTGTTCGGAGAATTTATCATATTGCTAACGTCTCCGTTTTGCCATTTTTACGAGTACTTGACAGTCAGCTCGCTGCTTTTGTCCGATTTCAGCGCAGCAATTTTTCCGAAAAATGTGTGTTGAAAGGCTAAAATTCAATGTTGACAGTTGAGATTTTCAGTCATTGTTGGATCTTAGTTTGTGCTAAGTAAGCGCTTCATTGGACCCACTTCACATAGTTGTGTGAGTGCTCAAATTCGTAGTATTCTTAAGAGTTGAAGTGGAAGCATGATTACAATCATAGCTGAGTTGAATGAATGTTCTGAAACACATTTAGGCTTTGACTCCACACCTCGATTACCACATCCCGTTCGGGCTTGGTATGTTTCACAAAATTAATCAGCTTATGGCTCATCTTCATTTCCTGACCTTAGGAAAACTAAGTTTGTAAATAAGTAAAAGCTCGGTGTGTGGTTTATGTAATGTTTTATGGGAACCGATCCGTTGTTGTAAAATATTTATTGCTAACTCGAAAGAACACAACAAAGTCAGTTAGTTGTGAGTGTGAGCTCCAATGTGCCTTAGATATGAAAACCTCCACCATTGTCTACCTTATGAGCCAATAAAACAAATGAGATCCATTACGGATTATATATATACATATATGTAGAGTAAATTGATAGATTGATACAATTTTAGTGCACAAAACTTGGTTTCAAGGCATTTAGATCACTTTAATCACCATTAGCAATTCGTAACTTATTACTTGCAGATACATTTTTTGGGTCAATTTATAATAATGTGCCTTTATCACTTCGTTAATTTATAGAATATAATCATAGTTAAATATAAAGAAACTTTTCTACTATATTTAAGTATAAAATTGTTTGCATCTGGAAAATTTAATCGTGATGTAATACAGTTTCCATCTTCTGCACAAGTCCTCGCAGCTTCATTAAAACTAGAATAATATTTGTGTTTTACCATCAGTCGTGACTGGGATCACTGGATACTTAGACTAGGGCCGAGCAATATCTAGCGATATCGGAATAGGAGCAACCGATGCTGCAGCATTCGTCCGCTATGCCAGTGCTATGGGTCAAATTCCGTCGCAAGCGCTTCCCAGTGATTCGATGTTTCCGACGCCAACGCGCCTCCTCCTTCAGCAACTGCTTCAGACTTGGTTGACGGTTCCCTTTCCTAAGTGCTACCGATGCCCCCCGTTGGAATTGTGCCATGAATTTTCGTGGTAACAGGAATTGATCGGCGTCGGCGTGCCTGCGACTGCGCAGATAACGTATTGGACCATCTGTTATTTGTGCAGAGAGTAATAACAGAAATAATTCAAATTTGAAAACTCTTTTCTTCAGTGCTTCGAGATATTCGCCGCCAGCTGTTACTTACCCAAATTTTTTTTATTAAAGCCATTTTTGCAAACACTGAACAGCATAATGTCCAGAGCGTCGCCGCAAAGAAACTCCGATGGTTTTTCCGCTTCACAATCATGTACCAACAACATCAAAGACAACAAAATTAAAAATATCCAAATTAACTGTCGTAAGGGATCACTCAATTTTGAAAAAGCTGGTGCCATATCAGCTTTTTGTGATCTTTCCACATCTCGTTCGAACTGGCCAAGTACGTACTTTACAGCGCCACCGTTCGTTTGGAACTGAGCTATTAGAGCGACTTCCCTGCTTAGTTCAAGTGAATGTGTGTCACTAACTGCAAGAAGAGAGTTGACTGTCGTGTGTGCGAACGGGACCGCCTGCATCGGCTTGTATATGCAACGAACAGCTGTTTCCAATGACGTTTCACATGTCAGGTAGAATATGCATAGGAATGAGTTTGAGCTACAAAGTGATTTATGTACAGGCGTCTGATACTTAGGATAGTTATGTAGGCACATGTAAATGACTCTTTATGTACATGCCTTCCATAAAGCAGTTGTTTGCATTAGAGGCATGATGTTTATTACATATTGTACCTGATCATCTAGAGGCGCGTGTAAAAACATAAATAACTTCTTAGGCCTAGATAGGTTTATTGCAGTGGTTTAAGCAATTACTTGCTGTATAGAGTTTTCGTCCACAAAATTTCAACCAAATGTGAAATAAAAAATTATTTTTCCTAACCCTTCTTTTTTGAAAAACATTATTTTTTCTAATTAAACGATCGACTATGTACTCGGGCGATTATATACACTAGAGCAGGTCGATTTAGAGGGACAAAAATAACCGAAATAAAAATCGCGAATGCAGGAAAGGAATGCAGGAAACTTTGCTTAAACGACTATGGGTCTTAATCCAGGCGAAGGCGAAGTTTTTCAGAACTTATAAAAATTTGTTCGTCAGTTTTTGCGAAATGATAAATTGTCGGAATCGGCAAGATCGCAAACCCTATATCACCGGTTATTCAGATTTTTACAACTTCGCCTTAAAAATCTATGGCGTGAAACCGCTTTTAGACTCTTACTATGTTACGCAAAATTGTCCAGCACGTTCCATAGAACATTTACCGCATACACAATTTTTTTGTAAAAAAATCGACCCACACTAATATAGATATGTTTACTTTTCGGTGCATACTTATGTATAAATATATAAAAAATCTATATATAGGCACGATGCTAACAACAAAGCAATTGATAACATAAGTGAAAAATATATTTACATATTTCTATTTGGAAATTAGAATGATCATGTTTAAGAGTCGCACGAATATACAAGTTTGAACGCACACAACGACACCACCGAAGTAGTAACAATAGTCAGCTGAGCACTCAGCTGCTTGAAGCAGCTGCGATAAGTGACTAAACGCCCTGTACACCAAGCGGGTATTTCCTCGACATAAACATGTGGTAATACAGGGTGATTGACGAACAAATTTAAGTCATGCTATTTACAGCAAACCATTTTTGGAAACTTGAAATGAAGCCGGTATTGCGCTCTCAAGTTGGCAGAATAACTCCTTATAGGATCATCTGAAGTGATAAAATACGTTTTGTAGTTAGAACCTTAACTTAGAACTTGGACGAAGGAAAAAAAACTGAAGACTGGATTTTTGGCAGACATTTTTACAAAAATCAAAGAAGGATTTTCTTCTCAACACTCAGCCAGATTTACACCCAAGAAGACTAAATTAAAATCACTATTCCGAATCTTCAAACATTTGACTTCCTATTGACTTACCCTGTAAAAAATAGTTGCTGTATCGGATAGCCACCGGAAACTTGGCGTTTCGCCACTATTTTAAGGGCTCATGGAAACAAAAGAACAACACGCGCACTCACACATGCACGGCCTCAGCTGCTAAAAATATCAGTTCAGAAAAACGCGCGTGCATAAAAGATTGTTTTCAAACAGATTACATTGTGCCATTGTTGTTTTGGTGTTTAGGTCAAAGAAAAACAACAACGTACCCTAAGGCATTGTTTATTGTTTATGGTTTGTAGTTTTCAACTATTGCGGAGGAAGGCGCATGTACCGAGATAGCATAAATCTAAAAATAAACTCAGAAGCCTAAATTTGGTTACAATTACAGTTTTATACCCGCAGATTTATCCCACTTTTTTCGTGGGAAGACTCTTTCAAATGAAATCAGGTTTGCACCGAAAAGAAATATCATAGGTCCAGGTCCTTCAGACAATTTAAGACAACTTTCCTAATGCATTGGAAATTAATTATTTAACACAAGAAAATTATAAATTCCTTGACTTGACTTGGCAGTCGTGAAGTGAGTGTTTAGTGGCGCCCTTACTTAGATTCATGTGCACAGCAATGATGGTATGAACGAGTGTGTTCAACCGCGCTTGCAGAGAAGTTAAGCCGTTCTAGTAATTAGCTCATACTACCGCCAAGTTCCAGCTAACTAAATTTAAGAGCAGTGTAGTTTTTAGGTCTGGGCTTCAAATTCGAAAAGTAGATATAAATCGGTTCACTCCTCGCTTTTAGCATTAGAAGTGCAGACTTGCCAAAGATTTGACAGCGAAGTCGATCTCCATTAGGTAGATCGTGTTCTATTTTATTCGAGGGCCTCCTGAATAATAATATATAAACAACAATAAAATAGTGGTAACCAAGGTTTTAGTCATGGTTAATTTTTTACTTGACCTGTAATGGGGATAAATTCTACATCTATTTACACCTAAATGTCCAAAAAATACTACATAGGAAACGTTTTTGGTAAAAACATTCTACTAAAAATAATATACTAAATAGTTCTGCACATACTCTCTAACGAGGCATTTCTGGTTAAGAAAAAAACTAACGGTGTGATATCAGACAACCTTGGTGGCCAATCGACCAGCCAAAACGTGAACTTACCTGCTCTCCAAAGTATTCTCTATATAAATATATTCATTGATGCGATGTATGGGAAGGAGCGTCGTTTAGTTGAAAATAAATGTCGCCAATATCTCGAGCTTCAATTTTAGGCGTCAAATATTCGATTATCTTGGTACTATAACGGTCACCATTGACGGTTACTTTCTCACTTGCATCATATTTGAGCTCTTCGTTCCAAATGCTGCAATATTGCTTGTTTAGATATCTATTGAACCATAAATAGGCCTCATCGTTGAACAAATTTTGGCTCGAAAACGGTGAATCTTCTTGGATGTTTTCCAGAGCCATAGAGCGAAGCGATGTCGTTGGGGAAGGTCGAGAGGGTTCAGTTCTTGCACAAGCGGTATTCTTTATGCTTCCAATTTAAGATCTCGTCAACAAATGCGCCAAGTCGTTCCTTTCATCAGTCCGAGTTGCTGCCAACGACGCCGAATCTCAGTCACGTTCGTCGTGTATACTCTAACCTACGGCTGCTATATTTTCGCTATATTTTCTTCACTGTGTGTTAGACGTGGTCTATTGGTCCAGTATTATCCAATAATGAAGACTGGGTCTCAAGATGAGTGATGTTGACCATAAGTTGAGCGAAGCGTGCGAAGCACATAATTTACAGAACGTGAATTTCCGCAATAAGTTGAACGATTTGTAAACGTTGTTCAGGTGTAAGACTTTCCATAATGAAATGCCAAACTCACTGAACCAAAATAACATGAAAGCTTGACACGACTCATGCGTGATCTGTCAAAAAAAGGCTATGGCGAAAAGTACCTCTACCTGAATCACCGGTTGTAAGCAAAATGGGTCATATAGGAAGCTACAAACCGCTTTGGAACCTATGCATATACTCAGTTCTAGCTTTCTATACAAGAAGTTTTTGACAATTTTGTAGTTTAGTTCTAATTTCTTTATTGGAAATTTTTCCACGTATAAATTCATTAAATGTGAATAATTTTGCAGTCAATTAACTCGCCTTTCTGGAAGTAATTCCAATTAAATATCGAACACCTACACTGATTCTAAATATTCATAGACACTTGAATCCATATGTACCATACAAACATGTGTGCTTTTCGATAATAACAGTAAAAGTTTGCACTCCGTTCATAATAGCAAATGTTTTTCAATAAGTTTTCAATAATAATTTTCGAAAGTATTTCATTAGTGGCTGAAACGTTTTCGTCAAGGGTCAAGGCATATTGGTTTGAGTTCATCAAGCACTAAATAATAAATTAGAAATTTCAACTCGGCCGTTGCCAGTGGCCTTAATATTTCATTTTATTTCTGCCTCTGCTCTGCGTGTGCTGGGAACGATTTTACAGCGCACACACACCCACTGCATCATTATCAATGCTTCAGTACATCACATTACAGATGACTTATAAAAGTGTTGTTGTAGCGTTGTTGTTGCTTCGCACTCAATACATTTCATGTGTTTACGAAGCAACACAATACAATAATAAATTTGCCTCATGATCGCCCCAATTGGTCCTCCACTGGCTCGTTCATGTAAATAAATCTTGTATTTTATTGTTTTTTTTCTCTGTTGTTGGTTTTTGTTTTTGTGAAAATTGAGGAGTGAGCAAACAACGGCAAACAAACAAACAAACAACAAAAGGCCTGAAGAAGCAACGGAATAATACAGAACAACACTGATAGCGGCCATTGGCATGTCCCAATCGACTTCAATGCAAACGCACACTTTCAATATTTACACACAAAAACGCTCTGTGTTTGTTGTGCGTGACACTTATCGGCTTGGAATGCTTGCGGTAGCTCCAGCCGGTCAGACAGTCCGTCGACCGCGCCCGCTGCCCGCCTTTGCAAAGCGCTCAGCTGCCAAACTTGCTCTTTAGCAACGCTCATTAATGGAGACATTTCAATAATTGTCGTATATTAATAAGGACCAATTGTCCTTGTTGTTGTACGTATGTATTGAATCGGCATAAACACATTTATATACACATGTATGTGTGTGCATATTAATGCCGAAATGAAGACGAAAACGGCAAATTGATAGCATTCGAAGATAAAAGAATAGACGCCACAAAATATTTATGTGTGTGTAGGTGCGTTACAGTTATTAATGGGCGTAGGTTAAATGGTGCAAAATTAAGTAAAATTGATTGAAATCCAGGCGCCACAAAGCGCACAGAAAAGTGGGGGTAAGAAGGATTATAAGGAATAATATTGGACAAAATGGAATTTCGAAGAGAAAGAGGGTGGAAAAAAGAAGAAAAAATATTACTAAACCAAAATATATATCTGTCATTGAAATTAGAAGTTAACGGTTTTATTTCAGCTCCATAAAACTTCGAAAATTCTTCAGGACACACACACTGCTTATGGTTATAAAGAGACTTTCAATAAGAGCGCTACAACAACGAGTCGAAATTATTAAAGTTTACCACCGAAATTCGGAGTCAGTGGGCTCAACTTTAAGAGCTAATTTGACTCGCATGACTCATCAGCTAACGCGAATTATTCCAGCGAACACTCAAGGCATATATTAACATTATTCAGAACCTTGTAACTCCTGCATTTGATTTCACTTTAACTTTTTTCAAGTCTGTGGGCGTTAAGTCTGTCGTACAAGCTGCCAATTACTACTTGCCTTGGCTGCCAACCAATTTTTAATTTCTTCAATTCTTTAGTATTTTTGCCAGGTATGGTGTGGTGCTCACACTCGCAACAGCGTTTCAAAGAATGATTCCTGCGATTAGCATCCAGGAACACTTACGCCAACTGCCAATTGAAGTTGTGGCAAAGTAAATTACAGTCTGTATGACCAGCTTCTAAAGCTAAACAACCAATTTTGGAGTTCAAGCTAAGTCATGTGTGTAGAGAGTATTGCAAGAGAAAGGTAGAGGAAAACTTTATTCCTGAGTTATTGGAAAAGATTTAAAGTTAATGTTAAAGATATTTTGAAGAATTTTTTATTTGATTTTTTCGGCAATCACTCTCTCAAAACTTCTTCAAACTGTTCACTCTCCTACAAGTATTATTTGTGATACATCGAGCAAAGAGTTTTTAAAAGCGCCCAGAGCAGTCCAGCCTCTAAAAAATTCATTACCGATAACCGCCAGCGATTTAAATATATTTTCACTGTATAAAAAATGTTGCAAAATAATTTCGTAATTTGAAAACATTCCAGCTAAAAAGCCTTAAAGTCATGTGAATGCCACTTAAGCTGAACTTCTACGGCTCAAGACCATTGAATATCAACTCCTCCATACTGACAGTCACAACAACTTATTCATGTGCATATTCCTACCTTATTCCCCTTTTCCCATGTTTATCCTTACGACTACCGTATTTGCACACATTTGAGGGAAATGGGCGCTCATTTATGCTTATGTATTCCTGCCTTCATATCTGCACTAAATATGTACCTTAAGCGTCGAAAGACTCGCTGGAAAGCAACAAAACGCTTCTAACCCATAATATTTGCGCTCGTGGTCTCCGTCGCTGGGACTTGAGTTAATTGTCAAATATTTGCCAGCCTTGTGTTTTGCAATTAAACTCGTGCACGTGCACTTACCTGTGCCGAGCAAAACGAAGGCGGTAAGAAACACACGCATACATACTTATGCACCTGCGCGAAACCCGGAGCGACAAGTGTAGCTACTATTGTTGCCATTGAGGCTAGGAGTTGGTTAGCATAAAGTATATGCTCACAGTTCCTGAAGTCAAATATACACCTGCCCCTGCTTCTTGGAAGTTGAGCTCGTTTGAGCGCGTGGCAAAGTGTCACTCTGACGTGCAAGTGTCGCTTAGGTATGCACCGGCACACACACACACATATGAGCTGGTGCTTATAGCAGTAAGGTCGTGACTGGTGCATTGCACTCGGATGAACTATCAGATGATGCCAATTCGACTTCATGACAGCGGTGATAATAACCTGTGTGAAATTTCTTAGTGCGAAACTTTGGAAATTCGGTAAAATCTTGGGTCCTCCCTTCACTGATGTTTGCCGTATAAGTGTAAGTGGAATATAAGGTAACTTAGTTGCCACAAAATAAAACATAAAACTGGAAACTAATAACAACATAGTTTAATGAAGTGTGTGGAGTTTCTCATTAGCTTTTATTTCTAGAATAAAAAAATACATACTAAAATTTGGCTTAATACACTCTTGCTGTAACCTTTTTGTACATAAAAGGTAATCCATTTCGCGGTTCTCTACTTTTTTTAAAGAAAAAACACTGGAACTTAAAATTTAATGCGGATAATTTATCATTCGAAGAAGCATTCGAAAGAGCATTTTTTGGCGTTTACTTTTTGAAGATTACCTCTTTCAAATGCTAGCTGCGGCTACGTCTCAGTTGGTACATCCGTTGAGTAAAATTTTCGATGAATCGATCGAGCATTTCGACTGGTAACTGGCGAATGACAACCGTGATGTTCCAAGGTCTTAATCGAAGCGGGATGGTTCGCATAGACTTTATATTTACTTTACATATGTCCACAGGAAAACGTGTGAAGGTGGGATATGACACGATCTTGGTGGCCAATAAATCGGCTCAAAACATGAAATTATCCGCTCACCGAAGTGTTCGCTGAATAAATCCATTGATTGATGCGATATGTGGGAAGTGATAACGTCTCCTTGAAACCAAATATCACCAGGATCTCGTGTTTCAATTTCAGGCATCAAATAGTCGGTTGCCAAGGCTCCCGATTGACGGTTGCATTCTCATCGGCAATATTTTTGAAGAAATATGGACACATCAAACCGGGTTTTTTTCTGAATGAAATGACAGCTCCTGAGTCTCTACATCCCAAATGTGGCAATTTTCCTACACATATCCATTTAGCCAGAAATGGGCCTCTTTTCAGAACAAAATTTGCCTCAAAAATATTGGATTTTCTTGAAAATGCCATAGAGCGAAAAGAAGTCACTTGAGAAGGTCGAGCGGCTTCAGTTCTTGTGCAATCGGTTTTTTTCTGCTTTCAATTCCATCCGTCAGTTTGCGTTTCGGCGAACGGCGCCAAATCCTCGTTTCCTAGCGTACACTTTCAGCTAAAGCTGCTACATTTCCTTCATTGCGTGCTGGATATGGTCTGTTCGGTCGAATGTTATCCAATAATGAATGCTATGTCTCAAGATGGGTGATGGTGTCGCGAATAGTATGCTTAGTAGGCCGATTATGTTGGCCAAGTTGAACGATTGACACGACTCACGTGTGTTCTTTCAAAAATAGGCTATTGAATAAGTGCCTCAACTTGGATCACCCGCTATAAAAAGTAAGAATATCTCAAAGAGTCTCAAAGAGCCCAAACTGTAGGATTAGATTTCGAGCGGCGTTATTATCTCAACATGTCCATTGACTACTGAAAACCCCAGAAATAACAACAGAGTAAGAGTTATCAAGGCAAAATCTAGAATAAAATCAAATGTGGTCCGAACTTCACTCAAATATGTCTACACATTATTGCATATATGCAGTTCTTCAATTAAACTGCGAATGAAAGGAAATTTAATAAAATCATAATTTTTTTAATACAGAGCAACAACAAGCCGTTAACACTTAACCCCGAAGACATGAGAGATAAATTTTATTTAATGCCAAAAATTCGTTGGCAGGCGGCCAATTTCAATTTTTAACGCACATCCATGAGAGCGTGTAAACGTGTTCTCGCAAACGCTTCACCCACCACACCCGCCACACACCAATTGTCACCGATGCATGCAGACAGGACAGACGTTCTTCATACATATGTGAGTACTCGAACGAGAAATGTGTGAAGAACAGAGAAAAGCAGAAGGAGCGATTGAAATTAAGCGGGTGTCGCATAAATCAGAAGCTCACACACGCACGCATATACAAACATGATTGTGGGGTGGGAATTGCTCCGCCAGGTCTCGCCCTTCATTCGCTGCTGGTGTCCACCTCAATCGTTCGTCTGTGCAGTTTTTGTTGTTTTTTAAGCTATTGCCAGTACAATTCGGTGTGCAAATATTTGTTGGCACACACCCTCACACACTCACACACACATGCAGACGGGTTTGCAGCAATTTTCATACAAATTTGAATATGTGCAAATGCTCACGCATACACTTAAAACAAAGTGCACATCATAAAAATATCTCAATTTTTATTCATGCATGGTTAATGTGGCCTACAACAATAAAACAAAGCCATGTTGTGTTAGAGAACCCTACACATGTGTGTGTGTGTGTGAGTGTGCACAATTTATATAAATGCAAGTTTGTTTGTATTTATAATCTTACAGGCCACTTTAAAAGCTTTTATGCTCACACTCACACACTAACCCACACATATGTACATACAGACATAACGCATGGCAATGCAGTATATCAAATGCGAAATGCGAAAAAACAGCGCGCCAACAGTATTGTGTGCGCAGCAACAACAACAGCAACACAAATATAGCCATAAACAATTTAGCCAAATTTATGGGGTCTCATTTACTGCACTTTTTCCCTTCATAATTTATGACCTAAGCAGGTATATTAAATGTCCTGTAAAAAATACGCATAAAATGTCCCAAAAACAACACCAACAACAGCACAGTGCACAGCGAAACGACACAACAGCATGCGGCGGCATTAAAAATGCCAAATTGTGTACCTTTTGTGAGTAAATAAAAATTTTCGCGCGACGGAACGGCCCTATACACACACAAACACATGCGCGGCTGCGTTCACACATACATCTGCGGAGAACCGCACAGCAACACGCGCTTGGTAAACGCTCGGACAAGGCGATAACAATCACACTACGTGGGACGGCGCGGTGAGGAGGCAGGTGTGCTGTGTGTTTAGATTTTCTGGCTTTAAGTGGACAAGGTGTGTAATTGCTAGCCATTGCAGGACACTTGCGTTTGGGCAATTTCCCGAATTTCTGCATCGTTAAAAGACGGTCTGTATAAATTTTATTAAAAGTGCATTCGCGCAAATAATAAAGTGGACACAACAACAAAATAATAATAAAAGTTAAAGCAAAGTTGCTGTCCTCGTTCCAGTAGCTGTCATAAGAGAAAAAAGAGCAGAAATTCAAACGCTTCCTTATAAGTTATGAGACATATTCAAATAAGAAAACCTTCATCCAGCTGAATCCTGCCTAATCTGAGCCAAATATCAGTATACCGAGCACATCTCGCAGTGGGTGACAGTTCCTACGATACAGTCACTAAGAAAACTAGTATCGAGTTTTTTGATAAGAGCGCTACAAAAAAAAACGTTTTGCGATATCAATGAAATCATTTATTCCTCTGAAAGTACATTCTATGCCATTATGTATAGATTTGAACTCTTTTGCATGGGCACCACGGGTACGCTTGCAGAAGTCCAGACACTGAACCCAATTTTCGATGGTGTTCAAGCATAAAACGGCCGATACTGCTGCAATTTCACCTTCGATATTCGTACCAAGTTCATCAATCGTCGCAGGTTTGTTGCCATAGACCACAGACTTGACGTTGCCCACAAAAAATAGTCTAACGGCGTCAAATAACACGACCGAGGAGGCCAATTGACTAGGCAATTTCGTGAGTTAACTCGTTCACTAAACTTGCTTTTCAATAAATCTATTGTGACATTCGCTGTGTGACTTGCAGACTCTTCCTGTTGGAACCACGTATTGTCCAGGTCCCTATCATCCAATTCGGACCTAAAATATTCGGTTATCATTGAGCGGTAGCGATTATTATTCACAGTAACGCGTCGGTCTTGATCAACCCAGAACAATTATGGCTCAGTGACGCCGGCGGCCCATAAACCGCACCAAAACGTAATTTTTTCGAGATGCAATTATGACTCATGTTGTACGTGTGTATTGCTGTCTGACCAATAATGTATATTTTGCTAATTGACCTCATCGTTGAAGATGATTTTTCGATGAAAGTTCGGATCATTTCCAATTCACGGCCATAGAACGATTGTGGTGATCAACGGCTTCAATTCTTGCCTCAATTTGATCCTGTAAGGATGCAGCCCAAGATTTTTTCGAAAATTCGCCACAACGTCGTCACAGAAATGCCCAGTACTTGAGAACGACGTCTGAGAGACTGATTTGAGTCTTCCTCAATTGATGCGCCAGCGTCACAGATATTCTCGATAGTACGGGCACTTCTTTGTTTCACTGGATTCAAATTTTCCCACTAGACGTTCAATTGTCGATCTGACAGAACGACTATAAGGACTATAAATTGGACGTAGCGCTCTCAAAGTTGAGGCCACTGACTCCGAATTTTGGTAGTAAATTTTAATAATTTTAACTTGTTGTTAGATCGTATATCTTTCCATAGTGAAATGGCAAATCTTACTTAGCTCAAATGTCAAAAGAGTGGGAATAATAATGGTGTCGTTTGATGTCCCTTTCAGTCTAATTTTCTAGCGTCGCTACTGAAAAACTCGTTACAAAGAACATTGATATTTATATTTGGCCCTACAACAGGACTAGGTTACCCGTTAACAAATAACTAAATTTCATCTGATGTGCGTTAGTCCTGGGTCATTGTCAAAGTTTTCAGCAAGCGTGGTCACATTTCACCAAAGATACGAAGTAAATAACTAAAAAATAAAATACTTATTTCATCACAATCAAAACTCTAAAACTGGAACTTCAAACTAAATATATTACTCAGGGCTTCTAAACATGGAAGAAACTTTAATTCAAATGTCAAGATTTGTTTATTTTTGAAAACATTTTTATATATTTGGCTCCATTTGTTTAAATATCAAGTTCAAGCTTTTGTTCGAACAAAGCCGACGGCACAGAATAATTGGCGAGTAAATATGTATATGTATCCGAATACCGTTTATACTTAAAATAAGCCGAGTACATTATACGAGTACCTCATGTCTTTTTATTCGAGTTTTTGATTATATTCATAGTGATTTTAGTAAGCATCGGATTTACAAATATTTAATTAAAAGTGAGTAACTAATATCATGTAGTGGGCTGAATACTATACTAGGCATTGCAGCTTTAAAATGTGTTGCAATACGAAAGAATCTCGTTGTAGCTGCAGGCCTTGCTGCAACACTCATCATAAACACCGGTTAGGACCGTGTCGGTGTCTGTGCCTGTGTGTCGGTGACGACGAGTCTTGGCTAATGTGTCAAACTGAGCGCCGTGAATCTTGGCTAAGAATGGCGAGTTGGCATAGGGGAAGGGCAGCTCGTAGTCCACTTCATTGTTTCCCAAATCATCCCATTCCACTGATTTTCAAATAAAGAAGTTTTAATTTTTAAAGAAGTTGAAATAATTGGGCAGTACTGTAATTCTGAGCGGTTTACTCACCTGATTTCTTGAACTTTGAGTTGAAGCCATGGACGCAAATGGTGCTGAGCACAGCGTCCAAGGCCGGTCCACAAACGGTGCGTTGGCTTTGACCTTGTGGCAACAGCGCTGCCATAACAATCAACACGGCGCAGATTTTCAAGAAGTTCTTCGGCATCATAATGGCGGTGGTGTGTTCTCAAATAAGTCTCAAAACCCAAAAGGCTGCGTTTGTGTTAAAGCGTACTAGTGAAGCTATGGAAAGTAACTGATGTAATTTTCTGCTTTTGGCTTTGTTTTTATAGAAGTGAATTCGCAAAAAGAGATGAGTTAGCGTGCTCTCCTATTAATTAGCATATGTCAATTCAATGCGTCTCATTGCTTCTTAAGAGACTGGATGAGGTGTGAAGGCCGAAATCAAGGTTTTCAATGAAATCTGTTGCATATTTATGAGCGCACGTGGATAATATACACGTAGAGATATGTAAATGGTTTTAGCCAAAAAGACGTATCCCTCATACCAGAAAGTTTAAACGCGTTCGGTTGAAATTTCATGAATAATCCCTCAGGCTACTTTAAGTGTATTATGGAGGGTTGAAATGTATTTTGGGAAAGCGAATTTATTGGTTGCTAATATTGTGATATATAAAGAGCTTTAAGCGTATTTACAAATAATCCATGAAAAATATGTCCCTTATATAGGCATGAGTTCAGCTAATAAAACGCAATGCTTTATAAGAAGTATTGTTACCTCGGACAATTTGCCATCGATTTTTTCTTAGACATTTTCTATTTTAGGCATTAAGCTAATACTTTTGTTGCAGGTGTAAGCGATGTCATTACTATAAACTATCATATGCATACTGTTAGACAATGTTAATAAAGGGTGATTTTTTAAGCTGGCTTATTTCTGTAGACTTTAGACTTGACGTAGCCCCACAAAAAATAGTCTAAAGGCGTTAAATCGCATGATCTTGGTTGCCAACTTACGGGTCCATTTCTTGAGATGAATTGTTGTCCGAAGTTTGCCCTCAAAATGGCATGTAGCGCCATCTTGTTGAAACCACATGTCAACCAAGTTCAGTTCTTCCATTTTTGGCAACAAAAAGTTTGTTAGCATCGAACGATAGCGATCGCCATTCACCGTAACGTTGCGTCCAACAGCAAACCACACCAAACAGTGCATTTTTCGGGATGCATGGGCAGTTCTTGAACGGCTTCTGGTTGCTCTTCACCCCAAATGCGGCAATTTTGCTTATTTACGTAGCCATTCAACCAGAAATGAGCCTCATCGCTGAACAAAACACGCGCGCGAAACACATTTCGAACCGAACACTGATTTTGGTAATAAAATTCAATGATTTGCAAGCGTTGCTCGTTAGTAAGTCTATTCATGATGAAATGTCAAAGCATACTGAGCATCTTTCTCTTTGACACCATGTCTGAAATCCCACGTGATCTGTCAAATACTAATGCATGAAAATCCTAACCTCAAAAAAATCACCCGTTATTTTAAATTATTAGATAAATAGTTGGGATAACAATATCGCTTCCTAATTTCGCTTTTTCTGCAAAACATTTATGTACCCCGCCCCGCAATGCCCCAAATAATTCTCGCCTATGCATTGAAGTTATGTCTCAATATCATAGCTAACATATTGTCCAAATATTGGCAATAACTCTAAAAGTGGCAATAAAATATTTATTATCGCCATTAAAAGACATTCAACTTAGCTTCTGCCAACATGCAAGTCACATTTTTATTTCTTTTTATGTATTTAGAGACCGAGAGAACAAAATATGGCGTTTTGTGATAAGCCGGTAAGCAAAACAGAACTCATACTTTGTTTAATGTAGACTGCAGTGTAAGGTTAGGTTACGTTAGGTTAGTGTGGTAGGCCAATGAGCCACGCATAGATGGAGCTCAGTTGCGAGGTCCATGAGTACCTGCGCTTGACGCGAATTTTAACATAATCTATTATCTCACTATGGTTACTTCTTCCAGTGTATCATACCTTGGTGAACCCAAATGCTTAAAGCCTAGTAATAGTTTTCCTTACTCTATACATTTCTTACAGTCTTCTTGACTGGGGCTGACAGCCATTCTGAGGGCGTGTGTCGCCACCATACTGCGACTAGTTAGTATTCCGATCATGTTTCTATAGTCTCTTCTATCGAGTGGCATTTGGAATTTTTTGTACTTCCAATCTACAGTTTTGCCATATAGACAATGCATGGGCAACAAGTTTAATATGAAAGTAGCTTGAAGCCACCGCTAGTGAGGTCATGCCCTTCTTGATTAGCTTTGAGCTGACTGTCAGCGAGCTTAAGATCTATACAGTAGCTCTGCTATCCTAAAGGATGCATATGTCCCTAAAAGAAGCTGCCACTTCTGCTTGGAAGACACTATACTGGTGTGGCAGTTGACTGAGAGTACCCGATAGAAGACGCACCCTCCAACCTTTCTTTTGAGCAACGTTCCGTCCGTGAGAAAGCTTGCTGTGCCTCTTCTTTAACAAGCTAGGCTCCGCGTCGTAGTGGTCTAAGTTATCAGAGATACAGTCGATATGCGAGTGGATTTCGGAATGTCCCATTCTTAGACGTTTAAAGTGTCCGGCTTCCCAGAGTTTGATAACAACCTTTGGAGCATTGCATTCGGCGTTCATGTCCACCTGTGCTGTATATAGAATGGCATGAAGTGACATCGTTGGTGTTGAAGGTAGTGAACCATTGATGCCAATGAGAGTCTCTCGTTCAACACGTTTCAGGTGTTTAGCGAGTGTGGCTTTACCAAGCGCTCTCCATCAGACAAAGGCACCAAATATGGCATGCATATACTATACATAACAGGAACACTAAAAGCTTACAATAAGCAACTATAAAATCTTCACCAAAGAAATTAGGTATCGTCAAATGTTTCGCTTCAATATATTCTGTTCTATAGGTAAAAGTAAATTATTAAGCAATTCCGTGTAATTCCTGCAAACATTCTCCACCAAGCTGCTTAAATAATTTCCCCAAGAACCGGCCAAAGTCGCGTACAACAAATAACGTTCAGCAGGTCTTTGTGCTAAAAATAATTTCTGCGATAAAAAATTGCCATATAATTCATGCCAAAGTGGTTATGAGTCTGCAGAAGAATGCTTTTGACCAAGCCAAACAATGTCTGTATGTGAGAGTGCACTTACTCGTGCATAAAAGAGAAATTTCAGTCACATTATTAGCACGAATATAGTATCTACTCATCATTTTCATTTGCCAACCGCACACTGGCCCACTGCCGCTGGCCATGCCAAGAGCCAAGAGCTGTGGCTCCAACAAAACGTTGTCGAATCGATCGCTGCAAAAAATGACAGTGGAAAATTTACGACTTATTAGTTTCCGCCCAAATAGCTACGGAATATGACTAAAAATCGAAGAGCAGTATATATGCTGCAACGTCAACGCCTTTACGCTGCGTACTTCGCCACGCTTCATTCGACTTGGCAAGCTCCGTAGCTTCCAGACACATTCGAACGCCCCCTAGATGCTTTCGCCTTTGTTATATCTCTCACTTTTTTTGCATGGAAATTGCAAGTCGTATTTATAACCTAATTTACTGCGACAACATTGTAGTAAATTAAACAAACATTTCGCTTTATATCTTATTTTTTACACTTAATGGCTGATTGGAGCGCACGATGTGGCAGTAAATCGTCTGCGCCAAAGTCCTGCTCAATGTGGGCGCTTGAGTGTCCGCGAGGCAATTAAACGGCGAGGACACACTCTGCTTTCGCTGTTAAAACGTTATATATGTACGAGTATATGTACTATATATATGGATATATTTAACGGATATATACGTGAAAGAAACTCTTGAAAATTTCATATACGCAAAGCATTTCTCTCCCATCATCTTCTCTCACTTGTTTAACAAATTGTTTTCGCCAAAAATAGTTATCATTGCTAGGGGGAAATAACTCTCTGTGGTGGCGGAAAATCATTTATTTTTAATATATCATTAACCCTTAAATGCATGATGATGTATATATACATCAGTGTTTTCTTCCTTACATAATTTCTAAACGGTAACTCAAACACAGTATTTTTTACTTTTATTAGGTGCTAAAAATATCTGTGTTGACTTTTGAATGCAAACCTTCATGATATGACATTTCACTTTTTAATTTTAATAATTTGACAGCTTGGCGCGCCACTTAAAAAATACACACTTGGTATTTAAAAAGGAAAAACCATGCATTTAAGGGTTAACAACGCTTGCTATTTAGCTCCCAAATATCCGCTTAGTTTATCAATAAGCGAAGTTAGTAGAATAGTCGAATTGCCGTGTCCATAATTCGGGTAAGTTCGAACAGAGGTCTTTCCCTAAGCACCATGGTGAGTAAAATTATAAAAAATTCTAGTATATTAATGGTTTAGCCTCTACTTTTAAGTTGACACCGAACTTTGTCACATCTCACTTCTTCTCGGATTGCCATACAAATCAGAGTTCAGTTAAATAATATTTTCAGACAGAGTTGACAACAGTTTGGCACTTGCCGAATACCCTATTTATTCCTCATGCCAGCAAGTGTGCCCTCAAGAAGCTTTTCGCTGCTTGCAGAGAATCTATGACTTGAAAAGGTGTCCTGCGATTTATGTCAAGACTGATTTTCTTGTCATGTGATATTTAAAGGAGGAGAGCGCTCAACGCGGCACATAGCCACAAGCGCAGACAACATAAAAGCACCGCAAGAACTTCGAGCTATGTGTGTGTGTCGAGTAGTGTTTTCCTTTTCTTGTTAACAGTTAGAGGGTGCAACTTGTGGCATGAAATCAATGGGTTTTACCGATATATTACGTATACAAAGACGTACACATTTCTTAGAGATATTTCGATGTAAGAAAGTGGAATTTTCTGCATTCTTCGTTAAACCTTAACGTACATAATAGATTTAAGCATGACATATAATTTTCGCAGATGTTGAAATCATTGAAATTATCACTGCTTACCAAGGTCAACATCTATTTCAACCATAATACAATATGATGCACGTGTATAAAGGCGAAACGAAAACTGAGAGCAATAACCTGGTTGAAAGGTAAAGTGAGTAATCACACCGTTTTTCAAAATGCAAAACTAAAGGCTGTTGCAGTAACAAGTCTTCGGAAATAAAACACATCTTCCAGTCAAAAATAGAATTTACCTTACACTTCAAAGTCTATCCACCAAAGTACATTGTTGTACGTATCGTAGCCAACTGAATGGCGTGAGCGATGCTCTTCTCGAGCTTCACAAATCAAACCAACGTTTTCTGACTAAACCCAGCGATTCCTCGGTCTTACTCTCCACCACGCTCTACACCGCACTCTACTCTGCTCTGCGGTCGTTTTCGGACTGACTGTTGCCGCCGCCTTTGTTGCTTAGTGGTATTAAATTTATGAGCTGCGCTTTGGTGGTCTGACCCAGCGAGCATTTGTTTCTTGTAGTAACGGGTGATCCAAATAGAGGTACTTCTTTCAAAAGTATTTTTTTGACAGACCACGTGAGAGTCATGTCATGTTGTCATGTTATTTTTGTACAGTATTATTTGGCTTTTCTTCATGGAAAGACGTACGACTGAGCAACGTTTACAAATCGTTCAACTTTATTACGAAAATGCACGTTTTGTAAATAATGTGTTTCGGGAGCTTTGGACAACTTATGGTCAACATAATCGGCCTACTAAACGCACTCTTCGCCACCACCATCACCAATCTTGAGACCCAGCATTTAGTATTGGATAATATTCGACCGAATAGACCAGACCACGTCGAGCCCACAGTGTAGAAAATATTACAGCCGTAGCGGAGAGTGTACACGAAGACCGTGAGAGAGTCGATTCGGCGCGGTTCGCTGCAACTTGGACTGACGTATAGAACGACTTGGGGCATTTTGCATCGAGATCTCAAATTGAAAGCGTACAAAACAGCTGCGCTCTATGAATAATAGGTTCCCAAAGATCCGATGTTTTCAAGCCAAATTTTGTTCAGCGATTTGGCTCAATGGGTAAACAAGCAAAACTGTCGCATTTGGATCGTGTTTTTTCTCTGAAAAAGTAGGGAACCTCGATATGGATCATCCTTTCAATACTGTTACTCATATATGTGTTTCCGATGACCCTTATCTCTCACATTTCAAAATTTTGCATTTGCCAGTGCTGCTACATGCCGCTTTTCACCAACTTGACATTCGAAGAACGTGTGCTCATGTTGAGATCTGTACTCGTAGGTCCACGATTTTTTTGTGGCCGAATAGACAACTCAACCATTGGCGCCACTGAGCTCTTGCCACTATCAACACGGAATATCTAACAACAGTTCTTTGAAGGCTTAAACTTTTCAGAAAATTACTCGTTGTTCGCTAATGTTAGTATTGTTGTTGTTAGCGTTATTATTTGATTTAAATTTAAAAAATTAAATTCAAAAACTGTGAATTTGTCGCATTTATTTTGGCGTATTTTGCGAACATCTGAACTGTAAATAGCGGCGATTTTTCATCTTCTGTTCCAACAGTGACGGCCACAGCAGCTGGAGCCGCAGCCACAGCCAAACACATTCCTTTGGCAACCGTCCGCTGCAATCACTCGCGCTTGCCATTGTGCTAAGTATTCGCTTATGCTGCGCGGACACAGCCATCCGTTCATGCCGCATCCGCTGTGGCACGCGAATTTTATGTTTTTTAATTCCGTGGTCGCTCTTCCACATTCCACTACCTTCCGTGCACTATTTATTCTTGTTTCGCCAGCGCAATATTTTGTTCCATTAAAGTGATTCATTTCAAAATGATTCTTCTAGGAAGTCAAGCATATGAAAAGGCGGGCGCTGGTGGGCACGCGTGTGGGGGTGTGCTATTTTCAGCGCTGCGTTCGTCTTCTCTTGCCATCAGCGAAACCAGTGTGCGCTCGGCCATGGCTGCAGCAGACGGCGTTAAGAATAAAAGATATTTTTATTGCGAAAAAATTAATTTAAAACGTGGTCAAATGTAGGACACAACAGTTTTTCCTATTCTTCTTTACTCGCTTCCATTTGCATACGCTCCAGCATATGTTCATGTGTATGCCTATGGATAACTGCAAGCATACATAGCTATGTATATGTGGTACCGGAAGGAGTGTTAGTATTATAAAAAGTGTTAAATGCCAGTGTATTGAAACAGTAGCGTTCAAGCAACGGTCACTTATGACAACCACACAACTGGTTCACGATAGGTGTGTGCTGATTTCGAAATGAGAACAATGAAAGTATGAACTGAATTAAACCAACGCCCACCCGCCCACAGATTCTGTGTTTACCCGTCTCCATATCTACACACTTATACTCAGTCTAAAAGGAAACTGTAGACCTTGATAGATATATGTTTTACTCACATATCCATTCAATGGCTTTCTTGCTCGTTACTACACACCCACGGTTTTCAATTGTCGATCGGGAACTTGTAGCATAAATTTAGGCTTTGAATTTTTTATACTATTCCAACATATTGCTACAGAGTGTACTAATCTAAGGGTGGTACTTATCACCTAAAACTAAGCGCTATAGATATGGGGTTGTATTGGGTAGTCGAAAAAGTCTTTTCGTATTTCTAATCAAACTTCAACTTATTTTTTATATTTATAATGAACCTTAATGAAACAAATATGTACCATTTGGGTCGACCACTTCTTGCTATTTTTCCGCTAGAAACATTATTCCTTTAGTGTACAACTTTTCTGGTTTCTCGGCAAAAAAACTGCGACAAATAATTTTCACATCTTTCTCTTAAGGCCAACTTCACTCCATTAAGGGAGTTCTACATTGACCGAAACAAATGGTAATCCGTTGGTGCAAGGTCAGGGCTATATGCTGAATGCATGAAAATTCTCAGCCAAGCTCTCCCAGTTTTTGTCGAGTCATCAAAAATGTGTGTGGTCTAGCGTTGTCCTGATGGAAGTCTGTTGTCTCTTGATCAGTTCTGGTTATTTTTTTCGATTGTTTGCTTCAATGTCATAAGTTGTTGACAGTAAAATGTAGAATCAATCGTTCTACCAGACTGGCGCATCTCATAGTGGATGACTCCTTCCCAATCCCACCAATCACTCAACATAACCTTTCGAGGCGTCGAGGTCGTCCTTGCGACCATTTTTTGATGTTAAGTCCTTAGCGAGTATGGCCGCTTATGTGACGGTCCTGGTCAATCTTCTCCATAATTTCATCTACTTTTTCAACAATAGGTCGAACAGAGCGAGGTGCATCTTTCACATCAAAACTTCTAGAATGGAAGCGAGCGAACTTCAAAAATTTCATTGGTGGCTTGCGTGGGATTCGTCCCTTCTCTATACAAAAATTCCAAAATTCAAAAGCGAATTTCTTCATTATTTTCACTCATTTTTGAACATCTGCAACTTTTTTTCAACTTCCTCGAATTTAATATTTTTTTGGTTAAATGAAGCTTAAAGTCTCGCCTTTTGAACATTTTATGTATAACAATGTGATTGGCAGCACTGGAGATATACGACTGAAATGACATCTACATTAGGGGAGTCCCATTCTGCTAATACCAAAAATGGGCAAATGGGGTTGGTGATGCGAATATAAAGCTTATCCCTCCCAAACGTCTACATCACCTTCGCGCGGTACCCTCTGTTCACTACAAACGAGGCTCTGTCAACCGAGAAAAGGCGGTATAACCTTTGCACCTACGAGGAGGAAATTCCTACGCCATTGCCTGCCTAAAGGCGAAACCGGCAGCCCCGGAACTAGGCTCGGATGCAGAAGGCTAATCACCTACTCATCTCAAACCCTCTGATTACCGAAACCGAAATAAACAAAGTGTAATGGCCCTATGTTCCACAGCAACTACAGGAAAATATATATAACGGCATCTACATATTAACAAAATACAAAAACTACTTTTTCGACTAACCAATATTTCTTCTTCTAAAATTAAAAGTGAAGGATGGAATAAAAGTATCAATGATATGAACCTTAAACATGGCGATGAGAAACTTTTTACTCCCCACCCGAGAATTAGAGAAAACCCAAATAATGTAATATGGAGACATTAACCAGCATGATAACAATAACAGCAAACATTTTGCTGCTCCATCAAGAGTTCACTTTTATTGCGAAATGAAAACTCTGCTCTACGGCACGTCAGTGTCAACTGTAGCTCGGAAAAAAGCCACTTCCAACATGTTGCCATCAAGAGGTATGTAAGTGCTTTTGTCATGTGCTCAAAACTGGGATTTGTTTCGCAGATCAAAGCTGAATTTGTGTCAAATCGAAATTAGAATTTTCGCAAACCCGGCAAACCTCGCTCATAATGAAGCACTTAGCTGAGCGGCATGCAGCTGCACTACAATGAGCTGCGCATACATGAAATTTACGATGTTTTTCAATTTCATTTCAAAGCAAAAGCAGAAACAATGTCATTAAGGTGAAGGCTCCGGCGCATTCAAAACAAAATAAAAACCTCTGCCGAGATTCAATGGGTTTTACTTTTGCATCGGGCACAAATATGTTTCCCAGCGTTATGCGCAGTTGCTGTTGTTGTTGCCGGTATTGCTGGTGCCACTGGCATTGCCGGTGGCAGCTGCCATAGCTGCGCTTGCATTAGAGGAAGCAAGTTGCACCAGCATGCGAAAGGCAATTCCATTTGTGAGCATTATGTGTGATGTGTGTGTGTGTGTCCTGGCAGAGGAGCTGCCACGGCGAGGGAAGCCTGTGTAAAGTTATGTATAAAACACTTGTGTGGCATTAAAATAACATTTGCAGCTCTAGAGTGGTGCAATTATTGCATTTGGTTGGAAACCAGCAACACATGGGCACCTGCTCAGATGGGTGTTTGTCCTTACATATACATACACATATACGCTGTGGCAACATGTGCGTAGCAAGTGGAGCGAAATACTGCCAACAATGGCGGCTGTCTGGCGGGCACTAAAGGCGAAGCGTGTGTGTGGGCGGGTGGCAACATCAGACATTTGCTTATCATAAAGTTACACAAACGCACCGAAAGTCTGGAGTGCCGCTTCGAGACGCATAAAACTCGCACGCCTCTGTACTCACACACACACACCGCAGTAGCATGAGTGAAGTGGCTGCGCACATTCCAGCCGTCTTGCCATTTTTGCAGCAGCTCATGCATTATCAGTCAGCAACAGCAAACATGTGACTTCATGCGAGCGGTTTACGTTGCGACCGAATTTCAGCAACATGCAACATTAAAAACGATCAGTTATACGATACTCCATATTATAGTTGCTGCAAGTCTCGAAAATTTATATGGGCTATTGTGTGCTTGCTACTTGCGCAGCACAATGGCTTCCTACCTCGCATCGTCAAAAATGTGTGGCACTCAAGTGGCTACTGCAGCAAAATCTCTATATAATTCTTGTTGACAGACCCTCAGGCCGCCAGCTAGCATTTCGTGCGCTGGTCGTGGGCTTGTGTGTGCCAGCCTTACTAATCCTTCAGGATACTCAAATTTCAGTTTTCTAAATAAATGCGGCAATTAAACGGTGAGCGACAGCTCTTTTCCCGCGCAAATAAAAACGGTGGCATAAAAAACGTCCATTCGTGCAGTAATTATTTTATTTATTTAGCCGGCATTTCGTTCTGCTTCGATTGCGCAATGGGAATTCGAGCGTGGAGCATAAATTGCAATCATGAAAATGCGCAGTTTTATTGGGTCCATGCTCAATTAGGTTTTTGATGTGAAATATTCATATTGCCTCTTCACGTAGTCTTTTTGCGCCAATTTCGGTGGCTGCTGCCGCTGCAACGATTTTATTTGAAAACATTAATATTGCAGCATTCAGATTTCGAATTTCAACTGCAATTTCGGCGGCCTTTTTTACTTTTTCATATTTAACACAAAGGAGCTGTCAGTTTCATTGGGCGTGCAGGTTTCTCTACTTTATCGCTAAATAAATATTAAATTACGGAAGGATACTCCAAATATTAAATGCAAATTCAATGAAAATAGCCTCGATGCACAAAGCTGCCAGAGAATAGAATGCTATATTTCTATTGTGAATAAATGAAACAGTGAAATTTCCAAAAATAGAGTAATCTAATATTTAATTCATATTCTTGTTGCTGAAAATGTTATTGAATTTTCTTTGTTGCGCAAGCTTTCTTAAGCACGCAGAGCTCGAAGCTGTAAGCTCGATTGAAAACCGTAAGCCTGGCAACGTTGGTTAGGCAGCCACTCACATATATTACTTTATATATTATTTTATCGGTTATCATATATATGTAGGAATGTGCGTTTGCACGAGCATTTGAAGAACATGTGTAGATGAAGGCTCACAAATAAATTGCTTGGATTTTAATAACCAGAATGTTTTGTTATACAACTTATTTCGGCAAAGTTTCCATATTCAATTAATGCAATCCTATCAACTCAATGGCCCAAATAAATTTTCAATCCCTTCCAGTGCCTGGCAGTATTGTTTGTTGTCTTTGACATTCGAATCACTTGGAAACTCGGAATTATTTTTTATTATTTTTTTGCAGTGTGTTGGCTTAATAGCAATCGTCCACATATGTCAAAGCAGTCTCCTGTCTCATTGGCGGGAGACGGGTGTATCTTAATACGATAAAGATTGACATACAAAAATACTTTTAATATAGTTTTAGATTTTATAGCGACAAAAGCAAAAAGAGATGGAATTAGAAGAAGAGTACTGTATACTCATACATAGAGAACTCACACAGCCCGCATAACACATAAGACGTCTTGTTAGTTATGTGGTATCTGCATTCTGAAAAAAAAGCAGAAAGGCATTTCAAGTAAAGGATTATGATTTAATTTTTCTCTGTTTCCGAACAAAAAATCAAGGAAACTGAGAAAAAATAGTAAAATTTTTGTATCATTCTCAGTGTTATTCTTCAGAACTGGACACTTAAAGGTACCACAAAGAGCATAAACTATAGAAACGGTGCCTAATTTGTATACTCTTGCAACATGTTGCTACAGAGTAATAGCTTTGTTCACCTAACGGTTGAACGTATCACCTAAAACTAAGAGAGTCAAGTGTTGGGTTATATATATAAATGATGACGAGAAATGTTAAAATTCGGGTGACTGTCTGTCTGTCCGTCCGTGCAAGCTGCAACTTGAGTACAAATTGAGATGTCTTGTATAGTATGTATATATAATTGAAATTCAGAGGGAATCTTTTCCTGGAAATAGTATCTCTGTGTATCAAAAATTGATTGAATCAGGTCAATTCCTCCCTGAGTCGCCATATACCTAATGCAAAGGGTTCCGAACTTCCAGGTGACTTTACTCTGTATATATCGCCCAATATTTGAGTTATCTCAATGAAAATGAGAGAGCGTGTTTTACTAATAACTGAGTATCTTTATACCTAAAATAGATATAAACGACCGAAAACTTGACCTAATTCCCATATAACTATTACCAGGGCTTTCGAACATCCGGCTGACTTTACACCATATGATTGGTGATTGTGTGTGAGGTACCTTAATGAAACACGGGGAAAATTTTTTAGTATAATAGTATATTAGTTAATCGATAAAATCGGGCCGGTACTACCTCAACAACCATATACTACGTATAATGATTTTCGTATTTCCATCAAATCTTATGCCGAATATGACGGTAAGTGTATGAGTTGTATTTGTATATATATACATAACATTGCTTAGATTCGATCCTCTAATTGACATTTTAAAACTTAAGGTATATCCTTGGCTTTGATTCTTGCAGTTGCAAGAGTATAAAATGTTCGGTTGTAGCTTAACTTAGCTCTTTCTCACTAGTTTTAAATCGAATTTAAAATGGCGCCAATATTCGAGCAAAACTTGGTCAGTCGACAGCAAAAATGCGAGAATTTAAAAAGGGCTGAGGGCCATTTTTGCAAAATCAAAAGTAAGTGTATGACAGTTAAGCGCACTCGATGCGATTCTTGCGAGCTGTATTTTGCTCTGCATTTGCATTGTTATGCATTTTCACTTCATCGGCGACAGCTCTATGGCACTCGAAAGTTTGTGCGCATTTTGAGCGTGTCAAAGAACTCAATTCGCCATTGAGAAGTGATGTGAAAGCAACTTTCACCGCTTTGGCATCCACCAGTGTGTGTGCACCGACACACACATATGCAAATGTGCAGGTAACGCCTCTTTGGGCAAACAACGGCATGCCGCTCGACGTGGCATAGAATGTTGCTTAGAAGCACGTGGCACAGCAACATTTCAATGCGAAAGTACGCAGAATTTATCGAAAAAATTGCATATTCAAAATGTGCATGCATTCTTTAGAACATTTCGTCGACTGTCGATCGAAGCCATACCCCAAACCCATTCGGTGTACTGTCAATTGCGGCGCTTATACACGGTTCAACAAGGCGGACAAGCCCATTTTGGAGGTGTTAATCAATCAACGCTTACTTTGCGTAAAAGTTGAGGATAAAAATGGTAAAAAATACTACCGTCTTCCAAGAAACATAGAAACGGTTATTTTTCCACCTACCAAGGAGTTCGGTCCTTCTTCTTCTTTACTGGCCTAGAAATCGCTTACGCTTATGTTTCTTTCATTCGTAATGTGGCGCCAGTCGGAGATTCCAAACAAAGCCAGGTCCTTCTCCACATGGTCTTTCCAACGGAGTGAATGTCTTCCTCTTCGCCCGCTTCCCCCCGCGGGTACTGCGTTAAATACTTTCAGAGCTGGAGTGTTTTCGTCCATTCGGATGACATGACCTAGCCAGCGTAGCCGTTGTCTTTTAATTCGCTTCAGAATGGAGTCATGTGTAGAAGTTCACGCAATTGAGGAAAGTTCTCTGATCACCATTCACTTGGAAGTGGCCAGAAACGATTCTTTTACATATGGCTCTAGCAGCTCACGACTTCCGGTATCAGACCAAGTATCCTGTAGGTAGCCAAAGAACATCCGTTTGAAAGCGAGTCAAAGTGAACCAGTGAAGTGAAGGTGAACCATGCTTTCTCAGGGTTGTGCGCTGGGTTTGGGACCCGCTACGTTAAAAACGCCCCCAATGAAAAGAAAGGAACTATGTACGGGGAACGGAAAGTGTTGGACAAACTATACATGGATTTTTACACTTGATTTTTCCGTCCCTATTAACGCACCCTTTGCTGTGCTGTTTAGTATTGCTTTCCAAACATTTCCATTTTTCTCGCTTTTTATGCCAACTGTTGTAGTTTCCCCCCCCTGCAAATTTATGCACACACTCACACTTGCTTTTTGTCGATGACACTTGAAAGTTAAACGGTTGATAGCATAAACACGAATATTTATTTCATTTTGCTCGAAAAAAATGTTGTTGTAAAATGGAAAAATGCCGAGTCGCTTGAAAATGAATATGCAAACGAAAATCAACACGAACACACGTGACGCACGACTACATAGAATTTGAGCGCGGATCGGTTGTTTCCACAGCTGTTGCCGCCATGGATTTTTCGCACAAGCCGTTAAAGCCATGCGGCCAGAATTAGTTAAATAACGGCATGTGCTTTAACTGGATCGTGTTCACCGCCGCAACTTTAGAGGACTACTGCTTTGGCTTAAAGAATACAAAGCTAATGGCAATGTATGCATATATGGATGATTATGTGAACTTTTTTGAGTCTAGAAAGTATTTAGCAGCTAATAAGCTTCAACAAGGTCTGCCAAGGCCTGACTGCATAATTTAATTATTCTCGATTTCTCTCTTCCATACCCTGAAGAATTGTGTTTACATTTAATGCGAATGCCACAAACAATGACTGCCAAGCGATGGTGAAAGTGAAAAGTGCAAAATGCAAAATGCGCAAGTGGATACTACAAATGTTGCAAGGTTGCAGAACTCCGCTGGCTCAAGCGAAACAATGCCGTATTGAAGTAAAATAATAATAAAGAGAAGATGAAAATGAAAATTAAGCATAAAAAATGTGTATAATAATAAGCATTAAAGGAAATGTGTGGTGACCGTGCAACATGCAACGTGCTCCACCTTGCTTAAGCCACCCACCAGCAGGCTTAAGCGCACCTACGCCGCTACGAGCCAGCAAAAGCTTGTGCAATGTTAGGGCGGAACGAGCTTTCGAAACCCAAAACATGCCATAGAATTTGCCTCGAAAGCTCAGTGTCTTAGCAAAAGTACCACTGATGATGGAAATAACTGCAAAAGCAGGCCAATCATTGCGGTTATTTCCTATTTATTTACCACTTTTTGACTTTTTGCAGCAGTTAGATTCGCACCCCCCTAATGGAGGCGCACGTATGTATGTATTTACATCTAAAGCAGGCCAAAGGCGCATGCCAAGCTACAGAAATAATAATTTCTGTTTTGTTGTTATTGTTCTTTGTATTACTTTTTTTGCCCGCCTGCGATTGCTGGCGAGAGTACCTGTGCTGTGGCACGTTTTTTATGGATGTGTGGTTCGTAATTGTGCCACAAAGGCCGGCTGCCACAAGCTGCTGCTCTAGAATATACAAAGTCGAGTAACCGCACTGCAACAATTAATTTCCTTACAGTTGCTGTTGTTGTATATGTTTTTATATTTCTTGCAACAATGCAAATTTGCAGCATTTCCTGTGCCGCAATTTCTTTGCCATGCCGGAGTAGGTGTGTGCAGGTGCGCGGTGCGTGTGTGTTGTGGCGGTGAGTGTGCGGCCGCAAATGGAAAGCGAAAACTGGGTGGCAAGAAAGTGCAAAATAAATTCATCACTCATTTTATACTTGCCCCAAATGTTGCTAGCAACATAACCACTTGAAGCGTGTGGCAGAGAGCAAGGCGCTGAGTTTATGGCACACACGTGTGCAACATGGACTTTGGCTGGGTGCAACCATAAACAATGAAATACACGTAAAATGCACTCGCTTTTATTGCTGTTGCTGTTGCTATTGCTGTTGTTGTTGACCGTTTTTTGCTCAGCCGCATGTGAGTGTGCGCCAAGTGACGCTGGTGCCGTTGATGGCCGGAAACAAGTAGTATTGCGCCGTTGAAAGCGCTGTGGAAGCGAGTGAATGAAAATAAAAGCAGTCAAGGCTGCAGCCACACACACAAACACAAACACACACACACCTTCAAAAGGAGTCGCAAGTGCACCGACACTAAAATACTTAAAAGTGTTAATATGGAGCATGCACACTTACTGTACTTTCTCGCTTGCATAGCAGTTGTGTTGCCAGCCGAATATTATGGCTTTTTATACCCTACAGATATATGTCCCTACTTGTAGAATAACATAATCTTTAATACCTTAGGACGGCTATACGAAGCTCTTAAGCCATAAGTTCGATCCCCAGCTCCTCAACAAAATACACAAAAGTAGGGCAGTCGAAAAAGTCTTTTCGTATTTTTAATCAAACTTCAACTTATTATTTTATATTTATAATGAACTTTAATGAACCAAATATGTACAATTTTGGCCGAACACTTCTTGCTATTCTTCTGCTAGAGACATTATTCGACCAGTGTACAACTTTTCTGGTTTCTCGGCAAAAAAACTACGACAAGTAATTTTCATACATTTCTTTTGAAGCCAACTTTACGCCATTAAGGGAGTTCTGCATTGACCAAAACAAATAGTAGTTCCATGGGCAAGGTCAGTGCTATATGGCGGATGCATCAAAACTTTCCAGTCAAGCTCTCCCAGTTTTTGTCAAGTCATCAAAGATGTGTGTGGTCTAGCGTTGTCCTGATGGAAGGCGAAGCCCTTTCTGTTGTTCAGTTCTAGCCGCTTTTTACGATTGTTTGCTTCAATGTCATTAGTTGTTGACAGTAAAATGTGGAACCAATAGTACTACCAGGCTGGAGCAGCTCATAGTGGATGATTCCTTTCCAATCCCACCAAACACTCAGCAAAACCTTTAGAGGCGTCGAGGTCGTCTTTGCGACCATTTTTTGAGCTTCACCACGCTTGGATCATGATCTTTTTCGCACATTATTTTCGTATTTGATCCACTTTTCTTCTCCTGTTAAGCTACTAGAAATGTCATGGCTGCTTATGTGACGGTCCTTGTCGGTTAACGCCATGCTGACGTGAACCGACTTAAGAAGCTGCTGTATAATCCACTCAATTAGCCCCAAATATCGCTGGAAAATACACACTATCTTACGGCTACTTATTCGGCAACATCTTTTAATAGGTGACAATAGTAAACCAGCAGCTTTGATCCGTAAACCTACTAAATCCCAGAACTTGTTGTTGTGATTTTTCGCGCACTTGTTCACAACGTTAACGGAGCCCTAAGCATCCACTTACACCATACGAAGCTTGGCTCAGAGTACCGCATGTACCATGCGTGTTAGTTATACAAAAACAAAACGGAGATGCATGCATTTCCACAAGCAGAGCTCATAAATGCGCACTTCGTTGATTGCCGTGGCTGATAATCCCTTCGTATCATTCCTAGTCACATGCGCTCCAACCCACCTGCGTCGCTCCTACTATGTACTATATATATATATAACTAAGTGAATACTCGTTTAAATTCCGATAACCTGCATGTTCGAACTTTCAACATAACTGCACACCTACATGTACACTAAGGTAACTATATGAGGATTCGGTTACGTGCTTAATCGAAAATCAATGCCACAAAAAGCTCACCTATGAACTTCGGATTCGCAACAAAAGAATAGCATATCAATGTGTATATAAATCAAACACAAAAATATGCGTACGTGTATGTTTACATAGCTGAAGTCGGTCAACATAACGGTAAAAATGGTACATAAAATATCTGAAATTCTTGTACGCTGAATATAGGTGAGGTACTGGGCAGACATTCCTGCTCGTTCTGAGCTTACTAAAGCAAGGTTGTTTTTGATGCACTTCGCTTTAATATGAAGCCGCTGTAAAATTTGGAGCAAAAGAGCGTTCCGATAGCGAATTGGTTAAACAAAAAGAAAAGATAACACACAATAACTTTTCTCGATTGATTTGTCCTTACATGAAACTGCACTTACTTCATTGGCTAAATCGAGTACCCATTTACAATACAAGATATTTGTATTAAACAATCTATGTAATATGCAACGTAAAGTCCATCTACCGCTGAGGTTATCTAAGAGTTACATTAACTTTTGAACCTTGACATCATGATAACCCACGGTCCTCCTCACAACGAACTGACTGCTTTGCCACGGTTTAGGAGCGCTGGAACAGGAATAGCGATGCGACTCTCTGTGAATTTTGATATATCCATAAATGCCACAAATGCAGCTTAGCCAATAGCAGTTTTACCGCTGCGCCGTTAACATTGAACCCAACCACAGTGAAAGAAAGAATTTCCAACTTGCAGTAGAGGGTGCATGAGTGTATGGGGATGTATAGCTGGAATCACGTGAACAAACACGCACATACTTGCATATAAAAAAGTGTGCTTTACTCATTGTTTGCTCACACATACATATAAAAGTACATACATATAAAGGATTCACACGCACACATATGCATTTGATACTCTGTTTTCATGAAAGCGCATGGCAATGTGAAAACAATAATGGCAGAGATTCGCTATGAAATCGCTGGCAAGGTCAACTTAGATCAAGGTCTTCATTCTCTGTGAATTGCACTTTCACTTAATGAAACTTTCACGATTACATGAGAGAATTGCGATTCAAGCTGGGGAATCGATGTCGGTAAAATAATGTGAATATTTAGTGGTGCACTAGTTGAGCGTTTGAACACCATTCAGCACAGCTTTATTTATTGTGCAATAAAATGTCGAATAATCGTAAGAATAATTACTTTTATTGCAAGCACTTTTTTCAATTCTAAATCGGCAGTCAGAACTAAACATTTTGATCATTTCGTTGATATTTGCTCTTTTTCGACAGCTTCCAATACGCATCGTCTCTTAACCGACTTTTTTTTTGAATCTGAAATATGAAATGGAGCGTAAAAATAATGTGATTTGGTCCTCAAAACACAGACAACTGTTACCGTTGTCTTTCCGATAAGATCTTGAGAGAGGTCGTTCATGTAACGCATTTCTTGCGACAGCAGATTTCTGCTGAGTACTACATGGCCTAAGACGTATGTATATCCGTGAAGCTCAGCTATTTAGTAGAAGACCGTAAGAGGATACGACAGCACTGATCGGCTCCCATTCTACCGATATCAATTATAAGTTGCCTTTCCTTGCTAGCTCATCAGCTTTAGAGTTTCTTGCGATTCCGCTGCGGCCTGGCACCCATACTAGTCTTATCACAAAAGTAGTCTGGGCTATTGATAGCGAGGTTAAGCAGGCTTTAACCCGCCTTGAACGCACTATAAATTAGTTCAAGGTTAGTATAGCCGATCTACTATCTGAGTGAATAGTTACTTATCCGAAGGAGGCTGCGGTTTCGGTCTGGAAGACACTGCAATGCTCAGGAAGTCTGAAACTGCAGTTGATATAGAGCTCCCGAAAATAGACCTCTCCACTAATCTTTCCCCTAAGCTTTGACCCATCCGTGAAGAAGCTCACTGCCCCTCTCTTCCAACGGCTTCTTCCTACCCACAACTCCTTCGCCGGTATGTGGGTAAAGAAGAAGCCGCCGGAGTTCTGGTTGCCGACTCCATGATCCATGTGATCCGGCAGAAAGTCGAAGTAAGTGTGGATTTCCGAGTGTTCAGACCCATGTTTTTTTAGAAACCCAGAATCTCTGAGTCTAATGGCCGCTTTCACAGCCATACACCTTCCGTCCATGTCTACGGGCAATATGTGCACGATGGTTGGAGTGGATCTTAGTGAGTGTCTCAACAATTTACCGCTGCTAAAATCTGTTGTGGATTCTTAGAAAAACAAAATTAAATGCGACTCGCCTGACGGGCATTCAGGTGACAATTGCCATTAAACACTAGTGTCATTTTCCAACGAAAAGTCTGCGGATCGCACACCCGCCTAAGCACATTTATTTGAATCAAACGTGTGCGTGTGTAGAACTGCGTCGGAGAGTTCATAACCATTACTTTAAAAGAAAACATTTCATTTGACTGCATTCTGCCTATAAACGATGAACACTTTTATCGCTTTAGTTCCTAAGAAGTCCAAAGTTTTCCCATACATACACGACTATACAAACGTATGTGTGCGTAGGTTTGTGTGCAAAGTGACGACTTGTTGAAAACTTTTGCAAAATAAATGTAGCGCTCCGAAAAGAGAGAAAAATTATAAAGTGGAAGAAATGCTCTTCGCAAAACGTTAGTCAATCCGACAAGGCGCCGGCGACGCCAAGTCATATCCAAAGCAAACAAGCCACACGCCACACGCGCACACACACGTAAGCAGACGTCTTTGAAGGATGAAAATGTGGAAAATGCTTAATCTGAAACAATGCATAAAGTTGAGAAGAATTTTTTCACTTAAATTTAACTTTAACGCGAAAAGTTTTGTGCTGAATCGCTGGCCTGCAATTGGGTAACTTGCACAACAGCGCCATAACGCCATAACGAAGTCGACGAACGTCAAAGTGAACCCATAAAACCAAATAAGTTCAGGCGCATGCAAACAGTATGCATGGGTGAGTGAACGAATGAGTGAATTTGGAATGGGAAACGACAAATATTATAACGAGCTTAAGTCGCTGCAACGCCGACCTGTGCCCAGAGTTGTCGTTCGGGCAAAGGGTAAATTGCACCATTGCTCCGAGTTATGATGACACACGTGCCTCTATTAAAAGCTGATTAGATACTTCATTTAGCTCAGACAATACAACCGTAAGATCAATAATAAACTTCTTCAACGGCCTCCATGTCAAGCACTGTTTTCATTTCCGAATTACAAAAAATGCAATCTTCTCAGTTAGTCTTACCATCCAAAAGAAGTGATGAATTCCCATTGAGTGCCCACTTGTGAATTATCAAGCCAGTAGTTTAACTAACAGTAACTGCAAATGATCATTAAATTCATTGGCTATCGCAGGCCAGATTTCTTTCCGAATTGTTGTTCCGAATAAAATTCGTGTACTACAAATACTCTCAGTACCGTTAACATAACCCATTGTAACAATATTTATATCAATTAGATTAGCCTTGGATTAAAGCAGAGTTCGAATTGGTTTTGCAACAGCCCAGCAAGGAACTATACTGGATATGGAGTAAAAAATTAGACATTTGGTTAAATATATCCCTGATAATCACAAGTTTAGTACTTTCTTTAAAATATGCTTTCACTCAAAGATTTAGATTCGACTCTTATCGTACTGCTATGGGCAAAAAATAGTAAGACTTTGGTCATAATTTTAAAATTTTTAATTTATTCTTAAAAATCGATGTCGTCATCCTCAAAGTAATACCACTTGGCCCCAATACACTAGTGCCAAAGTTCTCTACAATCCTCCAAACAGTTGTTAAAGTCAATTTCCGAGTACTCTTCAATGCGTTATTACATTTAATGTCTTCAATTGACTCAAAACGGAGCGGGTGTTTGAGTTTGCTGAATAGCCGGAAGTCACATGGAGCTATTGATTTAAAATTTGGCGAAAAACTCACGAAGAATTAATGCAGTATTCGACGGTGCATTAGCGTTGTGGAAAAACCAAGAATTGTCGGCACATAATTACGAATAGCTTCGCGCAAACGACGCATATCATTCAAATAATATCCCTTTGTGACAGTTTGGCCGGCCGAAAGGAATTTAGAGTGCATCAGACCTAGATAATCAAAGAACACAGTCAACATAGCCTTGACTTTTGACCTGCTTGGCTTGTTTTTCCGGCTTCCTCACACCTTTGCCACGATATTTGGCCGATTGATCGTCTGTTTCCGGGTCGTAAGCATATATTTTGGAACCAATCGTGCTTTAACTTTTCCTAGACCTAGTGATTTTTCAAAATGGTTTTCACTGATCTTTCTGATATTCCAACGATGTCAATAAAACCTCGGACTATTAATCGTCGATTCTCAAACAGAAATTCCTTTATTTTATTGACCTGTTGATCATCAGTTGATATTGATGGCCGTCCTGGACAAGGTTCGACGTCAACGCGTTGTCGACCTTCTTTGAATAGTTTGTACTAATCAAAAACACTTGCAGGCGACAAACAATTACCACCGAAGAGCTTTTCCAGCATTCTGAACGTTTCGGCACCTAAAGTTTGATTCCGCACACAAAATTTAATGGACCTTATTTGAAAGACTAAAGTATACTAAACACGAATAATTATTTTGATGTGACATGTGCCACAAATATCACTGACAATCATACCAACCTTGAAAAAATATTTCGACGATTGGCTTTTCGGGCGAATTTTAAATTGAAAAGTCTTACTATTTCCTCCCCCAATAGTATGCTGTTTTCGGACATTCCATATTTTAAAATCAAATAATTAGAGAACTGAAATGCCCGCTCCCAAAAACTATTCACAGTATATACAATATCAATATCCACATATCGTAATTAAATGTTCATATATTCGGCCTAGTGGCGTTGAAAGAGTCAACTATCTGTGTAAAGAACAAACTGTAAGTCCCCAGACGAGGAGGAGCTCTTCTGTTGTACATTTGCAAGCGCCAAGAACGTGGCATCCAAAGGCCTATAAATTCATATCCAGACGTCTGAGTAGAAGAGGTGTAAAGCAAAGGAAATGGAGCAGCAATTCACATACACTTAGCTACTTGACAGAAGGCTCAGTGACAAATAAAACTGCAAATCGCTTGAAAAGCTCAAGACTGAATAGAAACAGGCAATGTCGGAACTAAGGAGTAAAGAAGAGAAGAGTTACACATGTAAAGGCATACTTGCACGTATGTGTGTGTGTGTGACACAGGGCACGAGGCTTTAATCCTCAAGCTTTTGAAATAATGCAGACAACTGCAGACAATGTGTCCTTGCCATTCCTTACGAATTCCGAATCGTTTTTTGGCTTGTTGAAGGCTGTAGGCAGCTTCGCGTCCTTGCTGCTGTACTTTTCCCACACACATATTCCCGTAAGCGTTGGAATGTGTGTGGCTGGCACTAGAGCGTTAGCGTAGTTGTTGTTGCGCATTTTCCAAGACTGCGTGCATGTGTGTATGTATGTCAATGTGTACCCTTCCTGGAGAGAAGCAGCAAACTATTCTAGCGAATATATGAGTTTGCAAGAAACGAGTTCAGTTCAAATTCTAACCAAACGAAGAATCATCAGACTCATACCAATTCTGGAATGATTTTTAAGTTTGTTGATTTAAATTTATTTCACACATAAGACTACAGTTGTTTTTTATAAGGAAGGTTTCACTTTGTACTTATATATTTTTTCTCGATTAATAATTAAAAACAATTAATCTCGCTTAATTAACCAGCTTTACTTTGTTTTGCTAGTATGGACCAGTTGTCTGAGAATTGTATCAAGTAGGACATCAACCTCTGAAATGTATCACTTGCATGTAAGCAAAGGAAAGTCAGTCGCTCGACCAGTGAGTCATGCGTTTGATACTAGTTTGGAAATAGTTTCAACCAATTGCTTTGGCTGCGGGGCGCTTATGCTCTGATTGCCTTCGGGATTGTTTGGAAGCAAGAACACGAACGCGCTGCTGTTATTTCATTTATAGTCAACTTGGCGGTTGTTCTCACTATTTCCCTTCATTATCGTTTGTTTTCACCATTTTCGGTTTTATCTGCGTTTGTTTTTGTTGCGAAAATATCCGTCTGCAATTAAAGTCACATCATGTCGCATGTCCGGGCGTTTGACGTCACTCCTAGAAATATGTGTTGAAATTAAATGCAGTTTTTGTGGAACCCACTTTGTTGTTATGCCTCGTCTACACACAGGCAACGCTGCACACGGGTTTACATAAGCCAATAGTTTTATACCTTTCACGCGCTGCGAATTCAAGTCAGAGTAACGTTGCTCTTTGAAGAAAAATATATATAAGTTGCTTAAAGTACTCATACCGGTCAGTTAAGCCAAATGTATGCCTTCGCTGAAGTACCTACCAAAGACACGATCCGGCAATGGTAAACATTATCACATTAACGGTTTCATTTTTTACTGATTTTGGTACTTTCAGACCGAAACATCTTCTCTTAGTAATCTTAGATTAATCGAGGAAGTTGAAAGTAGCAACTCGAACAAACATCAACTCGTTTTTTGCCAAGAGTGTAGCGCTAATTAAGAGCGTAAGGAGAAGTGGCGAGTCAAAAGCAGTTCAGAGTACCATGCCTTGTTGGGTATAAATATAAATCAGCAAAATTCGTATGATGTTGCCACGCTCTTAAATTGCAATTATGGTAACGATATGTGATGCTTTGGGCCTAATCTCATCAAATTATACAGAAAGTGCTTTAAAAGAAGAAGAGAAAAGTAAGAGAAGAAAAATTTTGAAAAAAGCGGCTTAGAAGTCATTGAGAGCTCTTTATCCTTCATTCTTGTGCGTTTAATTTTGTTCTGAAATTTCGCACATGTTCTTTTCTCCGCAAGATTCGTAAAAAACTGAACGAATAAACTATTCACGGTCAACTGATGAAAATATCAGATATGGTGCTTGAAAATCGAAAAGACAAGTGTTATAGAGATGTCAAGAGAGCTCGATATTTATCGCGAATCCGTTCGAATAATTTTGGTGGATATTTTGGGTATGAAACGCGGTCTTGCTCGACTCGTCCACATAACTGATTTTTTGTTTTTCAAAAAGAGTACCGGAAACATTTCCTTGTGGACATGCTTGAACGTTCGAATTCGAAATTTGTCAATGACTGACATATAAAAAACTGAAGAGAGCATGCCTCACTGCTGCAGCCTAATTATTAGAGGTTTATTTTTTTCATTTTGATTAGGTTGGCAACACTGTCGCCGTGAAATCAACGCCGCAAGTGCGTCAGCTCATTTCCCAGCGACGGGCACATGTAGTTTGTTCGAGCCGGAATTGTTGTTTTCTTGTGTGTTCCGCAGGTCCCTTTGAGATGCTCGAAAGCGTTAGCATACATTACACGGAAGGGTTGTCAACCCACTCTAATGCACACACACACACACGAGTGCGCGCCTATGTGTGTGGGTAAGGCGCTTATACTCTTACATTTACGTAATGCGTGTTTCATGCGCACATATGGACAAACGTGTACTTGCGTCCACAGCTCGTTCAATTGTCGCTTACGAGTTGTAATACGGTTGTACAATTTGTCAATGGAGACTCCCGCACTCACAGGCAAATGTAAACGCACCAGCTCTCTGAGGTGCAGACTGCAGCAATTCCGTTTCTGTTTGTTGTATGAATATATTTGGGCATTTCTCCAAAAAATGTATAAACATATTTGTCTGCATATGCATGCAGATACATACATATGTATGTATATACACATGCAAGTGTTCCTTCGCCCACTCGCCTCACTTGCTTCGTCCTTTTATTTCCTCTTATTTCCGTATCTCTGGCTTGATTCCTTTCAGCTTGTCTCCTTGTGGCCTTAAATGTCCGCTCTGACTTTGAGTGATGTTTTAAATTATTCGCTTTGAGATGGTCTGCGGCAGTCGTAGTTGTGAGGCGTTGAGTCAAGCACTTCTTTAACACCATTAAAATTTAATATTCTAATAAAAGTAGCATGTGCAAGCTTACGTTTTTGCGACAGATCCATTTGTTGTTGTAGCAATTTGCGGACAAGTAGAGGACAACCTGTCAGGATTGCTGGAAATTCATTTAGCTTGTATGTTTCTAAATATTTTATGTCTTTCCTATCGTTGCAGGCTATTTTTGGCACATCACAGATCTTCACTTGGACACATTTTACTCGACGCAAGGCGACGTTATGCACAGTGAGTAAAAGACATGCAAGCATATTCAAATGAAACAATATTAAATTGTTGCACTTAATCTTTTGTCTATTTTATTACCTATTTGTTAAAACGTTTCTTTTTTATTTTGCTTAAAGTATCCTCCGTGTCCTTCTAAGTATTTGAAAAGAATTACCTTGATACTGGCCCAGTTGAGAACTTCGTATAATTTCATATCGAAACACATATTTTTTTAAAATTTCAAATTAATTATTCTTCGGTGGTCATCGAAAGAATAGGGCTTGAGGTCTGGAAAAAAAAGAAGCCGCTGGGTCAGATCCCTAGAAATCAGAGAACAAACTATAACTACTCCATAAGAAACAGAAATAGAGATTTCTTCTGCTTCGAACAAGGCCTCTCCCGCGCGACATAATAAGCTAGTCGAAATCGTAAAATCGGTCGATATGTGTTTGGAAGGCCGTCGATTAAACTCCGTAATGAAATCTTGAAGTCATGTTTTATTCGCTATCTTACTATATATTCCCGAAACTAAGCGCACATTTTAGAGCTAATGCATACAGCTCATAATAGTTTGCAGTGACTCGTTTATGGTTTCTAAGATTTAAAATTTCAGGAAAAACTCTCAACCTTATGGAATTACAAATTCTTCTTCTTTATTCTTACGCGGTTTTAGGCGAGTTTACAACAGCACTACAGTGGCTCCAGTTGAAGACTCCAAATATAGCTAGGTCCTTCTCCACCTGGTCTTTCCAACAGAGTGGAGGTCTTCCTCTACTTCCCCTGCCGGGTTTTGCGTCGAATACTTCCAGAGCTGGAGTGTTTTCGTCCTTACGTACGACTGTTTGTTGGATGACTGCAGATATTTCGTCTTACTCTCGTTCACTACCAGGCCAATTTGCTTTGCTTCCTTAAGCAGTCTGAAGAAAGCAGAACAAACGTCGCGGTTGTTGCGGCCAATGATATCAATATCAAGATTGTACCTTCTCGATCCAGCTCGAACTATTTTCTTCAGAAGTAGATAGAAGGAGTCGCCTTATCTAAAACCTCGTTTGATATCGAACGGCTCGGAAAGGTCCTTCCCAATCCTGACGGAGCTTTTGGTATTGCTTCAATCTTTCACAAAATACGCTTGATAGAACCTTATATGCGACGTTGAGGAGGCTTATCTCACGGTAGTTGGTGCAGATTGTGGCGTCTCCCTTTTTGTGAGTTGGGCAGAGCACACTTAAATTGCAATCGTCGATCATGTTTTTATGCGATCATATTCTACAAAGAAGCATGCTTCTTATCAGTTCTTCGCCGCCGTATTTGAATAGCTCAGCTGCTTTGTTGTCCTTCAGACGGGTGCTATTCAAACTATTTCATGGTCAGACAATGGAACGTCTGCTCGTCATTGATTGGGGAATCGGGTTCTCCATCTCCAGGTGTTATGCTTTTACAGCCATTCAGCAGGCTAGAGAAGTCTTCTCTCCATAATTTCAGTATGTTCTGGGCATCAGTTTCTAGATCACCCTTGTGGGTTCTACAAAAATATGCTCCGGTCTTAAAACTCTGTTAGACGCCGCATCTCGGACTTATAAATTACAACTTGTGATTTCCTTCTGACAACGCTTCAATTTGTTGTACTAAAACTGTATGCAATCTGAAACCCCACCAAAAGGAGAGTGGAAAGAAGGGCATGATACAATTGTTCAATATTCTCATTTTTAACACTTTTCCATGTGTATACAGTTAGGCATACACCCAATTAAGGCAAAGTTACGTTCGATCATACTTCGGCTAAGTTCTACCTGGGAAATTCTTCGCTGTTGGAGTCTTCGAAAATCGTCGGAAGTGAAGGGTAAAATCAGTGTGATGGAAGAAATGGAGCGCAAACATATGCAAAAAATTTACCAACATCCATATATATTTTACTCAGTGCATTTGCTTCGATTATCACCGAAGAAAATTCCTGAAATTTTTATGTTATTTTTAATATGTAATGCTCCGTTGAACTTGCCATTTAAACTTCACTCAAAGTCAAGCCATCTACTTAACTGGCCGTTTCCGGAAATGCAGACACCTTTCGCTTTCATTTCATTTTGGCTCCGAAGTGTCCTGCAGATTTCTGGCATTCGTTTGCGGCAAATTGTTATTGTTTCAATCAAATTAAAATTTTATTTCTATTGCGAATTCCACACAGCACTTTGCTCTTTTCATTTCCTCTTTTCTCTTTGATTTCATTTTCCGTCCTGTTCGCTTCACTCGCCACCGACTTGGTTTATTTGTATTACGTATAGTCTTTATTGCGAGTATTTGTTATTGTTGACTTCCTTTTATTTCGGCTATTTGGTTGTGGCCCGGTATTCTACGTGCCGATTTAAAGTGGACTTTTCGGGTGGTGAAAGGAGAAGGGAAGACCGGCCCGGAAGCGTATGCGGGGCCACGGTTAGCCCAACAAAACTGTGCTGGCTATTAGGACAATGAATAGGCGGTCGTATAGCCCTCGGCTACGTCAGCAAAAAAAGTGTCTGTTGTTCGTGCCTGCAACTTTCCAATTTCATTTTGTGGTTGAAGCAAAAATTTTCTATGCTTTTTAGTGCTTTTAATTTTATTAAATCTACTTTTTAATCTGATTGAGGAAATGCCACAGCATTGTCGAGTTTTTTGCCTCACCTGAGCAGCTTACGCGAAGACTTCGTTAGTTTCAGTTTCAGTTCTTTTGCGTTTATAATGTCAACTAAAGCGCATTGTTTGTTTTTCTTTGGTGCAGCGATTTTCGTAGTATTCTAAAACGGTATTTTCTACTTACGCTTTTTCAGGTTGCTGGCGCATCGACGGTCAATCGCCAAGCAGTTCCATTCGCTCACCTGGTCGTTTTGGCGATTACTTCTGCGATAGTCCTTGGAGCCTAATTGAGTCGGCAGCGAAAGCGATGAAGACTCGACAGGGCGACAATGTCGAGTTCGTTCTGTGGACAGGGTAAGTAGTGAGTTAGGAAAAGTGTGGGTAGCTAAGCTTTAAAATGCAAAAAGTTTATTGTGTTTACCCAAGTATTTATTATAATGGATATTTGTTGTCGCAAGCTCTTTAAAGAACTTGTGCAAACTTTAATTTGCTTATTGCTTCTTTTCTGGTTTCTACTTTCTACCTTCCATTTTAAGGATTTGTGGTATCAGAACGCGAGACAGTTGTGATAGAGTCCTCGAATGCGAGAAGCGAAACTAGTTTAGTATCAAGTCAGTTGTGATAATGAAGAGACGTACAAGTCTTAGTTCGGTGGAATGTAGATATTATAGTGAAAAAGAATGGCTGCATTAAATTTCTTTCTTCCAAAACATTATATTTGAACTAGAAGTTTGATCTTCACCTAGTGTGTTCAAAGCAAAAATCCGCTTTTGTTGGAAGCTAAGTTAGGGAATCAAGTAAGTCCGTGTAAAATTAATGCAATCGTATAGCCAAGTTCCCATCAATGTAATAAAACCGATAGATGTGTTACCCACCTAAAACACGATCTGAAAAGATTCAAGCCTTTTCAGAGTGAATAAGGTGGGTAGTGTCAATTAGAGGTGGATACGAAATTTAGTTGCACTATCGTAGAACCTTTTAATCCTGGTATCCGATTCCACAGTTGCCTTAAAAGATTTGATGCCCTCAATGCATTATTTAACGTTCGGTGCCTGATGGGTTCCAAGTATTCTTTTTCGGGTTTATGATAGAGCTTGGCATTCACAGAGAAAGCGAAAAATAGTTTCCGTATTCCCTTTTAGCTTGCAGCTGCGGCAGATCCATTTTCGTCGCGTACTCCTCTAAAGGACCTGTGCTTCGTTGTAGCAGCTGAAAATTTGTCAATATTAATTCAGAATCTATTTCATAAGATCTTGGGTCTAGTATTGCCATACTTGGGCCAAATCTTCTTCGTTATCTTGAAGCTTATTATTGATATCCTTCTGTGCTGAGCTATTTGTACAAAAGCTTTCTTTTGATGGTTCCGTGCGGTCATGGAATTAACTCCACCTCGGTACATAATAAAACGCGTATTGGCTCGTATTGATATCAGAAGTAACAAACTCACGCTTTTAAGATTTCACCAAAATAAAACAAATTTCTAACTCTCATTAGGGCAAAGCAGGTACTTTAGTGCCATCCACAAATCTCGTAATATGCTATGCTTGGCTCCAAGCCAAAAAGAGCTTACAGATGCTTACACTTCGCTACGAAATGCAGCATATTCTCCTGTGCGGAACTAAGCCTCTCTAAAAGAAAGGCAAAACAATACTTTTTTTTGAAGGTCAACATAACCGAACACACAGAAGAAGCTAACAAAAAGCAAAGAAATCATTTATTAAAGAAACACAAGCGAACACATGCATTGCTGTTGGGAAGAAAGGGTTATAACATAATTTATACTTGGGGGGAAATCATATCTAATTAAAACACTCCCAAGTGATACATTAAAACAAACTTTCTCACACACACTTTTTATTTCAAGCAGACATAAAATATATATTTTTTTCTACATTAAATCGCGGCGGACGATATCAGCAAAGCCAAGAAGCTAGTCATAGGCGGCGAGTTCCCGCCCAAGCGGCACAGGATAAGTCACAGCGGAAAAATTGTGTGCGAAGGTAGGAAGAAGGACATAAAACATGCCGGAGCGCAAAAATAATTAAGATAACAAGAGTTTTATGATTCATAAAAAGCACGTTTTACTCTTTGCTAACGACCGCCGACAAGGTGGCCAACCTGGCCGTAGCACGCCAGAGCGGATCCTTGCGTCAGGTGACTCATAAAAATTATTGCAGTGTCCAGTCGAGCGTGTCCACTGCTCTGGAGCGAAAGCGCCGGACAGCAAGGAAGGGCATTCGGGTGTGACTAGTTCACTTGCGGAGGTAGAAACAGGCACAGCTGCTTTCCCTTGAAGGTTCCAGCTGTTTCGCTAGTTACTCCTAGTATTTTGTTGTAGTACAATAACTAACGAATACCAAATGTACACATAATTAAGGTTTCTAATTTTCTGTGCATAGACTTGCATTGTATTTTTCCAGTGTTCAGAAAAAATTATTTGAATTTTAAATTAGAGCTTACACTTTCTGTACTGCATACTCCCAGGGATCTTGATTTTACTGGGTAAACAGTTAAGCACGAGCCATTTCCAACATTCTTAACTACAGGGTCTATCGAAAAGTAATAGCGCTGAGTCGATTAAAAAAAAAAATTAATTAAACCAATCGTTGCAATTCTTTAAAAACTTTCAAAATAAGCTCCTTCGGCGTCGATGCAGCGCTGCCAGAGCGATTTCCAAACATTGAAGGCGTCACGGAAGGCATTCTCCGTTATAGCCTTGAGAGCCAGGTGCATGCTGCTTGGATCCTCTCTGCCGTCTCAAAATCATTACTTTTCATCGCCCTTTCAGGCAAGGAAACCAAAAAAAGTCCGAAGGGGCCACATCTGGGCTCTAGAACACCTGCGTAAGCGTTGGTATGCCGGCCTTAGTTATGTAGCTATTCACAAGGAAGGCAGTCTGAGCCGGCGCGTTGTCGTCATGCAACGTTCAATCGTCTGCGTTGTATTATCGGACCCGTTTGAATTTTTTTAGGACTTTTACGTAAAACTTGGTCTTGACGGTTTGTCCAGAAGGTACAAATTCATGGTGGACAATGCCTTTGATGTCAAAAAGACAATGAGCATCGTTATCACTTTGGATTTGCTCATTCTTCTTTTTTTTGGGCGAGGAGACCCAGGCCCTCCAAAAAGATCTGGTGGAACCAAAACACACGACTTTTTGCCAAAGCTCTAGGTAAGCCTCCTTGATCGTATCAAACGTCTCTGTCACAGATTTACTGAGTTTCACACAGAATTTAATCGCATACCTTTACTCTTACGAACTCTGCAAACTCGGCTTGCACCACTCTCAGAAACACGTAGCGCGGAAATGTTTGTCCTGACTCTCCAGATGTTTGGAGACAACTGACCAGCCGCTCGTTCATTAGCTAGAAGTGCCCTCTACCGAATCTAGTCGCTCCGGAGTACAGTCGCGGCGGAAGAAAATCAATCCTCTTACTATCTGGACAAACCCTGTATATCTTCCATTTTATAAGAACTAAAACTATTTTTAAGAAAACAATTAACTCTTGGAAGTGTGTCGAGCAAATGGTTTCTTTACTACGACCAACGTAAAAGTCTGCGAGTCATTCTAATTCCAGTCACAAAAACTTTTCCTTCCACTACCATGAAATCCTATTTTGTCACAAAAAATATACTTTGAAGATATGCTATATCTCTGTTCCTAGTAACTCTAGCGCTTTATAAATCAAGGCACGCCAGTCGAAGCCCTATTCAGGAAGACCTACTCATGCAAATATAAGCAAGATTTGGAATCGTCGATAGACCTACAAGCAAGTTTACATATGTACAAATATATTATAGAGAAATCAAGTGTGTATTGTTGAGATTGATGTAATCTATACCGAAGCAATTTGTTGGTCTTTTCCAGTAATGCCGACTAGCCAGGATTGATTTGTACATTGCCATGGAATTTTGTCATGCCAACAGCAATAGAAACAACCACATGCGAAACATGGCACGAGTAATCTAATGAGATAATGTTTGTTATTTGTCAGACTTAAGCATTAGTAAGTGCCAATGCAATTACAATGACAAATATCGAGTGGATGGGTGCTTGACGAGCGCACATAAGCACAATAAACGGGTGTGGCAGTATGTGTGAGTATGTATGCGTACATATACACACAGTATGCGTGCAAAGAGCAATCAATAATTGCACGAAAATCGGAAAACAAGTTAGTTGCAGATTTCTTCAGTGCCTCAAACTACCATTTAATAAATTTAGTGCATTCTCTAACTTCGATCTTCGATTGGCAATATTTTAATGCTTGATTCATTACGTCATTACAATCTGCATCGCAACATGGCAGACGACTAATCGTGTGTCGACCATCGCTCATTAATGTCTGCCACATTATTATGCTTTGTCATTGATTTCTTTCCACTTTAATGAGTTCATATGTATATGTGTAGGTGGTTGTTCGCCCCACTGCGAAGGCATTTGTCGACTCGTAAGTCAACAGTTCAATCATTCACTCCTCTATTACAGCCCCGCCAGGCATGCGCTCCGGCACTTGCTTGTGTTGATGCCCTCCCACACACACGGCTTCTTCGCAACTAAGCACGCCATAGTATTTTGCCATACTTAATGACTGATTAATTTGCTCATTTTATTCCGCTTTTCTGCGCCGATTGCCAACATGTTGTTTTTGCCACTTGCTGCTAATAGGACATTTGCCTTTGGGTGACATTAATTGGCTTCCCAAGTATTTATGTGTAAGATCCACTCGACATAATCCTATTTTCAATTGAAAGACTAATAGGCAAACAGTGCGCGCTGACAGAGCAGCGAATGACTGGAGGCTAAAGGCCTCCACACACACGCACGAGCACACTTTTCTCTACTACTCAGGGTACACATGTGCTTCGGCACACTTTGCGCCACCAACACCAACAACTAACGTACATACACAAATATAATATATGCATGTACCCACGTGTATGCAAGCTTTATTCTGGAAATTTCAATACTGTTGAATATTTAATTAAAACAGTTAAGCAGTTTGACACTGTTTATTATTCCAACATCTGACATATTTATTTTAATTGCGATATTACACATAAGTATGTGCATTATTAATGTGCTTTAATTTCACGCTTTTATTATTAGACCTCTAGCATAATGTTTTTATAATAATTAACCTTTTTAAAACATTCTGAATATCATTCTAAAATAAGCTAACACCAACGCCAGGCTCGGTTATGAAGGCCCCTTTTTAAAATTGTTTCCGCACAGCACTTACCCAGCTGACTCACTGTTGAAATAAATGAGGTTTCTTATGTTCGAAACGGTAATTTCTTTTAATATTGGGAATAAAACGAAAAATAAGAAACCTTAAGGGAATATTCTCGTCTAGATGCCCGAATTTCGAAAGTTTTTTTTAGCAATTGATACAAAAATGTAAAATTTGATATTTTACGATATTTTTTTTTAAGTGTATGCTTATTTAAATTTTTTTAAGAGTACACAAAATTAAAAAAAAAAAATAAAATAAATTCATTGAGCTACGACGTAAGTGACATCGTTGCCCAGCTGATAAATATTTTTTAAAAAAAGTTTTTAAATATCTTAATCGGAAAATTAAGAGGTTTAAAAATGAGAATAAAATATCTTCGGTACCCAACCAACCGACTACGCCCTTTGGAAATGCTAAAGGGTGATTTTTTAAGAGCTTGATAACTTTTTAAAAAAAAAAACGCATAAAATTTGCAAAATCTCATCGGTTCTTTATTTGAAACGTTAGATTGGTTCATGACATTTACTTTTTGAAGATAATTTCATTTAAATGTTGACCGCGGCTGCGTCTTAGGTGGTCCATTCGGAAAGTCCAATTTTGGGCAACTTTTTCGAGCATTTCGGCCGGAATAGCCCGAATTTCTTCGGAAATGTTGTCTTCCAAAGCTGGAATAGTTGCTGGCTTATTTCTGTAGACTTTAGACTTGACGTAGCCCCACAAAAAATAGTCTAAAGGCGTTAAATCGCATGATCTTGGTGGCCAACTTACGGGTCCATTTCTTGAGATGAATTGTTGTCCGAAGTTTTCCCTCAAAATGGCCATAGAATCGCGAGCTGTGTGGCATGTAGCGCCATCTTGTTGAAACCACATGTCAACCAAGTTCAGTTCTTCCATTTTTGGCAACAAAAAGTTTGTTAGCATCGAACGATAGCGATCGCCATTCACCGTAACGTTGCGTCCAACAGCATCTTTGAAAAAATACGGTCCAATGATTCCACCAGCGTACAAACCACACCAAACAGTGCATTTTTCGGGATGCATGGGCAGTTCTTGAACGGCTTCTGGTTGCTCTTCACCCCAAATGCGGCAATTTTGCTTATTTACGTAGCCATTCAACCAGAAATGAGCCTCATCGCTGAACAAAATTTGTCGATAAAACACATTTCGAACCGAACACTGATTTTGGTAATAAAATTCAATGATTTGCAAGCGTTGCTCGTTAGTAAGTCTATTCATGATGAAATGTCAAAGCATACTGAGCATCTTTCTCTTTGACACCATGTCTGAAATCCCACGTGATCTGTCAAATACTAATGCATGAAAATCCTAACCTCAAAAAAATCACCCGTTATAAACAATTACCAAAAGCGCAAGTATTTTCGGATTACTTAACCAAAATATTCTCCCCATATGAAGCACACGTAGATTTTCCTACTGTTTCCAGTCAAGAAAGCAAAGAAATCTCAAGTTGCACAAGCAGTGAGCTATGAGAGGAAATCAAAAATCTGAAAAACAAAAAATCTCCCGATGAAGACCTGATTACTGCTGAGCTAGTAATACAGCTTCATCCAATAAGTATAGCAGAAATACCAACCTTATTAACGCGAATTTTCACCTTTAATACTGTCATTGGAAAATTACTGCAGTTATCATGATTCAGAAGCCAGAAAACCCAGAATATGATGTATTTTCTTACAGGCCCATATAACTTCTACCAATAATATCGAAGCTTTTTGAGAAAGTTCTCATAAAACGTATCAATCATAGCATGAAAAGCCATAATTCCTGCGCTTCAGTTTGGGTTTCGAACAAACCATTCTACGATTGATCAAATTCACAGAATTGCAGACATTATTGAAAAAGCCTTTGAGGAAACAAAATTCTGTTTTACCATGTTTTTGGATGTTGCAAAAGCGTTCGATAAAGTTTGTCACAAAGAACTGCTTTTGAAACTGAAACTGATTTTACCGAAACAGCGCTATGACATCATTAAATCATATTTATCAGGTGGCTACTTTTGCGTTAAACACGGAGACAAGTATTCTATCCTTAGGGTATTAAAAGCAAGAATTCCACAAGGTAGTGTGTTGCTTCCTCTCCTTTATATTCTATTCAAGCATGACTTGCCCGTAGACTTCAATTAACACGAGTGAACACGAGACCAATACTAATCTCCAATAGTAAATAAAGTCCTACAATGGGCACACAAATGACAGATAAAACTGAATGAAGCTAAGTCCGTACACATTGTTTTCACATACAACAAGATACAGCACTTACCAATTTTCAAGACGGTGTACGAAAACCGTAGTTTAACTCCGCTAAATAGTTAGGAATGACGCTTGACTGTGCACTTCGGGGGAGAGTAAAACGTAAAGGAAACGTAAAAATCAAACGGAAGTAGCTAGACATGAGACTCAAAAATATTTATTGATAACAAATGAGCATTATCCCTCGAAAATAAATTACTTATCTACAAACAAATACTCTGAGCAATATGGAGCTTCCAACAATTTCAAAACAATGTACTAAGATTAATTGTCAAGGCGCCTTTGGTATTGTGGATGTGTTGATATAGAGCGTGATCCAGGCGTAAACTTGGAAGAAATATTAAAAATTGCCAAAGCACTTGGTTTAAGATTGCTACAGCATTGTAATGAAGAAGTAGCCTTGTTAATGTCCAGAGGCGAACCACCAAGACGACTTAAACGCCTCAAGCCCAGCGATCTTTCAAAATAGCCAATACTCTCAGGGTAGGTTTGTAATTTTGTAATAAATATACATTGAAATCATATCCAAGTTGCTCATTAGTCCTTTCTTTTGTCTGAACTAGTTGCAATGTATTAAAAAATTAAAAGAAAAGTGTTATTCGGCTTTGAAGTAGAGAGCGAAAAAAGTCCGTGTCCTCATTGCATTATGATTTCTTCCGTTGTGATCATCTAAAAAATAAATACATTATAGATTCTTGAAAAGCACGAAAGTCGTTATCTCAAGAATATACAAAACTGAAAAAGAAAAAAAATCCTAAAATAACGGTTACTCAATAATTAAGCCAATATATTTCTCTAATTTATTAACTGTGTTGAATTTAAAAAAAAAAAATTAAATATTCATATTTCATGTAAATCAGTTGATTAGAACTTGCGATATTGTGGCAACTCCAACTAAAAAAGTAGTTTCGAGAAAAACGCGGTCCAGTTGCCACGATACTAAAATGACTATCTAAACTAACGAATTTTGATTTTTCTTTTAATTCTGAACTAAAATACCTTTAATAATTCAAAAGTCGAGAAAACTTGAAAACCCTTTCCGTAGACTTCGCTTTTCGCCTTAACTGTACTCCGTATAAGCGACACTGTGCTGTGCCTTGTATTTTAATATTTTCTTAATCTCACAGCAGGTTAGCATATCACACATGTGACTCGAAGGCTTTAAAAATTTCCATTTACTATTGCATACAACAACAGCGCATGCAAGCAGCAAGTGGGAAAGCGTAATAGGGTGTTACTAGCAATTAGGCTCATTGTCCTTTGGCTGCTTTTGTGTGCATTTGGCATGAAATGTTTAATTACGGAATTCTGCATTAACTAGCAACGACGATAATTGCCTTGATCATCAAGCAATTACCACAATTGCAATTTGATGATCACTGCTACACACGAATTGCAATCACACATACACATGCCTATGTTATTAATATGTCTATAATTGAGCTCTACGGCATCACACGGCAAAATTAATATAATCTATACTTTACAACACACGCAACACACTCATACAAATACTCTGATTATGTGTATGTAAAGACTTTTTTTGGTGTTGTTGTAATTTTTGAAGCGCACATGTGTTTAAAATTGGTGCGCATTAATTTGCAGTTAAATTAGGCTTTGGTTACTAAACTGCAACTAGCCACTATTAAATGGGCCAAATTCAATTAGTGCATGACGTAAGGCGCCCGAGACCAAATTTAATTATGATTAATCTACTTACACGGCTGCAGGTGTGCATGCGGCTTTCATTACAGCTGCCACTTAATACAAAATTCCAAATGCTCTTGGCATAAACAACAAAAATCAAGTCTATAATTTTCTAAATTTTAAACGAATATGAAGAACTTTAAAGTTTACACTCTTTAACACTGTCTTCTATTTATTAATTGTTTTCTATTTATTAATTGCAGCGATGGCTTATCACACTCGGCGCTGAAGGAGTCCGATACGAAAAGGTTGGAGATCCTGCGCAACATCACCGATTTGCTGGGTCGCACATTCTCATCGCAATTCGTGTTTCCAGTGCTCGGCCATGAAGATGGCACCACAAATTTTCGCCACTTAGGCGAACTCTGGCGGCATTGGCTGCCATCGGAGGCACTGCATACGTTCGAAAAGGGTATGTGAGACTTTTTATTACTAAAAATTCGAAAAATTTTAATTTTCTCGCATTTGACATTTTTCGTAATTATTTGCGCCAAAAACGCGTTCTAGTAGTTTCACGTATTCTCAAGAAATTATAAATCCTGATAATATTCCATGTTTAAAGCATCGTGCTCTTCCTGAATTCAGTCTGAGATTGAAGCTCTCGAAGCTGAAGCGTTTGTTTTTAAGTGTGTTCTGCACAAACAAGCAACTGTCACACTTGTATGTATGTATGCACATACACCAACATATGCAAGTACATAAGTAAATTTATATATTCTGCACCTTGGTAGCGCCAGCTGCTGTCTTGTTGTAATCAGAGCGCATTTCGCTTCAGTAAATATTGATTTTCATGCTGTTACCTTTTACGCCGTCTGAATGAGTAATGAGAAGGCTGGAAGCGGGTAACGAGAAACGAGAAACGAAACATCATCACACGAAATTCTGTTATTGTTATTCTCGACAAGCCTAAATACCTTGAAAATCTATGCCAGTCAGCGCAATCACATCGATTCACTTCGTGCATGAATGGATGCGACAGCAGACGGTCGACATGGCGTATACGTGATCGTTGCTATTGCCGACGGCAGATATTTTTAGCATGACAAAGAACATAGAGGCAGCAGCACAACCGAAGTGCTCACAAAGCTTACTTTGAAGATTATTTTTTCTTTGTTTTTTTTTCATCATAGTAACCGACAGTGCTGGTTACATTTGTACACATGCTGTAACCAGTACAAAATTGGTGAAAAATTGTACGCATTTTCGGTTTAAGTGTGGCACTAAGCCGGTTTCTCTTTCGTAGGTGGCTACTACTCCATTGAGCAGACGAAGAGTCGCCTGCGTATAATTGCGCTGAACACGAATTTCATGCGGCACGATCACAAGTCCCCGCCCAGCCATCTGGCGGCGGTGCGGCAGCGCACACCAATGTCTGGCGGCAGCGGCGGTGATTCCGAGTACAAGACCTACTACTATCATCACGGCTCAATACACCAACACCACGGACATTCGTCGAGCGACTGGATGGGTCATGGCGGCGGTTATGGCGGCTATAGTGGCGGCCACCATCGTGGCATGAACGCCATACCGGCTTTGAGTGTGGGCGATGGCGAGGGACGCGTCAGTGCGCTGTCCGAGTATGAGACCCAGGATGCCGAGAAGCAATGGCTTTGGTTGGAGGAGGAGCTCATCAAGTCGAGAAATAACAAAGAAACGGTGAGTCACATATTTAACTGAGAAAAATTATAACCTTTTTAAGCAATTCATAAGTATTATATAGCATTTATATTACTCAGTCGGTCACTCAGTGTGTTAGAACACCCACCTTTGGGTTGACCCATCACCATACTTATTTTAATAAAATTAGGCGATAGTTTTACGCTTAATATAATTAACGGGTGATTTTTTTGAGGTTAGGATTTTCATGCATTAGTATTTGACAGATCACGTGGGATTTCAGACATGGTGTCAAAGAGAAAGATGCTCAGTATGCTTTGACATTTCATCATGAATAGACTTACTAACGAGCAACGCTTGCAAATCATTGAATTTTATTACCAAAATCAGTGTTCGGTTCGAAATGTGTTTCGCGCGCGTGTTTTGTTCAGCGATGAGGCTCATTTCTGGTTGAATGGCTACGTAAATAAGCAAAATTGCCGCATTTGGGGTGAAGAGCAACCAGAAGCCGTTCTAGAACTGCCCATGCATCCCGAAAAATGCACTGTTTGGTGTGGTTTGTACGCTGGTGGAATCATTGGACCGTATTTTTTCAAAGATGCTGTTGGACGCAACGTTACGGTGAATGGCGATCGCTATCGTTCGATGCTAACAAACTTTTTGTTGCCAAAAATGGAAGAACTGAACTTGGTTGACATGTGGTTTCAACAAGATGGCGCTACATGCCACACAGCTCGCGATTCTATGGCCATTTTGAGGGAAAACTTCGGACAACAATTCATCTCAAGAAATGGACCCGTAAGTTGGCCACCAAGATCATGCGATTTAACGCCTTTAGACTATTTTTTGTGGGGCTACGTCAAGTCTAAAGTCTACAGAAATAAGCCAGCAACTATTCCAGCTTTGGAAGACAACATTTCCGAAGAAATTCGGGCTATTCCGGCCGAAATGCTCGAAAAAGTTGCCCAAAATTGGACTTTCCGAATGGACCACCTAAGACGCAGCCGCGGTCAACATTTAAATGAAATTATCTTCAAAAAGTAAATGTCATGAACCAATCTAACGTTTCAAATAAAGAACCGATAAGATTTTGCAAATTTTATGCGTTTTTTTTTAAAAAAAAGTTATCAAGCTCTTAAAAAATCACCCTATATAATTTAGTATTTAGAGTTTAATGAGGTCTTATTGAAAAAAGTGGGGAAGATCGTCATCAAAAAGGGAGTCTCTCGTCCAAAGCTGTTGTTTCCTTTTCACTGGGGCGTTTTTTACATGGCGGGTCCCAAACCCTGCGCACGACCTTGGTGAGAAACCACGACTTTAGAGGAACCTAGGTCTAAGAAAAGAAGTCGTGAGCTGTTTGCGCCATATATATATAAAGAATCGTTTCTGGCCACTCCCAAGTGAATAGCCTCGAGACTGTTGCCAAAGAGTGCTATTTCAAGCAGAGTAGGCAATTGAGAAGGAAAGTCCTCTCCCGACGAACAAAAACCAAACTCTAAAAGTCACTCTTAGGAGATTTCGTTTCGCGGAACATTAATGGTTCTTTGCGCATTGGTCGCGACGAATATCGCATTCGATGGAGCGATGAGCTCTATGAGATATACGATAATATTGACAGTTGCTGATCGTCCAGAACTTTAACGGAAGAGAAGCGATAATGTGGTCGAAGGACTTGAGCGTCTTTTCACAAATAATATTTTATGGGCTAATCTTTATAATTATAATTCTGTTTTACAATTAGTTGCAATAGCTTTATAATTTTGAATGATGGTTATTGATATATTCGGGCCAACGATTTAATGTAACTAACACCAACCAATGCAAAACTAATTTAAATCCAATTCAAGTATTAGTACTTTCGAACAGCTCGCTCGAAGCTAACTCACTCGTTATACGTTTCGGCACAGATCTCACCGAATGTTAACACTCCTCACAGCGTCTCCATATAATTGCATTGGCTATTGACAATCATCTGCATAACGGCATTATTACGAAGCAAATAACGAACGACTATTTGCCCACTTTTTATGCAGCTCGGTCCATCGGGAGCGCGCGGTGTGCCAATAAAAATACAATTTATGCAAATAAAAACACATTGAATGCATTCAATCAAATATGCCATAATTCGCGCGAACTTGTGCGTTGCGGTTCGCAAATAATTTCCCTTTTTAAATGTAATTGCTGCATTTAAAATGCGAATATTAATTACTATTTAATTAACCTTTGTAAATTTGTTTCGTAATTGAGTAAATAGTTTTTGCTGATTTTTATTGCATTAATAACGTTAGTTTATTACGGTACTTTAAGCACTCATACATTTTTGTGTCAATATATTTCGATGCGAGTCTTCATGCACACTTTCATTTACGTGTTTGTTTATTTGCATTAATATTATTGTTGTTTTTGTCATTAGCATATAAATATACTCATGGCTCGTGGACAATTTTACGCTGCTCTTAAAAGCCCAGCTGGTGCTGAGCAGCGTTGAAAGAGCCGCTGAGCCATTAAGCACAACATATAGCTCGTGAGTTTTTGATTGGCAAAAAGCACAAACAAATTTTAAATACGATATAACAACTAGAGGAAGGCAACCAAATAAAAGCGCCAAAATATTGGGTCTAAAATTTTTTTTCGTATTTCTAATCAACTTATTTTTTGTTATTTTATACTAATAATTATTTTTTTTTATTTATAATAATAAATAAATAAAATACGAATAGATAAATAAAAAAAATAAGTACCATTTTTTTTAAATTAATTTTTTTTTTTTGGTAAATGAAGCTTAAAATTTCACCGTTCCAAAAATATATGGTATGACATAATATGATTGACAGCACTGGAGATATACGACTGCAACGACATCCAATGACAAAATACGAAAAGACTTTTTCGACTACCACAGTAGACGTAGCAACCCTGTCTTAATTGAAACATAATTCGAACATACAGGCATTATATCACAGAGAAGAATGAACTGCCCACAAACTAACAAACATATATACATATAAGCTTGATTCTAAAATTCTACGCAGCCGTCAGCAATTCGGGCAATTTTGGCCTTTAATCGTGGTCAACTGCCAATCACATCTGGAAAAAGAACGCTAAAAATTTGTGCCCAACATAAGCGAAGAATTCCGAGACGCAGAAGCGGCAAACACAAGCGTTTTATGTGTACTTTGTAGTCTTTCTTCTGGCTCACAGTGGGTAAACTTTCATTCGCCTCATTTCTACATGCGCTTCCAAAAAAAAAAAGTCGAAAGAGAAAGCAAAGATCATTACACACATTTTCAATACGGAAAGTGTTGTTTGTTGCTAGTTACTTGTGTTTGATACTTCTGGGCGTCACCACTACCGTTCCGTTCTGCCGTAATTCCTTTTGCCACTCGAGTTGTGCCTGGCAAACACTTGTGTAATTGTTGTTTTCCTTGCGGTTTGTTTAACCATTTTCGCTGGCTTGATTTCACTTGCGAAGTTTCAATTCGGAACTAACAAGCGAAAGTTTAATGAACGATTTCAAGTTTAAAACAAGTTTTCATTACCGCACCCCCATTGCCAACACACCCGCTGCCACAGTCCGCGGCAAGCAAGCAGTTTGCTGCCTCCGCAATTGCCACTGCTTGCCGCTGTTGCAACTCCGCTTTGTCTTGCTGCATTCGCTCATTGTCTGAAAAGGCTCTGCTTTTTATCTTTATCGTTGTTGTATTATTTCGCCGATTGTTGATGGCGCGGTTGTTGCTGTTCGGCTGTTGCTAGTATTGTTTCAGATATCTTTTTGCTTCTTGCCTTTTATCGTTTTAATAAATTTCCGCGCTATTTCTTTCGGTGCATTCCTGATTTTTCGCCTCTAACTTTTCTTTGCTAACTTTCTCCTTCCATTTATTTCGCTTTATTAATTTTGTTCTCGTTTTTTGTAGCAGAAGTTTTGCGGTGTCTGTGGGTCCATTTATCTCTTACCGCAGCCTCGCCGGTATGAAATGCATTGTGTTGAACATAAAAGCATCTTTTGATTTAAACCAAGTCGAAATTAAAAATAAATTAAGTATATTGAAAAAAGCAGCAATAAATTTGATTACACCATATGTAACGGGTGATTTTTTTGAGGTTAGGATTTTCATGCATTAGTATTTGACAGATCACGTGGGATTTCAGACATGGTGTCAAAGAGAAAGATGCTCAGTATGCTTTGACATTTCATCATGAATAGACTTACTAACGAGCAACGCTTGCAAATCATTGAATTTTATTACCAAAATCAGTGTTCGGTTCGAATTCGGTTTATCGACAAATTTTGTTCAGCGATGAGGCTCATTTCTGGTTGAATGGCTACGTAAATAAGCAAAATTGCCGCATTTGGGGTGAAGAGCAACCAGAAGCCGTTCAAGAACTGCCCATGCATCCCGAAAAATGCACTGTTTGGTGTGGTTTGTACGCTGGTGGAATCATTGGACCGTATTTTTTCAAAGATGCTGTTGGACGCAACGTTACGGTGAATGGCGATCGCTATCGTTCGATGCTAACAAACTTTTTGTTGCCAAAAATGGAAGAACTGAACTTGGTTGACATGTGGTTTCAACAAGATGGCGCTACATGCCACACAGCTCGCGATTCTATGGCCATTTTGAGGGAAAACTTCGGACAACAATTCATCTCAAGAAATGGACCCGTAAGTTGGCCACCAAGATCATGCGATTTAACGCCTTTAGACTATTTTTTGTGGGGCTACGTCAAGTCTAAAGTCTACAGAAATAAGCCAGCAACTATTCCAGCTTTGGAAGACAACATTTCCGAAGAAATTCGGGCTATTCCGGCCGAAATGCTCGAAAAAGTTGCCCAAAATTGGACTTTCCGAATGGACCACCTAAGACGCAGCCGCGGTCAACATTTAAATGAAATTATCTTCAAAAAGTAAATGTCATGAACCAATCTAACGTTTCAAATAAAGAACCGATGAGATTTTGCAAATTTTATGCGTTTTTTTTTTTAAAAAGTTATCAAGCTCTTAAAAAATCACCCTTTACATACGTGTAACTTTATGGCAACACCAATTGAAAGTCAAATTAGTCGTAAAGTTGGAAAGTAGTTGAATCTTTTGAATTCGTAATTTTTACCAGGTCATTGGTAGGGTGTTACAGTGGCGGGTCTCAAACCCAGCACAGCACCAGCACCCAAAAACTCCTTCTGTTTACAGTCGAGTTAATATTTACTAATCTCTATAACATTCCCGTTAATGAAATTTAAGATATATATAGACCTGTAACCGCCCAAAGTCAAGCCTTTTACTGTACGAAAGAAAATCTTGCTTGTAATAAATGCTTTAAATAATTTTGTAATTTAGTTTTCATTCAAATGTATTTAATTTTTACCAACACAGATCCTTGTTTCACAGGAGTAGCAAAGCAGCGAGACTAAATTGTTTGTGAAAATATTTGCACATTATTTTATCACCGAGCAAGAGCTCTGACAACCAGCCAGAGAGCTCAATTTTGCGCTTAGGTTAAGGAGACAGCCAGTAGAGGTAGTCAACGGTGCTGCCAGGTGTCAACGCCGTGCGTAGATTGTGAAGCAATATTTGCTTGCTGCCACATACTAAACCTGAACTTCCTTGCCAGCAACCTGATCAGAGTATCAAGTCTTCTGTTACCAAGAAGATTTCGGTTGCACTACCTTCGCAGCTACGCTTTCCGAAGAATGCTGTCACCTACTAGAAAGCTCCACTCCCCCCTTTGTTGCGCTTTAAGTAACGCACGTGCATTTGTGTTGACGCAGGTGTGTGTAGTTGTGTGGTTATAGCAGTTCAGCTGCACTGGGTGTGCCCCTGCACCTTTTGTGAGATAACAAACATGGCCTCAAAGTCATCGCGTTAATGTGTTCTGAAGTGCATGGCAACGATGAGGCCATGACTGGGAAGCGAAAGTGACAGCAAAGAGAGAGATAGAGAGAGGGAATTAGAGCATGCTCTTCCGCTTCTTCTGCGAAGGTCCCTCCGTTTGGGACATGCATGAGGATGCATATATCCTGCCGCAGGACCTTACAATATTTACTTTCATCGGTTCTGCTTGACTGCGTCGCAACCAAGGATAACAGAGTGAGTTCGCATGCATACACATATATGTATATATGTATGCGTTCATGCACGAACGTGTGTGTGCGTCATATGTGCATGCATAGTGTTGCGTTAAACAGCCAATGCAGGGGGGAGAGCACAGTAGCGCATTAACCAAGTCACCGGCGACAAGTGGGCGCCACTTTAAATCTGCAAACATCAGCCCCCGTATTTCAACATAAGCCAGTACTCAATGAGCAAATGTAGATTTACTGCATATGTGTATGTAAATATGTGGCGCTATGGCATAATGCCCCAGTGGATCTCCGTTACACCCATTGACTTGTATTCATTAGCCTTTGTCCAAATGCACACATACATACACACACGTAATTTAGACGCTTGCCTATACCGTTTGTGCCTTGTTTAATTTTCTGGCTGCTTAATTTCATTGTGTGCCTAATCGCCTATCTTCCACTGTCTCTTTCCCACTTGTTGTCATTACGCTACCATCACACGCTCTCTCACTCTCTATCTGCAACTGTGCCACCTTCACTGTTCGGCCATCTATCAAAGCTCGTAATGAAGTCCCTTCACGCACCCGCACACAATCTCTCGCCGAGAGAGCTTGCAGACACATGTAAAAATGCCACACTCAGCTTACCAGCTTACCGTTTAGACGCAGCTCTTCTCGCTTGTAACATACAGCCGCAGTTTGGCGAGCGTCAGCGCAATTTATATGACCCATAAACGATGCATTAATTGACTTTTGTTGGCAAGAATCATTTGCTTAAAGCAGGGATCAGCTATGCAAGGGTCGAGGTCGAATTAGTTCAAATCGAGAACGTTTGTAAATCGCAAATTATTTGCTCAGCTGGAGGCTGAATTCATGCCCTGCCAATCCAAGCGCGTATGTAGAACTCTCACACAGCTGCACACATGCACAGAGGACGGATAAAGGGTGATGCATTTCGAAGTTTCCTAAAAACACTTCAAATTTAATGGGGAATGGTTATTACCATTCGAAAGGTAAATTTTTTTGGCATTTATCTTTTGAAGATCATCTTGTTCAACTGTTGGCCGCGGCGACGTCTCAGATGGTCCATCCGTTGAGTCCAATTTTCTATGACTCGTTCGAGCATTTCAACTGGTGATTGGCGAATGACATGCGTGATGTTTTGCTCCAAGGCCTGAATTGAAGCGGAATTGTCCGCATAGACTTTAGACTTTACTTATCTTTACAGAAAAAAGTCTAACGGTGTGATATGCCACGATCTTGGTGGCCAATCGACCGGCCCAAAACGTGAAAATATCTGCTCACCGAAGTGTTCTCGCAATATATCCATTGATTGATGCGATGTGTGGGAAGTGACCCCGTCTTGTTGAAACCAAATCTCGGCGAGATCACAAGCTTCACTTTCAGGTATCAAATAGCCAATTATCAGTGCGCGATAACGGTATCCATTGACAGTTACGTTCACACCGGCATCAGTTGTGAAGAAATATGAATCGACGGCCCACAAACTGCACTAAACCCTTATTTTTTCTGGTTAAAACGGCAGCTCTTGAACCTCTTCAGGTTGCTCTTCGTCGCGAATGCGGCAATTTTGCTTGTTTACGTATCCATTGAGCAAGAAATGAGCTTTATCGGATCTACTTGGAACGTACTCATAGTTACTGTATTTTGTACGCTCTCAATTTAAGACCTGGACGTAAAATGCGCGCGTGTTATTGAATGTTTTAGCGAGAACTTAAAAATGTCTTTAAACTTTTAGAAAACCAACCGTAGACGACACTAAATGTATGTTTAGTTAGAATTTGAATACTTCTCTGGCAAGTAAATGCGTTGACATCAGAATTTTCTGCAATAAGAAAGAAGAACGAATGACACGACAGAAAATTACTCGCTCAAAGAAGCAGCAGCAAATTTCCACTACTAGTTCCAAAGTTTACACAATACTTTTGGGGAGCATATACTCTTCGAAAGTCAAAAGAGCAAATTCAAGCAAAGCAACCAATTTGTCAGCGGATGTCGCCTATTCGGGCGCTACAGAAAATATGGGTGCTTATGAATAAGCTTGTCTTGCAGCAAAATCAGTCACTTTCTTTCGCTTAAAAACCGAAAATATAAAGTGGATCTAGACCCCTATGGGGAGGGGGTTCTTGAATCAGTTCAGTTTTAAGATATACTTATAATGATGCAATAATAGATTAAAATCGGGAACTGTCAAAAAGACAAACTTAAATTATTCAAAACCAAAAATTATTCGAAATTACATATTTAAACAAAATTACTAAATTCTAAATTCATTCACGTTCATTTAAAAATGTTACATCCACTTTAAAAGCAACACGAAGCTCTTCCTGCAAAGCGCCCTACTTCTGCGAGCAGTTCAATTTCTTGCGAGGTGCGTCGTGCAAGCCGTTACTCGTCGTTGCGCTGAAAAGCTGTTGGCATTTGGCACTTCTGCACTACCATCCTTACCTCCCCCAGCTATTCAACTGTTTTACATCCGGTCAGGCTGAGTCAACAATTTCATCAGTCGAGCGCAAATTTAAGAGTCAGGGCATGCCTCACACACACACGCACACACAAACACGAAAGCGTGCCTCATATTGAAGAGTAGCAAATCCAATATTTATACATTAAAGCACACGCACGCTTGTGCAGCTGTGTGTATGTAACAATCGACTCGAAGTGGGTGCGTCACTGCCACCCCACCCCAAGTGACTGGGCTGTGAGCATGCGAAAATGCTGGTGACTGGATTGATGTCGACCGATAGCTCTTCAAGGCTGCTGTGTCCGCTCGTTTTACGCTACCATTTTATTGTAGTTTTTTCTCTTTCGTCGTTGCCTCACACACGGGCAAACTTTGTTAAATGTTCGAGTATGTTCACAAACAAACTGTTATTGGATGGTGTTAGGTCAGCCAGTTCATCACGAAGTTCGTGTCGTGGCCAAAGTTTATTTTCAATTTTATTTTTCTACTCTGAACGTTACGTTGGTCTGTCGTACTCTTCCACTCATACGCTTCGTCGCCCCTGTTGCCGGCGGCGGTACACTTAACCGGCACTCACTTCATTGTTGTTGGTCTTGTGTTAGGGATTATGGCGCACCGGAGCCTTGAACATAGCCTCAGCATTCCACTTTATCGCTCAGCATATTGCAAGTTTTGAATTGGCTCTCCTCATGCGTGCTGGGTTTTCAATTTCTCGTCTATTCTGAATTTCTAAAATTTCCCTTCTTTTGCATATTTTGCATTATATTCCGTTTTGTTTATTGTGTTCAAGTTTTGTTACTTTATCTGGCGATAAAAAATATATTTTGACTACACTTCTTAACAAACTGTGCCGCTGATCACGCGCCTTAGACATCCACAGACACAAATTGCTATGTCCGATAGAATTCTTAAGCTTCAAGCATTAGTTATCGAATTTCAGTTGGAAAGGGTGTTAAATTTGGGAGCATGGGCTTCACAGTTTCCTTGGCAAGATAGGTAATAATTTAGCTGAGTTTGTCGGCCCGTATATGCAGATTGGTGGTCTGACTTCGTTCAGTAATCAAGAGTCCGCACTATGAGTAGCCGGATCACCTCTCATGAAGTAAATACCTCAAATTCATCTTCCACTACGAAAAAATCTCGCATAAACACCTTATCATTTGGAATACGCTCCATTAGTCGTAGCTTCCACTATTTGTGGACCAAAAAATATTTGGTAGTCGAAAACTCTTTTCGTATTTCTAATTAAATTTTAACATATTTTTTTCTCATTTATTATGAACTTTAATGAACCATAATATACCACTTTGGTCGACCACTTTTTCCCATTTTTCCGCTAGAGACATTCCATTCCATCAGTGTAAATCTTTTCTGATTTCTCGACGAAAAACTGCAACAAGTAATTTTCATAGGCTTCTCTTGAAGTCAACTTTACTCCAGAGTAGAGTTCTGCATTGACCGAAACAAACGGTAGTCCGATGGTGCAAGGTTAGTGCTTTTATCACAACTTCCTAGCCAAGCTCTCCCAGTTTTTGCCGAGTCATAAAAAGTGTGTTTGGTCTAAGAAAACGAAAACCTTTCTGTTGATGAGGTCTGGCGTTTTTTTCCATTGCTTGCTTCAATTTCATGAACTGTTGACAGTACAATGCAGAATCAATCTTTCGACCAGGCTGGAGCAGCTCATAGTGGATGATTTCTTTCCAATCTCACCAAACACTCAGCATAATCTTTCGAGGCGTCAACCCTGGCTTTGCGACCATTTGTTGAGCTTCACCACGCTTGGATCATGATCTGTTTCACGCATTATTGTCGTGTTTGATCCACTTTCCGCCTCCTGTTACCATTCGCTTCAGAAATGGTTCGATTTCATTTTGTTTCAGCAAAGAATCGCAGATGTTAATTCGGTCCATTAAATTGTTCAAAGACAATTCAAGTGGTTCCCAAACATCGAGCTTCTTTTTGTAGCCAGCCTCTTTTAAATGATTCAAAACCGTTTGATGATGGATGTTAAGTTCCTTAGCGATGTCATGGCTGCTTACGTGACGGTCCTGGTCAATCTTTTCCATAATTTCATCGACTTTTTCAACGATAGGTTGACCAGAGCGAGGTGCATCTTTCACATTGAAATTTCCACAACGAAAGCGAGCGAACCATTGTTCCTTCTAATTCCGAAAACATTCAAGAACTGCCTTCGTTAGCACTCGAGCAAAAGAAAAATCTTAACTGAAGTGCGAATAAATTAATTTAGGAGTCTCGACACGGTCACACCGCGTTAAAGCGGAAAACGGAATCGCGCGCTTAAAGCGCAGGATAGGCTCGAACGGCACAGAAGTGCCGAATAAGCCCGGACTAAGAAGGAAAGCAATATTTGTGTTTGTGCGGTACTTGTAATAATCAACAGCACAGAAGAGCAACTCAATACAAAAGCAGCAAGAGCAATTGTCGCGTTGCCTCCAACTCCTCTCCGGCACACACAATAGGCAATAGGCGTGCAACGAAAACAAGCACAATCGCCAAGTACACCAAAACAGTGGGCGCGGACGAGCTCATCGCCGTTGGGGCGCTGGCAATCATTGTAATTTCGCCGGGAAATTGTTTTCACTTATCACTTTATGTCTGTGTGTGTTGGTGTGTGCGGGCGCGTCAACATTTACATCATTTCTGTTTTATGCGAGCCAAATAACAACGAAAACAAAATCAAGTGGGCTTTTATGCGGCGGCGGAAGCGCTGCCAGCCGAAGGTGGAGCCTGAAGTGGCGGAAGAATATTTAGCCACTGCGCTGCGCCACGCTCGAACACCTCATTCGTCGTGCCTAATTTCGAATGCGAATGAATTGACTGCCAGCGAAGGCATGCGAAAACGGAGGCGGAAAACTTTCGCTTTTTATGCTTCCATTGCGCCTTAAGAGCCTTGACGGCGAATGGTGGACCAGCAAGGTTTCGTGCGCCCAACAGAGGAAATGAAGACGAAACCTGATTTTATCACAGCCACTGGAAATAGCAGCACAGGCCTAACAGAGGCCAAATGGTGAACAAAAACAAATGCGATAAGAAATGAAAACATAAAACAAATGCCGCTTCAAATTTTAATGTTTTGTAAGCTAAGCGCTCTCGCAGCCCCCCACCGCGCTCGCATGGTTAGCATTTGCACGGCCCGCTTGGGTGCACGTACAGCCGAAAATCGTTTATCATAGCAGCATTTCAGGCGTATAAGCCGAGCTAAGCATATGTATGTATGTGCGCATGCATATAAATACATTTATATAACAATTTAATATTAGACGAACTGATGCCGTTGATTTGGCCGTTATTCTTTGTCACGGTGCAAGTATTGTGTGCGCGTACAAGCGCGTACAGTAGCGTGCAAACACTTGGCTTGGTGCATTCTCTAACTACATACGGGGTGTTTGTGAGCTCCTTGGTCTTTAATTTTTCGGTTTACTTTCCCGAAATCGATAAAAATCTCACGATCTTCGAAAAGTTGCTCACCAAGCCAGCCTGACTTCGAAGTCTTCTTGAACTCGAAATATTGGAAAATTTTGAGCTTGTTTGAGTTATTTATGCTGAGTATGCTAGAGCTTTGCTCACGAGTGTTTATGCCTTAATGTATACTTAGCCGAACTATGCGCCGCTGTCGGTGGTCGCTTGTCTTTGCGGTGTGCTTTCGTTGTCGCTGTTTGGCATTGATGGTGATTTTCGTTTATGGGCTTGTTTTAATTTCGTTCGCAATTGAAAGCACTTCCCGGTTGACTTAACGTAAGATTAATTATGCTGACTGCGTTGATTTGCGCCCACGCAGGCTCCGCGTTTGCCTCGCACTGGAAACCAACCGCACTTGGCCTTGCTTGCAGGCCTTGGCTTTTGGCAAAGATACAGCAGCAATTCTTAAAGAGTAGATTATTTATTTTGCATGCAATATTTGGGCCACATAGGCTATATTAAATTGACATAACGCTGCTGATGTACAGCCCGCATTCGAAGGTAATAATTTTCGAATAATTTGTTGATAATCACCATTCGGTGGTTATCAGTTTTTATAAATTTAACATAGGACTCTGGACTCTTCATGGGTCTCCTGAGAACTAAAGTTTTCACCAATAAGTAGATATGTAGCAGCATAATCGCTGTGTGCTCCTCCTCGTGCGTCGTGCCGTCATATTGTCAGGAGAATGCCACTCAGTGACATTATTAGTTGATGTTGCAAGATTTCGCTTTCGCACGAACCAAGGAAGTGTAGCAATATTTATGCTAAAATGATGACATCTCGCGCACAGCTGTGCGCTTACTACATGACTAACTGCACACACACGTTGCACACTTGTGTAAGTGGCCTTGATGTGGTAGATAACCAGACGTGAATTTCGCAGGGAGGGCATTCGCTTTTGACAAGTTGGCTTCTTGCGAAACCACATTGTAAGTCATATTACAAAATATAGCAATGTGAGCTCTAATGTTCGACAGCGCTAACACACACACATACGCAAAGATATGTTTGCGGCACAAAACAGCAGTGAATCGCGGCAAACTGTCGCATCAACTACAATACCAACAACAATAAGAGCAACCTACATATACTTGGCGTGAAAGACGCAAGAAGGCGCTTGGAGCAAACTATGTCACCCTGTATATACATATGTATATGCCAACAGTCGCATATGAGTACCGTTGCTTTTAGATTGGTTTGAACGGCACAGTGCAACATATCAAAGCAACTATGAAGTACGCCAAAAAAATTAAATAAATATATTGTCGCCGAGCGACACACGTCTGCGAGCGCGAATGGCGACCGTACGTGCAACGGATGCGCCTGCAACAACTGCTTACATAACGCGCACACTTACATAACGGAACATGTTTTGTCGTAGTCGGTGTGCCACTAAAGGACTGAAAGCTGCCACTTTTGTGGCAAAACACAAGCGACTTTTTATAACTACTTACACATCCCCAGCCATGTATGATACACCAGCAAATACACACACACCCTCACTCTTGTTTACACATATATCCAATATGTACGCTTTGTTCTCGACTGCTATATTTTCTTTTTTTCTGAATGCAATTTCAGGCAGACGGCCCCACCCTGGGAGCCAATGCGCTTCGTAATAATTCTGTGTGCCTCTTCGTTTATGCCACAAACTGGTGCCGTTTAAGTGCTAGTTCCAGGTTACAGAATGTGTAGATGTGGTCGAGTATGCAAACCAGTACATGTATAATTATATTATACGATCAATGTGCTGCACCGGTGAGCATGATTAGCCTATTCGCCTTCGATCAGCAAAGTCAGAGCCAATTCTACCAGGGTTGGCTAGTATAATTACTCTAAAGCCTTTCCAGTTGAGTTGTAGGAGCGGCTACCCACAGGGTGTAGTTCTATACCCCCTACTAAGGATGCTAGTAGTAGATGATTTCCTCAAGTTGCTCACTAACAATGGGATTCGATATCAGGGGTATGCCGATGACATTGTTATAATGCGCAAAGAAAATTTGAGAACACTTTCTGCGACATAGTTCAAAGGGGGCTTAAGTGTAGTAAAAGGGGTGGTGCAATACGGTAGGGTTATAATGCAAACCGTCCAAACCAACCGTTGTCCCTTTTACAAAGCGAAGCTCTCTTCTGAGCTTGAGGCCCCTAACAATCGGTGGCAGGGAGTTGAAGGTGTTTAAAGGGCTCAAATTCTCTAGCCTCACATTATAATCAATCTATACCATGATCGTAACACCTATTGTCACTTATGGAGCGGTTGCTTGGGCATCTAAGGCGAGGCAGTCTTCGATAGGCCTTCAACCAACGAAGCTGCAAAGGCTCACCTGTGTCTGCGCCCACAGACAGGGATAATGCCCACTTAAAAATTACTCTCCGCTGTAAGGCAGATTGGAACGATTCCACACTCGACCTATCTTTGCGACTGAGATGCAGCACCATCCAGTGGTACTCTGTCCCACAGCATATCAAATTATCCATACCAATGGGACGTTTTCCGAGCACCTTTCAAGCAGAAGTTTTTGCTAAAAGTCAGTGTGCAGATAATAATATCCCCCGCAACTATCGCAACCTGCGTATCGCTATACTTAGCAAGCCACTTCTGGGAGGGTACAACCCTGTAAGGTTTAAGGAAATGATCAACCTACCCCGATATAAAGTCTCCGTCCGTGTCCTTGTCGCGCTCTATACAGTGCACTGCAGGCTCAGGAAGCACTTGTTCAACATGAGCATAGTCTCTTCCTCAAACTTCCTGGATTTCGAAATAGAACAGGAAAGTCCAGAAGACTTGATTATAGATTGCCCAGCAATTTGCAGAAGTAGGCTCAATGCCCCAAGTTCCATCTACATGTGCAGTGATCACATCACCTCAGTCGCGCCCAGCAGGCTCTTGTAATTGTTCAGGATGCTCGACCTCTGTGACCACATGTGATATAAAGGAGGCTACAATATACCATGGGTCGCAGAACATAGCCTCAATTTTCCTATCGATCTATCTATCTCAAATCGTTGAAAGTTTCTGGAAGCGCTTTTATTTTGCAGAAAGCTTCTTAAAATAATAATTAAATTCCTTTAAAGTGCAAATACTTAGTACAGAGAGCTCTTAAATGTGTACCTTTTTTCTTCACCATTAAAGTTTAAAAGAAAAGCAGAGCAGGCAATTCATATAGCCTATTTTTGTATTTATAGATAAAGAAAAGGTATATATTTGCATTACTGGCATTACAAGTTGTCAAAGGTCGAACGTCAATATAAAAAGCAAAGCCAATCAAAATTTTCCGCTAGCCGCTGGCACTAACGTTAGTAACCAAAGTAATATTCTAATAGCTGACGCAATACATACATTCCCACACATACACACAACCCCTCTTCCACCAGGTTTTATGAGCCGGTTTCCATCCTGTGTATGTGAATACTGATATCGGTTGTGCTCGTATTTGTGTTACCTTTTATGGACTTTTGTTAAAAGAGAACAGCACAATAACAACAACAATTTGTAGATGCAAAATGAACAGAAAGCCCACATTCAGGAACCCATTGCAGGCTCAACAAACAATAATGCAAACCGGTGTGGAAATATGAAAATAACTAAAGGGAACACATAAGAACGAAGTGGTCGAATTACACACCGTTACACACGTCGCAATTAAGGAACAATATGCATGAAATGGAAAATGGGAAAATAAATGACCAGTAATTCCACATTTTCATGCTCAAAAGCTAAATCACACATCCCTCACTGCTCGCCCGACCAGCGTGAGTTGCTTCACTACAAATATGCCGTTAGTCATATGCATGTGTTAATGATTTTCACATTCTGAAATGCTTGGCTTTAATATGCTTGAATTAGCAACACAATACAAATGAATCTTCATTCCGAAAGACCAAAAAGAGTCTGCGAATTATTTTATTCGTCTTTTCTCTTTTGGAGCAAAAACTAGTAATTATTTGATGACAACCATTACAGAATGCCTGAACACAAAAATGGTAAACTCCTTAAGTTTTTATTATAATGGATAAAGGATCAAAAGTTCATATAGACTCTAAAAGTGTAACCAAAATAAATCTTAAATATAATGAATGAAGATGTCGTTCAAGAAGCAAGAATCAGTTCTATGGAAAATGGGAAACAAGGCAGCTGTAGGAAGGGAACAATTATGAATATACTAACTGTAACTCAGCTTTTACTTTCATAATGCTAAAATATTTTCGCTCGCCACTTAACCAAAAAACTCCAATGATAGCGAATATTTCACTTATGGATCACCAAGTTTTTTTTTCCAGTTTTTCAAAGTTTTAAATAGGGATCCTACAAATCTATGCAGATAGAGACCGCAAGCGACGCCTTATTTTTTCCCGCTCTTCTAACATTTCTCTTTAGTAAGGTTTGCCATTTCATTACGGAAAAATATACGATCCAAAAACGATTAGAAATTAATCAAACTTACTTTCGAAATTCGGAGTCAGTGACCTCAACTTTAAGAGCGCTACGTCTAATTTATGATCGTCATAGGCATCCTGTCAGATCAACAATTGAGCGTCTAGTGGAAAAATTTTAATCCATAGGCACAGTAAAACTGCTCCCGTGCCAGTAACACAAAGTAGTGTCCGTAATGTCGAGAATATTGTTGCCTCTATAATTGAAGAAGACCCAAATCAGTCTCCCACACGTCGTTCTCATGCGTTGGGGATCTGTGACGTCGTTATGACGAATTTTGCGAAAAAATCTTGGTCTGAGCAGCAACTTGATAATTATCCCGGTTTTCATCGAAAAACCATCTTTGGGGATGAGGCTCATTTCTCGCTGAATGCCTCTACCATAGTTATCTACGGAACTCATAGGCTTCTTAACGTTTTGTTAAACTTCCATGTTCGATCTGATGCAAATGCCTAATATAAACATCCTCTTAGACCGGCACACCCTAACAAACTAATTAAGAAGGCAAAAGCACATGATTTATCTTGTTAATCGCTGCACGATTTTTCACTGCCCTTGATGAACTCAGATGGGTTCATTAACTTTGAATAAGTTGGCTCAAATGCTCGACCCTTTAATCCGAGTTTTGAAGGCTGCTTAAATGTAAATTTTTGTGCATTCATTTAGACTTTGAGGCATTAGTTGACTTGTCAAAACAAAATTATTTCGCAAAGCAGCAAAATATCGCATAGAGAAGGAAGGCGAGCCGAAGAAATCTGCTGAAGCGCAAAATCACATTCAAAAAATAAGGCAAACAAACTTACTCGCTCGTCTCTTGTTAAGTTGATCTTTTGTGTTGTGCGTTCCGCGTTTGTTTATCTGTCATCAACCACTTAAAACAACGGCAAAAAGAAAACAGAAATCAAAGAAAGGTGCCGAACAAGCCGAAGAGAGAGAAAGAGTAAAATGTATTTAAATTGCTGGAAAACTTTTTCTTTTCCGAAAGTCCGGCGAGTTTGCATTGGAAAGTAATGCAATGCTAATTTAAGACCGAAGACAAAGGCTGCACGCAAGAGGTCGTGCAATCACGCAGCCTCACACACACACCCCACACCTACTTGCGTGAGTATGGGCGTGTGTGTGCGCAGAACAAGCAGCAAAATTAGACTAGCAGACGGACAGACAGCAGCTTGTTAACAATTTCTTTCTATTACCGTGCTCTAGAATGTATGTTGCACGTTGTGTTGCAAGCTGCTCACGCCTGCCGCCCGGTCACGGCATCACGCTGCTGCCGCCATTGTTGTTGGCAGTGTAGTTGCTTTGTAGTCTGATGCTGTTCATGCGCTTAACCCGCTTTGGTATTTTAATTAAATTCCGGCTGCCTAAGTGATGAGTTAGGTGCACACTAAAGATACACCAACATCAACAACACAACTTTGCAAAAACAAAAGGCAAATGAAAAACGCCAGCAGCTGGCAGGCGCACGGACGGACGACCGAGTGGCGCGGCGGGAAGCGAGCACAGCAGGGCGCAACTAATGCAACATTGAAGTGCGACAGATAAACAGATGGACCATTGGATGGCCGGACATTTGAATGGATGGCTGAAGCGGCATACGAACTGAGATGTGTCTCTCAGGGCAAAAGGAGGGCGAGTCACAGATTTCAAGTGGCAACTTGCTTGTGTCTGTTTTTGTTGTTGCTTCATTTGAATGGGAATGGCGCAATGTGCCGCATTGTTGTTGTTGTTGCTACTACATTGCATACAAATTAGCAATGCAAAGGAGGTCAGCAGCAAGAAAAGGAAGCAAGACGTGAGACACAAGTGCAAACACAAGTGGCATCAAATTAGACGCTCGGCTACGAAGTTTAAAGCTTAAGTTGCTGTGGCTCGTATCCAAAAGCGAATGTCAACCACCTTTCCACCACCTGCATATTATAATATCAGACCGGTCTATTGCGTTTCCTGCGCAATGCTTATGGCCCCAAACAAGCCGCAACGGTTAGTTTATCACAATGAAAGATGCGAGCCCATTTGCCGCTCCGCTAAATTAAAGTTGAGAAACACGAGTGGGTGCAGCACGAACTCCAATTTTTCGGAGTCGAATTACTAGCAGACACAAAATCTCGCTAAACAGTCGACACCGCACAGAAAGAGTGCTAAAATGCGAGGAGCTTCGGATAAGCGAGTTGACAGCGGTAATAAACCGTAACATAATCCCCTAAAAAAGGGACAAAAATGAGCCGCTGTCTCACCGCTTCAGTGAAATGTGAACCCTTAAAGCGCCTAATTAGCACAGAGGAGCGCAGAGCAGCGATTTTGGTGAGGAAAGGTTTTTGCTCCGAAAACACAGTGATGTCGAATTAAACTAATGCCTACTCAACTTGACGCAAGTTTCCTAAGGGAGTTGAAACATTGCTGTTATAATATGACGTCAACGAACTCGGCTAAGTCCTCAGTGATTTCATGTTTCCTATTTGCGATGGTTTGCATAACAACAACATAAAAGTGGACCATGACAACTTTCAATAAATGAAAATCCATTTTCCTAATCAAAACTCGAACACAAATGATCGCTTGTGATTTTCTGATTTGTTTGTAAAAATATCTTCCTCTCATGTTAATTTAGTTGGCATATGCCTCACACTGAACACCGAACGGATGTTTCCTGGTCCCTGTGGGCAAGTGCTGCAAGACAGACGTAATGCCCATTCAACTTCATGCAATAACAGAACAGAACACACTAATACGTGCCCATATTTGTTTGCAAACAACAACCGTTACACATGCACTGCGGTGACCCCATACCTTCACACAGGCAGACAAGTGCCATGGAGGTCACTTGTTAATAACATAATCTACTTTAAGTGCGCTGTATTACAAAATGTATACAAGGGTAAGCGGCACGAGCTGCACTGGTCTCGGGGCCTCGGCGCATGCACGCACACACGCCCATTGGCCGAGCGCAGCAACAAAGGCCGCATTCGAAGACGCATCGGTGGTCAGTAACCTTTCGCCACCAGGTGGGCAATTGGCCAAAATAAATATCTACGAGCAGGAAGTTTGTTGCAAAATTTTAGTTTATCTTTCGCCTGCATAGTGGCGGGCACGGTGGAAGAGGGGCAGCGGGCTTTATTTATTTGGCACACCCGGCAAAATGAAACCAAATATATTTTTCCCAGCACCTTTGTTTATGCATTTTCTGCTCTTTATTTGCCGCTCCGTGTGCATGTTGCACATGTTTTAAACCACTTTAATCCTTTTTAAGCCGCAAGAGTGGAAAATACAATTCTGAGCTGGCGTAAACCACACCAATGTCACTATTAGGCCCCCGCACAGAGCACATTCTACCGCCACACCACATATTAATATGTTGCAACAAAAAGAAGTGCTTCAATATATGTTTAGTACATGCATATATATATATATTTATGTATAAGTATATTTTTTGCAGAGTATATCATTCACTGTATATACTAGACAATTTGTATATAACAAGTTTTAGTGCAGGAGAGCTTGGTATCGATTTTAATACCAGCAATTTGATAACTGTGAGGACTTACACATAGCTGCCCGACTCTCTCAACTGAGCACACTTAAAGGCATATCTTGCTCAACTACTCTCTACTCGTTCTAAAATACTTACTTCAAAAACTAATTCAAATACACGGCTGCTTCAAAAATATTGTTATTTAAATTGATACAGATACACTTGTACATACATAAAGAATTTATGAATTGCCTATAAATAAGTTTAATATTTAAAACTTTAAAGACGCATTTTTACAAAAATATTTACATTATGACAAAAACGCACCCAGCAATCATAGCCAAAATACAGGATATGGTTTTGGAAGATGGTCGATTGTTTGAGCGAGATTTAGTTGAGGCTCTACACATCTCATTAGGCAGTGGGAGCCAGTGGGGACTTAAAGTGAAATTATGGGTTTCAGAAAGCTGTGGGCACAAAGGGTGCCGCATTCGATAACAACAAAAACACATAGTCGTATACGACTTTCTAATGGTTTTAAAAAGGATAAAACGGATTTTGTGCGTCGATTCTTCACTATGTATGAGACTTGGGTCTATCACCATCATCCTGAATCAAAACAAGAAGTTAAAGAGTGGTGTGAACCTGGTTGTTCGGCTTCGAAACGAGTTCGTGTCCGAAAATCAGCCAAGAAGGTTGTGGTATCAGTTTTTTGGGATGCGAGAGGAATTTTGTTTGTGGATTACTTGCAAACTGGTAAAACAATTAATTCTGAATATTATTTCAACCTGTCGAACCAATTGAAGGAAAAAATTCGTGAAAAAATACCCGGTTTGCAGAAGCAAAAAAATGCCTTTTCATCAGGACAATGCATCGTGTCACAGACAATGTCTAAAATCCATGAATTAAAGTTTTAATTGTTGGAGTATCCACCGTATTTACCAGATTTGGCCCCCAGCGACTTCCGTTTGCTTCCAGAACTCAATAAATTTACGTATGAAAAGCGTTTTTCATCAAATGAAGAGGTCATAACGGCTGATGACGCGTATTTTGCAGACCTTCCGGATTCTCACTTCAGGGATGGGACCAATGAAATTTGTGTTCGTGTAACACAAGAATAGTTCGCCCGCTTCCGTTCTGGAAATTTCGATTTACACTGAAGGAATAATGTCTTTAGCGAAAAAATGAGAAAATGATACATATTTGTTTATTTATTTATTATTATAAATATAAAAAAAAAAGTTAAAATTTTATATGGTCAAGAGATCGTTGAAGATATGCCTCGTTCTGAATGAGTTCCACGGCTTCAAGTAAAGAAAATATTAAAAAAAAATAAAGGATATAGTCCATTCGAACGATTTGGTAGATATTCTGGTTATGAAACGAGATCTAGACTCGTGCCGATAAAGCTGAATTTTTTTTCAAAAAGAGTACCGTAAATAAGTCTTTTTGCAAATGCTTGATCGTGTGAAGTCTGATCCCACAAACAAGGATAGCATTATAACTAACGATGATATATAAGTTTGTGAGTTTGACATTCAAAAAGTCAACAATTATCGGAATGTTGGGGAAAAAACGAGCCGAAACCACGAAACACACGCAAAGCCGCTCAAAAATCAAGGTGAATCTCATTGTTTTTTCAATATTCGTGGTTTGGTGCATCATGAAATTGTTCCGGAGAGACAGATGTCCAATAAGGAGTTTTTTTGGACGTTTTGAGATGTTTGCGTGAGAACATCCTTCGAAAACGGTCAGATTTGGCTCCATGTGATTTTTTCTTGTTTCCCAAACTGAATTTGCCGCTCCCTGGAACCCGTTTTCAGTTGATCGAAGAGATAAAATAAAATTCTCTGAAGGAGCTGAAGGCCATCCCAAACAGTGCTTCTGAAAAGTGTTTCGAGGACTGGAAAACTCGTTGGCATAAGGGTATTACATCTGGTCGGGATTTACTTGAAGTCGGTAAAATAAATATTGATGGACAATTAAAAAATTTACGTTTTATTTACAATTTCCGGGTACCTTTTTTCACAAATACCAACAGTATTCTAAAACCCGTATTTCGTGTTCACAAAGCTTTGTCAAAATGAGGCATAAATTAGCCTTCAAAATTCCAAAGATATTTCCGTCGGAAGTTGGCTTTGGCTCAGAAAGAAAAGGATAATATAGCAAAAGTCAGATCACTTTTTCCTCAATTATTCGTATTAAAAGTACCCAAACTACAAAGAAAATCTTTCCACCCCTGGTAATGCACGCCCGAGCATGTAATAAGTTTAAGAGCATGCTACAACCGCAGAAAGAAAACAAAAGCACGAACAGTTACAACATAAACGGAGCTAATCTTACACACATACGTATATGAAGTAAGAATTTGTATAAAGAAGCGATACAAATCCACATAAAATACAAAAGCTGCTGGGCATGTTGGCAATAGTTAAATTTGCGCAGAACTTTTTACTAACTGCAGCCAAGTGTGGCAGTGATTAAGAGCAATTTTTCCAGCGGTCAAACAAGCACATTTTAGCCAACCCTTCCCCAACCTGCCCTCAGTGCGCCTGTGGAAAACGGCATAAGTAGATTTGCAGTTTATGTTTATCTCATTTAAATAATTTACTCGCTTCTCCCATTTTGGCGGTTGACTTAATTCCAGTGTGGCGAGACAAGCCACATTTACACATATTCCTGCATACCCCTGCATACTCAACCACGGCCGGAGAAGAATAAGAACACTGTCTGCTAAAAAGCTCAAAAAAAGGTGTTTGTGCACTTGTATAACTGTATTTATATAAATGTATACAACAAAGGTAAAGTGGCTTTTGAGAAAAGTTCGCAGTTGAGAGCAAATCCCGGCGAATGTGAACCGAAATGGGATCAAATTTACATAAATAGATTAAAGAGTCCCTGCAGTAGTGTGGCTGCAAGGGGCGGCAAAGTGTGCGCACATAAATAAATAAAGGATAAAGGGAATGCTGTCCGCAAGGGAACGCGAGTAATGGGCCTAGTTAAACAACTGGCGCCGCGGTTGAGTACAAACTAGCTTAATAAGCTTTCAGAGGACAACCATTTAAGCCAACACACATAGCTACTTATTTAGTGTCACTCGGGCTGACACCAAAATGCGCAGGAAAAGTAATCTATTTCATTTCTATCTCTCTTTAGACCGTGAATTGTTTTATTGTAAAGACTAATGCAGAAGTTGCAAAACTGTCGATTATTTTGAATTTCTCTGAATAGTTTTAATTTTTTCATCTAAGATTCCGAAGAGGTACTCATTCATCTTTCCTAATATATGTACCATATATATTAACTTTTAAAATTCAGTAGTCTAATCGTTATTGTTCTATTTCGATTACCAGTTTCGCGCCACATTCTATTGGCCTCCCAGGTATCGCTCCACATTATTCTTCTTCATTGGCGTAAACACCGGTTACGCGGTTATAGCCGGGTTAACAACAGCGCGCCAGTCGTTTTTTCTTTTCGCAAGGTGGCGCCAATTGGAGATTCCAAACGAATCTAGGTCCTTCTCCACCTGGTCCTTCCAACGGAGTGGAGGTCTTCCTCTTCCTCTGCTTCCCTCGGCGGGTACTGAATCGAAAACATTAAAAGCTGGAATGTTCGCTTCCCTCTAGACAAAATGACCTAAGCTGCGCAGACGCTGTCTCTTAATACGCTGTACTATGTCAATGCCGTCGTATAACTAGTATAGCTCGTCGTTTCATCGACTGCAGTTTTCGCCCTTACAAAGCTCAAATTATGATCCAAATCTTCTGCAGAGCCTTCCTCTCGAAACCGTAGCTCCGACTTATCAAATGCTATCATTACCCATGTCTCAGAACCATATGACAGTACGGGGATGATGAGTGACTTGTAGAGTTTGGTCTTTAATCGTCCAGCATCAGTTCTTCGCTGCCGTATTTGAATAGCTCGGCTGACAATTCATCAACTCTCGCCGCTTTGTTGTTCTTCAAACTTGTATTTGCTATTCGAACTTCTTTATGGTCGGTCAATATTACGTCTGCTCCATCGTCATCGATTGTGAATCGGGTTCGCCTTCTCTTGACGTTATACTTTCTCTTCAATTCAGCAGGCTGGAGAAGTGTCCCCTCTAAAATTTCAGTATGCTCTGGGTATTAATCACCAGATCACTTTTGGGGGTTCTACAAGAGTATGATCCGGTCTTGAAACTTTCTCTCAGTCGCTGCATCTTTTATCAAACCGAAGAAGTCAATTTAATTGTAAAGCTTTCGTATTAGAGAGGAAAAGATCTAATAAGATAAAACATTCACTAAAATGGTACATAAAATCAATTTATTCAATATAATGTAGAGCACATGCCTCGATTTCCCACAATAATACACAAAGCACGCATTTCTGGACATTTTAGTATTTTTTAGCTCAGCTGACATTTAAAAGCAAGTGCTCTTTGCTCGTCATGCTCTGTTAAAGCTTTAAACGGCGGTGTGGTAAATTATTCCTACAAGGCCAAGTGCCGTTTATTCGCCTGCTGCTGCCACTTAAGGCTACACTTGGTTGCTTTTGTAGTTTTTATTGTTCCAAAGCCAGAGCACTTAAAGCAGAACATTGAACGTTTGCCTTTTACTTAATTCGACTACAATTCTGCAGTCGTTTGTGTGCAAATTAATAGTTTAACTTCTAAGTCGTCCTCAACCGCAACGGGCCGGGGTACAAGAGAGAAAGGGCAACGCCTTTTCGACACACAACTTACAAGGCTCGATATTAGATATGTGTGCGCGTGTGTCCATGAACATGGGATCTAGCACAGGCCTCTGTGCATATGTACATACCGACTTATATAACTCCATGACTTCCTTTGTCTTCTGTCTGTGTCTCATTGCCAGAGCTGATTTAATCTTAAATACTCTCGTGCATGTACTCGTACATCCATTTATATTTAAACAAGTTGACTTACCAGCCTGAGACGGTAGTTAGCCGGTATGCGGCGGCAGATTTGTATGTTCTTTTAAACTGTTGATGTTTAATTTTGAAATTAAAATGTTTCAGCGCGTGACACGAAGCTTAGCCTGTTAATTAGGTCTATTTAAGCTTTGTCATACACGCCTGCTGAACTGTTTGTATTCTGGCCGTACGAGTCGTGTGTGTGGTATTTGCTTATGTATTAAGGGAGCCCTAAATGGGTATTAAGTCGGTACTTATGTATTTTACTAGCACCTGTAATACCTGTAATGCTAATATACTTATTTGTTGGGCCACTTATTTGTCTCGGTGCTTCATTTAAAGTGACTGGATATTTAGTTCTAATGATATGTATTTTAGTCTTCCAATTAAAAGGTTTCTTGTAAGACTGATGATTCGAAAATAGATCTTATGAGTAAGTCAATGAAGAGGGTTAAAAGAAATTTATGAAAGCTTTTAAGTTTACTGTATAGAAATGGCAAACTAAGAGTATAGTAATTTTAACGCCTTCGCCACTGGAACGAGTATTTGTCCCAATCCAAGCTTTTGAGAAATGCTGGAGGCCATGACTATTTTAAGCATATTGTACTATCCCCCCCGCCATGGAAGCTAGTAGTAGATGACCTCCTTGAGTTGCTCACTAGCAATGGTATTCGTTGCTAGGGGTACGCCAATGACATTGACATAATGGCTCGAGGCAAATTTGAGAACACTCTCTGCAACATAGTTCGAAGGAGCTTAAGTCTAGTAAAGGGGTGGAGCAACACGGTAGAGCTAAATATCAACACAGCAAAAATCAACGATAGCAGCAGATAGAAAGAATGCTCCATGCCGACCTGCTTCTAGGAGAGTGAAACCTCTCAAGGTTTATGGAAACCATCCTCCTCCGAGGCAACTTCCGCCTCCTTGTCGCGCTCTACATGGGAAAATGCAGGAAGTACTTGTCCAACATGGGCATCGCATCTTGCGCAAACTGCCGGTTGGAACAGAAAACCCCAAAACAACTGATTCTGGATTGTCCAGCAATATCCAGAGGCATTCTAAAGACACTAGCTCCCATCTACGTAGACAGGAATCACATCACCTCCTTCGCGCACAGCAGGCTCCAGAAATTATTCAATATGCTGGACCTTGATGACCATATGTGATATAGGGTAGGGCACAATAGACCATAGGTCACAGTGCAAAACCTCAATCTTTACTATCTATCTATTATAACCATGACTATTGCCGCGAATTTCAAGGCACGATATGATGTAGCTTCTGGATTCAGGAGCTTTAGAAAGCTCTAACTTGTTCGCAGGTTTATTTTTCTTAAAAAGTGAACCTTTCTGCTGACCTTTGTAATTGGAAATATCGGCCGATACTGTGTATAGGATCGAGCTTGGAACTAATATATACATATACAATATTTACAAACATAACTTTAAAAAGTAGCTGTATCTTTTAAGACTTCACAAACTTAAAAAGTAAAATTTGTTTACAAATAATGTTACTTTCTGTTTCTACAGGTCTACATTGTGGGCCATATTCCACCCGGTTGGGATGAACGGCACATCGGTTTGCAGCAAAATGGCCGCACCACATTCACCGAAACGAATAATAAACGCTATCTGGAATTGGTGCGAAAGTATTCCTCAATCATCCAGGGGCAGTTCTTCGGCCATCTGCATTCCGACTCTTTTCGCATCATATACGATGACAATGGTGAGCTATACATACTTATATTTTCAAATTTGTACATCATATAGCTTAAGAGATAATTATAAGTAAACAGAAGTTGCATATTTGCATTTAACGGAATACTGCTACAACAAAATTACAATAACATCTATTATTTGCATTAAATTAGTTGCTTAGAAAAGCAATATCGAAAGGAAGTGCACACAAAGTACAGAAATCTGCCAGCTGTTCATTAATAGAAGCATGTCTGCCGCTCCTCCGACCGCGCAGTTGCATGAGCATTAATTTCTACGACTACGAAGTAGGAACTGCGAGGCATTGTTGTTGTTTTGTACGGAAAGCCAGTTTGGACCAAATCAATTGCTAAGCTTTGCGCAGACAATTGCATTTCCGCATTTCGATTGTTATGTTGCATCCGAACTGAATTTCGGCATTTTAAATTAAGCTAACAACAAGTAACAACTGGAATAGGCAGTTCAAAGGGTTAAAGCAGACAAGAAAAGACACGCATCAGCTGCTGCGCATGGAGACAGATGGGACTATATTTAAAAAATTAAATTAAATTTCATCAAAGAGTATACAATTTAAATTTTTAGCTGATAATCAGACATTCATTAAGAAGAAGAAGCTCACAGATTCCCATGGCAAACTGTCAGCAGCACGCTGGTTCCAGTAGCTCCTGGATTGACATCCACCCGAGTGCACCAACAAATAATGCTTTGTTAAAGCAAAACTGCAATGTGCTTAGCACCGGTGACATTTTCAAACGCACAAAACGATTTTTAACGGCTGAGAACCCCAAAGCCGTCAATTCAAAGCTCAGACCTGTAATTGTGGCGAAGATGGCAGTAGATGTATGTGCACCAAAACCAAACACAATAACTAATTTTACTAAATTGCTTGTATCAAACCTTCCTTAAGCAACACGTGAGGTAGAGATGAGGTACGAAGATAATTACTTTAATTAAAATGCCTTAAAAATTCATAAATTCCTACCAGAAAGCAAGTGAAATATGTTTGCCGCCTTTGGTTGGTCCATTCTTGTGGCCACATCCGCCCACACTGCGCTCTGCCGTTGATGGGTTCCTTGACCTCTGCACCAAATGAACATTCATTAATTAATACTTTTTGTGAGGCTTGCGAACAAAGCCGAAAAGTTATAGAATTCTCCAATAACAAGCATTTGAATACTGAACCTAAATAGAGCATGGCGTCTAAATGAGCATCTCTGCTCGCCAGTCAATACAAAATTGCATAGAAATTCACATGATTTCATGTTTTGTCTGTCCATTCTTCCGACTGTTATCTGGCATATTTGCATTCGGTTTTGTTGGCATTTCCTCAATCAATTATCGAAAAGCATGCGCACTACTACATAAGCAGTTGTTGTTAACTTCGGTTTGCCGCAAATGTTCAAACATTACAACAACGCTACAACAACAACTCTACAAACGACATACTAAGCATTTATGTTAATTAATCTGGTTATTTAAGTAACATTGACATGTGTTTGTCTGGCTTTACACGCACATACACACACACATACGCGCCTATTTGTACACGAACATGCGCAAATATTTAGTATAGCAAATAATTATGGTGATTTAAATAACAATATCATACAACTATTTGTGTGTGAAGCGTGTGAACTTGTGACCGAGCATAATAAATGGCCTTCGGTAGTCTCAAGCCATCCCTAACTCATTGCTGTTGGCATGAGCATGCCTCCACATCAGATCATAGCAACACGCTGTGGGATAGCAACGTCAAATATGAAAGTAGCTCAGGGAGCTGGAAGTCAGTTTGTCCGAATGTACCACAAGCCATACGGGCGATAATGCGATTGTCTTGCAAAAACAAAAAAGAAGACTAAATGAAGATAAACAACATTTACCGTTACAGACAGAAACAACAAAAATATATATGTAAGATCTGTGCTACAAGATTTATATGCTACCCTAATGCAATATGGGTCTTAAATCAACCAGCGAATTATATACGAAGTGTAGTTTATGTTTATTTACTATATAAATGAGTCGACATATAAATATATAACATACGTGTGTATATAACAACCACAAGTCCACAAAGACTTGGCGGCAAATACGGTTTGTCATATTTGTTGGCGCTTACAAGGCGCATGATGGATGTCCAGCCATAGAAGGCGACAAGAACAGAGCAAAAGCAATAAAAAAATATTAACAGAAACAGAGCGTCAAAAGAAAGGCAAAGAACTTTCAAACAGACTTCGAAGACAAACAACAAAAACAACAAAAACAACAAAAACAACAAAAAAAAACAAAAATATGTTGGCTGCCAGTTACTGTTGACAGTTTGTGCTCATCAAACAAACAGTTTTTTGCCCGTCACCTTCGTACGCGCCACACTCGGCACTCGGAGAGGAGGCTCGAAAACAATTTGCTTTAAAGTTTAAAGTTTTTCAATTACCACAAATAAATAACAAACAGAATTTATTACTTAATAAGTTTAAATTGTAAATATCATGAGCGCGGTGTTTAAAAGTTACCTCGCCAGCATTGAATGGGTCGGCGGGGCGTATGCGCAACCAAGTGTCACCGGGCTAAGTGCCAGCCAACAAAGTTTGAAATGATTTTATTTCTGCTGCTTCCGTCTTCCTTCCTACCGCTGTCGCTGCTGGGCGCTCTGTCACTGGGCGACGACCACTTTGCGGCGAAGACCTCCGGAATATGACACATGAATATTGCATACGAGTGATATTTGCATAAATGCTTGTGCCTTTTCGCTTTAAATTCAAACACACACACTCATGCGAGCAACAACAGCAGCGCAATTTAATATTATGTATTTATGTTTAGACAAATTAGAATATGCATGCATTTATTAATGCACAATTCACTCTATCACAGTGCCATCTGCGCTGGCTATGTGGATATGCCTGTGATTTACTCGCCAACTCGTCAGTGCTTGTCTGTAATCACGGTAATACAAGTATACTTATGTAATAAACTGTATGCTCATATTCTTCAATTCACTCAAACCAAGCGTACAGCTGCTGATAGCCAAGTGCAGTGACCTGGAAGACACATTCTTGATATTTGTGGTTGTCAAGAAGTTGTCATTTCGCAGCCAGCAAGCTAGCTGACTACAAGCAAAACACTTAGCACATCCTATCTACGACACACACACACATAAACGTACACATTGCAATACCCTGAGAAAGTTATGTCTTAATAAATGATAAATACCTGAAGCACTTTGCCTAAAACGTATTATGCAGCTGAGCATGAAATCTTTGCTTGGATATGCATAGCAAACCAGACTTACCGCACCAAGCTTCTCGTCTCCTCCTGCACGATTTTAAAACACCTTCTTGACTACTACTTTTACAGAACTCTAGTAGAAACCAAATACAAATAATGTTTGAGCTTTTCTTTAGTTTACTCAAAATAAAGTACTTTCAATGCGGCATCAGCTCTTTAATATTTAATAAAATATTAATATTTAATACAATATTAATTTAAATTTAATGGGCTTGCAAATGATGAATTTGAACGGCACTCTTACCCGATTCTGCTATGTTAATGGCGCGCACTTTCGAAACCGAAAAATGAACACGCTCTTGTAATTTCGAGTGGCCACACAATGCTCCATGGGCGTGTATCTGTATCAGTGAGCGCGCATATTTGCATTCACAAGTGCGCGCGACTGTCGAGTGAGAAGCGTAAATCCGTTGGCTAATTGTTTCCGCAATGAAACGTGCATAAAACCCTTTAATGTCGGCATAAAACAAACGCACAACCACCGCCATTGCACGCTCACCACACACACATGCAGCCTTATAAGCATGTATGTGTGTATGTGTGGTATGTGCCATGTGCATATGTCGGCAATAACATATTCATAATTCATTTTTCATTTGCCGGCGTACACACACTTAAGGCTCGGGGGAGTAAATGCAAATGAGGACCCCTCGGCATGCCGAGTGCTTCTGGAGTTTTAATGTTTTCCCTTATTGAATGTTATTTATGGCTAATTCGTGTTTATTTGTAAAGGCCAAAATGAGAACAACTGCTTAAAGGGTTAAGAGCATGAGAGAGAAAGTAAAAGAGACGGCTATGATAGGAGCCTTAAGGTTTCGGCATTCAAGCGAATTGAGCTCAGGAGGGGCCTGTGCCACAAATATTCCTGCAGGGTGGCTATCGCATACATACTTACTCACACATTTAGTTAAAAAGGAGACATATATAAGAAATTTATTTAATTTCGTCGTTTGTTCAATGAAGCAACACGTATGCGAAGGAAAAATTCATCTTCATCATGTATATGAGCCAACAACTGCCAGTATTTGGATGCGTAGGACTACTTAAATTTTGCTACTATAACCGATACATAACTTTTTTAATACTATAACTGATTTACATATAGCCGATATATAACTGGTATATAACCGGTTTCGTGAATACTTAGCGGCCTATTGGCCGTGTGTATGTGTGTTATGTGTATATAACTCTTTTAATACTATAACCGATTTATAACCAATATAACCGATATCTAACCGATTTTTTGAATACCCAACTGCCAATTAATACTAAGTAGTGCCGATTTGTTGTTGTTACTATAACTGATTTATAACCGATATATAACTGGTATATAACCAATTTTGTGAATACTTAGCGGCCAATATAATAACTTATATGTATATAACTTTTTTAATACTATAACCGATTTATAACCAATATAACCGATTTTTTCAATACTCAACTGCCAATTAATACTAAATAGTGCCGATATGTTGTTTTTTCATTGCAGGCAAACCGGTTTCATGGATGATGATTTCACCGTCTGTAACGCCAAGGAAGCTCAATGTGGGTTCAAATAACCCGGCCATGCGGCTCTACAAGTTTGATACGGACTCCGGCCAGGTGAGTTGGCATGAATTAACGGTTTTGTTATATGATTAAATTTGCGGAAAAAGTGTTTTAGAAGCTTTACATTTATATAAAATTTTACGTTTCTCTCGCTTGAAACTCTCTGATCAATCGCAGCGTTTTATATTTTCTCAATATTGTTGCCTATTCGTTATTGAATTCTCCGAATTTTTTCCGACATTTAATAGTGTTGTTGTTGCAGGCACGAAGATAAGTCAAAGCAGTGAATAGAAACATTTTAATTGAGGGCACCGTTGAAAAGTTTAGTTGAAATTCGATTTCCGCACCGCGGGCTTCTAAAGACTGACGGTTTTGGTCAGAACGGATGTCAGGCTTTTGTTCTCCATTTGAGTCGTACAATTTTGTAACTGTGGCAACATTTTGTACGAGAATTATTTTCTCTTGCGCTGTCATACGCTGGTTTTTTCTTAGTGTGTTTGTCTGAGTTCGGCTTGTAACGAAGTGTGCTACAAAATTTAATTTATACAGCTGCAAACTTTCCTCCATTCGGGCATACATCCGCCAGCGAATGGCGCTTGCATTGCTTTACAAGCTGAGCGATGCATGCATACATACATACATACCTACGCTTGGTCTACATATTCGTATGCAAATGACTACACGAGCTGCGCCATCCTGTTCGCGTTCACAAGAACTCTCTTACCATTTATTCAACGCGTTACAAATTTATGCCACTTGCAAGCGCTCGCAAAGTTATGCACATTTTAACACGCACTCCGCTCCGTCGCTATGGCAACTATGTTTGTGCTCGAGTGCGCCGTTGCCGTTGCCGTTTTTATGATAGACAATTTCGCAATGCATGCAGCTCAGCCAGCAAACGCAACGGCACACAATTTACGCATAAGGGTGGCTCACTTCTGGAAAATCCGTAAATGCTTGAAGGAAAGGCAGCAAATAGTGGAGCAAGGGTTTGTTGCCGTTCTTAAATGGCACACCCTAATGCAACTCTTGCCATAGAATTTGGATTTATTACGATTGTTTATAGCTCATAAGCGCTTTGGTTCAGCTTAAAACGAAAGTCCTTCGAAATTTGTTGATGGCGAAAGTTGTTTGATATTTTCAAAGAAATGTACTATTAATGTTCGGCCAATTTCGACCCGCATACATTCCATATTTTTACAAATTTCCGGGTTCAACTGAACGGCTACTTATTTCACCTTTCTTTTTATTTTCTATTACGACTAAAGAAGTATGTTCACTCGTATATGTGACTACGTTTGTTTTTGTTGTTGAGCTGACCAAGCCCCAAGAACACCAGCCTGCCAAGCGGCTTACACATTTCCACTTTATTTTAAGCACAATTTTCTAACCTATTTTTTTGCATGACTTGCATGCATAATTACAGGTTCTGGACTACACGCAGTACTTCATGGATTTGCAATTGGCGAATCAGGTGGGCGAGCCCAACTGGCTTCCGGAGTACAACCTCACCCATTACTATGCGCTCAGTGATATATCGGCGGTTTCGCTGCACAATTTCGTGGATCGCTTCACAAGCGGCGACGGCACCTGGTTTGGCAAGTAAGTAAAAGATTGGGGGGCTTGTTGAGAAATGCTTTCGCATACTTTTCAATTCACGTAAAACATTATTTTTAAGTTTTATTTGCAATATTGGGTAGTCGAAAAAGTATTTTCGTATTTTTTTTTTATTTATAATCATACTTCAATTTTTTTTTTTATTCGAAAAGATTTTTTCGACCCAATATGTCATATAATTGCTCTATTAAAATTTTACAAAACCTAAAGTTTAATGCAGATTCGTCGAACCTAACCACATTTTCGAGCCACTAACCAAGATAACTGAATTAGCTAAATCCTTAAGAAGAACTGAGCGCCTTAGTTAACTATCAAGTTCCATTGTAACGAACTTCACACAGCATTTTTACCATATTTCTAATTCTAACGTCATATATGGTTCACTATGCCTACTCGACCTTCTCAGAGAGTTTATGCCACCCACTTACTTCGTGCTGCATTCTCCAACACAGAGTAACTGAAGTAGTCGCAAACTAATAGCTGTCAAGTCTGCACAAATTGTCAGCTTCCAAACTAGGCCTGAATATCAAAATGCAAAATACCACACCAATCTAAGGAATCCAAATCTCCCCATACCGATTACGGTAACTGTTGAACGGACCAGTTCTTGCCACATTTAATTATGGTATAACTTTAGCATCAACTACCAAGTACCCACGGTATTTCTGCAGTTGTTGTTTGCCCACTGTAAAACTTTTGCCATCGTCACTCCACCCGTCCGTCCAATCAATTCGACTTCGGCTGCTCATTCGCTTGTTTCGTATAAAAGCCAGTTTGTTATTGTTTTCGTATACATCTAACAAAAAGGTATTGTTTTGATGTATTTTGCTGCAGGCATAACAACAACAAGTCAATCGTAATAGCGCATAACAAGAGCACATTTTCCAAGCACCAATTTTCCATTCGCCCGAGCAGGTGAAAGCGCCGGCACGGCTGACTGAGGGGATTGCGGGCACACGCGAACACAAAAAGCCAATTGACTGTAAGAAGAAAAAAAAATACAAAAACAAAAAACATTGCGTTTGCCTCAGCCTTTGTTTATGCGTTGCATGCCTGTCATCCGCTGTAACGGCACCACCGCTCGCCCTTCCACCCCTTCCTTCCACTCGTGCACTTCGCGGTGCGATTGTTGTTTCGCCTTTGGCGAGCGATTGACGATGTGGCATTGTTGCTGCAAAGCAACTAAGCGACCGTAGCGCCATTAGCGTAGATTTTCAGTGGCTCCTCGGCTCGACATGTCGTTGACGTTTCGCCTCTCCCTGCCCCTGCAAAGTGCACTCACACCGATGCATGCGCCATCCATGCATGGCATGTGAGGCGGAATGGACAGTTTTGTTTACCCATACATGTGTGTGTACATGTACGCGTGTGTGTGTGTGTGTGAGTACCTGTGGATGTTGCAAAATGTTGATAGACTTGTTTGTTTATTTGCCTTTACATTGCTGTTGTTGGGTTCATTGTTGATTGTCTTGATTGTTTTTATGCAAATTTATGCATATTATATTTGTATGTTGATTTCTTATCACTACGAAGCGCTACCGCCACACACATGCACTGAAGATGGCGCTGAGTGTGTGAGTGTGTGTGTGAGAGTATGCCTTTCGGCATATGATTATTCCAGTGCACGGCTGGGTGGAAAGCTGGTCACATATTTGCCGAGCTCTTCGTCGACGTTGGATTATGCCCTGTGGCCACAAGCTAAACTCCCATTGTATAAGTACGAGTAAATATTTTTAAACTTGTCTACACAAACAAAGGCCGTCTTCAACGGTCTCCAGCTCTGTGTAGAGTTTGTCCATACAAATATGTATTTGTTTACTAATATTATTATATGTTTTATTTTTCTCAAAATGCGGAAAAATATTTCTAGACTTATGAACAGTCAAAGTTGCCCCGGCACACGACATCTTTTACGATTATTTACTTCCGCTCATAAAAGTTGGATGAAAAGTTCCAGGCTATAATAATGTATAACATAGTCAACATTTTTCTAATTATTCTCAAATTTGTATTATATTTCATCCAAAGGATAAAAAAGATAAGCAACCCCAGAATAACCTATTTTCGAAATCGAATTAACTCCTGAAACAAAGAAATTACACTTTCGTTCTCTGTTCTCTATTTGTTTTATACTCTTGCAACATGATGCTACAGACTATTACAGTTTTGTTCACTTACGTATCAGATATAGTGTTATATATTTAGTAGTCTAAAAAGTCTTTTCGTATTTCTAATCAAATTTTAACTTATTTTTTTTTTTTTATAATGAACTTTAATGAACCAAATTTGTACCATTTTGGTCGACCACTTTTTGTAATTTTTCCGCAAGAGACTTTATTCCATCAATGTACAACTTGTCTGGATTCTCAACGAAAAACTGAGACAAGTAATTTTCAACCCAACTTTACTCTAATAATGGAGTTCTGCATTGACAGCAACAAATGGTAATCTGATGGTGCAAGATCAGGGCTATATGGTGGACGCATCAAAACTTCCCAACCAAGCTCTTCCAGATTTTGTAGAGTCATCAAATATGTGTATGGTCTAGCGTTGTCCTGGTGGAAGACTGTTGTCTCTTGATCATTTGTGGCCATTTTTTTCGATTGGTTGCTTCAATCTCATCAGTTCTTGATAGTGTAATGTAGAATCAATCGCTCGACCATGCTGAGGAAGCTCATAGTGGATAATTCCTTTCTAATCCCACAAAACACTCAGCATAATCTTTCGAGGCATCAATACTGGCTTTGCAACCATTTGTTGAGCTTCACCACGTTTGGACCATGATCTTTTTCGCACATTATTATCGTATTTGATCCACTTTTCGTCTCCTGTTACCATTCGCTTCAGAAATGGTTCGATTTCGTATCGCTTCAGCAAAGAATCGCAGATGTTAATTCGGTCCACTAAATTTTTGTCAGACAATTTTTGTAGCCAGCCTTTTTAAATGGCTCAAAACCGTTTGATGATGGATATTAAGTTCCTTAGCGATCTCATGGCTGCTTATGTTACGGTCCTGGTTAATATTTTTCATAATTTCATTGACTTTTTTAACGATAGGTCGACCGAAGCAAGGTGCATCTTTCACATCGAAATTTCCAGAACGGAAGCGAGCGAACCATTGTTGTGCTACACGATTTGATACAGCATCGTCTACGTAAACTTGAAAAATTTCATTGGTGGCTTGCGTGGGATTCTTCCCTTTTTTATACAAAAATTTCAAAATATAGCGAATTCTTCATTATTTTCACTCATTTTTGAACAGCTGTAACTTTTTTCCAAATTCCCCGAATTTAACTTGTTTTCCAACACTATAAGTTATGAAACAATGTGAATGGTAGCACTGGAGATATTCCACTGCAACGATTTCTATTGACCAAATACGAAAAGACTCTATAGGCTGCCTAATAGTACAATGAATATATAAAATTATTAAGCATCCGATCCTCTGTTTGAAATTTTACAACTTAAGGTATTCCACGGCTTTGATTCCTTCAAGTTGCGAGAGTTTAAAATATTCTGTTACAACCGAACTTAGCCCCTACTAGTTAATACTACACTTTAAAATAATTAAACAGTTTACGTTTTGGCCCACAAAAAATATCGCACACTTACCTCTCTTCTTTTTTCTTTTCTTCTTTTTCGCCCGCCAGATATTCCCGTGCCAACACCGTGCGCTATCAGGCGGATTCCTGCGAGGGCGTCTGCATGCTGAACCACTATTGCGCCATAACGCGTGTCGACTACAAAGAGTTCCGCCAATGCCTGGAGAAGGAGCAGAGCGCGCTGCGTTCACACGCTCCCGCTGCGCACACGGCACTCGCCGGCGCCTGCCCCGTTTTAGTGCTGATGTGCGCATTGCTGGCATCCTGTTGTCGCCAGGCCGCTGCGCTACTGCCGAAACTCATTGCACGCATGAGAGTGCAACAACAACAACAACAACACCTACAGCAGCAGCCTTTTGTCGAAAAGAAAAAGCGACAAATTGAATTCGCCGCGTTGGCGCTGGCCATGACTACAGCTTCCAAATACCGGACCGCAGTATCAGCGATGTTATTAAACGGCAGAATGGCAGCATTTGCTCTGTTGCTCGGGATATTGTTGATGCTGCAATATGCGTTGGAGCGCAACTGCCGTGGCACGAGCGCCTCACCACCGCCGCCGATGGAAGACCAACTGAGTGCGAAAATGGCTGCAAATAAAATGGAAAATTTTTACATGCAACGGACAATGTTGCAGCTAAGGACTGGTAGCATGCTGCTGCGCGCGGACCACGGTAGGGCGCCAATACAACGGCCAGTAACACTGTATTGCAACAGCGCTTGCTGTTGGCGGTTTAATATTACCGTTGTGGCAACCAGCGACATGAGAACCAATGCGGCTGATAACAATGCAACACTGTGGCAACTGTGGCATGACGTGGCGCAAGAAAATGCAACTGACAATAACAATGCCCGTCATGCAATAATTCCAATTTCAACTGTGCAACAGCGATTGCCACAATGCAACAGCGTGAATTACAGGTCGCTTCGTCTGGAGCGGCAACTTCTTTGTATATTATGCTTCATAATGAGCTGCGTGCGGCCTCAAAGCAGCGGGCTTCGCGTACCACCTGGCGCCCTGTGCACCGCCACCACCGCCAACATACCCAACAAATTGCTTAACACAAACGCACCCACTGAAATGCTGGACGCCGCCTCGTGCTGCAATCACTTTAGCCAACAACAAACGTACCAGCGCTCGAGTGTCCAGAGTCCCGCTTCACATTAGTAACGCCCGGTATTGCTTAGCTTAGCTTTTTTATTGTAATTTAGTGTTTATTATTGCAACAAATGATATTCAAGGAGCGCGTGTGCGGCAGATGGATGAATGTATGGTCATAGTTGATATAATGTGAGAGCTTCTTTGTTCATGAAGTACCAGCGAAATATATAAGCTGTTGTTTCTGTAATAATAAGGCTGTGCTGAATTATAAAATAAAGAAGTTCTGCAGTAAAATAATCCCAGCTCCGGACTTCAGTATGTCTTGAGCTGAGTCGGCTATACTTATTTGCCTTGCTTTTAAGGAGTCCAACTTTCTAGCAGAGACCTTTGTCCTTCTTGTACCTATATATGCTGTTTCTATTACAAATCAAGCGGAGTGGAAGTTGTAAGCAACATCCATAATTAGTCTCTCTCAACTCGCTGCAAATCTCAACAAAAATGTTGAGAGTCTTTAACGCTCAAAGTGAAAACGATGCTTATTGTCTCTTTTGACATCATGAAGTTGTTCCTCATGGACAAACCTTCAACGCCAAGTTTTATGTGGAAGTCCTCAAGCGATTCAAACGAAGGGTCAATCGCGCCCGACAAGACATCGCAGCCGATTGGAAGTTGCACCACAAAAATGTCACTGATCACACAGACTTTCTTGGCAACAGCTACCTAACCAAGGCCAGTATGAAAGGCAAACATTTTTAAACGAGAGAGAGGATCGAACCAGCATGCACATCAACCATCATGGCTATTCGGGAGAATGCCTTTCGTACCGCCTTCAATGCTCGGAAATCAAGTTTGGCAGCCCTGCATCCACGCAGAAGGAGCCTATTTTGAAAGTTCTTGAAGAATTGTAACAATTGGTTCAATAAATTTTTGTAGATCGACTCATTCCTATTACTTTTCGGACAAACTCTGTATTCCAAGTCATAGCTGTAAATCTCTTCTTTCACAACAGCTTCCAGTCAGGGCAGAGTTTTCAGGAATACTTTCTTCGTGGACCCAGTGACTTTGTTTGATTTAAGAAACTTGTGCAGATCATAATGCACCGTTACGAATGAGTAATACAGCTGACTGAAAGTCAGAGCAAGACTTCAATTATTTAAGTGTGTCTATTGTTTCCAAAATAAACCGCTTGAATACAAAAGGAAACAGAGAGTACAGTTACGTGTACACCAAGCTAAGTCAAGGCCGTAGCTTCAGCCAATATTTGCGTGTGTGTGTGAATGGCCGTGCGGGGGGTAGCGTCCGCTCCGACTACTGAGAGCGTGTTGATTTGGTAGAAGTGAGCGTTTTGAACGAAATCGAATTAGTGATACCAATAGGCTAGTTACTAGAGGAAAAGCTTATATTTAATTACAATAGAAACAAACAAATAGGAAAATAGTTTCGCCATTGTAATAGCGAACGCCGATTACCGTTATAAGTATTGTATTAAATACTGAGGCAATTCTCCATAGATATGTTCATAAGTGTCTAGTTGTGTGACTATACGCATATATATAGTATATATATATATAAATTTATATAAATATAAATGTATGTACATAATATAGATAAATAAATGTTTTGCATGCGTTATGTATTGTATACACATGTATAGTATGTATGTATAAACCAAACGACCTAAATCTATTTCATATGAAAAAAACACTACATTTCAAATGTGCAATAAAGCAAAAACAAAAAAAACAACTGTGTAAATAGTACTGTATGTAATTAAAAGGAATAGCATAAAACAACCACAACAACAACAAAACTTCTGTTTCATCACTTTCAATTACTATCAAAATAGGTGTAATGAGTCATATGTGGATATTTGTATTTGTATTTGAATAATCATTTCATCATGCGCAATTTTCACAACAATAACAACAATAGCTGAAGACAAAAAGCAAATGTAAATATTAAAAAAGTAAATAAAATAAAGTACATAAATGTATGTGTTTAGGCAGTGTTACACATAAGCGCATATACACACATACATACATAAATATGATAAGCATCAATGTATTTTATGTACATACATAAGGGAGGTAAATAAATAATGCAACTGCAAATGCCGATTACTGTTTGACTTTAGTGCTGACCTGAGTGCGTTTATTGAACTTGAACAAAAACAAAAACGAAAAAGCAAAAAAAAATATTTAAAAAAAATATTAAATAAGCAAACAAATAAACACATGTATAATGAAGAGGTAATTAAGCATTCATAAATAAATTATTATAAAAAAATTATATAAATAAATACTATTTGTCTCAAAAGCGTACAAAAGTGTTTGGTTTTCCGCTTCGGGTTTTATACGCCCGCAACAAATAAGGTTAACTGCAGTTGATGGGTAAGTAAAATGGGCTTAATGCAACCCTACGCCGCTGTGGGTCTTTGCGTAGAAGGCTTTAAGCCCTTAGCAGGCGCTGAAAAGACTATAATAAAGATCCGCTTTCTGTGCTTCACAACGAATATTGTACCATGAAACGATGTATTCATCGAACTTCTATTTCTTCTTTACTGGCGTAAAGCAGACAACCGAGTTATTCGTCGAACTAGACTCGCTAAAACCGTACACTCGCTGCGAAATTACAGCAAAAGGCATATGACAATTTCATTAAAATGAATTATTTGAAAGAAAGTTGTATCAATCCAGCGCTGCAATGTTGGTGACTCCATTGAAGGTATACATTTGTGTAATAAAAAACTATTCGACTGGTGTTGTCATCAAAACGTCGTTATTGGCAAACACTACAAACCAACCTGGCAGTGTGCTGCAACGTATTTGCATTAATAATGGAGCCATCAACGGGCGGCAAGCAACATTTTCAATTGGACGTGGCAATGCAAAAATCAACACCCTCCTTTCCGCCACTTTGCAACTCTTATTCGTTACAGCCTTACTTGCAGCATGTCTGGCTGGTCGAGTGCGGGCTTGCCATTAGAAAAGTTTATTGAATTCACTTTGCTTTTGTTTTTGTGGGAGCAGTCCGCACACCTTGAAAACAATATAATGTATAGTGTATATTTCCATTGCAGCAAACTCACTCCGATATAAAGGGTGATCTATTTCGAGATTCTCCACTTTTTACACAAAAAAAAACAGAAATTTCAAATTTAATGGGGAATGTTTATTATCGATCGAAAGAACAATTTTTGGAGTTTTTTTTTAAGATCGTCTCTTTTAAATGCTGCCTGCCTCTACGTCTCAGATAGTCTATCCGTTGAGCACAGTTTTCGATAACTCCTTCGAGTATTTCGACTAGTAACTGGCGAATGACACGCGTGATGTTTTGTTCAAGGCCTCAATCGAAGCGCGATTGCCCGTATAGATTTTAAATTTTACATATCCCCACAGGAAAAAGTCGAACGGTGTCATATCACACGTTTTTGATGGCCAAAAACCGGTCCAAAAGATGAAAGGATCTGCTCACCGGAGTGCTCTCTCAATAAATCCATTAATTCAAGCGATGAGTGGAAAGTGCGGCCGTCTGTTGAAACCAAATGTCGCCAAGATCACAATCTTCAATTTCAGGCTTCAATAGTCGGTATTCTTGACGCGTTAACGGTCAGCACTGAAGGTTACGTTTTCAACGACATCGCTTTTGAAAAAAATTGATTTCACCGGCCCACGAAATGGCAGCCCTTGTATGTCTTCAGATTGTTCTTCGTCCCGAGTGAGGAAATTTTGCTTTTTTGGATACCCATTGAGCCAGAAATGGGCTTCATATCTGAACAAAATTTGCCCCGAAAACATCGGATCTTCTTGGAACTTTACAAGAGCCCATAGAACGAAGCGATGCGGCTTGAGAAAGTTTACCAGCGATAGTCCTTGCACAAGCTCTATTTCGATATAACATCTCGAGGTAGAATGCGCCAAGTCGTTCCATACAAAAGTCCGAGTTACTGCGATCGGCGCCAAGATGGCTAATGAATGTTGGGAGATGTTGCGAATTTTGCTTAGTGGAGTCAAATCATCATGATCATGGGTGCTCCACTGGTCGGCCACCAGAAATTGATCTTTAGAAATTTTGTTTTCACGAGTTGTATATTTTTTTGTATGAGTGTACGGACTTCTGCCAAAGCCATTGAGCTTACTCACATACTCGTCCAAGAATCAGTCTCAAGAGTTTTTTTAAATCCCACTTCGGTGTGAGTCTCTGATAGGTCACCAAGATGTAATGAAAGTAAATGTCATTAAGATGTGCCTCACTAAAGCCTGGTTTCACAGCAATCACTACAATCTCCAAAAGACACCCTTTTGTTCACAGTTTTTCCTTTGTTTTTGTTTTTGCCCGCATCTGTAATATATCATTAACATATTGTGCGCATGTGTGTGTGCATGTATTGGCATTACACTGACTGGTGTTCGATATGGCTTGTCGGTTCAACAGTTGGCGCTGCAGTGGGCGGTCCACTGACACTAACCTTACTGTCGACATTGCACTGTTTAAAAGCCGCCAGCAATCAAACGAATTGACGGTTTTTGTGGAGGCTTTTTACATTCGCACGACAGCTATAATCTGCGGTTTGGTTTTTGGTTTTCGGGATTTGGGCGAGCCGCGGGTTGCTTGCAGCCTTTCAACATTCCTGACATTGGTAACTTTTTAATTAGTTCGCAATGCGAGTAAATAAAACTCTCGTCTGGAATAATATAGATCCTTGTCGCAGAATGCCTCTGTCGTAGTGAAATGCATCCCTGTAACCAGTCGCGTCCAATATTTGGTACACCCCAAATATGTGCTCACTAAAATAGGCTGGAACGGAACCCAATTTGGCACTAAATGAGTTTTAACCAACTTTTTGCAACCGATATTCAATAAGCCGAAAATCTTTATAAAAATTAATTTCAAATATATATTTAATCTGACTCCGAGTTCGAGTTAAAACTACTCTCTTTTAAGCCTGTTAATGCCACATAAGCCATTGTGTCATATATACACAGTTATACAACTCGTATTCCCTACATTTAAATTCATATGCCGACATGCTAGCAGTTGCGGTTGTGACATCACTATGGACACGTGCAATTGAGATGGCGACCCGAAAGGGTCACCTTATGTCCAAGCTTATTATTATGCCAAGCCATGTCTGCGCCCGTTTGTTAACACTCTGTAGTTGCAAATCTTGTTGTTGTTGTTGCATTAATGTATCGCATAAAATTTCATTGCTACTTCAACACCGTTGTTGCCGCAATTACTAATGCAGATGTCATTGTCGTTCCCTTTTTTGTGCTGACGTCGGGCCCGTTGCCGCATGTCATTCGCATTCGATGATTTGTAGTCTGCTGTTTGTTTAGGTGTCGCCACCAATGTGTTGGCACAATATTAATGGGTGGCAACTGCAATAGACGAAGCCTAGCCCCGCCACGGCATGCCGACTCTGCACCGTTGCATATGCCACCGCAGCAGTGAGCATGGAAGCGAGCTCCAACGATGGAAATTTGTGTTTTACTACAAAAAGCTGGAAAGTAATTAAAGGTGTGTTGCTGGTTTCATGTAAATGCAAATCTTATTAGTACCCCGGACTTTTTGCGCAAACATTAGACTGCAAATAAACGTGACTGTGTTGCGCTCATTACAATAAAGTGTCAATACGGCAGAGCTTAGCTAACCAAATGGCATTTTTCGAAATTGTCAGCAGGAAGTAAACACTCCCTGTTGACATGCGCCCTCACAATATCGCCTTCATACCATAAATATATGCATAGAGACTCAACGCATTTTTCAGTATGAAAAGCAAGACAGTTTTAATAAAAACGATATTAAATCGAAACATTTGTGAATTTCATTCAGAAAACTTCAATACACGGGAAACTAAGGAGTTAAGTGATAAAGACGCTATACAACAAGTATTCAATAAAGCCGATGCATTGAATATTAACGATATTCTCTTTTTGATGTTGAGACAGGACACTGCACCTAACGATGCACGATTTTAATAGGTTTTCCTTTGCCGCCGACGCGGCGTATACGTAACGAGTTGTGTTCAGCTCTCACACTGCAGTGCTGTTATTGTGATATCTCCAACCCTTCAGCCCGAATATTAACTGTCCACTTTGCTCCATCGAATGCCGCCTATGCATGGCATTGGTCGTTACGTGTGCGCGAGGGTCCGATTACTCTTCAAAAAATATAATAATTGAGAAATTCATTTGCAATTCATGTCAGATATTCCCATAATTGCGTACTTATATGTTATATACAAATGTGCGCACATACGCGAGTAATACTGCATCAACAAGCCGGGGACAGCATGTTAACTGCATTTCTGAAAATTCATTTTGAACGTTTAACGCAGGAGAGGACTCCACAGACAAGCGGATAACAGACCTTAATTAAATGCGAATGTGCAGCAAAAGTCGACACGCCAAATGCTCAAGGAGAATGGACGGCATGCAGTTCGAAAATCGATGAATCACTGAAACAGCATCACAAGGGAAGGCAAGGAATGTCTTACAAGACTGGATAGCATCAAGTAAAATACATTAATTAGTATACTTGGGTGCCTGAACTCTTTCTTTAAAGACTGAAAAAATCGCTGTTTTATTTCCATAATAATGAGCTGTTACCAGCGAGCCAGACGAAAACTGCACTGAAACCTTTGGAGTAAATCCTACTGGCTTCAACAGCTTTGAATATGTTTCTGCTGGAGTTTCGCTTAAGTTTCCTTAAGCTGAAACACAAACAGAAAGTAACTTGGCCACACCGCGGCCTTCCGGGTTCGGCTGCAGCGCTTGAGTACCTGCGTGTGTTGTACGCCTTCTTTGTTCAAAGTTATTTGAGATTAGAAAGTGCATGTAAAGTACTTGCATGGCAGCCAATTTTCGCCGCTCGCCAATCACACAACTACTTACATGCGCTCAAATACTTGTGTAACAACAATAGCGAAGAAAGTGAGTGCATGTGATGAGGTAAAATAAATATTTGGGGCACGGCAGAAAACTCGCGGAGGCGAAAGCGATACAAAAAGCAAATGGTTCTCAACATACAACATTCCACCAGCACTTAAGCACCGTGAAGTATGTCTAGTTAAGTTGAAATGTAGAAGAACGCCATTGTTGTGCGTTAAAAACGGATCTCAAAAGAACCTCGATTGTGTGAGTGCTGTGCATGGTAAAGTTCGTTGAACCGAGGTGCCTTTAAATGCTTCGCAATCATAATGCACACTAAGAAACCTCACCGGATCTTTTTTCCGCGTTTTATTGAAAGTTCAAAAACCTCTTTTTTAATAAGGTAAATGTGTTGCTAAATCTTCTCGAAGTTGAAGTTACTTCACTAATAAGTGAAAACTCGAAAAGGCTCTTATTGAACCAACAACTATGTGATGATCGAAATCCTCGCTCGCAAAGCTTAGCGAGTTGAAGTCAGAGATGGGCATTGTTTAAAAACAAAATAGTCCTCTAAAGTTGTATAAGATTCATGCAAATAATATTTCCGCACTCGTTTTAAATCAGTTGAAACAGAAAAATACAGGGTAGGCCATTTAAAGTTGACCATTTGTAAAAAAAAAGAACAAAAGAAAACAATGTTTTTTGTTCATTTCAAAAATAATTTATTTTGGTCCAAGGGGATTTGTTTCAGCTAATATTTAAAAATTAGATCGCGTAAATGGGCACCTTTAGCTTTGACAGCTAAATGCACTCTTTTTTCGACATTTTCCATGACTTTGGCCAATGTTTCGGATGATATGGCGGCTGTTTCACGTCGAATGTTGGCTTTCAGTTGAGCTAAGGTCTTTGGCTTATTAGCGTATACCTTGGATTTCGGTGATCTCGGTGATCTCGGTGGCCAGTCAACATCACCATTTTTCGATATCAATCGCCCGGGGAAAAATGGTCGCAATAAATTGATTGTTGGTCGAGCTGTATGGCATGTAGCCCCGTCCTGTTGAAACCAGAAGTTATCCATGTCATTTTCGCGAATAATGGGTATCACAAAATCCGTTATCATGGCTCGATAACGCTCACCATTGACTGTTGTCGTGGCTCCATCATCGTCTTCCATCATCGTCTTCGAAAAAATACGATGATCATATTCGCGCAAACACCGCACCAAACTGTTACTTTTTGGTCGTAAAGAGGCTGTTCTTCAATTAATTGAGGATTTTCGGTGGCATAAAATCGGCAATTTTGCTTGTTTACGCCTCCATTCAACGAGAAATGTGCCTCGTCTGACATGATGAGTTTTCGCCAAAAGTCAAGTTCGTTTTCAGCCATTTCGATGGCCCATTTGCCAAAATTAAGGCGTCGCGGATAATCAGCTGGGTTTTTTTGTGCCATTTGAATTTTATATGGAAACATCTTCAAATCTTTATGAATTATGCGTCGGAGAGTGGTGCGAGAGATGTCTAATTCCTGAGAGCGGCGATAACTCGATGTCGATGGAGTCTCCTCAATACTGGCTCGTACAGCTTCGATATTTTCATCAGAACGTCTTGTGCGTTGTCTGGATGCATGACTGGCATTACTGAGATTACCGGTGTTCACAAATTTTGCGTATAAAGACTTAATGTGTTCTTAACTGGAGCACTTTTCACTTTATTTTTTTGCGAAACGCACGTTGAGTTAACACAATTGAAAAGTTATTTTGAATATAAAGATGAACAAATTCAGCGCGTTCTTTTGGAGTGTACTGTTCCAATGTATAAATTGTCTTCGAATGACGCTTCTAACGCGGTATGACATTAGCCGATTTGTCAGCGCTGTTAAAAGTTACAGCGTTGCCAGATGGGTCAACTTTAAATGGCCTACCCTGTATTTGTATTCTTGGTGACTTTATTCTATAGTAATATCTGATCCGGTTATTCTTATAGCCCTGTTCTTATTCCCTCCAATTTTTCGTCTTCTCACGAGTTACTATACATCTCACTGATAGTCTGCTTAGTCTCAATCTGATTTAAATTAGCTCTTATTCCAATAGTCTGGATCTTTTTCCTGACTTAGCTTTTCTCAGTGATAATTTAAACTTTAGGTTCCTTGATGGTTCTTCTTCCATTACTCCAGTTTCCATTCATCATTCTCCTTTAACGTTTGAGCATGATACTTATCTCCTGTCAAACCTATTGACGGACTAGATTCTAGTTTTGCATTGTGTGATTCTGCAAAACTCAATGAACTGCTCTTTAAGTCTAAATGGAATTACTTACTTTCTGGACTATATACTGCAAACAGTTTACCCATTTTTAAACAAATCCATTCAAGAATTTTCAATTTGTTTTCTGAATTCTTCTTGAATCAAATTATGTATATGATGAGCTTTGCACACCTTCTACTTTTTCTGCTAATAATTATCCATCCATAAATTTTATCACATTGTATCTTTCGCAGGAGGTTATTTGTAATATCAAGCACTTCATCAAATTTGATCTTAATGCGCTGTACTTATAAAAAGAATTGTCCTGTATATATCCTCCCATGTTCCTCTTCAATTAGTCTCTGTCTTCTGGTAATTTTATTTCAAACTGGAAATTGACATTTATTACCTCTATTTATTATACATTCTTAAAGGTGGTAGAAAGGATGTAGTCTCCAATTATAGGCTTATTTCTAAACTCTCTAACTTTTCCAATTGAGTGATCTGCTAAAAATAAGTTATTCTTTGCAGTTAAAACAATCATTAAAGTAAATCAACACGGGTTTGTCTCTGGTCGTTCTACTATGTAAAATTTAATGGTTTTTATTGAGTATTGCTTGTCTGCCTTCTCCGCTGGATTTAAAGTGGATTGCGATTACACAGATTTCTCTAAAGCCTTTGATAAAGTTTCACATAATATTCTAATTAAAAAATTGTTATCTTTAGGTTTTCGCTCTGTCTTCATGCAATGGATCAAGTCATATTTGCACAATAGACATTGTTATCGTCGATAGCATCTCACCCAACGCTTTCAATGCGTCATCGGAAGTTCCACAAGGAAACGTTTTAGATCCTCTTCTCATTGCGCTGTTTATTAACGACATTTCCTGTTGTTTCCTTTTTGCTGAATTTTCGCCATATACAGATGATTTGAAATTGATGCCCGAAATCGCAGCTTTTTCTGAATTTAAATAAATGTTTTCAAATCTCGTACGTGAGGGGACGTACCATCTTACCTTATAGTTACAATATCGGATAGTCAAAAAAGTCGTTTCGTATTCCGTTAATAGATGCCATTGCAGTCGTATATCTCCAGTGCTACCGATCACATTGTATCATACCATATAATGTTGGAAAGGGGTAATTTTAAGCTTCATTTAATTAATATTTTCATAAAAAGGGGAAAATGCCACCGAAGCCACCAATGAAATTTATGAAGTTCACAGAGACGATGCGTGCGTGTGAAAGATGCACCTCGCTCTGGTCGACCTATCGTTGAAAAAGTCGATAAAATTATGGAAAATATTGACCAGGACCGTCACATAAGCAGCCATGATATTGCTAAGGAATTTAACATTCATCATCAAACGGGTTTGAACCATTAAAAAAAGGCTGGCTACAAAGAGGAAACTTCGTTTTGGGTACCACATGAATTGTTAGTGAAAAATTCAATGAAACGACAATTAAATCGAACCATTTCTGAAGCAAATGGTAACAGGAGACGAAAAGTTGATCAAATACGATAATAATGTACAAAAAATATCATTGTCCAAGTGTGGTGAAGCTCAACAATTGGTCGCCAAGCCAGGATTGACGCCTCGAAAGGTTATGCTGAATGTTTGGTGGGATTGGAAAGGAATCATCCAATATGAGCTGCTCCAGCCTCGTAGAACGATTGATTCTACATTATACTGTCAACAACTGATGACATTGAAGCAAACAATCGAAAAAAACGGCTAGAAACTGAACAACAGAAACGGCTTCGTCTTCCATCAGGACAATGCCAGACCACACACATCTTTGATGACTCTGCAAAAACTGGGTGAGCTTGGCTGGAAAGTTTTGATACATACACCACATAGCTCTGAACTTGCATCATCCGACTACCATTTGTTTCGGTCAAGGCAGAACTGCCTTAATGAAGTAAAATTGACTTCAAGAAAAGCCTGCGAAAATTGCCTCTATTTCCCCATTTTATTGTAAATAGGAAAAAACTAAATTTATGGATTATGCCCCTCTCAAGCTTGCTTTGCTTGATTATTCTCAATCTAGGGCTTCCTTTATTAACACTGTTTTTTAGTTAAATTATCCATTTATTTAATTGCAAATTTATTATTTTATTATGTTATTTGAAATCATAATTTTTTAATTGTCTGTAAGAATTAACATTCATAGACTTAAGTAACTTTATTATTATTTTAATTTGATTGTCGCGTTGACTTTGCTTCAGCATTGAGGCAGCTCTTCCCTTGGAATTATCGTATTATTATACATTATATTCAAAAAGTAGTTAGAAAAGGAAATTCAGTACATGGAAAACTATAAAATTTTCAATATAATAAAGTGAAAGTTTTTGCCAGTCCATTATTATTTCGGCTTGTAGTTGAAATAGAGGTTATACATATTCTCCAATAAAATAACCTCACTTGCTTGCAATAAGTAATTAATATATAGAAGTTTATTGTATGTTTATGCCATTGCTTAATTGAAATCGAAATTGCATTGAAATGAAAATCTTTAATTAAAATATAAAAGCGAAAGCCATTACTGGCGAAACAGTTACTTTACATTCAAAGCAACAACTAAACCTTTGCGAAAAACTTGCATGAAAAGCGTTTAATTGAAAACATTTGACACATAAAATCGGCAAATTGGAATGGCGGTGCGAGTGAAAGCGAATCGCTTAATTGACAGCTAGCAAAGGCCTTTTATTTGCCAACGACAATAAATCCAGCAAAATTAATTACCAATAAATGCGCCACATAAAAACGCAAGTTATTAAATATTTATTGCAGCGCACGCACCGCACGCTGCTACTTACATATGGCGGTGGGAAGTGGCACACAAGGAAGAGGAATTGCTGAACGCAAGAGCTGCAAAAAATGCATAAAAATTTCGAGAAATAAAACATTTCTCCAATTAATCTTAGATGGTTCTTCATTGCGTTTCTAAGCTTGTTCATGAGCTGGGGGAACTTCGAAATGACTTCGAAAACCCCTTGTAAAGCATGCTCACCACACCAAGTTCGGTGTTTGCAGAGATCTCAAAGACTTGCAGCTCACAGCAATGCTCCGACCGATTTGCATGTGGTGGCTTAGTGACGAATTGCTGCCAGCGTCGTTTGCGTGTAAGAATTTGCCCGATTGCGCTCAGTTATTGTCACTTGTGAAGTTTTAGTTGATAAAGCGCATTATTTTGAAAAATGTGCATAATTAAAATGTTTGTCGCCTTCGCGCCGCTTCATTTTAATTTTCATTTGATACTGCACACCTAGGCGCGACGGCAACGACACAAAATGCAATTCCTTCTAGCCGTGCGGTATGAAACTTTTTGCACAACAACAGTCACTGCCACAGCTGCGGCAAAAGCGAGGGGCACAGCACGTCCGTGGCGAAGGCAGCCGCTCTGCGTTTGCCGTGCTGCTTAACAAACTAATTAATTTCTTCATGACTGCTACTTTTATTAGTTGGCGTTTTTGTTGTCACCTTGTTGTTGCTGGTGTTGTTTAACTTGTTTGTTGGTTTGCTGGTTTGTTGGCGTACTCGTGCAATTGCCGAGACCGCGCACCCGCTTTCCTGCTGGCGCTACACATATTTTGCATTCCGCCCTGCCGTCTGTGTCTTTCTGGTGGCTCTCGCGCGATCTCCAGTGTCATTTTATTAGTTAAGCCAAACACAAATTTTGCCACGATGACGATGACGACCGCACTTGGCTGGTTTTTTGTTAGCTCAATACTTAATGAGTTTGGCATTTCTCGCATTGTCTCTGAATTGGTTTCGTTTCGCTCGTATTGCGGCAGCAGCAGCGACAACTCGTTACAGTTGCGGCCGCGTGGCTAAAGGGAAGTGCCCGCATGTACACCTACCGTCGTAGGCGCATCACGACCTGATGGATACTCGGCAACGGCGTGCAGGTGTCGTTGAAGACGGCGCAACAGCGGGAGAAAAGAAAGCGAAGCAAACAAATTAAGTTTCGCGAAAAACGTTTCGCCGCAATTAACGCTCCCTATGGTGCCGGTGCAATTAATTCGCTCCGAACTTTTTCCATTCTTGTTGCAATTTAATTTAATTTCTCTTTCGGATCTTACTGGCACACCGAAGGAGTTTTCAGTTGTAATGCGATGGCATACACCTCCCGGCAATGAATGTGTGTACTTATCTCGTCGGTTTATCTCGTCGGCGGTCTTGTCGCCTTTGGCAGTGGGAGATGGGGAGGTGTGACTTTGTTTGCTACAATCAATGCCAGCCAAAATTAGTTATGAAAGTTATTAGTAATTTTATGGTAAGTACATTAAAGAAGCTTAAGTCGAGATAAGCCAGCGCAATTACAGGGATTTAGATTTCGAGTAAAAAATGTTTAATTTTAAGTTCTTTATTTTAAGAAGTTTAATAAGATCGAATCTACAAACTCAAGTCGAACTAAGGTTTACGAGTACTGTCTTATTGTTAAAGAAATATTTTAACTATATTCAGATTTCATAAATCATCGGACGGTTTTTAATAGAAAACCGACTATCAACCTTTGAGATTAAAATTTTTTCCATTCCTTTCTTCTTCTTTTTTACTGGCCTAAACACCGCTTACGCGGTTCTAGCCGAGCCAGTCGTTCTTCCCTCCCGCTGTTTAGTGCCAATTAGAGCTTCCATCTGTCCTGCCTGGTTCTTCTCCACCTGATCTTTCAAAGGGAATGGAGCTCTTCCTCTACTTACCCTGGCGGGTACTGCATCGATTACTTTAAGAGGTGAAGCGTAGCCGTTGTCCCTTAATTCGTTGAACTATGTCAAAATTGTCGTATATCTCGTACAGCTTTCGATCGACCGTGTTCTTCGACGTTGTCAATGCGCAAAGGACCAAACACCTTCCGCAAAATCTTTCTCTCGCAAACTCACAACGTCGACCCATCAGATGATGTAATAATCGATGCCTCCACACCATATAGCAGGACGGAAATAATGAGTGACTTATAGAGTTTGGTCTTTGTTCGTCGAGAGAAGACCTTACATCTCAGTTGCCTACTCAGTCCGAAGGAGCAACTCTTTACAGGAGCGTAGGATTTCGAGGCTGACATTATTGTTGGTGTTAATACTGAAGTAGAAGCCAGGTCGGGAGTTCGGAAACAGTTCGTTCACTATCAGACCCTTCGCTTCACTTCCTTATCGAGTCTTGAGAAAACAGGGCTAACGGCGCGGAATTTGAGACCACAATTATCAATATCATCGGCATACGCCAGAAGCTGTATGCCCTTATAAAAGATTGTACCTTCTTGACTGAGACTTCGAATTATTTTCTTCAGGAGTACGTAGATTGAAGAAGTCGCATGATATGGAGTCGCCTTGTCTCAAACCTCGATTGGAATCGAACGACTCGAAGAGGTCCTTTTTGACCCTGTAGAAGCTTTTGGTATTCCCCAACGTCATTTTACTCGGGTCTTTTCCAAGATTTGGCGACTGGTGAGTATCTGATCAATTGCTGATTTTCCAGGCCTAAGGGCACACTGATAAGGTCCAGTTAGTTTGTTGGCGGTGGGCTTTAATCTTTCACACAATACGCTCTATAGAACCTTGTACGCGATGTTGAGGAGGCTTATCCCACGGTAGTTGGCATAGATTGTGGGGTTCCCCTTTTTGTAGATTGGGCAAGCACACTTAAATTCCAATCGTCGGGCATGCTTTCGTCCGGCCATATACTACAAAAAAGGTAAGGCATGCTCCTAATCAGTCCTTAGCCGCCGTGTTCGAATAGCTCGGCCGGCAATCCATCGACCCCGCCGTTTTGTTGTTCTTCACACGGGTAATTGCTTTTCTATTTCTTTACATTGCTTATTTATTTATCTAGTAACCAGTTTTTTCGAGTCTGTGAATGATTTTAACTATCATTTTTAAGTTTGAGTTTTATCGCAGGGGTTTCGGTCTACTCATTACTCATCTGCATCATTTATGCTCTGCCTACTCATGCGCCTGTATATCAGGACATTCTTATACACACAAGCGTATGTATGTATATATTCATAGTACATGTGTGCAATATTACAACACTACGTTATACTCAAGCGTATTTGCACTTTCTCTTTATGTTCGCTGCATTTAAGAGGCTTCGCAAACAACACTCTCAAGCGCATCTTCACACATGTCTTCAATGAGTAGTGCGTTTGTGTGTTGGCACATGCGTGGTATGAGTGAATTACGAGAATCGGCTTATTGCACTTAAGAACTTAATTAACGCAGCTAACCGCCTAGTTATGGACGCTGTGTTGTAGCTAAACAAAAACAAAAAATTCAAAAGTCCTTTTCTTTGAGAACAATTTTTTTTCGTTCGTTATACGGTTGCTTAGTTTTGGGGTTTCCTTCTCTTTCTCTCCTCATTGCCGGTTTATTTTTTGAGTTTTGCAAATTTCCATTAGTTTTCGCTTTTACACTCACTTCCTTAACCACAAAGACGCTTGCGCTTCTCTTTCATAAAGCAAGTATATTAACTTTATGTGTGTGCTCTTTAACTTTCTTTATTAAAGCGCCTTAGGCCGAATGTTCATAAGTATTAGTGGGTACTAATTTGCAACTAAAGTAATATATAGGGTATTTTTCAGATTATTTAACGAAAAGACGAATGTTGTGGCTTCGGTTATTTAGATTTCTTGCCTCATCTTAACTATAGCTGCGCGCTCGCCATCTTGGCTGCCTTCAGAGGGCTTGCTTTCGACTTGCTGATCGCACTAGAAAGCAAAAGCACTAGGACAGTGTATTCCACTTCACTCTCTAAATTATGTCTTTCTCTCATGTCATGAAAATGTCTGCTTAAGGGGTTACATGGGTATCCCCGGGTAAAATGCATACTTTTTTCAAGAGTTTTTCCTCTTTTGAAAGCCATTGCGAGTTCGGAAATCTGCCGAAGTATACTGAATATAAGACAGGCATAAACTTAAAGAAACACCCTTTATTTAACAAGCCTTTTCTACAACTAGCAGTTTATTTCGGCTTACATAATTCATGAATACATTCCCATCAACTGACGATAAATTATTACAACGACAAAGTTTCTGTCTGCACGAATTCTACTTCTTCTAGTTCTAACAAAGCTCGCGCTCTTTATTCTTCAAAATTTGTATAAAACACCGCTCTGGCAAGGTTAAGCTTTATTCAATGCGTAAGTTGTTGAACCGCAGGAATGTACCGTTGTGTATGCGGTAAGGATACCCTTGCACAGATATAAGGATGGGAGACTACAAAATTATTTTTTTTTAGAAAAAGGGAACAGAAAAGTGTTGCGGTTTCAACTCGAAACTTCTCCCGACAAAGTCGCGAATTAAACATCATAAAACACTTTTCAGCGAATTTCTGTTTGGGGAGAAGGCAATAAGGCAACTTTATAAAACGCTCATTTCTGTAATGAGATTTCCTGCGCCAAAATGTGAGCTTAAAATTCCACGAACTCGTCAAGTGAGTCCTAAGCACATTCCGAAAGAAACCCATTTAAAGTGATTAGCCCGAAGTGTCTGGTGAAATATAAAATCCAATGGAGTGTCACTGAGAAATTTAAGACGCTGCAAATTGCAGCAAGTACCGCACTAATAGACCGGGAAGCCGGGAAGCACATGCACGCATACTTGTATGCAAATGAAATGTGCTAAGCCGAGTGAATATTTAATTTGCGAAAATGTTTATCCAAGTACCCACGTACAAAGGGGCACAGCTCTCCATTCACACTTACACACCTGCGTATGTGTAATATAAGGCCAAAGTACACATTCACATACGTGTGGGGGCATTGTTGGGGTTATATGCAGTTGTTAATGGGTTTGTGAAGTTGTATTTGATTTTGTGGCACATGTTAATGTGTGCCACAAAATTTTGTAAAGTCATTATACGACACGTTATTCGCGCAACCCTACCCATTGGGTCGCGTACTTGCACACTTATTTACTCAAGTTGAAATGGCATTTCCGACAAAGTTTCCGTTGTCTTTGTCTGGCAGTGTCTCACCTATGCGTGCATGTCAGGGAAACCCGACGTGCCTCAACGCAATTTACTCATTCAAAACCGCCGAAGTTTAGCAGTTCCCGCTCACACTCCACGAGAACTAGACAAATAGGGCAAATGCAGAGGTACGAAAAGCGACAACCCTTCAGGAAAAGTCGAGTGGTATTATCTTTCTAATTTTCGGACTGATTCGACTTATCGCAGAATATAATTGCAGCTTGGACTGAACTATTTTTTCTAGTTAGGCGAATCTTAGAGTTGTCTATTGCACTAGAATATAAATTCTTTCAGAGGCGAGACCCATTGAGAGTCCTATTTGTTTCCCCACATACTCACGCCGGCAAATAGATGTAAATAGTTCTCTTCGCATACCTGGCATCGACATACACTTCACTCTTAAACACCCTTTTTACAATGCTCGCACTTGCAGCTAGTACACACATACACAAACATATAAACAAACGAGCGGTGAAATGAAATACACTTCAGCGTTTGTTTACAATTTGTCATTCCTGCGTTGCACCTCAACTCATTGCATGCCACACCAAACATACTCACCGGCTCTTGTACATATGTATTTGAGAATAAATAGATGTTTACTTTATAATAACAATAAGCACTAAGTAGGTGCAACACATACACACATACACCATCACAGCAAGAGCTCTGCATAAAAGTTCATCCAAAGTTATTTCACTAAGACGGCGCCTTTGCACCGAATACTTGCGAAGATTGCATTTAAATTTTGTTTGACGAAGCTAAAGCAAATGCCGCAGTGGAAGAGTTGGCAATCTTTGCAGCCCAAAACCAATGTGAAGAGGTGCGTAGAACAATGGGATCAGGAACAGTAGGGATCACACTCAGGTGTTATAACTGCGAGAAACCGTACACAAGATTATGTGGTAGCTTTGCAGAAACACCAAAACACTTTTCGACAAGGGAGATAGAAATTGTTTATACACATGCACAAATTGCTGATGTTTTAAAAAACTCTTAGCGACGCTCAAATCGACAATCCGTTCTATGAAAAGTTCAAAGCAGAGATCTTAGACTTCGGTGGATTGAAGTGAACCGAACAGTAAAAAAGTTTAAATCATCATGCTATCACTCATCATTTCACCAAATCTGGAGTACATATTGTTAAAATCTGTTTTAGGTGCCCTTAAAGGACAGTGCTATTGGCACAAACAACTTACGGTGAGCGATGGACCCACAAATACTCACAGCTATCGTGGAAGACCGAGTTATGGGGCACCAATGCAAGTCAACTCAAATAATCAGAGGTATGAAATAACTGAAGAGGGAAGCGAGACGCACTTGCAGACAAAAAAGTGAGAGACCGAAATGCGAGTGTATGAAGAGCTTAACAAGCTGGTCGACAGGGGTATAGCTCGAAAATTTTACCAAAAGATGCGGCGACTAACAGAAGGTTTCAAGACTAGAGCATACTTACTCTTGCAGAACCCCCCGAGGTGAACTAGTGACTGATGCTCAGAGCATACTAAAACTATGGAGGGTGCATTTCTCCAGCCAGCTGAATGGCAGTGAACGTATAACACCAGGAGATGGCGTACCCGATTCCCTACTGAAAAGCAAGAAAGCGGCGGAGTTCGATGGATTGCCGGCCGAGCTGTTCAAATACGGCGGCGCTGAACTTATAAGGAGTATGCATCAGCTTCTCTATAGAATATAATCGGACAAAAGCATGTCCGACGATTGGAACTTAAGTGTGCTCCCAAAACTAATATGGCTGTGTAGACTGACGTTGAGCAATACCAAAAACTTTGTCAGGATTGAGAAGGGCCTCTCCGAGCCGTTCGATACCAAACAAGATTTCAGACAAGGCTACTCCCTATCGTGCGAATTCTTCAATCTACTACTGGAGAAAATTATTCGATCTGCAGAGCTGATTCGAGAAGGTACAATCAGGAACAAGAGTGCAGCTGCTGGAAGCCGATGACATTGATATCATTGGCCATAACATCCGCGCCGGTAGTTCTGCTTTCTCTAGATTGAACAAAGAGCAAAGCAAATGGGTCAGGTAGTGGACGAAGCCAAGACGAAATATTTGTTATCATAAAAAAACAGTCGTCGCGACTTGATTCGCACGTCACTGTTAACAGTCATAACTTCGGAGTTGTAAATAATTTTGTCTATCATGGAACCACTGTTAACACCAACACCAATGTGAGCTTAAGAAGTAAAGTTCTCTTTCGACGAACAAAGACCATACACTCATTATTCCCGTCCTGCTGTATGGTGCAGAGGCATTGAAAATAACAACATCTGATGAGTCGATGTTCGGAGTTTTCAAGAGAAAGGTTCTGTGGAAGATTTATGGTTCTTTACGCGTTGGCAACGGTGAGTACCGCATTCGATGGAACAATGAGCTGTAGAAAATAATAAACAGAGGAAGAGGAAGACCTTCACTCCGTTGGAAACACCAGATAGAGAAGGACCTGGCTGCACTTGGTATCTCTAATTTTCGCTAACCAGCAAAAAGGAAGAACGACTGGCGCGCTGTCTACGCCAATAAAAAAGTAGAAGATAAAATAGCGTCCAGTTTTTTAAACGAGTTCACCGTATGAACCACCCGACAGAAAATTGCATCAAAAACAATGTACGATTCATTTAGATATCACTGGCACTTTAATTGCACCCAAATCTCATTTTACATACATACATATCGATTTATATAGGTTATATAGGAATCGTATTAGTAATACCATTATCCACAACCTTATCCTGCGATGTAATGGGCAAATATAACACAAAATATGTTTAAACACTGCAATTCCGAAATTCATTACTCGAACATATATGTAACTACGAGTATATGACTATGAATGGGTGTGGGTGCGCACACTTGTGCATTGGAGCCCATAAATAGTTGGATAGTTAAATATCTGTGTGCCAATGCAGGTGGTTCAAAGGCCGAATCAATTTCTCTGGTGCCTCGTAAGCGCTGGTAAACAACACGGGCAAGCGATTGCAAGAGCTCTCCACGTAAGGATTTGCGCCAACCAACTCTGACAATATTGCTGGCTGTGCCAATAGGCCGCCCCCTGCCGAACTACACACAGCCGACCGATAGTGAAGCGTTCGCCAATTTCCATCTGCGCCAATTACAAGTTAAACTGAGTTCACTTTATTGCATCGGCAGCGATCAGTGAGGGCGTCGAGTATGTGGTGCGGTCCGCAAGCGGTCCTACACACCAGAACACATGTTAGTAAATAATTAAGCGGAGGACAAATGAATGCACAGTGTGCTATCTTAAGCGTCATACTTAAAAATATTTTCGGGAACTTGATATTAAAATATGTAAATACAAGGTGGATCTGTGTTTTTTCTTAATTGATCATAATGAGAAGTGTGCTCTCTCTGATCGATTTTTAAAGTCACTCGGTACCACGAAGAATGTGGACTCAGTGGATGCCGCTGTATACACTACTGTGCCTGCTCTTGAGCATCTGGCGACTTCAAACATTGCTGATTATGTTACATCGAATTCGAGTGGGACTACTTGATGGGTGTCAGGTCATATTTATGTAGTTAGTTGGAGATTTGGTAAGCCTGCTCTTCTCTATGGCACACAGCCGACAAGTGGTGGCCATATAATTACTGTGCACCGGGTTGTAAAATGAAATTGTCGCAATTGACACAATATGCCGGGACGTGGAAGCTGCGAAAGCCATCCTGGCCACTTCGCTCGTCCGTTCGGGCGTGGGGTGGTGCTAGGGGCAATTGATTGTTTTGACGCGCTGGCCAAGGGACTCATTGCTAGCATATTGTTATTGCTTTGGCAAAGCGCAGATGCACGGCTGGTACAACGAGGTCGTCATAGGCGGATGCCCGGCCTGTCCGGATTGTCCATCATGCCGCATACGATTGATGCGCTAAAAGTTGCAAATGTCAATTTACGAAACTTATGACAATAGCCACATTGGTAAGTGTGCAGCTCTGTGTGTGTGTGGGGTATGTGGATGGGAGGGAGTCTGTGAAATATGCCAGTAATGCTAAGTGACATTTTATATGCAAAACATCATCACCGGCAGCCAACGACCAGGCCTTGCAGCCGGCAATTTTATTGCCAACGCTCGGTCGGAGCAACATCAATCGGCCCTTCATAGTCGCTTGTGGAATTGCTGCGAAAAATGATATGCAGTAAATATAATTGGAAAATATTGCAATGCCTCAGCAGTAATCACCACGCATACTCCCTCACTCATACACACACACTCACGCATACACAGATACAACTGCGAATTTCAAAGAACTACAAGCGTAAGCTCGTGTATGCGATTTGCGCTTTCGCCTACGCATCGGCTTGCACTCCACCACATTTAGGTGCGGGTGTCCTGCGGTGACCAGCACACTGCAACACACACCAACCGCTTGCATCTGATTATTATTGCATATTTATGTACGCGTGTGTGTGTGTGGGTCGCTTCGATTTGCTGGTCGCCAGATGGTCATTTAAAATCGTAATGAAGTACCATAAATTCCACTTGCGGCGAAAATAAAACTTCACCGCTATTATTTGCTACAGCCAACACATAAATGCGTCGCCCAAACACACATACACTCATAATAACATGCATGCACATATACGTTGCTATAACACATGTAAGCCATCATTGTCGCGGCTCTGCCTGACCGCAAAGGTAAAAACTATGTGTTTATTTTAAAGTCGCCTGATAGAGTTTTCAATTTTTATTATGCCAATTTGTAATTAATCCTTCGCTTAAAATGCAATTATTTGCACAAAGGTGTAATGTGAAGGTTCACACCATCATATTCCGGTAATTCTCAAAACAATGTCATTAAGCAAACAATGCGAGAACAATTTCGAATTACAACCGTCCTTAAATGCTTAAATTGCATGAAAAATCCAGAAAAATGTGCGAATTAATTTTTCCATTTTCAAATTAAAACAATTTAATTATTATAAGGGGCAATCCATTTCGAAATTTCCCACTTTTTTAAAGAAAAAACACAGAAACTTCAAATTTAATTGGGAATGTTTATTATCATTAGAAAGAACATTCTTTGGCATTTATTATTTTGAAGATTATTTCTTTCAAATGTTGGTTGGGGCCTCGTCTCAGATAGTCCATCCGTTGCATTCAATTTTCGATGGCTCGTTCGAGCATTTCGACGCGTAATGTGTTCCTCCAAGGCCTGAGTCAAAGCGAGATTGTCCGCATAGACTTTAGACTTTACACATTCAAATATCCGAAGTATTCTCTAGTAGAAGGAAGCATCGAAAACGGAGTGCCAGACTTCAATCCGCTAAACCTTACCTACTGCCATCTCATGTCTCCCCGATGGGACCACTAATTATTAATATTAATTCATAGAAGAGAGGAAGACATTTAAATCTCCTCTACTGTACGGACTGATCTAATCTGCTTTGCTGACAGCTTTCCATTTTACAGAGGACTCCTAAATTTTCCCCTGTGAGTGCGGTTTTCAGTTTCTCTCTTACTAGTATACTTGAAAACCGAGGGTAATGACAGAGTACGTCTACAGAATCTTCAGTACACTCTGTACACGTCAGACAATATGGAATAAAGTCATTATGATATGTTTGTAGGTAGCTTCCAAGGCACCCATCGCCACTGAGTATATGGGTCATATGGGCATTCTTCACATCTAGGGTTATTAGCACGTAGTTTTTTTTACTTTTCTTTCCTTTCCTTTCCATCTTTTCACACTTAGTGCATCAATAGTGGATCTCTATTTTATAAAGTTCTCTGATAATGGGCTTTTTGGATCACTAACTCCAATCAGTTTCTTACTATGCTTTGAAGCACCTTACCAATCGTGTCGAACATGCACAAAGGTCAATATGGCGAAGGTTCTTCGGCTGGATTTTTTGGTTTAGGGAGTAAAACCAGACGCTGTACTTTCTTCGGATCGGAAAAACCTTTTCTACTATACTAGCATTGTATATTTTAACAAACATACTCGGGCATAGAGTTATGGCTTCTTTAAGGGCTCTATTTAGTATACATATATTCCAGGCGCTTTGAAGTTTTTGTTATTTTAGCAAATTGCGTCATGTGTCGGGAATATGGGTGATGTCTCAACAACATTTCTCACAAATTTTGAGTTTCCAGGTTGCTGCGACTTATTTTTGAACTTCGACATACCAATGCCGCCGATATCATCAGCTTCAATTTCAGGCATCTAATAGTCGGTTATCCTGAATGACAGAAGACTCCACCGGCCCACCAAACTGTTGTTTTTTCTAAATGAAATGGAAGCTTTTGAAACTCTTCGGGTTGTTCTTCGTCCATTGAGCCTAAAATAAGCAATATTTGGCTCAAAAACGTGGGATCACCTTGGAACTTTTCAAGAGCCCACACGCAAAATATATTTAACATGGTTCAAGCGTAAGTCTTTCCATGATAACATACCAAACAATATAGAACAGAAATAACATGACAGCTTGACTGTATAGAAAAGGTTATTAAAACATATAAACATACTAGGACCACCCGTTTTAAGGATCCTTAAAATCAACTCAAATGTTCTATTGAACATTTCTCAATCAGGCGCTGACCATTTCTTGAAGCAGGCTTAAGTTTTACAGGTAAACCAAATATTCACGTGAAATTTTGTTAAACAGAAAAGGCTGATTCAAAATCGACTTTCAAGCTGAAAATGTGGAATCTGTGTGTTTGTGAGTTTTATGAGCATAACCCAATAAAGACTAAGAAAAGAGCTGAATCTAGCTCGGAATGCTTAGTAATGCTTTTGCCCCGCATTGAATTGTCATTGTAAAGCAAAGTAGAAGAAAGGAATCTACAAGCCAATTGTGACAGAAAACGGCTCTATGTAATTAATTACATTCGTTGTGTCAAATTGGTGATGGAATGAATGAAACAGAACGCCGAAAGAAGGCTAGGACACCGATACCTATGAATATATTTGTAAGTATACTATATGCAAGGTCATTCACACACTGGCTGTCAAAAGTCTGTCGAGAGAGGGTGGTAAGAAACAATTGTAACGGCTCGCTTATGCCAAAAAAAAAAACGAAGTAATGAGTCTCAGAAGCGCTGACTTTGGTGGTGCGTAAATGAGAAGAAATGGAAAGAAAGAATATTCATTTGCCTCAGCTAATTTCAGAACTCAGATTCGGTTCTTTCGTTTCATACCGAACATGGGGAACGGAGTTGGGTAAATACCTGCATTAAGATTCAGTAATCCCACGCTTGAGCCGATTTTTAACCATTTAAAAGATTTCTATTGCCTTAAAAGTGGTGCAACACCGGGAGCACTGAGTTACAGAAGAAATTATAGTCAAAGGTGGGTTGGTGTTCGCAGTTATATATTAGGAGTTAGTGAATATTTCCTCCAATTATTTATTTATTTTAAATTATATATTCTTTGCATATGTATTCGAGAATATCTGAATTGTGCTCGTAACCCCCTCGGTCTGCTCCACCGCTGTACAAAAAACTTCATAAGACCGCACGCAAATATCCATTCAGGTATGTCTGGTCGGCTGGTGGGCGAGAGGGCTGGCGATTGGTACGTGTTGCTGTTATAGGCGGCGTGTCTCGCTCCATTGCCAACAGGGCTTTTGCGTTAGCGATAGACGCTCTTTTTTCATTTAATACATTAATAATTCACAGCGTGCAGTTAGCCGTCGGAAAAACGGAAATGAAAAATGAATGACAAGCGACCGGATGAGTGAGCGAAGTCCATGATATTGAACTTTCTACAAACATTACAAGAGTCGAGCATTTTGTTAATTTTAATTATGCAGCAACTTTTTGATAAAACTTTTTCACGAACTTTTTCCATCTCACTTTTAATGCGCTTAATGGATTGTTGTTATTGCTTTTACACTTGCACCGCTTTTCATACTTCATTGGCGTGATGATTCCTGACAGGCGCCGAACAATTGGAAATTATTGATTGACACCTTGCGGCATGCAACACGACAACACAGCTGTAAAATTGAAAACAAACATGAAAGACTAAAAATGAAGAGCGAGCGAGCGAATGGCGAGACGCCGCGCATATTCCCCGGCTAAGTTTCGTCTTTAATGACTTTGTCGAAACTTAAAATACTTTTAAAACTAAGTCAGTGTAATTAGGGCTCAGCCGATTGTACATGTGTTTAATTACCGAAAGCTGGCTTAAACCTAAAATTCGGAGGAAACGAACAAGATATTGGATTTTGTAGATTTAGGATGAATTTCTTCAATATTTGAAACGGCTGGTAGCCTTACATTGTACATAATATAGGACAGTCGAAAAAGTATTTTCGTATTTTGCCAATAGATGTCGTTGCAGTCGTATATCTTCAGTGCTACCAATCACAATGTATCGCACCATATAGTGTTGGAAAGGTGAGATATTAAGATTCATTTAACCAAAAAATTAAATTCGGAAAAGTTCAAAAAAAAGTACAGCTGTTCAAAAATGCATAAGAAATTCTCCATATTTTGAAATTTTTGTATAACACAGGGAAGACACGCAAGCCACCAATGAAATTTGTGAAGTTTACGGAGACAATGCTGCATCAGTTCGTGTAGCACAACAATGGTTCGTTCGCTTCCGTTTTGAAAATTAAGATGACCAGAACCATCACATAAGCAGCCATGACATCGCTGATGAACTTAACATTCATCGTCAAACGGTTTCGAACCATTTAAAACAGGCTAGTTTCAAAAAGAAGCTCGATGATTGAGTATCACATGAATTGTCTATGTAAAATTTAACGGATCGAATAAACTCTGCGATGCTTTGCTGAAACGAAATGAAATCGAACTATTTCTGAAGCGAATGATAACAGGAGACGAGAAGTGGATCAAATACGACAATAATGTGCGAAAAAGATCATGGTCCAGGCGTGATGAAGCTCACAAAATGGTCGCAAAGCCAGTATTGACGCATCGAAAGGTTATGCTGAGTGTTTGGTAGAATTGGAAAGCAATCATCCACAATGACTTGCTCCAGCCTGGTCGAACGATTGATTCTACATTACACTGTCAACAACTGATGACATTGAAGCAAACAATCGAAAAAAACGGCTAGAACTCAACAGAAAGGGCTTCGTCTTCCATCAAGAGACCACACACATCTTTGATGACTCTGCAAAAACTGGAAGACCTTGGCTGGCAAGTTTTGATGCTTCCACCATAAAGCCCTGATCTTGCGCTATCGGACTACCATTTGTTTCGTAATGGAGTAAAGTTGGCTTCAAGAGAGAAAAAAAAGCCAGTTAAAACTACTTGTCGCAATTTTTCGACGAGAAAACCGAACATTTTTTCACTGATGAAAAAATGTCTCTAGAGAAAAAATGACAAAAAATGGTCTATCAAAATGGTACATATTTAGTTCATTATAAATATAAAAAAAAAGTAAGTTGGAGTTTGATTAGAAATGCGAAAAGACTTTTTTGACTACCCTATATATTTGAAGTTCTTACTTAGAATTAATAAACTGACTAATTGACTGACTGACTGACTGACTGAAGGCTAGTGAACCCGCTACAACAACAAGGCAACAAATGTTCTCCTCGGCGATTGACAGCTGCCAGTGGAATGTCAAGTCATGGTCAGCAACAACAAAGTCAGTAGAAAATAAGAAATCCAATAAAAGGTGGCAGCAGGTAAATCACGAAGAAACCCGTTATGCGATTTGTCAAGTATTTGATTATGATTCATTATGAGAATTACTGGAAAAAAGAACAATCCAAAAAAAAACTTAAAGGAAAGGTGAATGTTGTACGATGGCAGGGGAGAGCTACGCAAAAGCGGGCAATTGGCGGGCGACGCAGAGGACACTAATGAGTTTAGTGGGTATGTTTGGGGTACGCGGGTACAAATGTATGTGTGTGTGCGTTCATGTGAATGGTTGTGTGCTGGTGGCTTCTAATAGTTCACGCTTATTATTTGCGCTTTTCCCATTGTGCTCTTTGTGGCATGATTATTATTGTTGGCGCTCACGCAGGTCGAGTGGGTTGAATGTCTCATTCCGATTGGAAAGCTGGACGGAAGCGGAAGCACGCTTACAATGCTGACATTCAACAACAGTACAACAACAGCAGCAAACACAATGCGAAAGTAATAAGCGCGCCAAACATTAACCAGTGTGTGTGTGTGCATATGAGTGCGTGTAAGCCTGCCTCCCGCTAAGTTGGATGCACAAGCATGTAATTACTTCCGGCTGTCGGCTCTTGCATGAGGAATTACTCGCATTCATCCACTCACAGCAGGTGGAGCAATTTCCTAACACATACAAACGAGCACTTATACACCTACACCCAACCACATGCATACGCACATACATAAGTAGCTAAACACTACAGGGCACAGCTTTGGCAGCCATGAGTGGGGTTTCAGCCTTTTAAAAACGATTAACCGGCTAACCTAATATTCTCACGCGCCGACAATAAAATGTAAAAAATCAAATTAAATTTTCAAATTCTTAAGAATTTAATCGGTCTTAGGAGCCAAAGCAATTACCAAATATATTTCGTTGGAGAAGTGGTCGATTGTTGTTCAAACCCAGAAAGCACCGTAGTTTAAAATTGGAACTTCAGAATTTCTACATAATATTGCTAAGGGATGATCCCCACCAATAACTATCGGGCTGGTGATTTCGAACTCGTTTTCTTCAGAAGACGCTTACCATAAATACCATGCATAACTAATACGGGCGTACCAGTCAACATACATATGTCAATATGCACGCCCATACTTTTTCATTAACGAGCAGCAGCGTGAACAACACAGTTATCTGCGCTGCCACAAGCGAATTCGTCCAACAATCCAAGCGATTTCGTGGATATAACATAACAATATTCGTTTGGGTGCAGGCATAGAGGCATGCATTCACACACACACTCACACCATATGTACGAATGTATGCGAATATCTCACGGTTTTGTGGAAGAATGAGCAGAGACTGTGACCTAGATTCTTGCATGTGGAATAGGCATTTTGATTTATTATCGACATGGGCCGCTAATAAAACTTTTGTGTAAAATCCATTCGAGTAGTTGTAACGAGTGGAAACATGGCAAAAAGCTTTAACGAACGATAATTTCAGTGGAAGTGGATGGCTGTTCGCATTAAAGAAATCGTCCGGTTTGCAAAAAATATGCCGAACTGCTGATATGTACAATACCTATGCATAATATTGTTTAATGTCTTCATTCATTTTTATTCCAACATGTGAATACCTCATAGCACCTTTGAGGAATACTGTCTGGTTAGTAATCATGGTGATAAATATTTTTGATATCCCCTCAAGATCTTTCTCCACCTGGTCTTTCTAACGGAGTGGAGGTCTTTCTCTTCCTCTATTTCCCTCGGCGGGTATTGCGTCGAATACCCTCAGCGCTGGGTTTCATCCTGATGTTATAACCCAACTAGCGTAACCGCTGTCTTTTAATTCCCACAGTTCCCTTTTAACGACTTGCTGACGAGTGCTCTCAGAGAACAGGAATGCAAGTCGAGTAGAAAATCCTTCGGCTATCTATTGTGATTGCAGCTTCTCGACGTCGAACCTTCCTTGTGTATGTTGACGTGCGTTTTTTGCTGCACAGAGGCGGGTGCATACAACAAGATAGTGGTCTGAGTCGATGTTAGGACCTCGCAACATGATTGATGCTGTTGGTGGCTTTTCGATCCGGAGACAGTCAAGTAGCTTTTCGTACTAAAATAATTATATTTCGGGCCCCGGCAAGGTCAATCAGCATAAACCCATTTGGGGATGTTTCATCATCCAGGCTGAATATACAGACCGTTGTGTCAAAGATACCTTCTTTACCCACCTTGACTTTAAAGTCGCCAATCACGATTTTGACACAAGTGCGCTTGCTCACATCGTCCTTCTCTTCCTCGTGGCGTGGGTGCATATCAGCGATATGTTGAAAAACTTCGCTGTGATGCGTATTGTGGCCAGATGTTCATCCACTAAGGTGAATTCCAGGACTAGGAAAGGCAGTTTCTCTCACCGAATCTCCTTTATATGGCCACTATAGTAAAGATCCTCGAGGACCTACTGTCTCAGTACTTGTCACGTCCATCGCAGTTCTTGGACGGCGGTGATGCCAGCCTTTAATTTTACGAGGACATCAACCAGCTGGGCAGCGGCACCTTTCCAATTAAGCGACCGAGGCTTTTACGTGACGGTTGCCAAGCCCATCGCACAACCCTGGGAAGAAATAGTTCGAGAAAGAAAAGCAACCTCAATTCGCTGCAAAAGTTATTTCGTGTACAGAACGAAATCGATAACTTTTGCATATACTACATCGTTTAAAGAGTTATCGAATCTACGCACTTACTGCACAATATGAGAATTTCAAGCAATCCGTTCGAATTTTTCCCAAGTCATGCAGTGTGTCAATTTTTTATTATTTTACGTCGAACAATATATTTTTTAACTCACGATTTTCAATCCATAAAATAAAATTATTGCCGATAAACATACGCATATAACTATTAATCCCGGAGTGGACTCTGCTGACGGCTTTAGCAAAGAACATTGGTTAATATTTGAATCGTAAATATAAAATTTGCAGACAGCTGTGACGGAGTACAAATGTCCCAGCGACCGCTTACGGAGCACAATTTGATCGCTTTTGGTCGCGATTTTTTGGCTGTGGTGCGCAGGTACTTGCGCGTCGTGTTTATTTATAGCTTTTTGGTGGTTTTACTGTGGTCCACCCTCCTGCGGCCGGGCATCGATATCGACGCGCGTTGGGTGCCCAAAACGTTTTTCACCTCCGCGAAGCAGATCACCTGCATCATACGGATGCACCACAAGCCACTCGGTCTGCTGGAATCCGGCTTTTTCAGCGCAATCGCCATGTTTGGCTACTTCTACGGCTGCGGCGGGGTGGCTGCCTTGGACCGTCGTATTTACGGCGACACGCTGGCCACATTCGAGCAGGCCATGATGGGTGTGCGGCAAAAGTATTACTGGATTTGCTTGATTCCATGGATAGTTACCTTCGCTCAGAACTGGTTGCATAATCTCGGGCAATTTCTGTTGCTGTTCAGTGGCTATGAGGTGTACGAGGCTCACAATGTCTACTCGGCAATGATTTTACTGTTGACATATTTTATGGTACAAATGCTGTTAGCGAGCGAGGTGATATTTATGGCGCTGTATGGTTGGTGTGCCATGAAAAACATCAATGAGGAGAACGTCGAGTGGGAGCGTAAGAAGAAATCGTTCTTCGGTATGGATATTTTAGATTCGGTTTTCGGTACTGCATTGAAATGAGCGAGCATTGTGCTTTCTTTAAAGAAACAGCCTGTAACCACACATTCATTATGATTAATTTAATAAAATTATCGGCAAATCGAAGGACTAAACAAATATTATCACTTATGCTGTAGACAGGAATATTTGTAGATTATATAGACACAAGAGAGAGTTAAAGAGTGTTTCTGGTGTTCAAGCAGACTTATAAGACTTGATGACTGGCAGCATTATGAAAGTGGAGCAACGAACGCGAGACTTAAAGCTACAGATTCATTCGCTTTTATTTATATTTCGCACTTGAAACTGAGGACTATTTTTAAACTTGAGTGACCCTTCAAACTCCCAATCACTGGCGGCTGCAGCCGTCTAGGCCGCATTGAATCCACACTCACCGACAGCTGGACTTCCTATTGAAATCTGGCTGCACTGATGCGTGACTTGCAATGCTTTTTATACCATTGCATTGTGTATGTCACTGGTGTATTGCAAGTGCAGGCTGGTACTGCCGTTGGGTGTGAAAAACATTCGAGTGACAACAATCTGCACTCGTCACAAGGCAGTTAGTGTGCCACATTAAAATGCAACTAGCGTGCCGGTGAAGCTGTATCCGCCTATAGCCTCATAATCACATTTATTGCGCTCAGGTGCCGAGTGCCTTTTGTCATTTATACGATTTTCATGGTGTTTCTCCATACGATTCGTGTGTCAATTGTTCAGTACTTTATTGGGACTGCCTTTTTCAATGTCAATTTTTGTTTTGTTGCATCTACAAACTGTTGATGCCAAACTCGCTCTTTTTATAAAGCGCTTGCATAAGTTCTTATAATTTATACAATATTTATGTATATAAAAATAAATTTTTTAATTAAATTTAAAAATCTTTAAACTATTTTTTTTTCTATCAGCTTCACCCGCGGCTAAATCCCTTTCTTATACCATTAAGAAGAATTGAACCGGCCTACTGGTACTTGGTTGTTCTAAGCATTGATCCCCGCGCATACTGAATCCGAGATTTAAAAATACTCCCTGTTGGAGACAAAAAGCAAGATTAGGTTAGCTTAGGTTAGGTTAGATGTTTGATCAAAGATCGCACGTGGACTACTATATATAGTCCTTTGTGATGCCATAGAAAGCTTAAAGGCCAAAACAAATTTGCTTAGGCGTTTAATTTCCATTCCCGCCAGCTCGGTGGGATGTCCAAAGGTATGCGCTTCCAAGTGCTTACGGCGGAAGAGTTGAGTTTTTTCACATCATCTTCTTCCAAACAGCTTCTGCAGAGAACGTCTGGTAGGATTTCCTGCCTTACTGCGTGGACGCCAATAGGGCAATGGACCGTTAAAATCCCCACAACAAAAAAAATGCTAGCCTTACTGAAGGCAAAAAGATCACTAGATCTCTTGCGATCGATCTTGAGCCAAAATGCTTTTGCGACAGCGCAGGTACCGATGGTGATCCGACGCTAACAAAGCTTCCGCGAAGCCCAGGTCTTTAGTAGTAAAAAGCAATAAGAAACGAGAGCACCGATTCGCTAGCTCATCAGATTTACAGTTTCCTGCCATTCCGATGTGGCCTGGCATCCATACAATCTTATCACAAAGACACTAGATGCTATTGCTAGAGAGGTTACATACTCTTCAACCAGCTCTTAACGCACTGTTAATGAGATTAAGGCTAGTATCGCCGCTCTGGTGTCTGGGTAGATGGTCACTTCTGTGAAGGAGGCTGCACTCCGGAACAGTCAATCTACTGCTACCTTAACGGCTGCAATCTCGGTCTGGAAGACAGCAAAAAGCAAGACTTATTCCTTAAAACAGGAAAGTAACTCTACTCAGCGTTAAGTGTTAAGCAAATTCCTTACAATATTTTTTGGTTTATTTATATGTATACAAATAATGGCTATGTTTCAATATTAGTTGTTTCTTGTTGAACCAGTTAATCCAAAGTTTGTTATTATTACCAATATTCTATAATAATAATCCCAAAACGACTCTGGCAACCTCACTCTAGCTCAACCGTAGAAAGCCATTCTTATGCGAGTTTGTTTGCTTTTAGGGGCCACAGCTATTGTTACTTTCCTAGCTCTATAGACTTCATTGGACATCGACGCCATTTTCATAATCACCACAAAACTGCAAGGTTCTTGAGCCGATAGAACTCAAGGGTTAATTTCATGCCGCAAATGCACATACTCCCACACATTCCCATTTAAAGGCGTCCATGTGCATGTCCGGAGTTTTACAAGTAGGCGCCGCTTGTAAGCGTTTATGTTCTCAAGCGACACGCAGAAAACAGAAACGCCAGAGACTATCATAGGATGAGTGCTCTTTGATACCACTCAATGTTTTTTATGTTGCCTCTCTTTTTCTCCGCTGCCGCCCTCTAACATTCTAGAAAATTTACTGCCACTTTCAAGTGTACTTTATGACCTCGGCTCTGGATGGGGATTTGAGCGCATGTAGATTCAACCTGCCATTTTTATGTTCACTTGTATACAATTCTGTTCCGCCATCGCTTTGTTTATTCTTGTTTTTGCTATATCATTATAATGTGTATAAAATAGCATTATGGTCCGTTATGTGTGCCGCTGGCATTGCCAAAGCACCAGCACACTCCAGCCCCGACTCCTATCTTCGCGGCACTTTATCGTCGTGAAATTAGGTATGCATGCCAGCAGCCGAAGAATGTACGCATTAGCAGATCTGTCGCACTTTTTATTGGTTGACGTAGAATAGACTCATAAATACATGCGGTGCGAATGTGCAAACACTTGTGTAGAGAAAGAGAGCTGTGGAGATGACACCCGAGCTAAGGTCAAGAGAACGTTCTTCAGCTCAATGCGGAGATTCAATACAATCGACATAATTACTTAATGTTAATAATTATAAAGTTAAGAGAATGTAATTTTACATCGATGATCTCATGCCAGAAGGTTAGTTTTAAATTTTTGACATTTTCAGTGCAAAAACTTCATATAGGGAGAGTATTTATTCTCTAATAGCATTTTCAATATTTATCATTACTATTCGAAATCTCAATTCGCGAACGCCTTGAAACCGAAACCACCACACCACACGCAGTTAGAATTGATGACCATTCACTACCGAAGTCGATTAAAATGGCATGAATGCAATTGAAGCGCTTTTTCACGTAGATTTTGCTATTCTGTTATGCAGTTGGAAGTTGGAAACGTTAAATTTGGAACGTGTGTACTTTGTTTGAGTTTACAGTTTTCGAAGCTCGTGTTTTGTTCTTCGAACGCTGGCAGACAAGCATTACTCAACGTATTGTAAAATTGTTTTACGATACAAACATTTTATTGCCAATGCTAAAAATTGTATGCACTTCTACTGGATGGTATATGAGTAGCCGTAAACTAACTGCATTCAATGGCGCGACATGCAACTTGCAACACACAACACAGAAACCCAGCTGAGAACAGCGCTGGGAAATTTATCACCAACATATTAAAAGGTAACTGAGATAAGTGCAGTCGCACTGAATCCATTCGAAGCAATGCCAAAAAATGGCGCCAAGCCGTGAAAATGACAAATGACCTAAGATCTGGTAGAAATTTATTGTTTTTCTCTATTGGCTTTGTCAGAAGGACTCCTCATTGAGACCCGTAGAACTATTAGGAACATTAGCTTTGATCTTTAAGAAATTCTTTATCCAGCAAAAGCAATAAAAACAGATACTCTAACCTACAAACTATCTATTACGAGTATTAAAGTACACAGGCTGTCGGTTTTAAGAGTTATCAGTGCTTTCCGAGCAATATAAAGTGACGCTGCTAAAGTAATAGCCAGTATGATGCCCACTGGCAACCAGGGTGATGAATTCAAGCGAGTATAAAAGTTATCAGAGCCGTCTATAGGAGCCAAAAGGGAAGAGAGAGTCAAAAGCTCAACAATATGGCAGCAGCGATGGCAAACCTCACTCAAAGGACGGTGGACTCACAGACTGATACCGGATATACATTCGGGCATCGACAGACGACATGGATATCTACCTAACCCAGATACTAAGTGAACATGGGTGCTTTGGAAGCTATCGGTGCATATTCTCTGAACATGTAGTGAAACGGCAGCCTCAAGCACGGAGACATGTAAAGCAGTCCGCCAGTCCGTGCCATAGAGGAGGCTTAAATGTCTTATCACTCTCACGAAGTAAAACTTAATCAAGTGGTTCCGAGGGAGAATCTGGAGATAGGAGTAGGTTAGGCTTAGTACCCAAGTGCTGCCTCAGCGACAATGTGAATGGTCGAATGCATTGCTGGGTATGAAAGGCACATACACACACAAGTACTCAGCGCACATTCGCACGTAGTCGCGCTGCAGCAATCCGAGTTGGCACAGCAATTGTGTACATGCAACAGCCCAAGCGACATGCAACACGTGAGCGTGACATGTGAGCCCTGATAGCACGCTCCGGACCCGTCAACGCAGCGGTCATTCGACAGCGACCTCACACAGTCACCCACTCACCCACACCAGTACATACATATGTGCAGTACATGCGACTGCATGGCATTTGTTGTTGCGAGTGCACGCTGTAATGGCATCGGTCGCCGGTCAACCGGTAATGTGTGCTGCTGATGAATGCTCATATCCGGGCACCGACGATGCTAACGGATGTGTCGCAAATACAAACTCTAGTTTATCCAATAACACATACCTAATGGAATAGGAAGCACCCGCATGCGCATATGTTGTTGTTGTTGGTCCAACAAAGCACCATTCTTCGCTTTTAAAAGCCGTCCATCGTTGGCGCAGTCGGCAGACATTTTACAGTTGTTTGTAAAAATGCCAAACGCGACAAACGGTAAATGACAACGGCAAATGAACGTAATAGTTTGCGGTAACGGATCAATTATTAAAAACTGCCGTTAGTTGTGTCGCTGCACGAGTATTTGATCGAAACATTTACGAGAAGGCTCATGCAAACGCTTGAGAGTGTGTGTGCGTGTTGTAAAGGGTTACGTGAGCCACGTAATATGTGAAAGCACTTCTACTCAGTCACCTGACCAGCAAGATGCGTTATTTATTGCTGCAGTACGACGCGAAGCCGAAGTCAAAGACAATAAAAGCTAAATATTTGTGTCTTCAAGCGTTTGAACTCTATTCAGATAAATATAAAGGCGGACGGAATTGCATTTCAATCGCATCTGATAAATACATAATGCGGTGCTTGAGCGGATTGGTATCTAGAATGACTCTTTTGTAGGACTGCGTAACCAAGGTCTTATGGATGTGCTTCAAGCGCTCATAGAAGGAATCTTTGATCACATCGTCCTTCTTTTCCGTCGGGGCATGGACGCAAATCAGCGACATGTTGAAGAACTTCGTTTTGATGCGTATTGTGGCTAGACGTTCATCCACCGGAGTGAATGACAGTACTCGGAGTCACTCTCCCACCTCGAGTCCCACACCAAATTTGCACTCCTTTATATGGCCACTGTAGTAAATGCCACAAGGACCTACTCAGTGCTCTTCCCGTCCATCGCATTTCTTAGACGGAGGTGATGTCAGCCTTTATTTCCACAACAAACAGCTGGGCAGCAGCACCTTCCCCATTAAGAAACCGGACATTCCAGGTGCATGCCCTCAAATCGTAATCCTTATTTCGTTTGCCATGGTCGTCATCAAAAGGGGGTACTCTCATCCGAGGCTGATTGTTACTGTTCATTGTGGTCGTTTTTTACGTAACGGGTCCAAAATACAGCGCACAATCCAGGGGAGGGAAGGTTCGTCTTCTCACTTTTACTCACCTTCAAACGGGTGTTCTTTGGCTACACAGAGGATACTTGGTCTAAAGCCGAAAGTCATGAGCTGTCTCAGTCATATGTAAAAGAATCGTTTCAGGCCACTTCTAAGTGATTAGCGCTGAGAGAATTTTCCGCACTTGTGTGAACTTCTACACATGACTCCTCCTCCGGTTCGCTGGCTAGGTCATGTCGTACGTATGGATGAAAACTCTCCAACTCTGAATGTATTCGATGCAATACTCACCGGGGAAAGGAGAGGAAAAGAAGTACCTCTACTCAGTTGAAGAGATCAGGTGGAAGAAGACCTGGCTACACTTTGCGACATTGCGAAAAGAAGAAACGATAGGCGCGCTGTTGTAAACCAGATATAACCGCGATAGCGTTGTCTACACCAGTAGAGAAGGAAGAGAATCCTTTTATGCTAAGTCCTTTTGAATTTTTCCGTATCTTGTAAGGTTTTAGACTTCTTTCATGTTTTTTTAACGACTTATTCGAACAAACAGCCACGAAAGAGATTTATCTTGAAGACTTTGACAGTAAAGCTTTAAATATTTAGCTTAAGAATTATAAGAACGAATAGCGAATTGCCAAGCCAGATAATTTATATTCACAGTATCTACAAAAGGAATAAAGATCGCATTGAAGTTAAGAGAAAAGTTACTGCTAATTTCGTCTAAGCAACAAAACTTAAAGTACCAGCTTTAAATATTCTTCCAGAGCTCGCTGCGTCGTCGTACGAGCATTATGGTGGAGAGCGAGCGAAGCGTTCATTAAATTGCTTAATCAACAATCAACATTGCCAGTATGAATGCCTAATTATATCGCAGCATAACTAATAAGTTTTATTCAAATGCCAGTGCTGGCTGTTAGGGATAAGCGCGCGCGGCACCAACAGCAGGCCCACTTTAATTCGTTACTTGCCGCACGCTAAGTAATGTTTACTCGTTTTGGCATTTTTGTGTTCTGCATTTTAATTTTCACGCTTCTTAGGCATGTACCGCTATTAAGCAAGGGAGTGGGAATATTTTAACTACCAAGCGGAAGGAACGCTGTTACGCGGAGCTGACAAAGGCAGCGCCTGTAGGCGGTAAAGCGCAACGACCTACGTCGCTCATACGCAACGGTGGTCACATGCATATATACATACATATACACAAACTTACAGAAGCACCCAGAAACGCCTACAATTTCGAGCAGTTCGAAGAGCATTTACAAGTTATGGACCTATGCGAGCAAATGGGGTAGCAAACTTGAGAATACACTGCGTATATAAATGCACAGAAAAGCACGAATTCACAGAAATTGTACCGTTATTATTTTGAGGTGTGAGTTATCTACTTAACCAACATACAATACTCTTTCAGTAAATCTCCAAACAAAGCTTAATTCCGGCAAACGCTTTAAACCTCCAATATTAGATTCTAACTGCGGCATTCTGCTCTCTCATCAACCAGTTGGCTTGTAGCCGCCTATACGAAAGCCTCTTTTACCAACACTTTTGGCACGTTGTTGTTTTTGGCCTATTTGCCACTTAAGGGCATGCATAATTGTTGTTGTTTTGTTATGTTAATTTTAATTGTATTAAAGTGCGTACACAATAAAATGCCGGAAGTTATTGTTGCACTTAATTAATAACCGAGCCACACAAACGAGTGGTAAAGCGAGACAGTGTGTGAGCTCCAGTGTGTATGTGTGCACTACCATACATGCTTGAGCATGCAGATACAAGCGCTGGCATGTTAGTGGCAGCTCATTTCCATTAATGTTGAGTTCAGAAAGTGTTGGATGTAGAGTCCTGCTGGTACTTTTGGAATTATTTTATTTTCAAGACCCCGCAACTGCGATGAACATATCCGGTCCCATGGCTTATATACAGGGTTTGTTCTGAAGGTAATAGGGCATCTGTCGGTTAAAAAAAATTTATTGTACCAATCGCAACAATTCTTTAAAAACTTTCAAAATTCGCTCCTTCTGCGTCTATGCAGCGCTGCCAGTGCGATTTCCAAGCATTGAAGGCGTCATGGCAAGCACTCTCTGGAATAGCCTTGAGAGCCGAGGTACATGATGCTTGGATCCGCTCTGTCGTCTCAAAATGCTTGCCTTTCATCGGCCTTTTCAGGCAAGGAAACAAAAAAAGACCAAAGGGCCACTTCAGGGCTGTAAGTCGACTGCAGAAGCGTGGGGATGCCAGCCTTCGTTAGGTAGCTGTTCACAAGAAAGGCGGTGTGAGCCGAGACTTTGTCGTGGTGCAACTTCCAATCAGCTGCGCTGTCTTGTCGGAACCAAATGACCTTTCGTTTGAATCTCTTGAGGACTTCAACACAAAACTTGGCGTTAACTGTTTGCCCAGCAGGAACAAATTCATGGTGGATTTGGTCTCCATCAGCGACCTCTTTCCGGCTCTCCGAAAAGGCCTGGTGCCACCGAACCACACCATTTCTTGTTAAAGCAACATCTAAGTAAGCCTATTTGATCATATCAAACGTCTCTGTCGCAGATTTTCTGTATTTTCAGATTGCACCACTCACAGAAATACGTCGCGTGAAAATGTTCATTCTGACTCTCCAGGTGCTCGGAGACAACTGACCAGCCGCTCGTTCGTTAGCCAGAAACGCCCTCTAAGTACAGTCGCAGCGGAAGAAAATCAGACCTATTACCTCCCGGACAAACCCTGTATACTTAAGACTTCTCAACTAAGCTAAACATATAGGATCCTCATGGCTTATATAGTAAAATTATTAATATTATCTCGAGACGGACTACATCTTTTATTTAACTACGAGAAGGTTTGTGCCGCGCCGAACAAGTTTCTGCTCTCAAAAAAGTGCACACAAGGTGCCGTTGGGAGTTTTCTTGAATTAAATGCTCAGTTAAGAAGTAAGTACTTTCATCCGAAGCTCAAGTTCGTTGCGATTATTTTGATTAAAGCGCAACAACTTCATCGCCATCTAGCAACGCAAGAGGAAACAAAGCCACTTGCCACTTATATAATTGCGCGCTTCAAATCTGCAGGCAATTAAATTTTAATTAAAGTGGAGCTAACTAATTCAATGTCCAACGTTTCAAATTATATTCTCAATAAAAAAAGCAAACCATTTTAATAAATAAGTATGCGCGTGTCCATGTGTGCGTGTGTGTGTGATCAGATCTGAGTTCATTTCTCCTAAGGCGCCGATTTGCAAATTTTCCCCTGAAACTAGTTGAAATACCGTTAGCCGTACTTTTCCAGCGCAAACGCTTTCTAACGGCAGTTATCAAAAAGCGCCGCAACACACGCACCAATACACACAGCAATCAACACACGTACACACACAAGTAACAAGCACAGCCAGCGATTTGCCATAACTTTTCACTTCCACAATTTCCCATGGGAGTCGCAAGTTCTGCAGCAGGCAATAATAGCTTAATTGAGTTACCTTTAAGCTGTCAACAATGACAAATAACGAAGTGCACAGGGCTGGGGCGGGCAGAAATGCAGAAAGCGGTAAAGACTTCGTACAACTGTCGGATTGGTAAAAATTGAGAAAACTGACAAATTTCCGGAGCAAAGCAAAAGTAACGGTGCCTGCAATGTGAAGAGGGAATTGAAGCACGCCATCACTTCTGCATGTGAGTGTGTATGTGTGTGTAAGTTTACAATGTGTGCCGAAGAACTAACTATATTGAGCAATGCCTGCAGCCACAGCGAAAACTCGAAATAACTTTTCAACATTTCGAATAACTAGAGTCGTGAATGTCCCAGCACTTGTTTGCGGAGCAGGCACGCGCAGCGAGACACTTACGCCACGTGAGCACAACACTGCGACCCTGCTGGCATATATTGGCGCTAAAGTGAGTTCAAGCGCGGATTTTTTTTTAACTCTAAAACTGAATTAATATTTAAGTCGGGACTTAGTTAGGCAGAACCGAGGGAACTGTTGGCCGTGTATATGTGTTTGAACGCCAGATGTTAGCTTATATGGCTTCATATGCATATAATTCACGAAGCTATTGATTTTGCTGCCGTTTTTTGGGTTCCAGCAATGTCATGGAACCCGCAACTTCACTAAAGTCGCTTGGTGAAATCGAAACTCTGATTCTCTCAAGCTTTTAGTTTCGTCGTTCATAGCAGTCAATGCGACTCAATTAGACTTCATGAATCGCGACTCGCTTGCCTAAGGGGCCTCCGCAATCAGACTGAAAATATGTTGGGTGACAGGCAGACTTGTCAATAGTAGTGGACAAGTTCGCCGGATACTCATGCGTACAAATAAAGACGCAAAATGTCAGCAAACTTTTCTGTCAAGGTTAAAATAACAAAAGTTTTTATTGTTTTTTCTTCACTTTTTTTTTGTCTTTTTTTCCTTTATAAACGCCAAAGTATTTGGATTCCACTCCAGAAAAAATTAAGTAGATCGGAGAATGAGCGCTTTGAAAGGCGAAATGTGAAATGTGAAAACTTTTATTTTACGTACATAAAAACGCACTCAAGGTGAAATCTAATTCGAGACTCGTCCAACCACGGGTGCCGCCTGCGAGCGCACAGCCGAAGCAAGCATAAAGCAACGCACAAGCACACACACACACACACGCATTGACGAGCAAAGTGTTTTATTTATATCAGGAGTAAATTTTTTTATCAACTTCTAGCAGGATGGAGGGAACACCTCGAGCAGCTTTCGAAATTCATTCGGCTGATATTATGGCAAACGGACGGACTTTCATAGGCAAGCGCGTGCAAATGGGAAGCGACAATAAAACTCGAGCGCACTTGGCGGCACGGTGCCGAGGCTCAGGTGAGACAGTAAGTTTTTCATTGCTGATAACAAGCGCATATTTCATGTAATTAAATGTTTCACTGCTGCTGCTGCCCTGCGGCTAATTGCCAGACAAATTTGTGAGCACGAGTGGCTGCGCGAGCGTGTCGCATGAGTAACTGGCCAGAGCTAAGCGCCAACGCTATTAGCTGCATAAATAATACCCAAACCCCGGCTGTCGATGTGTGCGTGCGCGTGTGTGGTGCAGAATGCGAGATTCGGCGTTGCGAGGAATGTGGAGATGAAACGTCCACACGCTTATCGTGTGGCAAGCAGCTCGCAAATGACCAGCAATAAGACGCGGCATGTGCACAGTGTGCTCTCAGTGGCTGATTAGTAGCCAGAGCTTCAGCCATAGAATGCGCGTTTGATGTAAAAGCTTCGTGTGAGGATTACCTTCCATCGTGTAGTAAAAATTGTGAATTTAATTTAATTGCGCTCGCTCAAGCGAAGATACAATACGAATAAAGCAGTCGGCAGTGGAAAGAAATCAAGCCACTGTGCAGATTACGAGCACTCCGAAGCTCTCCAAAACTGTTGTTGTCGCAGCCGTTGCAGCATTCAGTTGATAAACGCGCACAAAGTGCATTAAAACACGATTATGTGTTGTTGGTGGCGCATAACCGCTGCTAAAGAAACATACACACACAAATAAATGAGGCGGTGTGTGCTTGTATGTGAAGAATTCGCTTTCTGCTCATTTTTAGAACTATGTGAGCGAACTGCGCCTAAGGGTATGCAACATATATGCGTTACAGTAGAACCACGCCTCCAAACGCCGAAATATTGTAAATGCGGGAAGGATTGCTGCATCGACGCGCCAATTTTTTCGCAATGTAAGTATGTACCTGCAAGCACGATACGTCCAATACGATATATATGGATGATAAGCATCCATACATATGAGTGAAATCCAAACTAAGCGAGATTTGGCAGTTCGCACCATTTCGCAACATGCGAACCACTCCAACGCTAGCAATACACAACTGACACGGGTGCCAGACATTACACATGAACCAGCATTTTAAACTCAAGCGACCGCTACATGGACGCAGATGCCTGGCCGCCACTCGTAGCACGAATATTAACGACTACAGCTCGCTCGTAGTTTTGGTAACGCTTAACACCAAGCACATGTTAATGCCCACTTGCCTGGCCAAACAGTCGTTGGCAATGTATGACATTTGCGCCGCCGTTATGCTTTGCGGAGTGCTTGCGAATGCCGCACAAATGAAAAGTGGTGCCCATCAAGACTCTTGTCTGCCTGCGACAGCGGCCGAATTGCGCTGCGCTCGACAGCGGAACATGGCAACGCATGAGTAAAAATAATTCGGTAAATCTAATTGCGCGCAGTAAAACAGCGAACACCAATAACAACACTTCAAATCTACAAATGCGCTCCCCGTCTCCTCCTTCTCCTCCTCCTCGCGTTTGGCGCCGCGACATGGACAACGAATGTGCATGAAGCTCTGTCGCACCACTCCGCATTAGACTCACACACGCATACATACCCACAGTTGTGATAAGTTTTGTGTGTATACCAACAACAGTGGAGCTTAACGTGAGCTTTTATATTTTTCATGCTCCACCAAGTGCTTACGCCTAACACAAACTTCCGGCGACTTCGGCGCAACAAATGTTATAATAATGCGTTTACATGTAATATTCAAATTAGTTTCTGCATTTCATTACGTTTTTTTGCCGAGCGCTGGACTAACTAAAAAAACCTCATTTGTAGCGAATTACTTTGCAGTGCATCGAAATGTGTAAATTAACAGTGATAACAGTTATTATTACGAAATGTGGTCGAAATTATCCAGTGCGAGTGCGCGGCTTGTAGTTTTGCAGTCAACCGCGACAGCCCTTTTTCCAAGTGCTGGTCACACGCATGCAACTGCGGTGCAATGGGATTTGAGGCTGCCAACCGAAGCATGCCCCGAAATGCGGCCACAGCAAACAAAACATTTCGCATGCGGTTTGTTGACAGCAGACATGTTAAACCACATACAAAATGCAACATAAACACCATCATCAGCACACACACACACACACAAACAAGCGCACGCGCGTACGGCTGCATAGGCATAAGCGATTGGGTAGTCAATGCATTTATAGTGATGGCAATATTGCAACTGCGAGGGCCATATAATTCGCGCGGAGTGCGCTGTGCGGAATGCGTGGCAATGTGTGGACATTAGTCAAACCACGCACAAAACCAATATCAACAACGAAATTACTTTCAAATGACAATTAAATTTGCTCGGAGCGGCAAGCTGGCGTCGGGCGTGGAACGTCAAGGCTGATAGCATTTGGAATTTGCACAGCATTATTTCATGTGCTGGCTCGGAGGTTGGTAATTTGTGTCCTTGCAGGGCATATGTAATCGCATGAAACCCCACGTGAAGCCCAGCAATATGAGGGTGTTACTGGCTCACAAACATTATATGAAATAGATGCCGATGAGGTTCGAATAAAATATGTTGATATATTATTTCGGAGTGACTTTTATGAATAGGCTGAATTAAAAACAACAAATTGAAACTTAACTGTATAACAGAGTGCTTGCAATTAAGACACCGTTATTATTTTCGGAGTAAAATAAAATACACTTCGCGAGTGGTTAGTTAACCCGTTGGATTTCATTTGATCACTCAGCAGCTTTTGACAGCACGAAAAAGAGTTGCATTTATGCCGCGATGTCTGAATTATGTATCCCGATAAACTATGTAATACGACTGTGTAAACTAACCTTGAACAATACCAAAAGCTCAGTCAGAATCAGGAATAACCACTCCGACCCGTTCAATACCAAACGAAGTTTTAAGCAAGGGCCTTTCGTGCGATTTCTTCGATCTACTGCAGGAGAAAATAATTCGAGCTGCAGAGCCGAATCGAGAAGGTACAATCTTCTATAAGTGTATAAGCCACTGGCATACGCAGATGATATTAATATCATTGGCCTCAACAACCGCGGCGTTAGTTCTGCTTTCTACAGAATGGATAAGGAAGCGAAACTAATGGGTCTGGAAATGAACGAAACAGTCGTCGCACTCGCGACTTGGCTCCCCCGTCACGTTGACAGTCATAACTTCGAAATCGTAGATAATTTCGTCTTACTTGGAACCAGCATTAACAGCAACAACAATGCCAGCCTCGAAATCCACTGTAGCATAACTCTTGTCAACAGATGCTACTTGAGACTGAGCAACAATTGAGAAGTAAAGTCCTCTATCGACGAACAAAAATCAAACTCATTATTCTCGTTCTGTTATATGGTCCATAGGCATAGACGAACACATCTGAAAAGTTGGCGTTATGAGTTTTCGAGAGAAAGGTTCTGCGGAAATGTTTGGTCCTTGGCGCATTGACAGCGGCGAATACCGGAGTCAATGGAACGATGAACTGTATGAGGTATAAGGCGCAATTGATATTAAGCGAATTAAGAGACAGCGGCTACGCTGGCTGGGTCTTGTCGTGCAAATGGAAAAAAACACTCCAGCTCTGAAAGCAGTATCCACAGGGGGGAAGCAGAGGAAGAGGAAGACCTGCGTTGAAAAGACAAGCTGGAGGGGGACCTGGCTACACTTGGTATCTCGAATTGGCGCCAAGTAGTGAAAAGAGGAACGACTGGAGAGCTGTTGTTAACTAGCCTATAACCGTGTATGCGGTGTCTACGCCAATAAAGAAGAAGAAGAAAATATATGCTACAAATATCATAATATTAATTTATGAAATGAAAAATCAAATGAAAGTCTCGTGAACTAATTAACCAAAAATAACTTTTAAGCTTAACCAATAACCCCAAATCGTCTACCTCTACAAAATCAGGTGGTCGGCTGATATATATTGTCCTGGCAGGGGATAATTGAAATATGACTTGTAACAATTTGATTGCTACTGATAATATATTAATCTCAGGACGCAGAGGGAGGCGACTTCCATACAACTAGTGCCATTAATTAGTCATAAATAAACAAAATGCATTTAAAACGAATTTTCCGATCATTATTGGCGAATTTAGAACATAATATTTATTAATAGAATTCCAACTTGTTGTCTTTAGCGAATTCGCTTGCATTTATACGCCCTCGCCATCATGTAATTGAATATTTTGTAATTCCTCGCACAACGCGGCGTTTGACAAATTGCCTCAAGCGAGAATTTCAACCAAAATGATGCCGTAATGGGCCGAATCCACTTGCTGTTCAACTGAAATCCAAATTAATTAATATTAATATTGTAATTTCATTGTTCAAGGCAAAATATTAATTTTAATACAGCTTTATAACAAACTAAGGCCCACATATGCATTTCTAATGGGTGATCCAAGTAGAGGTACTTTTTGCAGTAGTTTTTTTCGGCAGATCGGCCAACATAATCGGCCTACTGACCATACTATTCGCAATACCATCACCCATTTTAACCCACCTTTCATTATTGGATAATATTCGACCGAATCGACCACGTCCAACAGGCAGTGATAGTCGATTCGACGCCGTTCGCAGCAAATTGGATTGACTTATGGAACGACTTAACGTATTTTACAGCGAGATCTTGAAAAGTTCCAAGAAAATCAGATTTCCCTTTAATGCAACTATTAAAATGTCCTCAACTAATTGAAGCATCTAGCGGCCTGCCAAAACCATGCCATCTTCAGTAAGTTCAATTTTGAATTCTCCACTTTTTTGCGCTCACTTTTGGCAAACGAAATGCTTGTCATATGCCGTTGTTTGACACGACCGCCAAAGCATATTCTCATAAAAGCGGTGCAACGCCGCAGAGACATCTTGCATGGGTGGCACAGCTGGCGTTTCGAGAGGCACGGCGGGGTGCTGGCCTACAAGGACGCCGCCAGTGAAGTAGAGACTTTCACAAACACACACACACATAGTTGCAAGAATGGAGCCGATTGTTGTTGTGCTAATGCTGTTTCTTGAACGCCTGCAAAGACAAAACAAAGAAGAGCATGATAAAGAGGCGAGGAAATCTCCGCAAAACTCAGCCGACTGCAGGCGCCAAAGATGAGGTGGGACAGCGCCGGCTCGCAGCGCAAATCAGCGCCGGTGAATTGGTTTTCTGTGTTTTCACAAATCGATTTGGCTGCCTTCCAAGAAAACAGATGGCAATTCCGCTTAGCAAGCTGGCTTGCTGTTACATTTGCTTCGCTTGCCTGAGCTACTTTGATTTGCGCAGCACAGCCGACAAGCCTGTCGTGCACAGCCAATATTTCTTGCCGCTCATACCGATGCAAATGCATGTATGTGGATGTAAAGGAATTTTATAATACTTTGCAAGCTTCAGTTGCCAATAGGCGTCCGAAGAAATTTTGGCATCCGAGATATTTTTGATGTCCTTCCGCTGTTGCCATGCACATAAGTATTCTCAAGAAGAGCACGAGCACTCATGCTTTCATACTTAGGATGTGTGTGTGTGTTTAGCTCGGTGCCGGTGATACATTTCACTAACCACAATTGTCTTTCTGGCTTATTGTTGTGTCGCTTACAGGTGTTGGAATCATCGTTGCTACTAAATGCCAACGTTTATTGTTTTTGCCTTTTCAAACGGAAGGTCTTGGTTTTGGCAGCAGACGCTTGAGTGAGCATTGGCGCCCGGCGATTCATCCGTTGGACAGTCAAAACAGCTCGAGGCAGCCGGTGTACTTATCTATGCCCCTTCGCACCGCATTTATTTCAATAAAAGGAATTTCAATTAAAATTATGCAACAATGCGGAGCTCTCCTTTATTGTTCAATTAGACGTTGTTCTTGTATTAAGCATAATTTGCAGCAATAAAATAAATTCTCGCTGCTTAATGAAATTGAATTTATTCCAAGTGCTAATAAAATAGTAATAAATGCGTAAAAGTGTTAAAATGAACCGGCCTCCGCATTTGCATACATATTTACCATCCACTTCACAGACGCGCGCAAATTATGGCAGGTGGCTAGAGAGGACACCGAAAAAAATGCTTGTGCTTCGAACTAAAGGCGCGAGTTAAGCCCGGAGGGACGATTGTAGACTAAACTTCCAAGTCCCGGTTTCCATGCTGAAGCAGAAGACCTATGTGAGGGCTTTAAGATCGTCTACACAGCTTATTTTTTATTCCTTCGTAGTAATGAACTCTACTACCTCAATGCTGAATTGCTTAATCCGGTCAACATGTGCGAGAAGGGAGGATGGGGTCATGTGTTGAAGTTCACGCAAGTGAGGAATGTTTTTTGAATGCCATTTACTTGGTAGTGGCCAGAAAGAATTTTTTTACACATGACTCAAGCAGCTCACGACTTCAGGTCTTTGACCAAGTATCCTCTGGTGAACCAAAGACCATCCGTTTGAAGGCGGACCCAATAAAAGTAACGCGAATCTCTCCAACGGTGTTAAGGCGTCCCCCGGTGGGTAATGCGTCGAATACCTTCAGAGCTAGAGTGTTTTCATCCATGTGGACGACATGACTTAGCCAAAGAACCGGAGGATGGAGTCATGCGTAGAAGTTCAAGGAAGGAAAAATTGCTCTGAGAGCCATTCACTTATGAGTGATTCTTTTACTTATGGTTCAAGCATCTAACGACTTCCAGTCTTTGACCAAGTATCCTCTGGGAAGCCAAAGAACATTCGATTGAAGGCGAACCATCCCTCCCCAGGGTTATGTGCTGAGTGAAAAGGAAACAACAGCCTCGAACGAGAAACCCTGCTTTTGTGTAGGATCATAGACCTACTTCGCTTTTCAATGAAGAATCCTCTTTCGCAACAACCCTCCTTGTGTTCATTAAAAGACCGATTACATTGAAGACCCCGTTTTTGCGCAGTGTACTTTTATTTAAATACTTTCTATGCCCAAAGCAATTGCCACCACAATCAAATTCAATTCAAATCCACTTAGTTGACACTTTACTTACATTTCGCTTGGCGCCTTGAACAGTCCGGGACTGTGTCTGTGGGCAACAGGGGCGGCGTAGACGCCGCAAGTAAACAGCGACGGCAAGAAGATTTACATTTCAATTTCAATTACACGATGAAGTGCGCGCACACACCGACAGACATTCATCTAAACACGCATACACACACATACACTTGTTATTCAAGGTTTATGGATTAGCTAATGTGTGAGTGTGTGCGTGCATTTGTGGCGGCTGCAGCAGGTCATTGTTTTGATTGCGTGACAAAAGGACATTCATTAAATGTTTACTGCCTAGACTCAGCCGCAGCCACAACAACAACAACACCAACAATACACATTTATACGCTGCAGCCAATTCCAAGTGGTAGACTACACTCTTTTGGCATGCGTGTGTAGGTGTGTGTGTGCGCGCTCCATTGGCCACACGAGGAAAGGTTGCGACGACTTTTAATGGAGCTCTTCTGCCTTTTGGTTTTCTTTGTGAACCTTTCAAGAAAATTAAGGGTCTACACACTCAATGCGGTTGAGCAGATGGTAGGTCCACTAACGAAGGTTACATTTCAAGTAGATTGGTGTTGGTGTCTTGAATGGTTGCTCACATAAGTCAAACAGCTCGCTTTCGCAATTGAATATTTCGAATAAGTACGAATATGCTTTAGTGGCTTCCTGCAAGACAAATGCTAAAACGGCAATCGGCGAGCATTGCAGTCATAATCAGCCGAGCTTTTAAGCGCTGCTTTAGGTAATATTTAGCCATTTATTATGTTGTAAGGATCGACTGTGCAAATGATAGTGTGTGTGTGTGTGCATGTGTCTGACAGAATGCACTTAAAATCCTTTCGCCTGTCTGTGGACTCCACCGCACACACCAACGCGGCTCAATACAAATGGACTCACGGCGACAGCAGTCGTCCAATCGAGTATCCTGTGGGTACGAGTATAATTGTGTAACGAAACAAGCGTGAGCTGTGAGAAAAGCCAACAAGCCAGCCAGCCAGCTTGCCAGCTAGCTAGAGGTTCGGCTGCTCAGTCGGCTATTAATTCACTCAGTCAGCCAAATCAATTAGAAGCACATCAATCTTAATACGTCCAGTGGAAACGTTCATTTATTTATGCTAACATTTTGTTTCATCCTTCACGACGGCGCAATGCCACCAGCTTCACTACGCCCTTCGACCAGTATCTGCTTGTAACTGCTAGTCGAGCTCCGGTGGTGCTTTGCTCGTACATCTTCTGAAATTTATGCTTTTGTACGTTTGTTTGTGGGTGTGTGTGTGTGGCTGTGTAGGCGTATGTATGAGCGGTTGTTTGTGATAAATCTGGTTTGTGTAAATATTCCGAGCTGACAGCTATTTTTAGGGATATATCCATGCTTTGAGGTCTTGCAGCTGGCAGGAAGCAGCGGCTGCCAACGGAAATGGCTAAGACTTTTATGTGACTCCGTTTTTCCTTCAATGAGTAAGAGGCGGTTGCTTCCGTGTGCGTCCGTGTGTGTGAGCGGCAGAAATGGCGTGTAAATATTTTATGACTCGTCGTGGTTGCGATTCACATTCCCAGGCCAGCACCGACAACACACACATACACATACAAACTCCATGGCGCATAAGCACTTCGCTGGCGCTTTAGCCGACATACCAGCAAATTGTGTCAAGTATTTGAAATGTTTTTTTGCAACTTGCTTTTACTATTTACCATTTGATGTTTCGCTTCGTGTAAATGCAATTAAAGAAATGGAATATAAAAAGCAACAAAGTGTAAGAAAATATTTTTAATTAATTTCATGATGACGTTGCTGATGGCGGCGGAGGCGGCGGCGGCAAGAGAAACTGGCACGAATAAATTGAAAACGACAAGAGGACACCTTTCTTATAAGTACCGCTGCGCTCAAGCGCATTACATATTTATTCAATCGGAACGATGCACGTCGCACATCGCATTCCACTTGCATGAAATCAAAGTTAAGAGTCGCTTATGAGCATGTGTTGGCGCATGAACTCGCAAATCACTGCAATGCTCGAAATTCGTCGAAAAGCACAGCTTATACCACTAAGGGAAGAGTAGGAGAGTTGAAGGTCGCAGGGAGGTCGTTCTGAAATTAAGTTGACGTATGATATATGAAAGATTTACGCCTGGATACCAATGTGTGGGAGCCTAAGTGTATACAGTATTATGGATCTTCAGTTCAGTAAAGAAGAAGAAGACGACTTGGCCCATTTTACGTCGAGATCTTAAATTGAAATACAGCTTGTGCAAGAACTGAAGCCGCTCGACCTTTCCCAGCGACTCTATGGGCTCTTGAAAAGTTCCAAGAAGATTCTACGTTTTCGAGCCAAATTTTGTTCAGCGATCCCTTTCATTTGGGACGAAGAGCCACTTGAGAAAATTCATGAGCTGCCATTTTATCCCAGAAAAAACAACGGTTTGGTATGATTTGTGAGTCCTTGGAATCATCGATCTATGACAACCGACCATTTGATGTAAGGAATTGAAACTCGTGATCTCGGGGGCATTTAACAAAACGGCATCACTTCCAACACTTCGGTGAGCAGATAATTTCAGGGTTTGGTCTGGTCGATTACCTACCAAGATCGGGTGAAATCTCACCGTTAGATTTTTTCTGTGGGATATGTAAAGTGTAAAGCCTGTGCGGACAACACCGCTTCGATTTCGGTCTTGGAGCAAAACATCCCGCGTGTCATTCGTCCGGTACAAGACGAAACGTGCGATCGAGTCATGGAAAATTGGATTCAGTTTCTGTGTTTTTTCTTATAAATAAAAGGTAGGAAACATCGAAATGGGTCACTCTTTATAATAATGTACTTAAAGCACGAGTGTTTAATATAAAGCCTTAAAAAACTGCCTTCTCCATATGTCGTACTTTTTTTCACAAGCGTTTCGATGATAACCCCTCTTATGCTCCCTGGCCCTGTGTGTAAGACAGCGAAGACCATGGTACTTTTCACATTAGCATAAGTATTTTTCCACCAAATTAGCAAGAATGTGAGCGACGTAGTTCGGATTGCTTGGTGTACTAGTATGTTGAAAATCTCCAATCAACCGAAACTCACACACATTCCAATGCAGGACATACTTATTACGTAATAGACTCCAGTGAGCTGAGGCTTGTCGTCTGGTCGGTCAATTTCCATAGGCGACCCTTTTTATGGGAGCGCACAATAAATCGCACTCGCCCAAATCCACTCAACCGGGCAACAATGCCAATTTGAAGGGGCAATCTACGGATTGCAACCGAAGCCGCCAGCGCTCAGTTTGAGATGCTTTGTCCTCTTGACTGCAGTCATTTATTGCCGTTTCTCGGCAACGCTACGGAACTATATATTACTCCATGTCACTGCGAGCATATGTATGTGTAGTTTTGCGCAGCATAAACACACCGCCCGTATTGACACAACCATTGCCACAGCTCATCGGAGCCACTAGCATGTAGCGCCATGGTATTTATTATTTGCCATGAAATTTTTGAACATTTTTCATGACACAGGGGAATCCATGAGCCGAGTGAAAGATGTCCATAGCCATCGCTGAAGAAACGTCAGCTTCCATTTGCATGGCTGATTAGCTGTGTTGCCTACATCGGCGGCTCGGTAGTTGCTGATTTCGCAAATTGAGGCATCAACAATAAGTGCAAGCGGTTGAAATGAATAGGGACGAGACTTCGGCCATTCACCTGTGTCATGTAGAGAGAAGTTATGCAAGGCCTTTGCAGTTCAACCAACTGGTTAAAAGCTATTTAAAACTAGTATTAACTGTAAGGCCAACCAATCAACCATCTGTCTTCATATACTACACACTAGTACAAGTTACAGTATATTCTAAGTCTTACTGGACTAAATTAGATACCAATTTATGTATGTATATTTTATACCCTTTTCAGGCACCCTGAATTTTTCTGGTATGAATCCTGCTGTCACTCTGAACAGGAGGGCTTAAAATTTAAAAAATTCCCTACTCCCACATAATCATCCGTTTCTCGCCTTTTCTCTGCCACTCTTTTCTTCTAAGCTCTGTTAGGGCTGTTGCGCTTCATTCTCTAACAAAGTTTCACACCTGTTAAGATCGTATACAGCGGTACAATATTTTCGCACAAAAAGAGCATACAAATCGACCAAAGTTGTGTAAATACTCTCTGAAGCAGCCCAGTCAAAAACTGCGTCAAGCAATAGTCAGTTTCACCATGGCTCTCCTCTAACCGCGCTTGCACGTTTCGGATTAACGCGTGTGTTCATCCACCATTTCTGCCACTCATTAAGGCTAGTTATCGTAGTCTTCCTCTCTTGTTTAGTAAGAAGTCTGCCAGAGCTTTTTGTTTTGTTGTAAATTCTTTTGAGCTCCATCGTCATAATGTCTGGTGGCATAATACCTGAAATAATTCCATCAGCTTGGTGTGACAAAGTCTGGAAAGCACAAGCTATTATGCTTGCGCTTAACCGAACTACTGCTTTCGCTGTTTTCACATATGTTTTGTGCTGCAATGCTGTTTCCCATATAGGTGCGGCGTACTTTAGTACTGACTGGCTAACTTTTGCCAAGAGAGCGCATCTACTCTGACTAGGTCCATTATTCTCGTTGGTGCAGTCATCAGTCATCACTTTTGCTGCTTTTTCACAGGCTTTCTCAATGTGGGTCCGATTCTTTAGTCTTCGGTTGATTATCCCACCCAAGTATTTCAACGAATGTTGAGTTGAGATATTGTATCCATCAATGTTCAGTCGCCTCTAGCTTTACTTACCTACTCGCTATTAGTACCGATCCGTTTTTTGGCCTGCTAACTGTAATTTGGTTTTTGTAAGCCAAAATAATGGCTTTTTTTATCGCCTTACCGCTATATTGTCAGCGTACCCGATTATCTGTATTTCTAGGGCCGGTGTGAGACGAAACACACCGTCATTAAAAACATTCCACAGTAGCGGCCTAATACGCTCAGTAGCTTGTGGCACACCGCCTGTCACAATATAGTTTTTACGTCCTTCTTCTGTGTCACATAGCAGTAACCTTTTACGAGAGGCAGCTAGATATTATGTTTAGCACGTAGAGTGATGTTTTCTTTCGTTTCAAGACTTCTATGATACGCGATCAATAGACCAAGTTGAAGGCATTTTTAACACTGAACGATACTACCGCGCAGTGTTCTTTGAAACCACACAACCACCTGGCTTCTTCAATTACCTGGTTTGCGACCTCCATTATCCTTTTGATAGCCATATTAATTTCGAATATGCTCAAAGGTTCTCTTTCTAAGTGTTGGTCTAGACACATACAAATTATACGCTCCAATATTTTCCCATTGTACCCAGCATGCTTAAAGGTGGATAAGAGCCTGGCTCACCTGCTGGTTTATTTGGCTTCTGTATAAGTACTAGATGCTGTTTTTTTTTTCAAAATGTTTGGGAAATTTTTTCTCGTAAGCATTGCGTATAAATTTCCGTAAACGTGCCGGATTTGTGTTTAATAGCAAGTTTCAGAGCCTTATTTGGGATTTCGATTTGGGAACTTTTTTATCAGCGACAATGGCGTTGGGGTTTTAGCTTCAGAATCTTTTATATGCCGCCTTTGTGGCAATTGTGTAGGAAAAAGGGTTTTGACAATCGTTTTTAATAATCTAGGGTTTGCAGGCAATTGTACTTTTTGACCTTTCATCTTTATCATGACGAATTTTTATGCATTCTCCACTGGTTTTCTATTTCAATTTTGTTGCACAGCTCTTTAAAGCAACAGACCTTGGTCTTCTCTATTGCTTTTCTGAGGTCATTTCGCTTCTCGCGCTCGTTTAACATTGTGGAGGTTATCGTTTGTCGTTCCCTTTGACACTGACGCATCGCTTCGTGCCATTCGCTTCTCAGAGCTTCAATAGTCTCATTACATCAGTATGCGGGTTTCCTGTATGTGCTGTAAGATCCTGTTTATGGTATAAACATGGTGTATTGATCCATGTCCGTCTGTCTGCTTCGTAAAAATAATTAACTCGTGTTTTTGGCGCAGAGTCTGTCTGCTAAACTTCGAAGGAGATTGCTAACCATATCTTCCCAGAAATATTCGACCTAAAAATAATCTCCTATTGTTGTAGAAGGATTAGTAATATCTGCAAAGAAGTGAAGAACCACGACTATTGAATGAAACTTGAAACTACGAAAAAATTTTGTGGGCACAGCAACGTAATTTCGGATCTAACGCTATGTGGCAGCAGACTTTCAACCAGTTTTTCCCGATTTCTTATAGTAATTAATCTTTAAAAGTTAATTTGTCTTTGCACAAACAAACATATTAAAGATTCGTCGATAAATTTCAATCTGGGCGAGTGTGGCTCCTTAATTACGACCAAATGGCAAAATCACAAAGATTAAGCGAAAACAATAAGATGAGCAAACTTTTTGATCAAATTGATTTCGTGTTCCACTTATTTCATTATGTTGTTAGAAACAAAAACCACGCACGTCCACATATTTCTAAGCGCGCGCAAAGTCTGTGCGTATGTCCACGCGCGCCTTTGGCTCTTCGGCGCCGGCTTAATTCTTAGTGGATAAACAGTTGAAGTGATAAAGTTGCCGCATTCGTGCAGAGTACACGCCACCTACAACAACAACATGTACAACCTCAATTCCGACGATAATACATCGATGTGTTTGTATGCATTTGGCAGTTCGTTCGCCTGTCTGTCCAACCTGTCCGGCTGCCAATTTGACTGACTTCTTCTGCTGTGGCAGCCGGTGAGGCGCTGTAGTCGCTGTGGCTCGCACTGTAATCAGGTAAGAACGCTGAAAGTTGTTGGCTTATTGAAGTAAGTTTGCTGACTTAGTGAAGGCCACTGTAGCGCAGACAGACAAACGGTTGGAGAGAAAAGCGCCCACCTCCAGTCACTCACACTTTCAATTCGTTCCGCCAGCGCAGACAAAGCAGTTACACTTTCGCTGCCAGCTTCCATGCGCACCCATCAGACCCGCACACACACACACACACACGTTCACTCCGGGGCATATGTATGTAGTTACGCCAATAAACATGTAAGCACACAAATACATTACGGGATGGGTGAATTGAAGCTGGTGGAAGCCTTGCGCCAAGCTGCTAATACCTTGTGGACTGCTGCCTTCCGCTCCAGCCTTCACTAAAACTTATTCGATATTAATCGGAAAAGTTTGCAAACCTTCATTGAATCATTGCGCTTAAGCGCAGGTATTCACAGCTCCATTCGAGCATTATGTGGCAACGTGGCTACTCCCTGTCGCCGCCGGCCCCCCTGCGGCCTGGGGGCGTGTGAGTAAGAACAAAAGTAATTTTGTGGCATTCCGCCGGCTCATCAACTCTTTGGGAATTTCACCGTCAACTCGAGTGATTGATGAAATTCATTGGCGGGCGTCGCTTGTTGTTGTCGTTGTTTGTGTTGCTGCTGCGCGGCCTGTTGTCATTGATTGTGTTGTGACGCGTTGAAGTGTGTTTGGAAATTTCGTTAGCTCAGCTCCCTTGGAACGCGCGAACGCCTTCGCTTTGCGTGTGTGTGGAATCGTACGTTTGTTTGTGTGTGCTTTCGTGGCATAGCGAATCGAACACACACCAGCCGCTGCACGACGCGCATTTCAACTCCCCGCAATTTGATTAAATTCATTTGGATGGAGAGCAATTTCAATCGCTTGCTGCAATTCCAGGGATTACAATTTAAATCTTATGTCAACGCTGACTTTTCGAATTTAATTGAAATACTTGTTCGTGTTAATGCGACCCAAAGCCAGTTAATGATTGCTGATTAATTGCTGGGAAGCATTAAAAGTCCTCGTTCATAATTTATTTTATGTACATGTATATATGTACATAAATAATACTGTATATAGCTGCATACATATACAATATAAATATTCGGAAAGTAACAGATAAATTACCCGATAAGATATTTATGCTCCCCAGTGCATATATAAAAATTTAGATTATTTAGTTAGAACTATTATAGATTATTATTGAGGATTCAAAACATAATCTTCTGCCACAGACCCTGGCTTACAGCAAGCGCCCGCCATGAAGAAAAAACCAAAAGGAATTGTTGGACTTGCACTTGGAAACAGTTTACGTCTTCATCGAAGTACACTAAATCATCAACGGTGCCTATGATTCTTCAGAGTATATGGGATCATATATTCACGAACAAGGGGAAGGTAGAATCTGAAAACCTGCTCCGAATCTATATTCACTATTATACAAATCTTGATTTAGGTTAGGTTAGGTTAGATTGCTGATCGATGATCGCACGTGGACTGGTATATGTAGTGCTTTGTAAAGCCATAGAAAAGAAGAACTCCTATGTTCGGACTTATAGATCACCAAAACGCTTAGTAGCTTAGCAGCTAATACCAATTTGCATAGGCGTTTAATTTTTATTCCCGCCAGTGGGGTGGGATATTGAAGGTATGCGCTCCCAAGTCCTTAAGTCTTGACATCGCAAACACGGGACAGTCAAGAGGGAAGTGTTGAGATGTTTCCACCTCTTCCAAATAGCTTCTGCACTCAGCGACTGGTAAGATTCCCAGCCTTACTGTGTGGATGCCAACAGGGCAACGGCCCACTAAAATCCACAATTAGGAGAAGCTAGTCTTACTTGTGGCAAAGAGATCACTAGATCTCCTGCGATAAAAAATGAGCCAAAAGGATTTTCCGACAGCGCAAGTACTGTCGGTGGCCCAGCGCTGGCCAAGCTTCCGCAAAGCCCAGCTATCTAGTAGTAGAACAGAATATGGAAGAAGGTCGGGAAAACCCACCCGCTCCTGTTCTTTCGATAACGATTCTAAGTGCCTTTCCTTGCTAGCTCATCAGCTTTACAATTTCCTGCGATTCCGCTTTGGACCGGCATATCATAAAGGTACTCGATACTATTGATAGCGAGGTTAGGCACTCCTCGACCAACCCTGAACGCACTGTAAATGAGTTCAAGGCACTTCTCACTTCTCTAAAGGATGCTACACTCCAAAACTGCAGATTTACTGCCCTGGAAGAGACTGCAATAGTCAGGAAGTCTAAAACTGTAGTTGATAAAGAGCGCCAGAGGTAAACCGCTCCAATAATCTTCCCCCCCAAGCTTTGACACATCCGTGAAGAACACCACCCATAGCTCCCTCGTTAATATATGGGCAAAGAAGGAGCCGCCAGCGTTCGGTTTAGCGACTCCTTGAAAATTGATCTAAGGAACGGTGTACTAAAAGAAACACATACACACATATATTTTGGGGCGAGTATTTCCCCCATCTATTGGCTGAGGCATCACTGTCTTTCAACGAAATTAAATCAGAATACTTGTTACTTCGTTAGTTGAATGTTCAAATCAACGTTAGAATAATATTTGCAGAAACTCACTTAGCAGCACACACATGCATACACACGCATAGTTTTGTTGGTAAATATGAATGCTCTCGTGTGTTTGAGCAATGAATTGGCATAAATATAGACCACACATAATAACGGGATGATAAAATCAATGCTGCTGCTTCGGTTTGTTGTTGGCTGCTGCCACCGCAGGCAGACCGACATGCAACCGACACACTCGCATACTAAATATTCTACAAAAGCTTGTTTCTGCAAAGCACAACACACCCACTGACATATGTGTGTAAGTATGTGTAGTCTAGTATTAAATGTACCGATAAATAAGTAGCATTCGTCGAATCCAAAATGTTTGACAGCGACGTGGCGTTTTGTGGCGGCAGAGAGACAGCTTCTAAATGAATATCATTTGCTTATCATTACAAAAGTGACAGCTAATTTGGCAGTTAGGCGGAGTATTTTCTATATGGATATATGCATGTATGTACCTGCTTAGTAAATATTTAATAAATGTTCAATGAAACCCGAGCCAACTCATTTATGGATAATTTTGTTATCTAGTATTCACCTAAACATAAACATTGAAAGTATGTGTCGCGTGGAAGCACTTCACAAGCGAAATAATGGCTCTGAAAGCCTCCTCAAGGAGGCCTGACAAAACTCGGCTGCGACGGCTAAAACCATATTCTATCGAGGTGAAAATTATGAGCGTCCGATTCTTGTATAGGGCAGTTTTAAGCCAAGTCTTTAAGTTGCCACAATGAATGCTGAAGAATTTAAACTCCCTTAATAGTTAAAAATTGCGCCGAAGCATTAATACGCGGAATTCATACTTTTTATTTTACTTTCTTTTTTGTTTCGATTATTTTCAAGTTTTCATTTTTATGTGTTTCACATTTATTAATTTTTTTCATTTTGCCTTAAGAGTGAGTTTTTTCGTGTATAAGGACAAGCACGTATGCCAAAATACACACTGGAGACATTCTGGCCGCATTCGCAATAATATTGACGAGGATTTGCATCGCCGCACCATCGAAAAACCTGTCATACTTATGCTACGTGCGTACTCCTTGCAATGCCTTCTTACTCCGCCGCCACCGCTGCTGGGGCCGCCGCGCCTGCTGTAGTGGCGCACAACACTAGACCGACTGCCAAACCAATAGTTGCCAACAATGCCGCCTTCCCCAAACTTTGGTCGTCCGTGGGATCTTTTTTCGGGGGGCACATCCTCCTCTTTGTTTCTTCCTGCCCCATCTTAGCGGGTCTTTATTTGTGCACCACTCAAGGATGCGGTGTCTGGGGTGCCACAAAAAGTTATTGCTGAATGGCACAAGTTCACACAAAATATTGATAAATATCCACAATTTCGTCTTACCAACCAACTGACGAAGAAGAGCAAACCGTAAGAAACACATTGAAATTCTTTTCAGATGTAATGCCTCACCTTTTATATGCTTCGCGTAGATGTTCGAATAATGATTTGATATTTCCCCGTAGTGCTGTATCTATACGTGCCACTCATCAGTAACGTCTGCTATGCCATTCTCCGAATTCCTCTCATGCGTGCCTTGTTGGTTTATGGCTTTTATATTTTTTACTTTTAATTATAAATTTACTTCAAGAATTTCGTGGTTTGCTTTTAGAATTTTAAATGCCGTGTTTTGAAAGTTTCTAATTTATATTGTTGATATTCTGTTGACTGAAAACACCAGGAATCGAACAAAAAGTTAACTGTATAGTAATAACTGAGACTCGTGTAAACACAACTGAGTCGGAAGTTGTCGCAATCCAATCGAACTGAGACCATTTTGAAGCCACAGAAATTAGTTTTCAAAGGCGCTGAAAATAATAGAAAAAATAAAAAATTATAATAGACAAATAACTTGTATTAAAAGCTGAACTGAGTAGTGGAACTTAGTGATAGGTTAGATGGCTGATCAAAGATCACACGCAGCCTACTATAGGTAGTGCTTTGTGGTGCGATAAAAGGAAGAACTCCAGTGTTCGAACCATAAATTAGCAAAACGCTTAGTAGCCAATACAAATTTGCATGGGCGTTTAATTTCCATTCCCGCTCGCTCGGTGGTATGCCTGAAGGTATGCTCTCCCAGGTGTTTAAGTTTTGACCTCCAAAGTCAAGAAGGAAGTGTTGACTTGTTTCCACCTCATCTTCTTCCATATAGCTTACGGCGTGGACGCCAATAGGGCAATGGTCCTATTCCGCTGTGGCCTGGTGCCTATATCAGTCTTATCACAAAGGCACTCGTTGTTATTGATAGCGAGGTTAGGCACTGTTCGACCAGCCCTGTACACATTGTTAATGAGTTCAAGGCTAGTATCACCGCTCTGGAATCTGAGTGGATGATCACTTATCTGAAGGAGGCTGCTTTCTGGAATAGTAAGTATACTGCCAGCTTAAGACTTACAATCTCGGCCCGGAATACACTGCAATAGGCAGGATGTCTGAATATGGACTCCTCCACCAACTTTCTTCCTAAAGTTTGACCCATTCGTGAAGAAGGCTTAGCTTCTTCCAACCCACAGCTCTCTCGCCGGTATATGGGTAGAGAAAGAGCCGCCAGAGTTCGATTTAGCGACTCCATAATCCCCGTGATCCGGTATAAAGTCTAAGTGAGTGAGTATTTCCAAGTTTCCAATCCCGTTTTCGTTTAGCAACTCACACTCTCTGAGTCTGATGGCAACTTTCGCAGCCATACAGCATCCGACGATGTTCACAGGCAATATGTGCAGGATGGCGTTAAGGGAGTGAACCTTAGGCAACTACACATGCTAATGAACGTCGCCCGTTTAACGCTCTCGAGTTTCTTTGAAAGTGTGATCTTGGCTTAAAGACTCCATAGAATATAATGGATTTCACTATGGTATCGTTGAGCCAGAGGACCGTGTCGTTCGGCCAAAGCAGAGTTATAATAGTTCTCTCATTTGGCTTGAGTAAACTACTTCTGTACAATCGCTTGTTTACTGAATAAATTTGAAAAAATATCAATCAGGTGCCAAGTAGTGTCGTGGACCTCATTCTCATAATAGATCTTGCGCTACCAAAGCATTCATATTTGCACTAAACAATTGTCTGACTTTTGCCAACGGACCGGTTGATTGGTTCGTAGGCTACCACTCAGTCATGTCACCAGTTCCGTTGGGATTCGCAAACAATGTCTGTGGCGTGATTGTTTCTGCCTCATTGCAAACACAAAAACCAACATCCGTTCTTTTTAGCCATTTCTTCAACCACTGACACTACCGTCACACGCCGCTCTCATGTTTAGAGCAACGGCGATGGCAGTGGAATTTCAATTAAATTTAAAAATAAAGCAAATTGCTAATCCACGTGATTGTGTGGATGTATATCCCGAGCTGGAGAAGAACCAAAGGCATAAAAAATCAAAGAACAGAGATAAATGCAGAGCAAAACCTCAGAAAACGAAATCGACATGTGACCGTAGCGAATAACTTGACAGTCATCTAATACTGGAAAAAGTGTCACTTTGACTTGTCTTTATGTCAATTACTGTGGTTTACACTAACCACAGCTACCGGCCAATATAACAACTAGTGAACCAGCTGGCGCGTCAACGCTCTGCCTGTCAGCGCAGTGTGTCATTTAGAGTTTAGGCCGTGTTTGTCGGCCAAGCCGCCCGCACACGGCTATGCTCGAACTTTCATGCACACACAGATGCCGGTGTGGACTGCGAACCGTTTGTGGGCCACTGCAATAGAGCGTATTTGTACCTGGCCCTTGTTGTCTGGCAGGCAGGTTGATTTGTGTCGACATGCCATCGTCTGTTTTTTGCCATTAATAATGATCGACACCTTTTATAAGCGAATTGACTTGCGGCAGCATGTAGTGCTGCTATCAAGAATTTATTGGCATTTTGGGCTGATTGAATTTTCGGTTCCAACTGTGAGTGTAACGAATTCAGCATTATTATTCCCGCAGTAACCCGGCATTGTGGTTCCGGTACGTCAGAGCACAGATTTGGGTTTAACTAACACTTATCTTCCGGGCAGTGTCTTTCTTTGCTTTTTTTGTTGCTGTATAAGTCAAAATATGGCAGAAATTAACTCGAGTGTCATGGAAAGCACAAAGTGTGAATTTACTTATGAGGAAAAGTGCTGATTTGCAGTAGCTCCAAAAGCTTATACTTAAAAAATAAATTTATTATTTCAATCGAACGAAAATGTTGAATGTTTTCTGGCACCAACCTTGAGCTCTAGTTTACACAAATCATGCATTGCCACCAAAACCGTATCCAGCTTGGTCCAACCGCGACAAATTTCTGTTGACTGAAAGGTATGGAAGATAACGGCTATATAAACTTCGATCCTCAAAACATTTCTTGGCTTTTAAAGGACGCTGTGTGCATGTGTTTGACACATCACAATTGCCTATTCCTTTTATTCCTTCATTTTCCGCTTTCAACTCGCTGTGACTCACAAACCGATGATTGTCATTGTCATTACCAATGCCACATGACACATGCCGTAATACCCCATAAGTGTCGTCCTCAGAATCAACTCTTACCACTTCCTGCCTCTAATGCGCTCCACATTTGGTAAATGAGAAATTCAAAGGATTTTAGTTGCTATTGTCTCATTGTGGCTGTGGCTTTTCGCGTTGAGCATTCCACATTTCTCGGCGTCGGCGTTGGCGCGGACTGGGCCGCGGTGGGCCATTGTTTTCGGAATTCCTTATTGTTAAGTATTTTATATTTTTGTTGCAGCTCTTAGAGAGACCGGCCTGTGTTGTTGTGGTCTTAAAGTGTTGCAAATAATTGTTTCATTGCTCGTGAACATTTTACTCTCGTTTTTATTATTCTGCGCTTTTGCTGCCACTTCCATGGGTTGCAATTTAATTTGTTTTTGTTTGTTGTTCTCTTTTTTGTTACCGTTGCCCTCTTTACGCGTGCCTAATTCTCGCTTACTTCTCGGCTTTCCTTGCAAGTCCGTGCTGTAAGTTGAATTGGGTTTCTTGTCTTTGCGCCGACAAAAGTAGCAAAGTGTTGCTTTTGTTGTTATTGTTGCTGTAGCATTTGCTGTCATTGTTTTCAGCTTCTTGTATTTATTATTCCTTTGTTTTCTCAGCCGCCATTGTGCTTTTGCTTTCCTTCATTATTCCAGACTCTTGTTAATGTAGCTGCTACATATATACATGTGTATGTATGTGTGTATGTACGGCGAGGCATTTGAATGTGTCGGCGGCTCTTCTCTGTCCTGCGGTTGTGCATTTCGCAACATTGAAAGGATTGCCCAGAGCGCTGAAATGGGCTGTGTTGGCATTTTTGAGGTATTCAGCTTGTCATTGTTGCCGACGGTGCTTTTGTCTGCTTTTGTTTCTGTTGTAGCAGCAGTTGTTTTCATTACCCCATTACCGTTGTTTACATTTGCCGCTATTCGCTCACAAGCCTCTGGTTTTTTCGTCTTTCTCCTAGCAATTATTATAGTAGCTCGCTGAAATGTTGAGCTTCTAATTTTGAATCACTCAGCATTGAACGCTGAATACCAGAAAAGCCTATTAGGCGCTGAAAGAAGTGGAGGAAGGGACACACTGTGAATTTTAGTTAGTGTTGTGCAGACAAGCAATAAAAGTAAAATTTACTTGAACTTGAAATTTTGACTTTTTGCTGAACATATTTCACTTGAAATGTGGACACCGCTTTCAGTTCGCTTAAAACCTTTCGAATTTCGCAGAACATAACAAATAAACAGTCATCGCATTCGCGTCTTGGGTGACACGTCACTAGACAATTTCTTACGCCTTAGATAATTTCGTCTATCTTGAAACCAGAATCAACGCAGAATCTGTCACCAACAGGTGCTTCCTTTGACTGACTAGGCAATTGAAAAGTAAAGTCCTCTCTCGACGTACAAAGACCAAACTCTATAAGACCGTCATTATTCCGTACTGTTATATGATGCGGAGGAATGGAAAATGACAGCACCTGATGAACCAACTTTAGTAGTGTTAGAGAGAGAGGTTTTGCAGACGATTTATCGTCCTTAAAAATTGGCAGCGGCGGGTATCACAGTCTATGGAACGATGCGCTGTGCGAGATTTACGGCGGCATTGACATAGTTCAGTGAATCAAAGTCTCACCAGCTCCACTCCAGCTTTGAATGTTTTTGATTCAGTACCCGTGGAATCTGAAAAAGAGGAAGATATCCACTACGCTGGAGAGATCAGATGGAAAAGGACCTGGCTACATTTGTATCTCGAATTAGCGCAAAAAAATTGTGTAGGAGCTGCATTAAGTAATAGTCCGAAGGAGCCAAATCTAGAGAATGTGCTGAGTGTGATAGCATATCCCATTCAAGCTGCAAGAACTTTTGTCGAGTCATCAAACTTCGTAAAACACTACACCTTCTCTGTTGATCAATACTGGCAATTTCTGTCGTATCTTCGGCTGCGAAAAAATTCAATAAGATCACCTGATGCCACCAAACGAAAATACTGAGTGAACGACCCAATAGAAGGCTTTAACCAATTAGATGTTCGAGTGCAAATTAGCTAAGGAAACCAAACGTAGAAACATCTATCGTTTTAATTTTTAGTTTATTTAATGAAAAATTAAATTAAATGAAATTAAAATAATTTGTATATATATACATTCATATTAAATGATTTATTATATATATAATCACAGCTGTCCATCTGAAGCAACCCTTATTCTCCGATCTTGAGAATATTAGCTTTGAAGATATAAACTTGGGATTAAAAAAATAACAAAGGAATATGACCACTGTCTAAGACGCTTGCCACGTCAATTGAATGACCTTCACCTTAATCACTCCAGGTAACGGGTTTTTCAATAAGGACTCTACAAAGGGAGACGGATAGAGTCAGCAAACGACGCTATATTTTTCCACTTCTTTCTTTTCAGTAAAGTTTGTCATTTCATCATGAAAAGATATATGATCCAACAACGAGTCGAAATTCTTAAAATGTACTACCGAAATTCGGAGTCAGTGACCTCAACAGTAAGTCCATAGATCCTGTGAAATTAACAATTGAATGTCTAGTTGAGTCCGCAGACACAGTAAAAAAATATTCACGTGCCACTGAGACAAAGAAGTGGCGGTAATGTCAAGAATATAGCGCATCAATTGAGGTGAGGAAGACCCAAATCAGTCCTTCACACGTCGTTCTCAAGCGTTGAGCATCTCTGTGACGTCGTTGAGTCAAATTTTGCGAAAACATCTTGGTCTACAACCTTGCAAGATCAAATTGACGCAAGAACTGAAGCCGCTTGACCACCAGAACCATCGTATGTCCATGAAGTGGGCTGAGCAACAACTTGAAAACGATCGGGATTTTCATTGAAAAATCATTTTCAGCGATTAGGCCTACTTCTGGCTGAATGGCTTCGTCAATAAACTAAATATGCGATCCCCACGTACTCAATGCCTCACCATTGCATCCCGAAAAAATTACGGTTTAGTGCGGTTTATGGGCCGGCGGAGTCATTGGGCCGTCCTTCTTCCGTGATGATCAAGACCGACATGTTACTGTGAATGGAAATGGCTACCGCTCAATGATAACCGAATATTTTTGGCCTGAAATTGGATGATATGGACTTGCACAATATGTGGCTCCAACAGGACGGCGCCACAAGCCACACAGAGAATGTCACAATCGATTTATTAAAAACCGCCTAGGTCGTGCGATTTGATGCCATTAGACTATTTTCTCTGGGACTACGACAGGTCTATTGTCTATGCCAACAAGCCAGCGGCGATTGATGAACTTCCTACGAATATCGAATCTGAAATTGAACGTGTATTTGCCGATTTGTGCTTGAAAACCGTCGAAAATTGGATTCAGCGTCTGGACTTCTGCAGGCGTGCCCATGGTAGCCATTGTACTTGTACTTTCACATGAGTAAAGAATTTCATTGATATCCCAAACGACACTTTTGTAGCTCTCTTATTGAATACCCGGTTAGTAGATGCTGTGAACGTCAAATATACACGGACGGTAGGCAACAAAAATTGCAGAGATATCTCAACGTAACCGCGTGTGGGGTATAAATGTTTGTGGGCACCCATCGGCGGCACTTGGCCGGAATTCGCGCGTATAATTTTAAACCAGCGAATCTATTTTGTTCTTCTATTTCGGCGTGAAAATATATAAAATTGTCTACACGGCCACTAGCGCACACACACATGTACATTAATACGAGTACATGGCTCTATATACTTGTACATATGTATGCGTGTAGGTGTGTGCGCTGGGCACATATGTAGTTATATGACTTTGGTGCAAAGCGATTTTGAATTTTTCACCTCAGCCAAGTCGAAAATTAACACAGAAAAATTCATGGAATGGTCTACTTGGAAACACACTCGCACACACCCACACACATTCGCAGTTTTTCATTATGTGCGCAATCAAATTATATTTTTATATCTGGCAGTGAGTAAATTTAGAAATGCGAACATTTTATAAGATTATTTGAGCATCTAGTATATTTATTCGCCGAGTATCTGATTTTTAATGCGTTTGCTTGCCAAAGTATTGTTGTTTTAATGGCGCTGGCATTTTTATCTTCGCATTTTTTTTCGTTCTTTTTTTTTTTTGTTGTGTTTATTTTGCTACCCACTTGGCACTTAGTCGCTCGGCCGCTGAAGTGCTGCAGATTGGCGCACAGAGTGTGGAAGCCGTTGATGCCACATCGTAGTCACCTCGTCGTGCTAACGGAAGTAAGTGAATGAGTGAGTGCATTTCGCGCAAGCAGCAAATAGTAATTGTAAAAATAGAAATAAAACTAAAAGCAAAAACAAAACGAAACCGAAAACGAAAGAAAACAATGACAGCGTGTTAAAGGCCAAGCGAACACTTAATATCACATTCAAATTAAGCCAATCTAATAAAAGTTGATCCTCAACGCAAAAAAACAAACGAGATAAATCAAATAGATTTAATTAATTTTAAAGAATCTTTAAAGCAGAGCCAAACTGCTACTAAAAATGAAATATTTGTGCAAGTGTGCTGTGCGCCAACGCAGGCGAGTGACTGACACCGTGACAGCGAGTGACAGCGGACCGCTTGGCCAAGTTGCATGGCCAGTGACAAAAATGGCATACGCCGCTGAAAATAGCAATATATGTACATATGTATATATGTATATGTAATGTTTGATTTCGAGTGCGCGTGCTTTCTCAGTCTCATAAAGAAATCTAGTCGGACTTCAACAGCAGCAAGAAAAGAGTTTTCGTCGATATCTCATTGGCATTATCTATACTATGAAAAGGCGAGTTTTCGAACAATTTTGAAGCCTCTTTGTAGTTCCTCCAGTGAAGCACACTATTGTGCAAATAAGCGCAGCCAAAAATGTTGCTTCACACTTCGCCTCCTCACATTTCTGACGCCCACCGCAGTCTTTCCACGAGCATGGCTAATAATGCAATTAAAATTTCTTTCCTAATATTCAAAAATTTCTTCACAAAACCATTCCAATTTATAACAATTGTTTTTTTTCGGCATAATTGCTTTGAACATGCGAAACCGCAAGCCGATTCCAGCAGCGCTAAACTCAGAAACAATCAATTTATACAGAAAATAATTTCGAAAACAGGGTGCAACAAATGAAAGCAATGCATTGGCACAGTTTTGTGTTCGATATACATATCTTCTCTCGGTATATCCACAGATGCGACCATAGCAATATACCCAATATACATACATACATATATAGTATATAGATATACGCTTCATTTTTCGAGTATACGGCTGCCGGCAAATGGGTGTGTGTTCATATGTCACATGCTGTTATTTTTTCCAATATTTAATCCAAATGTAATACCTCTGATAGCATCAATACTTTCGTTCGCATTGTTGTGGAATCGGTTTTTTATTTTTAATACACGCACCGAGCTCAATATGTGCGCTCTCAGCAACTATGTCCAACTGTGGCGGCATCGTCACTCGCTGCGAACCCACATGGCGCATGCATCGGCTGCGGGGTGAAATGAACTGAGGATTTGTGGATTTGCCCAGCAAAAAAAAAAAAAGAATTACTTATTTATGAATAAAGCAACAACAAATGCAGTGAGCCAGTGCAACCTATGTACGTCGTAGTCCATCTCGGCGTTGACAAAATGAACCACTTGAATATTTTCAGTACTGATTTTGGAATGAATACCAGCACGCGGCGATTTGTACCACCAGTTGGATTAAGCTTGAATTCCAACTAATAAAACAAAGGTGGGTACACAATCCGGACATTTATTTATTATTTTTATTGCGAATTTTATTCGATATTTTCTACTTTCCAAACAATTCGAAAACTTTCAACGGAACTCGCCTTCTCACAAGTTTTAAGGAACACCAGTTTTAAGGGCTAATAATCGAGAACTAAGGAAATGTCTGCATCGTTTCCACAAAGATATTAGAAAATTCTTTCATAAGCTTCATGGACACAATGAGCTCTTAGCTCGAAGTACTAAGTATTTATTGCGAATTTTGTCATTAATTAAATCACAAAAGCAGTTAGTATATGAAATCCACTACACCGCGCGTCCAGTAAAGGGTATTTATAAGGCAGATACTTCCTGGGAGCTTCTATTCACCCAGTCAATACACAAAACTCCATACCGTCAGAACTTTCTTTTGGTCATGACTCAGTACGCCATGAATGCAGTTAATTAGCTCCACTAAAAATATATCGAAAACTCGAATAAGTCGAATAACCCGAGCTATTAATACCCAATTTAGACAAAACTTTCAATAAATCACCTCATTGGCGCACTATCTGTGACATCTATTGCTGACTACGGCTGAAGTAACAAAAACAGCTATGTATGTATGTGTTTAGTTCGATCAGCTGACTACACAAAGTGCGAAGTTTCATTCACCTCATTCCCGCCATAACAGGAAATGCAAACTTAGGAAAATTGTTGGTGTTGATGCAATTATCGTTCAACTACAGCAGCATCATCTGGCCACTTGACGTGGAAGCAAACAAATTAAAAGCTGTGAAAACATACTCGCAATTGCACACACGTCCACGAGAAGCTGTTCTTTTTATACACTTGCAACATGTTGCTACAGAGTATAATAATTTTGTTCACTAATCGAGTTAGATATAGGGTTATATACACACATATAAATGATCAGGATGAAGTGACGAGTTGAAATCCGGATGACTGTTTGTCCATCCGTCTGTATATTGAAATATCTTGAGGAGCCGAAATCCTAAATTAAGATATAAAACTCTAATTTAATACAGGTGATCACAATAGCAAGAAGCAGCTATGGGCAAAAAATGTTGAAAACATAGGCGAGGGGCAGCCGTTTAATAAGTTTAATGTACATATTAATTAGACGATAGGAGTGACGCCGCCTAGTTTTTGGTGAAATATCTCGAAATCCGCCCAACTGATATCGACTAAATTTAGTATGTGACATTCTTCTCATTTTCCTACGCCACAGTGGGAGAATTGTCGAAATCGGACCACAACCACGACTACTTCTCATACGAGTATAGCACAATTTTAAATTTCTTTTGATTATGTCACTTTCCGGTAAACAAATCAAGAAGCAATTAATAGTTATAACGGGCAAAAACTTTTGCATGAATAATCCCTTTGAAGTATGTATGCCACTTTATGACCAAAAAGGTTCCCAATCCAACTAAAACTGTTTAAGCCCCTAGGTACCGATTATGGTTCGACTATACCGGTCAATGTGCGAAATTCAGGAATAATATTTTCCTGTTAATGGCATGTCTTTGTGTCAAAAATGGGTTGAAGCATGTAAATAGTTTCCTTAGCTCTCATATATGTACTAAAAACAACAATTTTCGAACTCCCAGGTGATTTTATAATACTTCATATATCGGTCAATGAAAATGAGAGAGCGTGTTTTACTCATAACAGTTTATGTTTGTGCCTAAAATAGATAAAGTCGGCTGAACACTTGACCTAGCCTCCATATTACTAACAACCCTATCTATCATTACCTTAACGAAACCCAGTAAACATTTTATTAGTATGTGACATATACCATATGTTTTGGCAAAATTACATAAAATCACGTCAATACGAAGGCTGCTATATATATTTCTGGCCTAATAATGAAATTAGGCATATTTATCAAAGAAATGTTTTTTTCTTTTTTTTTCGTTGGATTTGGCTCGTCTTGGAAGACCCACACGGTCGATTGCTGTTTTGTTTCGGGCTCATACGCATAGTTCCACGATTCGTCACCTGTGACGACCTTATAAACGTCTTTTGAAGCACCGCGATCGTATTTTTTCAGCATTTCTTTACACCAATCCACACGAGTCTTTTTTTGAGCGATTGTCAAATTGGCCGGGATCCAACGAGAACAAGCCTTTTTTACGGCCAGGTGTTTATGTAATATCGAATGTATGCTGGTGGGAGAAATGCATAGGCATGCCTCTATCTGAAGGTATGTTACATGCATTATCAGTTCACGTACGGCATCGATGTTTTCTGGCACAACGGCTGTTTTTGGACGACCTTCACGGAATTCGTCTTTGAGCGAGCGTCGGCGACGTTTGAATTCGTTGTATCAGTTTTTCACAGTGCTATAGGATGGTGCTTCATAGCCTTACAAAGATTTTAGTTCATCGATGCACTCTTGTCGTGATAATCCACGTCGAGAGTTGTGAAAAATGATCGCACGAAAATGTTCACGAGTTAATTCCATTTTTTGGCCGAGATGAATTTTTTAATTCCATGTAAATAAAACAATTCACGATTAAATGGCAAAAGTTCTGAGTGATGTTATGCTGAAAAATGTCAAACTTTCCAATGGAAATGTCAGATTGCACCTGCAACACTTAATGTTGCCTAGTCCAGAAATATGTATAGCAGCTTATGTACCACCGCCAATTCCCATTCAACTTATATTTTGATACAAAATTTTTATTTTTTTATTAAAACTTTTATTTACTTTTCGTTTTCGCAAAGTATGAGATTGAAAATATTTAACGACTTCGTAGAGCATTCAATTTCTTACAAAATATGTATGTACATGTCTGTATGAAACGAGAATTTTTCTTGGAAGCGAGATTTCCCTCTGAAAATAATACAAAAATAGAAAACTATAAGACTTCCCGATAAAATTAAGAGCTCATACTAGGAGAGACTTTCTTAGAGATATCTAGGAACCTATTTTACTGAGTACTCAGCTTAAAAAATATTTGTTTTTTGACCCACTATATTATACACATATATGTATGTATGTATGTATGATATAATATCATATTTTCAATTTTTCTAAAAAAAGTTTGAAATATTAAACCAAAAGTTTTTAAATAATAACTTTAAAGCTCTCACAAACATAACTTCACACATACATGAGTAAAAGGAAAATGAAAATAGCAGCGGCTTACACAGGCAAAAGTGACAACCGTTACTGTGCCTATGCATCAGCACACATCATATACCGTTATATCATGGCACATCAAGAGGAACGCATCGTACGCAGTCATGCGTGTCACGAGGGAACGAAAAACCCCCACTGGCAAATGATGATGTTACGATGATGATATTTACGTACACTTACACGCACAGACATACAAACATATACAAATACTAAAATACATACATATATTTGCACATAAACATTTCGTCATGCATATCGATCATTTTTATGAGATCGTTCGTCGCAGCGCCCCACAAAGTAGCTAGCTGGGAAAACTTAAAGCTTCGGAGCAAAATGCATCTGCAGCAAAAATTTTACACAAAATCACACAATACAAACTACATAAATGGCACTATTTGACAATATGAAGCAGTAATAATAGGATATATTGATGGCAGAGTTTTACTTTCGCCAAATAACTTTTTGGAAATGCTACACGTTTTCTCGTGCTTACACATGCACATATGTAAGTATATATGTATAGTATATATTCATATGAACTTATTCCGGTTGCCTTCAGCCAGTCTCCTGCAGGAGTGGTGCGCATTTCCGCCTTCACACTCGGCTTAACTTTATAACTGAGGTAATGCGCGTAAACTGTGATAGCAGAGCAACAAGCGAACTCGTGATGACAATCACAAGCAATGTACACAAACAACAACAGCAATAAGTCGGAAAAGTCATAACACAGCACAGTAATACAAATCTGCATATTCTTATCTAGAAGTTAAGTTAAAAATCGCCTCGCCTTTGTTTGGCTGTCACTTTAAGCTGCGTCTGCTGGCTCTTTGCAATTGGGTTCCCTTAAGTTCAAGCCCTGATCTAATAGCCTAGTATAATCTAATTAGAAGTTCTGATAGACTTATGATGAAAATAAATATTATATTCGGCAAATTAATATACTTAATTGAAGTTGCGCCAATCTCGCTACGAGCTCTTTACGAGTACTTCGCGAGTATTTTTTGTTCACAATCGCGTTTTCAAATTTGAATTTATTACACAACACTTTCTGCGCAGCCAAGTTTAAGCAATCGCTTGCACCTGGAAACACAAATCACCGCCAAGTCATTCGTCATTCTTAGAATAAGTAGAATATTGTTGCCGAAAGAGCTGGAATTTGGCGGCGGCTGGGGTGGAGCCGCTGCCAGCTGTTGCTTATGCAAATGTTGTTGCCGCTGTCGGCTTTAATATTTCGCTTATGTACATACATATGCACATATATGTTTGTATAAATATGAGCATATGCCTTTGAGCTCCATAAGTAGCGTCTGGAGCACACGAGTTAAAAGCTTTAAAGATTATGAGTTCTTATTTGTCTGAGGCTTGCATTGTCTTTTATCATTTTTAAATTTTCTCCTCGAGAGTTGTGTAACAGTTACGATGACGCGGTAGGCATATACGTTCCTTAAGCTTGAAATTGATTATGTTAAGGTATTTTGCCTTTTGTTAAATTTTTGCAATTCATCATATTTGATCGTAAGTACTTGCTGGCCAGAGGAGAGAGGGCGAGTGAGGGGAGGCTGTGTAAAGCTCCATATTAATTGAAAAAGTTGTGCAGCAGCGATTGAGTATAATCTTCACAGAGAATGTAGAAATGCGAATTCTCCTTTGCATAACTTCAAAAAAAATCTGCTCGAGACTGCCTTATGAAAAGCTTTAAAAGCCAATGCACAGCAGAGCCTTGAAAATGCGCTTTAAAATACTTATTATTGAAAAAAAAATGTATAATCTTAATTTTTGGTCCGACTTATGTTGCGTGTACATTTAAGTAACGAAGAACTCACATATGCTTAGGTCACAGTGCCCAAAATATGAGAAATATGAAAACTTACGTTTGTTTTCTTTTTTTTACTCAAATGTGGTTCTTAAAGAAGTAGAAGTCAAATAGTTTCACCAGTACGTCACATAGACGTGCATAAGTACGTCCGTGGCTTCGACGCCAGTTGCGGCTGCTTGGGCAATTATTTAAATTGCGGTACCATTGGGAAGCTCGCTCGCCTTCACATGAAAGTAATGTCGGCGGCTTTTCGCCTTTCAATCGTGCAGCGCCGGCGGCTAAGCAAAGAGCTGATTGTGAGAAAGTTTTGTACTGTGTCCGTTACGCGATTTTTGGGTGCTGTTGCAAGGCGTTGACTGCCATTTTCAGCTTATTTACAAGCATTACAATTAAGGCTATGGCAAAACATGGAGGCCGCACACTAAAATAGCCATGAAAAATCCAATATTCCTCATGCATACTAACGAGCTGTTGCCCCTATTTATTTTTATTCTTCGCTGTAGTTGATTTAGAAGACCGAAAAACAACCCCTGTTGGAAATCCAAGCCTACAAGGTTTGTGGCGGCAACAATATTTACAAAGGCGTATATGCACAGTCAGCGATTTTTTTACAAATTGAAGGCCATAAAGTGCTTTGTATCTTTATTTTCAGTTTGCAGTGAGCTAGCAAGGAAAGGCAGCCTAGAAATAGGTGTGCTTTGCGAAAGCTTGGTCTACACGGGAACACAGTCGGTAAAGACAAAAACCTTTTGGCCGAAAATCGATCACAAGAGATCTAGTAACCTGTTTTCCCTCAGTAAGGCTAGCCTCTTCCTAGTTGTGGGTCTTTTAACGTATATTGCCCTATTGGCGTTCACGCAGTAAGGCTTGGAATCCTATCAGACGCCATCCACGGAAGTTATATGGAAGAAAATGAGGTGGAAACAAGTCAACACTTCCTTCTTGACAGTCCCGCCTTTGCGAGGTCAAGACTTAAACAATTGGGTGCGCATACCTTTAGACATCCCACCTGCGCAAATTTGAATAAGCTACTAAGCGGTTTGCTAATTTCTTCGAACTATAACACTGGGGTTCTTCTTTTCTATGGCAACACAAAGGACCACATATGGTATTGCACGTGCGATCTTTGATCAGCCATTTAACCTAACGTAACACAAACTTAATGTGTAGACCAAGTGTTAGATTTCCAGTAGGCATTACCATTACATTTCTGATCAAGCTATAATCATATTCCTAAGGCACTGCAGAAAGGCTGACGAACCAACAGAGCGCCAAGCCACGCGGCTGGAATCGCTTACATATAATATATTTGTATGTGCAACCCATACACACATAAACAATTCTTAAAGAGGCCTTTTCGACTTTGACTTGAGTTTGGCTGCGCGTAAGCCAAGAAGCCAAGACCATATTTTGGTAACTCAGAGCAAACTTAAATATTTTACCATATTATTACGCTCAAGAAAATAGCAGCGGTCGCCAATTCAGCGCTTTCAGTATACATATGTTTTTTCATTTTACTCAGATTAAGATTTCAAAAAACCATTTAACCTTTAATAACAACAAAGCGTGTAAAAATTTCGCTCAGCAGGCTACGGACGTTGAAAACCAAAAGACGCTTCTATTTTTTCTGCCAGCACTTTAATTTGTTAGCAATGTTTGCCGCACCCCACTTGCCACATTTTATTGACACTTCCCCCCGGACTTTGGCCACCAACGGCGGACCCTTAGCCATCATTCGGCTGCCAGAGTAATTTTTGCCCCAGGGAAGTCATTGTTAGTTGCCACATAAATGAGCTGGTGGCATGTATGTGTGTGTGCCTAGAGAGCAAATAACAACAAATCATGCGAGTATGTGCACATTATGCTCGTAACAGCCACCTAAGCAATAGCGGCAGTTGGTATACGGCTACAGCAATACAAACAAGCATAACATATAAACAGAAACATAAAAGCCGGGACACTTTTGGCGCTGGCAATCTCAGCAGGAAAATCTTCACAAATACAATCGTAACTTTCGACGCTTTTTTCAACAGAAATCACGCAACAAAAACAACTGTCCATTACGACGGCTTTCGACCGCTTGCCACTCACCTCGGCTCCGCTCGGTCTCCGCATACGCGAAAGGGATTTGTCTTTTGCCGACGGCTAAGCTTTTTTCGTAGACAACTTGCTTGCTTCTTGTGAGCCCAATGTAGCCCGGTCCCGCTGAGACACATAATGTAGTGTTGTTGTAATCTTACGCCATCATAAAGGCAAACCGTGGAGAATTTAACGAGAAATACAATGAATTCCAAATATGTATTTAGCAGTGGCACCTACCCAATAAAACTTTAATGTTGCCTCGCGTGGAGTCACTTCCATACTTCTCTCGTTCCGTGCAATCCACAAAGCAACTGAAATCGGAAGCGTTTTAATTACACAGCACAGCTTTTTTTCTTGTTGTCTGCGTGTACTGTCCATCGTTTGTGTGTCGTGTCCACGTCCATTTCCCAATTTATATTCGCATTTTTTATATTTTCCCGTTTCCTGCTCTTCTCCGCATTCACATTCCTTCGCAATGTGGCGGTTGCAACCGCGGCGGATAACTGTGTACATGACTCGTCGTCGTATGTCGGCATGTGCCGATGCTTAATATCGAATGGGTCCACGGTCGAATGGCCGAGTGGTACACACATTAGCACAATTTGTTGCCAATATCTCAACAGCCGTGACGCTAAGCCAGCCGGCATGCTAACCAGAGTTCTCACCAGCCTTTGTCTAAGGCCTCAGCTTTGCCTACAATAAGCCATAACATTTTATGGGATTAACTTTACACTACATAAATTTCGTTGTCGCAAAATAAAATTAGCCTTCAAGCGGCGTCTAATCGTCCACGAAGTAGATGATGACTGCCATGGCGGAGAGAACACGTTATGTGAGAGTGTGCTGTGATGTGGGCCGCCAGCGCTTACAGTGCATATTTCGGTAAGCGATATTTTGGCGGAAAGTCAGGCTGCATTAGTTTGGTTTAAAATATTCTGTTACTTGATATTCGTTTGTTGGCAGTTATTTATATAGCAAGCATAAAAGATTGAGTCCTGAATGCTGGAAAGGGTTTGAAAATAATCAATTGACGAGAACTATCCTGTCCTTTATCGCATCTCACAATTTTCTCAAGCTCAAAAAGCCAACTAGACAACTTGACAATCAATAACTTTATTTCAAAGAAAATATTTCTGCAACATTTCCGACGATGTCTGCCGATTGGAGTCTATATATTCATGTTAAAATATACGAAAGCTCAACCCAGCTGAAGCAAGAGCTGAAGCACAGTCAGCTGGAAAACCAGTGTTAATTACCGAAATAAATCCCGCCCAATTAACAAATTTATGCAAGGTCCCAAAGTGTGAACTCAACCGTTGAAACGCCGATTACAGTCATTGACTATTATTGCCAATGTTATCACCACCTCACCATCTCATCCCCTCCAACACTCACACTCGCAGCTATACTAATATTAGTATTGCCTTGCTGATGGACGCAATAATTGCGACTTGAGCCATAAGAGGCTAGTCCGTTCACCTCGCCAGCTCACCCCGTCAGCTGTCAAAGGTAAATTGTGTTCATTAATCACATAACAAATTGAATCAATCAAAGCAACAAAGGGCTTAAATTCAACAAAAACAACAACAGCAACAGCAGAATGCCCAATTCAAATACAAGCTGAAGCTGCTGAAGAGAACAAAAGGCAATAACACAAAAAAGAGCGAACGCGGGCTTTGAAGTGCTGCTTTCGCCAACTTAACGCCGAAATTGATGGCAGTTTCTGCTGTCTCATTCGGAAATTGTTTTTGTATCAAATCTTAACTTTTCTCTTACACTCAGTTGTAATTTCTTCAAACACCTTCGCGCAGTTACCCAGGCAATAATTATTTATGCCGCTACCGCTAAGGTGAATTGACTGAAAAACTAAGGAATTATGCTTCTTAGACTCATTCAAAATACATGAATAAATACTATAATCTTCACAACTGGAATCCATCTTCTACTTCTTTATTGGCGTAGACACTGCTTATGCAGTTATAGCCAAGTTTACAACAGCGCGACAGTTGTTCTTCCTTTTCGTTGCTTGGCACCAATTGGATATTTCAAGCCTTCCACGTCCTTCTCCACTTGATCTGAAAGTCTTCCTCTGCTTCTCTCGGTGGGTACTGCTTGGAATACTTTCAGAGTTGTAGAGTTTTCGTCCGTTTGGATGACATGACTTAGGCAGCATCTGCGCTATCTCTTAATTCGCTGAACTATGTCAATGTCATCGTATATCTCGTAGAGCTCATCGTTCCATCGTCTGCGGTGTTTGCGGTGGCCAATGCGCAAAGGACTGTAAATCTTCTACAGAATCTTTCTCTCGAAAACTTGTAACATCGCCCCTCAAATGTTGTCATCGTCTACACCTCTGCACCATATAACAGAACAGGAATAATGAATGATTTATAGAGTTTGGTTTTCGTTCGGCAATAGAAGACTTTACTTCTCAATTACCTACTCAGTCCAAAGTAGCACCAGTTGGCAAGAGTTATTCTTCATTGGATTTACCTCCTCGTCTCAATCCTTGTCCGTCCATCGCACTGCTTGGACAGCGGTGATGTCAGCCTTTATTTTTACGCGGACATCTACAAGCTGGGCAGCGGCACCTTCCCAATTAAAAGACCGGACATTCTAGGTGTAATCCCTTAAATTGTAATCCTTAAAGCGTTTGCCATGGTCGTCATCAAAAGGAGGTCTCTGGCTGTTGCTTGCTTTTCATTGGAGGCGTTTTATACGTTGCGAGTACCAAACCCAGCGCACAACCCTGCGGAGGGATGGTTCGCCTTCTCACTTCAGCTCGCCTTTATACGGATGCTATTTGGCTACCCAGAAGAAACTTGGTCTAAGACCGGTAGTCGTGAGCTGCTTGAACCATATGTAAGGGAGTCGTCTCTGCCCACTCCCAAGTGAATGAGATCTTCCCTCGCTTGCGTGAACTTCTACACATGACTCCATGACTGTGGACCATTAATTATAATGTTAAATTGTAGGTTGAAACAGTTTGAAATCATTCAAAATCAGAGACGCCGCCCAAAAGTTGTTAATTTTGTTCCTCCACAAGGGCTAGGAAGTAACGAAGCGGGTTTCTAGACACGATAGTGATCAATCGCTCTCCCAGTAACAAATTAATAATTATCTTCAACACAATTAAAGTGAATACTCTAAGATATTGAAGACTGCAAGCTTGCATAAGTTCCTTTGACTCCATTTAAAAAACAACAACATAATTCAAGCCAATATCATCGGTCCATTTAATTAGTTTTGTAACCGCGTTTTGAAGAGATCAGGCACAATTCGACTGAGGAGACACAAAGCACAGAAAAACGAGTATAACTTTGTTTTCATTTCAGTAAACTGGGAATCAAGTACTCCTCACTCGCCGAAATCTATTTATCACCATTGTAATGCGACCAACATTTGTGGAGCATTTTCAGGTTGTTTAAGATTTGTAACTGGCTCACACATACCTAGAAACAGCAAAGCACAGCCACTTGCAAATATGTATCAAGAGCAAATGTGTATGAAAGAACGTGTATCGCCAAGCAGAAGGACACTCGTTATCCCCAGGCAAGTGATGTGTTATGAATTTTCCGCACACAGGAATTCATCATCGCAATCGAGGCAATGTTTGCACGACAGAGAGCAAACGAGGCGAGATATCTGGTTTGAATCCGATTTGCAAATGTAATTTCGAGCTTAGTTTGCTCGAACTGTAAATCGATGCCAATGCGAGAACTGAGTGCGCCACATACACACAGATATATATTCTGCTTAACAATTGAAGTGATTTTCGAAATATCTACAATTGATTGAATGGCTTCAGCTTCAACTTCTTCTTCTCTATAAACAATTCAAATAGTGGGAAACCCTAGAAAGCCATTTGAGTTTCGTAGAATTTGTGCGCTCTGTTTTAAGCGAAAACTAAATTTGGGTAGTCTATGATTCGACATCGTCGCTCACTATAGCCAAAAATTAACACAATTCGGTTTCCGTTTCAATGACGACTAACGGCAACACCCTTGCGTTCACCCCTCCCTCACACACACATACACACAGCATCGTGCATGAGAGCGAGCGCGTGATTAATCATTAGTACTAATGGATAATGAAATTTGCTGCCAATCGAAGTGTGTGTTTAGCGGAGCGTGTGATGCTGGCAAAAGGGCTCGCAACGCCGCATTGAATTGAACCGACTCTGCGAATATCACAACGAACGGCAGCTAATCGAATATGCTGCGGCACATAGCCAGTTATGTGTGCATGGTGTACACTCACGGATGTATGTATTGGTGGCCAGTTATACTCCGACCAATAATGACCAGTCATTCTACCAAATGCAGGCAATGAATTTTCCATATTTTCCTGTTTGCTGGCTGTCTAGCCGAACTAGCCGAACCTAAAATGCCTGTTAATGTACAAACAAGATTTGTAATATCAATTGCAACTGCAACAACAACAGCGGCAGTCAGCAGCAGCCATTCAAATGGTTGTCGTTTGTTTGCATTTCAACACCTGAAGCTGCTGCCTTATGGAACCCTGCGTTGAGGACATAGTGTATATGGTTTGTATGGTGCGGAACTGTAGACTTAACACGAATGTTGACCAAAGATTGACCATTGACCAAAGCCACCATCACTTCCATAATACCTATTCTTAATGCATTGCAATTGCCTTACAGTGGGAGACCTGCTCGCTGAAGTACATACCGGGTTTGTCCGGAAAATAATAATAATTATTGAACCAATCGTTACAAGTCTTTAAATACTTTCAAAATAGGCTTCTTCTGCGTCAATGCAGCACTGCTAGTGCAATTTCCAAGCCTTAAAGGTGTCACGGAAGGTATTCTCTGGAATAGCCTTGAGAGCCGAGGTGCATTCTGCTTGGACTCCCTCTGTCGTTTCCAAATGCTTGCCCTTCATAGGCCTTTTCAGACAAGGAAAAAAAAAACTCTGGCGGATGCCAAAACTGAGCTGTAGGGAGGCTGCGGAAGCGTTGGGATGTCGGCCTTGGTTAGGTAGCTGTTCACAAGAAAGGCGGTGTGCGTTGTCGTAGTGCAACTTCCAATCGGTTGCGATGTCTCGTCTGACCCAATTGAGCCTTCGTTTGAGTCTCTTGAGGACTTCCACATAAAACTTGGCGTTGACTGTTTGTCCCGGAGGAACACATTCATGATGGATGATGCCTTTGATGTCAAAATCACTTTGGAATCGCTCATTCTTCCCTTTTTTGGGCGAGGAGACGGCCGCGTGTGCCATTCGGAAGATTCCCTCTTTGTCTCCGGATCATACTCAAAGATCCATGACTCGTCAACTGTGATTACGTTATTCAAAAATTGAGGGTCACTTTCACCCATATTCAATTTCAAATTCAGATTTACCGAGTTTCACACAGAATTTAATCGCGTACCTCTGCTCTAACGAATGCTGCATTTTCGGCTTGCACCACTCACAGAAACACGTCGAGCGAAAATGTTTGTTCTGACTCAACAAGTGAACGGAGACAACTGACCAGCCGCTCCTTCGTTAGCTAGGAACGCCCTCTACCGAATCCAGTCGATGCGTGCACGCTCCGAAGTACAGCGGAAGAAAATCAGTCCTATTACTTTCCGGACAAACCATGTATGTCTCAGTATAGCATGAGGTCAAAACCCATTAAAAAGAGATTGAAGAGCAAGGAAGAAGCACACATAAAAATTAAATTTAATTTTACGCATTAGTCGCGCTCAACCGGGAGCTTACAAAAGCCGGACCAAATGTGTTAAAAGGCAACACAGCCAGACTCACTAAGTGCATTTCTTCTCATATGTACGTAGAACACTGGGTCCATTATTTGTGCAAATTCATGAATGCAACAAGTTTGCCACAAGCGCTATGGCGACAGCCAATTGTTGCAAGAACGAAATACAGTGTGTGCTAAGACTAAAAATAGAAAATTATGGTAAGTAGTGCCGCCACACAAAAACACAAAGTGTTCAGTGGTAATGCAAATGCGTTCGCCTTCAGCCGTATTTCAATTTTACAGAGTGCGGCGAGCCAAACGCGCTCGTTGCCTGGCAGCCCTAGAAGCTGCTGCGACAGCAGGCGGATTACGCAGGCTTCGAGTGCATTTTTTGCCATTTCAGCAATGTTTGCCGCACACAACTACAACGTTCTGCGAACATGTCTATATTAGAATATGTTTGTAGGAGATTTCAAGTGCGTGAGGCGTTTAACCACACGAGAGTGGGAAGTCATTAGTGGGATGAACGCATATGTTTGCACAACGCCTTGTGCCCTGAGCGCATAGAAAGTAGCAAATTGCCTTTGCACAACACAAAGTCCGTACTCTCTTTTTAATGCACTTCCAATGCTTTCTATGAGTGTCATAAAAATATGAAATATACGCTTTAGCTTTAAAATTTTTTGCTTTCTCTTAGTAATAACTGGCAACTCGTAAACTATTTTCAGAGCAAATTTCAATATGAATTGATTTGCGTCTCAAAACGAATTTCACTTGCAGCTCCTCGGATCCATCTTTCTCCTCCTTCCTTCTTATTACGCATTTATGAGCATTGCTGTTGGTGATTCCTCCTTTTACTGAGAGCAAGCGTCTCTTGCGTCCCAGTTGCCATGCCACGCAGCAGCACAAAACGCCTTGGAACACCTTAAATGGGTTTCGCTTGTCGTCGTTTGGCGATGTTGTTTGACGTAAAAATAAAATTAAGTTGAAGAATAAATTTTTCGCAAATAAGCAGAGCGATTTCCAACTTAGCAGGCAGCTAATATCAGTGTGTTTTCAGCGCCATCGACAACAGCCAGCAGACGCCCCCCTCCCTCTCATACGCTAGCGCCCACGCACTCGTTGCAACATCAGGAACAGCGAATTTGTCATTTATTTATTGCTTCGCGCGCGCATTGCAGATTAAAAATGCAGCAAAGAGGAATTTCTGCAGACATTTTAGAAAGCGTGAGAATAAATAAAAGCGCTTACAGCGGTGGAGTGTGTGCCATGAAGCGTTTGGTGTAACATGAGCGGCGATCATCATCAGCGTCGTCAGCACCTTTTACAAATTTACGCCAATTTATTTGAGTGCAATCGATAAGCGCATTTTTCTTGCAGCTGCATTCTTATTTTCGCCGTTTATTTTTGTCATTTTATTTACCCGTGACTGTCATCCACTTCTGCTGTTTCCTCTTCTGCTCGGCAACGCGATTATTTGGTTTGGCGCAGCAATGTTGCTGCGATTCTGCGATTGTGCTGTCTTCGGTGCCCGCATTACACTTTTCTCCTGTGAATTTACTTTTACTGCTTCGCCGCCTTGCATTCCGCGCTGCTGCCGGTTCCGCTGTTATGCCACTGCCTGACGCTCTGCACCCCCTTCAACTTGGGTGTGCTAGTTGTCTGCAGGTTTTTACTTTTTCCAACTAAACATTTCCAATTTGCGCTGAAGACTGGTGGCTGGAGACGGCAGGCTGCGCGTGTGGCGGAGTTCTATGTGGAAAAGTGCTCATTAGCAAACAATTTGCAAATGTAATGTTAACTCGGTTGTTGCGTTTGTTTGTTCTCTCTTAGAGATGTACGTCCATATATGTGTGTGTGTGTTTATGAATCTTTAATTCGTTCATTGGCAACATGCTTCGCGTAAATAACAACTGCAACACAGTGTCATTATGCCCGCACCATTTGTCTCACAGCCACATCTCGGATTACACATTTGAGTTGAGTTCTAGATTTATGCCGTTGAAAATGGAGATGATCTTTACAATTAGCTGGTAATATGTACGCGTGTTCTCTCGAAAGATAACGATTATTAAAAGGCGATAACACAGGCCAGAGCATTCACTGAAATTAGGTAAAATGCGAGTTTTATAATTTCTGACGAATTTCTTCTAAGAAAGCATCTTCTCTCCAAGTTCCGTTTAAAAGTCATAATATTCAATTTTCTGTGGTATGTTTCTACATTCACACACCCATCACTTAAAATAAGGAAGTCGCTCAAATTAAAAGTAAGTCTCGAATCTTAACTTCATCTTTCTCCTATAAACTAAGAACGTGTCAATAAACGGTCAGCATTTTATCAGTAATATGAGGTTAGTCAAATAAGATGGAACTAAATTGGCAATATTACAATTCCGATTCTACCTGTTGATTTCAACGACAATTATCAGAGCCCTGACAGTAGGCGATCCATTTCTTGGTTCCCTAATTTTTTATTATTCGATTGCTCGCATATAAATCACCCAGCGGGCAGGAGAAGAATGGCTCGCGGAAAGGTATCTCTGTCGTAAGAGGTGACTAGAATCCATATGCACTTTGTCTGTATTTTTGGCTTGCCTAGAAATTTCAGCATAATCATTGTCAGAAATAGGGCTATAATACTCAACTTGAAATCTTATCATAGACTTTGAATGAAAAGACATTTGAAGTTCAAGCGACAAATATCACCAGTCACTGAGTTGTAGCAAAAGCTGCAATGTCTGACCGCAAACTTAAAGCTGGTACCAATGGAGCAGATAGCCCTTGGAGTTCGCTCCCATCTGCTCATTGAATTTGGTGCTTTGGGTGGCTGGTGGCTGTGACTGAAACCTAAAGGCAGGCAAGGTTGAAAAATTCAAAATACTGTGGAGTCGCACTGCGGGCGGGTGCCGGATCCACAGCACGGCAGAGGTTTTAGATCGGCCTCGAACCCAACCAAGGTGGAAAAGCTGTCCCTTCTACCCACACCAACTGGAACCAAACTATACGTTCAAACAGTATATATTATTTGGGGCGCTGATCAACGCATTGTTTTGACCTATAGTATGTGCTTTAAGCGGTTAGGTGGGTTTGAAAATTTCAAATAAAAGAGTGATTTATAACTCGAAGTTTAATACGAATAAAAGAATTAGGTTGTTGGAATCAGAAGAACTATGGACATAGTGATATCCTAAACCAACTCAGAGTCAGCATGAATAAATCAGACTACATTCTCCCACAGCTGGATTTCAATAGATACTTCCAGGTGGGGATAACCTCTAGCCAAGAATGGAGAAAGAGCGTAATAGGGGAGGAAGATACCATCCCTGTCTATACCGACGGATCCAAAATGTACTGCGGAGTAGACACGAGGGTATATACTGATGATCTGTACATTTCTCTCTCTATCCGTTTACGGAACTCGGCTAGCACCTTCCCAGCGGTAGTACTAGGCATAGAGAAGGCCTGCGAAACTCTACTGAATAACTATGAGAAGATACACAAAACAACACGATACATGTATAGCCAGCAGCTCTCCTGGCCTTGTCGTCGCCCATGACTAATTCCAGCATAGTCCTTAACTGCAAGAAGGTACTGAGAAGCACTAGAAAACAAGCTCTACGTAGACTTGATCTGGGCCACAGGAACATTTTTGGCAAAAAACAAGCAGACGAGTTGGCAAAGGCAGGAGCTTTTCTAAACGAATCCGAGGCAGAGTTAATACTAAGACCAAGCAATCAAAGAGAATTACAAATAAAATGCACTTTTTCTACCCATTGAAGGAGACAAAAAAACGAAACGCCGCTTTAACGCCTTTGTTTTTCTTCATCACCAACGTCTTCACGCCTTCACGAATGAATTTTCCTAAAGAGCCACTTGCTTTAATTAAAGTTGTCTGTTGGATACAAATTGTGGCCGAGACTTAGTTCAGTTTTATGATTACTTATAACTGTATATCCACGCACATGCATACAAGTATGCTTTTCTTCTATGCCCTCACACTTTTAGATTGGCGTTAATACTTCTCCTTGCTGCCAAAGCGTGTGGACTTTTTGCCGTTGCTCACCAATAGCCAATCGATCGTTTTACAATTTCGCTCCTCTTCAAGCAAAGCGTCGAGTTTTTAGTGTTGCTGCAAGATAAACTGCTCCGCTCAATATTGCCTTTTTGCAACTACCACATAACTGTATCCGCACACATTCACACATTATAACACTCACATTAGAGTGCAAGGTCCTTCGCTTCTCGCTTCCTCCATCTCTGCATTGATTTTATTGTGTGTTTGCGAAGTTTTTGTTTCAGCGCCCATTCAAAGCGATACTAATGATTCTCCATAAATTTTTTACCATTTTACAATCCGTTTTTGCCATAATGTCGCAAACGTAATGTCGGTTGAAAGCATATTCATCATTAGGTGTACGAATCGAAGTGCCGAGGGGAGCGTGAGTGTTTTACTAGCCACTTTAAAATGCAGCTAACGATTTAAGCGAGAGTCGTAAATAGCTTTTACTACAAATGCGAATCGAAGTGGTCAAACGGGCGCCTAACTCTAACCAAAACTATTTTTGCTTCGTGCACCCAAAAGCTTTCGCAATCAGCGTTTGCATTCCCGTAGCAAAGTTAGTGGCTAAAAAAGGACGCTAATCTTGAAAATATACTTGTATTCGTGGAAGCCCTTAAAAGAAGCGGGAGAGCTTTGGCTAACTATGAAATATGACACCAAATGAAATAGTAAATTTAGTTTTGTAAATTTCGCTGTTTTTCTAAATTTTAGTATGCGCAAAATACCAACAACAATGCCATACTTCACTATAACTTTGGGCCACACATTAAATGGAGAACTGGGAAAGCTGTGCGCAAAAACCTTTCGCTTTAAACTCACGTTACGGACATTTTCTGCACAGTTTACTGCGGAATTTTTCCTCACTTTCTGATATTTGCGCCCTTAGTTAGGCAACAATTTCGTGTGTGTGTATGTGTGTGAGCATGTTGAGAAGATTGCAACTAGTTCAACCGCTGATGTCCAAAACCAAAAAATAAAAATAAAAAAAAAAAATAGAAATAGAAATAAAAAACAGAAATAAAAAACAAAAACAAAAACAAAAAACAACAAAGCAGCTGTTCTTTTTGTTTTGCTGCTGCGGCGTGCGCCGTAAAGTATGCAACGACTTTAAACGGATAAAACGTGAGGGTGGCCAAGCGGGAAACCAAGCGAATGAATAAATGAAAGACCGATTGAGTGAGTAGGTGTGTGCGCAAGTGAGCTCGTGAATGCGAGAATCGAGAATATAAGGAAGCGTGAAGGTAGCAGCGTGTGTCGGGCAAGTGTGGTGTGGATTTTATGACTAAGTGGCCAAGTAGCTGGGTTCGGTGTTACAAGTCGAAATGCAAATTTCCGCACAACATGCTGAAATGCAATGAAGTTAAAAGCTAAACGAGCGCTGCGAATGTACAAAATAACAAATTCGAAAAAAAGCTACAACAACAACAACAACGGCTAGACGCCAAGTTTGCAACAAAACTGTTTAGTTTGCAGCAACTTTTTCGATGATGTAGATGTGTGCGCGTGTGTATATATGCCTGGCTGGTGGCGCGTTATATGTTTGTGAGCTTAACAGCGCGGCGCTCGATTTCGTTTGTATTGGTGTGGCAACATCGCGCCGCGTGGTGCAAGCGAAAAGTTGCCTGCGAATTGAAACATCTTTCGAATATTAAGTGTAAAATAGCACTTAACTAAAATGTCTGTACGCACACACACACACATACATTGCATTGGCGCATCTATATAGGCAAACACGAGCCAGCGCACAATATGCACTTGTCGGTAGACAATCTGTCAGTGCAATGACGTGGCGAATACTTCGGTACACAGCTACAACAACACAACAACAGTGCAACAATGCAACTGGCAACTAGCAACTAGCAACTTAAAAGTGCTAGTTAGAAACAATTGTGGAAATTCCGCTATCATTGCGCTGCGGTTATGCCGGCTTACACGCCACCACCACCACCGCCAGCTGAGGTGCGGATTGTTTGAGTGCTTTGCGCTCATAAATGTTTATTGGTTAATGCAATGGAAAGAATGCGCAAATGGCGAAAGTACTAGTAAGCGAGTAGAGGAGCAGACGAAGGGGCGAGCGTGCTGCAGACGAACAAACGTCAGTGGCGAATGGCGTCAGAAAGGTAACACATTTTAATGAAGTCACAAACACCGTGAGTGGCTATGGATTTTGTGGATTAAATTGTTTAGCTGAGTCGTGTGAGTGTCCCCTTGCCCCCTTACCCTCGCCGCTAGCATTTTTATTAGCGCTGGTCCCATTGCCACTGTGCATGCCATATGCGCTTTGAGCGTGTGAGTGTGTGTACTTGTGCCGCAACCATAACTGGCGCTTGGAATCAAAGTGCTGGCGCCGTTGCGAGTTAGTAAATCCTCATTTGCATACTTGCTGTTGCCATTATGCGGAGTACAAGGAATTTGGTCGCTCACTAAAAACTGAGATTGAAATGTTACTCATACGCCATGTCCAACAACTTTAGGTACAAACGAAAATATGTCACTACCAAGCGCAGCGGCTCACAACTTTAACTACAAATAATCGAGAAAATACTATAAATGTATACTGTCACATATACTACCATATTCCAGTAATAACTAAGCCACGAGCGCACCTTAAATCAATCGCATTTGCGCCGGTAATAGAATCAAAAGTATTGGAAGTGCCACTTAGCTTTGCCCACGGCAGACTCGGCCGTCTTATCAATATTATGTATGCTTTGCGCTAACCAAATGAGAATAATAAAGTAGGAAGTGGCTTTTAGAGAAAAGCTTTCTTGTCAACAGTTTAGCAGCGGCAAAGGATAACGGCAATCAAACAGGACATCGGCAAAATTGCACATCCTCTGCCCAAGCGTGCTCAAATGATGGGTTAATAATAAGAAGCGCAAAATAAATTTAGCTTTTCCGGCGCGTTCAAACAAATTCAATTGCGCTGCAAGCTATGTGAGCAGCGGCCAGACTCCCAGCCTCGTCAACGCACAAAGCTGGCATAATAAGCTGTCGTTCGTAGAATGGAATAACGGCAGGGGAACGCCTGCAGTCACGACAAAAGCCGTCATTTTATGAATCCTAATGCCATGTTCAACAGTTCATAAAAAACGCAAGAATTAGCGCTAGATTTGAGCGCCGGCTCTGGCCTCAGCAACACTGGCTCACAGCATTCCACACACGCGGTCCTGTTTGTGCTGCAGTTTGTGGGCTCAGCCCCGCAAGCGCCGTTAAACTTCTCATGTTGACTCACCGCGCTACGGTACTGCATTTGAATGTAATGAGACAGTGACAAATGATGGCACAAAAACTTCAGCCCAACTCCAAGCTCTGCTCACCAAATGATGATAAGCACAAATGTATAGTGTGCTTCCAAGTAGTGCTAAGCAAGTGCAAAAACAACAGCAACACTGACAACTGCGAGAAAACGCACCGTTTGCTACTTGCCTCACTCTCGGCTCATCGTTTGCGCGTCTGCTTGGATAAATGCTAACTTAACGGTTTAGTTGGCCGGGTGGACGGTTGGTTGGTTGGATGGATGGATGGTTGAATGATCAGTTGGATGACGTCGCAAGTTTCGGGCGCTCTTGTTGCTGACTTCCGCTTAGCTGCTGGATGAATGACTAACTTTGCTCGTTGCAGCTGCTTTTGTTGTTGTCATTCCATGTCTTGTTAAATGGTTTTTATTTTAGCTGCAGTGTACCGAAAGCTGCTGTCCACCGGCTCACCACACACGCATTCCATGCGCCACGCCTTTGAATGAGTTGCAAAGTTGTCAAGGAAAGCGGCGGCTAAATCGCATGACATATAGGCCAGAAGTGCTGCAATGAAGTGTGTAATTCCACATTTCAAAAGATTTATCACGGCTGTGCCGTCAGCCGTTGCGCTGCAACGATTTGGCGCTACGGATTATGCTCGTCTTTGTTTGTTTACTCTGCGTCCTGCATGGCTGAAGGGTTTCCGTAAGCAGTTTTAACGGTCACTTGACTTATCGGAATTTATGACAAGCATACTTTGCATGATAAATGCTCGTTTCTACGACTGAGTGACAGCAGTGCTCCATCTAATGCGGCAAGTGCCACAATTTGAAAAAATTCTCTGTTCTTCTTGGCGCTTGCCGAGCTTCAGCTTTTTTGTTTTACGATTTCTTATACAGTTGTGGAATTTTTGTTAAAGAAAGAGCTTTCCTATTTCTTTTTAGTATGTAAGCTCTGCGCAGTGCTTCAGAATGGCAGCGAAAACCAAGCTATTCACGATGTTCAAAGCTAACTCGTGATATATGGACAGCTCTATAGACTTCTTCTTTATTGGCATATACACCAGTCGTCCGAGGCTGTTTTCTTTTTTTCATTGAGGACGTTTTTTACGTGACTGGTCTCAAGTCCAGCGCGCAACCCTGAGAAGGGATAATTCGCTTTGCCACTTTAGCTCGCCTTCAAACTGATGTTCTTTGGCTACCCAGAGGATACTTAGTCTAAGGCCGGAAGTCGTGAGCTGCTTGAGTCATATGTAAAAGAATCGTTTCTGCTCACACACAAGTGAATGGTAGGCAGAGAACTTTCCTCACTTGCGTGAACTTCTACACATGACTCCATCCTCCTATTATATAAGCTATGAGGCTCTCGCTTAGAAGCTGCTTCGCCCTAACTATTTGATTGGAAATGAGGTTGAGGTTATGAGCTTCCTAAGAAGCCTTACGCAACTTTATTCCGTTTAAGAAGAATTAGCTGCTGAGAGCACAGGCTAGAATAGATAACCGATATATGAGTTACCTATGTCAGCATACTGATGCTTTGTTCAGTAATGAGATTTGAATAAGATTTGCATCTTCAGGATTCTATAATTGAAATTGACACACCAAAAGGGAAATCGGAATAAAATACCGCACAAAATGTCTCACTTAACTGCCGAGCAGCACACGAGAGCACTTCATTATTGAGTTGTTAGGCAAACCTCAGCCAAAGAGCTGATTGTTTTATATGAAGCACGTATATTTTAATGGATTTAATTTTGTTTTCCGCCAATTGTGTTAATTTTATTGGCCACCGTATGGGCACCCGTAGGCGAGGTCATTGTCGCAAGATAAAAGCATAGCTTCAAAAGTTTATTATTGTAGTCGCTTTTAAATATGTGCAAATATTTACGCACACACATACACATACATACATATGTATGTACATCTTAGCATAAACTTATGGCCCGAAACCCCTATATACCAGCCAATAGCCTGAGCTTTGATGCGGCAGAAAGCATTCGACGCCACAACTACAACCGTTCACTTATTCATTCGATGCTTAATGCCACTGTGAAATGGCAGGACAACAGCTCTCGTAATAGTAACAAAAGGAAAACCAAAACCAACATGAACAACAAATAATGACAAAATAGGCCTGATTTATGTTTACAACGCGAACGTGACAATCTTAGGAGTACGTGCCAAACCGACACTAGCTGCCAGCTAATGGCGGCTGTTGGTTGTTGGTCCGTGGCTTTGGTCGCTCAACTTTGTTGCTATGTTGTTACGCTGCCACATTGCTTCGAAGCATAGCCGTTTAAGGCGTCAAGTGCGCCCGAAACAAATACATAAACAAGCGTTACATAAGCAGCCCGAAAAGCCGGCACTCAATCGCATGCCGCTCAATCCGCACCACTTCCTGCAAACTATTTCGCCAAACTTATTCACATCTCTACATTCCCACTCATACTGGTCATAAAGCGCTCTTAAAAGGACTGGTTGTGGGCCTAACTAAACGCGGGAGCTTCGTTCAGCTACTGCGCTCGTCGTCCGCCGTGCAGCATAAACAGTGACAGCGATAAGTGACACATTGGCAAATACCCACTTCGACATAAACACACACAAGGAGCATTCGGATATGTGTATGTGTGGGCGGCATGGTTGAAGCGTACGAATGGCCGTTTTGGCAACAACGAATAACTAGCAGACCTGTGGGTGCTGGGGCCACCTCTCCCCCGTACACCAAAGTTATACACGCGTGCATACAAATGAAGACGACCATAGCTCACGACCCAAAACTGCGAATGCTGAGGAGCTGTGTGCGAAGCACGAAGAACGAAAAAAGCGGGATAATACAGCAAAAGCCAATCAAATCTTCTTCAAATCTTTCAATTTATTATGCTTTGCTTTTCGCTTGCATCGTCTACTTGCCCGATGCTTACTTCGCATTATCCTTGCCTCCTTTATTTTTTACTTTTGTTTCTTTCTGTTTTATATGTTTATTTATGTTCTGTATGTTTTCGTGTTGTTTGGGGCCACTGCTCTTTGTTTACAACTGGAAACAACGTGTGTACACTTTTCGTGGCATTAGGCGCTCGGGCACACACACACGCACAGACGATCTACGTTGCGATGCTAAGCCACAAATGCGCTAAATTTTATTTATTTGCCTTTAGTTGTGCTTTATTTATCTGGCAAGTGGCGCCTGAGTGACCCTATAAATGTGCTTCAGTGTCCTTTTTTCTGCGTGTGGCATTTTGGCGGCTTACGCGTGCGAGTGTTCCCGCGCTGAACTCGCACTTACATATGTATGTATGTCTGTGTGAGAAAGCTTTTGAGTGCTTGTTGTGTTCTGCGGCAGCTTTGCCTGGAAGATGTCTTGAAGACAGGATTCTTAAGCAAATGACAGCTTTTGAGGGCCGGGAAGAGGTCTCTGATGCAGATCGAAAGAATGAGCAAATCCAAAGTGAAAAAGATGCTCATTATCTTTTTTAACATCAAAAGCATCATCCACTATGAATTTGTTCCTCCTTGACAAACCGCCAACGCCAAGTTTGAAGTGGAAGTTCTCAAGAGACTCAAACGAAGGGTTAATTGGGTCCGACAAGACATCGCAGCCGATTGGAACTTGCACCACGACAACGCCCCGGCTCACAACGCCTTTCTTGTGAACAGCTACCTAACCAAGGCCAGCATCCCAACGCTTTCGCAGCCGCCCTGTAGCCCAGATGTAGCTCTCCCGGACTTTTTCTTGTTTCTTTGCCTGAAAAGGCAGATGAAAGGATTTGAGACGACAAAGGGGATCTAAGCAGCATGCACCTCGGCTCGGACAAATCCTGTTTAAAGGCTCTCGTTAATGGACAGTTTTCTTGCACTTAGTACTGGCATCCAGAAAACGCTCAAATCTTGTAGAGACATCTAAGAAGTTACACAAACAGGTATCAATGCTCGTGAGGAGTAAACTGCCGCAAATCTGAATTCGGTCGCAAGCTGACCCAATGAGCTGAGAGTCGAAAATTACCATGATTTCGAGCGCCAATTGAAGTAATTAAAATTTAGCGCCCCATTGCTTCTTCTTTCGCACAACTTCCGCACACTAACACATACACATTTAACTGAAAACATCACGAAAACAATTAAACTCCAGAAACTTGTCCAACATTTTGAGGCACCCAACAACGAAATGGGCCTTTAATTTGGTTTGAAGTCCGCCGCCACATCACGGCAGCCAGCAGCGTTCCGAAAACGTTTAACAAGCAAATATGTCGCTGCAACAATGCAAACCGAAAAGCGGCAGTGGCACAAGAGGCCAAGCCAACGCAAGTGCCACACTTCGACGCAGCTGCTAGCAAAATGACAAGAGGGAGACGCACTTGGCTTGAACGGGCGCAGTTAGTTGCCACTTGCCACTTGCCGCAGGCGCCCACGCTCGCACAAATACTTAGTACGTCCTTGCGAGAAGTGCGCACATACAGGGGAAGCAAAAGAATACGACGAGAAGAGGCAGCGCGTGCAAAACAATCGGATGCCTACAATAAATGCCAACGACACGGCCATCTCGGCCTACTGCGATTGCCGCAGAAGCAGCGCGCTGCTGTGACAACTCCGTTCTTGCTCGTTGGAGCAGACGGCAAAGCCGTGGCAGCTGTTGATACACCAAACGGTAAGTGCGGCACTACAAGGCAAACGTTGGTCCGCCAGTGCTGACAGTGGCACTGTGTTGTTGTTGCCACATCGCGCACTTTTTGCAAAAGCACTTCCAGCTCACAGGCCATAGACATGCACATCCATTCAAAACTAGGCGAAATTTTAACGGTACATGACTTTGTCGCTTGCAACATGCTGCACGCTGCTGTGTTAGAAGAGAAGCAAACTGGCCGAAGTGTTTTCACAGTGAACGCGTGTAACCTAATTGCGAGTAAATAAATGGTGACGTCACTCTGATAAGGTTGGCATTTAGCAATTTGCATAAACAACTGTAGATGACCACTTCATTTTTGCAACAACAAGCAAAGCGGAGCGTACTTTGCGCCCACAGCAGCTGCTATAGTCCAACAATTGTGGAATGAGTGGTGACTAGGCCACTATTGTACGAGTATACGCTTCGTATAGAGAGACTTCGCAGAAAAATATATCAGTTTCTAACTAACGGTTCCTCAGTCAATTTGACGCATTATTATTCCTCTTATGCATTTGATTTCTTTACTAACTTGAGGCTTTCTTTCAATCAACGCGATCTTAAAGAGGCAGCGCCGCTTGCACTTAAACTCGCTGCGCCTCAAGACCTATACACTTAAGTTAGTTACGAACGCGCTTTACATATACATACACACAGTAGAAGTTCGTACAATTGACATGACTCTCAACACGCCATAATTTCGAAACTTTAAACTCATTTGCCAGCTGGACTTGAAAACAAAATCTGTCATAAAATGCCGAAAATCTTTAATTGGATTGAGGCAATGTACAGTGGATAAACTTTGAAATGTGAAATGAGAGCAAAAATAGCGAATCGGCAAAAGGAACTGCTGACTTTATCAACTTTTGATTTTCGGCAATTTATTTTTATTTCATTTTGCTCGTATATTTTCAGCGTTGCTCTGACATTCATAACAGCGAAATAAATTTCAGCAACACGCCTTTATAACAGCGCCCAAAACTTTTCCAAGCACAGCAACAACGACATACAGACGTACATTCATACACAGCTATCTACTGTGTATAAAAATAGAAACAACTAACAGGGCGGTGCAACCTACGGACGCAACCGAAATTTTAAAGAATAAAATTGAAAAACATGAAAGCCGAATGGATCATCCCATCGTCAAATTTAGCAATTCCGGCGCTCGTTTTAGACACTTATTGTTGTTGTGTTTTTGTTGTTGAAACTGGAATCTAATTTCCGTTGGGATGGTAAGGATTAGATAAGTTGTCGTCGACATCATTCGAATCAAAGAGAGATGAGTAGGGTTAGTAGAGCATACAAAGAGGTGGCCAGTGCCATGCGGGGAATAATTGCAGGCTGGACAAATATTATATATGGCCAATGACATGCGGGGAATAATTGCAGGCTGGACAAATATTATATATGTCGGGGTCTATTCTGGATAAGTTAGAGTTTAACCTGCTACCGTATCCAGAACGAAGCTGTGTAAGGGTCACTCTCGTTTCTCGAGGCGCTTTTCGTCTACAATGGACAGTGGTTTGACTCCAAGTGCGCCATTCACTGAGAGGGAGCCGGTGAAGGTGTTGATGGGTCCATTATAAATGGCGGTCAGTGCTTGTAGGAAGTTAGTTGCTTCCTAAGTCTGGATGGAAAACTTTGTTGCCGTAGATAAATTGCTCTCTGTTCCTTCACATCTCGAAAACAGCGCACCTCGTCAACCTCCAGATTTTTAAACGCATAACCTACCTAACACCTCTCCCGATAATATTTATATATTTAGGCGTTACAAACAAGCGGTAAACGCATAAGCGCATCAAATGAACCCTTAGCAACATGTTGCGGGCGTACAAAATTCGTCGAAACAATGGGCGCAGGCAACAGCAGTGGCAAATCCATTGCGGCCAAGTTCTGCGAAATGTTAACTCGAGAATTCTCCAGTCATTTATAATAAAAAACGCAACAGCAACACTTACATTAACACTAACAACGGTAACAACAATAAGAATTACGATGAAAAGAGAAAATCTGAAAATAAAAATATTGATAACAACAGCCATAATAACAGAGCAATCTTGAAAAAATATATTAAATTACAAAAAGTTGTAAAACGCCATTCGCACAATATTTTTACACTATAAAAATAAAAACTTTATGCAGCAGCAAAGAAAAACAGTAATAAAATTTTACATAGAAAAAAGCATAAAAATTTAAGCCACCGAAAGCCGACCTGAAGCCAAAAAGGCAATCCGCAGCAGTGAAGCGGCAAAGTTCCAGAAAGGGGGTGGGGCGAGTGGGCAATTTGCAGCAACCACAGTAGTTAAGGCTGCAGGGGACAACATATAGTTGCAAGAAGTTTTCAAAATGGGTGAAGCGAAGTTTCCGCCATTCACGGCATACATAGTTATTGGCCCCTTTGCATATTTGGGCGCATAGACGCAGGTAGTTTCCTACGAAATGCTGGCATGTATATGAAAACATACACAAAAGTACCCGGAAATTGTAAATAAAACTCAAAAAATTTTATTATTTATCAATATTTGTTTACTTCTGTCAAAGATTTTTCCAGCCCGCGAAACACTTTTCATCAGCACTTTTTGGGACGACCGTCAGCTTCTTCAGCGAATTTTATTTAACCCCTTTGATTAACTGAAAACGGGTTCCAAGAGCGGCAATTATAGTTTGAAGTAGAAGAAAAAAACACATGCACCCAAATCTGGTGTATACGGTGGTTGATTCATGGAATTCATTGCGTTTTTGGCTTTAAGTTGGGTCACAATTGTGGCTCGATGCGATCGTGCATTATCATCGTGTAAAATTCATGAATATTTCTTCCACAATTCCGGCCGTTTTCGATGGATATTCTCACAAAAATGCCTCAATCTGGTCAAATAGAACAGCTTATTGACCGTCTGTCTCTCCAGAATAAATTTGCGATGAACCAAATCACGAATATCGAAAAAATAACGATCATCACCTCGATTTTTGAGCGGCTTTGGAGTAGTTTTCTTGGGTTCGGCGATTGCAATCCGATAATTGCATGTCAAACTCACAAATCCATGTCTTATCGGCACTTAGAATGCTCTCCATGAATGTGGAATCGGAACTCGCATGATCAAGCATGTCCGAAGAGAACTGTTTACAGTACTCTTTTTGAAAAAAATTCAGCTTTATCGGGATGAGTCGAGGAAGATCGCCTTTCATACCCAAAATATTCTCTAAAATCATTCGAACGGACTCGCGAAGTTTTTTACCATCTCTTTAACACTTGCCTGCCGCTTTTAGAGAACCATATACTTCACTTTTTTAATATTTTCATCAGTTGAAACAGTCGAAGATTGTCCACAACGAGACATGTCTTTAACGATCTCTCGACAGATCGCGCTCATATTTGACTGAGGAATTAACGATAGTCCTCTTAAAATATCAAAATACCCGTAGAATTTAATTACAATTTCCGGTTGCTTTTTTGCTACAATGTACATGCAGACACATCCTTCAAAAAGGTGAGCTTCAATACCAGATAACACTTTCTAGAGAACTAACTACTGGATATACTTAAAATACTAACTGATTTTATATTAGTTGAATATTCAAAAAAGTCTTAAATGGCAAACACATTTGCAGAAGTTACACATTACATTTTCGGATAACTGTAAAATCAAAAGTAGATCATACAAATAATGTTAACTGTATTCCAATTCGAATTCGCTAACATCGAATTCATAAACGAATTCTTATAAATTTGTAGCATATTATAAATGGAAGAAGAGCCACTAACACCCTTGCAACATTGGCTGCTTTAATTTGTAATAATGAGCGGTATTTCGAATGAAATAAAACAAAAAAATCATCAAAGTAATCTTCAAGGTTTCAGCAGATGTGTGAGAGTTTGTATGCTTGAAAATTTTCGAAAGTCCAAGAGCTACGTTCCGCACTCAATATATTGAACAGTTTAGCTAACACACTGCCATTAAAGTGAGAAGCACACAAGTGTGGTGAGTTTCACTGCACTGAGGTGAGAATTGAGAATATTATTACCGTAGGTAAATATCGAACATTTACACACACTCATTATAATATGTATTACTCATTGCTTATATTTGAAAGCAAAATATTTATTATTATTAAGATTTTCGAAACACTCGTTCCGCTTGCTCACACTCTCTGCATATGTATGTATGTACGTCTAAGTGAATGTGTGCAGGTATGTGTTGTACACAATTTGGCTGACACAAATTGACTTATACATGTGTCATACATACTTATTTATATGTTTATGAATAAACATATTATATATTTAAGTATATACATATGTACATTTCAGAGGTGCTTAGTTAGCTTAAGTGATTTCAAAGGGGTATGAGTCGCTCGACTGCCCCTCAAAATAATTCGAAAATTAACACACGAAATCTTAAGTGGTTATATACAGTTAGAAGAATAAACGAGTTTTCAGATTTTTTTAGAGAACTTTTAAATTTATTGATCCAAAAGTTCATTCCAATCACTTTCAAGCACTCTGAAACGCCTTTTCAAATTTGCCTGTAACTTCGAAAATATTCATCGAAACGATATGAAACTTTCTGTGTATATTCTTAAATATATTTACATTAAGAAAATAAAATAAAAAATATCGAGTTTTTGATAATTCTAACAATATATAGCCCCCACAAAACAAAAAGTTTGCACACAATGTCAGTTCGGAAAATTGAGCCAAGAAAAGCTGCTATGGGAAATATATTGCCTGTATATGTATGCACGTAGAACCATATGCGTTATTTCGAATTTGTCTTCGCTTAAAACAAAATCAAATGTCTTTTTCGATTTGATTGTATTCAAAAAGCTGCTAATTTGAAATTCCCTCCTCGCTTGAGGCGTCTTTGTCGCATATATGATGCTGGCGAGCCGAATTAAATTTTGTTGAGAACTAATAAATACAAACAGTTGGCCAGCTGAACACACGCCCACCACTCTATATTGACCATCTCACAATTCAATGTCCATGGACTGCATGTGTGGCTGCGAATTCGGCCAAAAAGAGATTTTCTGAAAAGCACATAAGTTCATTTTTTCGATTTTCAACTCAATAAGCACTGTGCTCGGCTTGTAGTTTGACACAGACTTTCAAATTCGGCGCATAATTAACTATTTGGGAATAAACTTTCAATTTAAAAATTTTAATTTGGTTCCTTTGCCGTGCGTTTTTGGCAGTTTTCCACTTTCGCTGCAAGTTTTCGCGCCTTAGTGCGCAAAGCGTTTAAAACAACTTATGCGCTTTTAGTCATTTCTACATAATGCTCATTTTCACACATACACACATATGTACATGTGTAGCACTGGTCCATTTGACATTTTTCATCGCTTTGAGATAACATGGAAATGGGCGAAATGTCAGTTTGAAAATAATTTTTAAGTGTGACAGTAGTGAATTCATAGTCAAGGTGTGCACCCTCTTAGTTCTTTTGCAGACTCCACGTTTGTGTGGGATTTCTATGATAATAGTACTTATCAGTAAATATTTTAATGTGCAATTAGCTGCAAAGTGTTTTTAAAAAGTGATTATTCAATTATTTATTTTCAATTTGAAGTGAAATGAAGTGGATTTGTGAAATCCTTCTTCACTGAAGCAGCGAAATGTATGTGTGTGTGTGTGCTTGTTAACCGAAATGCCAGCGCATTGTGTTCAGGTGTGCGTGTGCATGTGTGCGTGTGTGTTCAAGGCTAATGACTAAGGCAATTAAGTAGCCAATAATGAATTCGAGGCGAACATTCGATACAGCTAAAAATACAAAAGTGTACATACATATATACAAACTTTCAAGCAAGGCGATGCATGATTCAAATATTTACATATCTATTATTATTATTTATATATATAATTATTGCCAAAAAGCAATTCTGGCTGAAATGTTAAAATAACAGAAAAGGAAGTTTACTCTATTTAACATTTAATATTAACTGTTTCTAACAATAATAGATATGAAATCTCAAAGACAAATATAGAAAACTTCGCTCGACCTTACATTTAATTATCCCATTAATTAATTACGTGACAATATTTTAGTATGACAAAAACAAAAAAGGATTTCAAAACGATCTTACATATTATAGCTGAGTGTGCATGTATTTTAATAATATGAAACACACTTGGGCCCGAATTGACCATTTGTCATACAGCAGCAGCAGTAAAACAACAAAAGCAAGCAAAAACAAAAACAAACACATTAAAATTTTATATATTTGTTTAACAATTTATGAACGTTCGCAACTTTGTGGGCGTCACACGAAACATTTTGCTTAGAATATTACTTTATCTTCCTTAAGCTCGCAGCTTTCTTCAAGCAGCGGCGCCAGCTGAGTTTTGGTTTTTAGCTAGGTCTAAGCTTTGACAATACTTAAAAAGTCGCGCTTTCCTCAATGCATTTCGAGCACAAATATATACACATACATATATGCAACGGCACTAGTTTACATGCTCTCCAGCATGTCTCAGATGCCTTCGTGACTGTGTGTGTATGAAGACTAACAGCGACAAAAGAGTGCAGAAATGTCAGCGAAGCAAAAGAAAGGCGCATATGATTGCCCTGGAATTTCGAATGCTGCCAGCACTTCACCTTCACCTCTTTTTCGCAAGCTTTTCCACTACTGTGCACTAATTAACTCGCAACAGAGAACTGAGGAGCGTACCAAACGCCAGCAAATGCCAGGCAAAGGCAAACGGCTAATATTCACACGTATGCACTACTAATTTTGTTTATTCTTTCTCTCTAATTACAAACAGATGCTCAGATTACATTAAAATACACAGCAAACAGGGCGGATACAGGGCACATACAAACAACACACATACATGCGCACAGCCGAAAGCAGCGCTGCATTGGTAGTAAAGAAATACGAGCGGCAATTATGCAACTGGAAACTCCAATGTTCCAACTGAATGCTCACTTTTGCATGGCATTTAGACAGTTAGCTCTCCACGTGCCTTCTAACAAGCATACACGCACATACACACCCCGACATGTATACTGTAAGTGTATTACTGTGCTTTGAAGGCTGCGTGTTTGTAGGCTCTGCGCCCGAGGATACTCGTTGCCTACCTGACATCCACTTGAATGTGAAGTGCAAAAAAGCCAACGTTTCGCAATGGGTCGCTCTCAGCTCAGCTCTGCTTTCTACTTAATTGAGTTACCGAACGTGAAAGCGTGTAATTAGGCAGACTATTCAGGACAAAGGCATTCATCAAATTCGTAAATTCGTAATGCACTTACCGAGTCCACAGGCGCCGAAGCGCATTCAATATTTTTCGATATCAACACGGCAACAACTCACCTCTCTTTTCGCTGTGTTTTTTTTTTAACACAAAACTCGGTCAATTGATTAGTCTACAGTGTGGCGTTAACGGGTAGTACTTATTGTGGGTTTGATACCGAAGTAATTAAACTGAATTATAGGTTGCAAGTGGAGCTCAAGAGCCAATGTTACCACTCGCAGGTGAACACAAATAGATTAAGGTGATAAGGAGAGTAAATGTTTTGAGCTTGAGATCCAAAGGATCCAACCTGAAACAGGCTTAGATACAAATTGAATAACACTCTCATGTCTCATTGATACGAAAGCACATTAGCAAATTCTTTACAGGTTTTACTGCAACTATATATGCATCTCTAGGTGTGTGGACTTGTAAATATATAGGGTGTTTCAATAAGAGCGCTAAAAAGGGACATCAGTATATGTAATTGTTTTTTCCTGTGAAAGTACATTCGATGTCATTATGTACAGAACTCAATTTCTTCATTAATCGTCGCTGGCTTGTTGGCGTAGATCATAGGCTTGACGTAACCAAACAGGAAACAGTCCAACACATTCACCAAACTTGGTCTTCAATAAATCGATTGTGACATTCGCTGTGTGGCTTGTGGCGCCGTCCTGTTGGAACCACATATTGTCCAAGTCCATATCATCCAATTCGGGCCAAAAATATTCTGTTATCATTGATCGGTGGCGATTCCCATTCACAGTAACGTACCGGTCTTGATCATCACCTAAGAAGTATGACCCAATGACGCTGCCGGCCCATAAACAGCACCAAACTGTAATTTTTTCAGGATGCAATATTGACTGATGGACTAAGTGTGGATTCCTGCCTGACCAATAAATATTTTGCTTGTTGACGTAGCCATTCAACCAGAAATGAGCCTCATAGCTGAAGATAATTTTTCGATGAAAATCCGGATTATTTTCAAGTTGTTGCCTAGTCCAATTCACGAACATACGACGATTCTGGTGGTCAACGGCTTCAGTTCTTACGTCAATTTGATCTTCTAAGGATGTAGGCAAAGATCTTTTCACAAAAATTTGCCACAACGACGATCACAGAAATGCCCAACGCTTAGGAGACTGATTTGGGTCTACCTCCATTGATGCATTAGCGGCAATATTCTCGACACTATGGGCGTTTATTTGTCTCACTGACACGAGAATATTTTGCACTATGCCTGTGGATTCAAATTTTTCTACTAGACACTCAATTGTTGATCTGACAAGACGATTATTATGATCATAAATTGGACGTAACGCTCTTAAAGTTGAGGCCACTGATTGAATTTCCGCATTTCGGTAGTAAATTATAATAATTTCGACTTGTTGTTGGATCTTATATCTTTCCACGATGAAATAACAAACCTTACTGAAGAGAAATGTCGGTCTACTTTTATAGTGCCCTATTGGAAAACCCTTTGGAAGGAGAACCCCGTAAGTTATGGCTTCAAATTGCGCACAAACATAAATACGGAACATGAAAGAGTGTTTGCTGTATTGTAAACGTCCATGAATATATAAATGTGTATGGGTGCACTCACACACAGACTCAAATGGATACATTAACATATGCACACGGACGGACATATTTGATATGGGAATTTGTAAAGTTAAGAAAGAGATAACAAAACTTAACGATGAAGATAACATTGTAAAACTTTGGAAACTTATGGCTTGTTATTACTTATTTTTGCTAATAAAAGCGCAAACAAACAATCATAAAAGAAAACAACTACAAACACACGAGTATGATCCACATAGCTTCCGACTGACAAGCGAAATTTCTGCATAAAAACTATCTCACACATTCCTGCATACTAGGGCACACACACACACATGGACTTAATATTGCACCGAGAAAAAAAGAATTGTGAGGGCAATTTGGGTTTCGAATATTCCACGTCTGCTGAAATGTAATTGACAACTCTTGAGAGGGCGAGGTAGACACAGTTCTAGGCTATATTTTGCACGCATTTCACCCAGAAGGTTAAGGTTGTCGCAGGCCAAGTGCCACTAATTCTATAAGAACCTTAGAGACAGTTGAAAAATTTAGGCCGCGGAAACAGAGTTTGAAAAGGAAGCGCATATACTTTAACATTGGGGTGGCACACTACCCTGTACTTCACAATGGCTGGTGCGAATAACACTGATTTGGATCCCACGAGGCATATCATAAGGTAGGAATGCTAAACCCGTTGAAACAATGTTTTATGGACACGGTACGAAAAACTCGCCTTTGGTGCGAGAAAAAAAAGGGAAAATGCTGCCATTTGCCGCGGTGTAGCTGCTCATAAATGTGCAATGTTTTCATGCATACGCAGCCAATATGTGTTTAAATTTATGCAAATGCAATTCGCCAACACATAATGGCGCAGCAAACAATATACGGAAGTTCTATGCAGTTGTGTAAACTCCGGCCGCCGGCTACCAAACAAAATGCCAGACTGCTCGGATGGCAGCTACACATATCCGCCCGACGGGGCCACCGCCACACGACCGGAACGAGAGCTGACGGTTGCCCACTGCAGCGTCTGGCACCTAGCGAATCGCAGCGGCAACGGGGACTCCGACTCCGACATGGAAACACCGAAGGCAATTAACTGTGACACGGCACAAGGCGAAGATGGAGCAGATTGTGGATATAAAAAGAAGAGTTAAATAGAAATAAAGGAGAACAAGTAGACAGGAAAAAACAAAGTAGCTTCACACATCTCAAAATCCACAGTGAGCTACGTAAATAAGTGCTATGACGGAGCTGCCGGGCGTTTCGCCGCACACACGTGACATGACAGCTCCTACATATGTACATACAAGTATGGTAGTTAAGTAGTAAGTGCGTGTGTGTGTGTGAATTTGAGCATCTAGTAGAAACAAAAGTTTACGCAACCAGCCAACCTCTGCTGCCTTCCCTTACGTGGCGCAGGGGCTGCGTTGATGAGCAGTAAACTTATGATAAGGGCCATGATGCAAGCTGAAATGGTGATAATTGTAATTGTGATGATGATGTTGTGCTTACATCACAGCGCATGTTGTTGTTGTTGCTGGTTTAGGTAGGTTGATCCTCGCGGATGCTACAAAGCAAATGAGTTGTCACGTTGTCGGGTCACGCGTTGGCTGTGTCGTGTATACCTTGGGCCAGGCTTTTCGTGCAACAAGCAACAACCGCACAGTTGTGGCAAGGAACTAATGCGCGCCAGCGAGTGTGTATGTGTGTGTACGCTTACGACCTGTGTACGCAAAAAGCCGGCTCGCCGCGATTGGGTGGCAACCATGGACAAAGCAGCCCTAATGCATGTGTGGCAGGCGTGTGTGCGTTAGTGTCTGTATGCAGGTCGTTCGGTGCGTACTCGTGCGAACGATGTACTCGTAAACTCTAGAGCATTTTCATTTATTTCGGTTAGAAGTGTTAAGGATTTCTTTATTTTTAGTACGCTCACGTTCCTATTTTGAGTTACGCACTTCTTTTGAGTGCACTGAGCTCAAAGCGTGTATATAAATAAATGAGGATAGTGTTGAGGACGCAGTGAGATCAGGGTTTGTTCAAACAATAAAGCTTTAAACCTCCGTCGGTGTGCTCGTATGTGTTTATTTGTATGATCGCTGAAGCGATCGCCATAACTCATTGTGCACTCATAAAGCATGGAGCAAGCATGGATTTAACAAAATATGACGCTGCGTAGGCCAACAATTATTTTTCTATAAAACAATTTAATGAGAAGCGCGCCATAAATTGGGAATGTAAAAAGCGATATGTATACCTCCCCCCTGCTTTTGTTCAGCGCTTGCTTATGCCATCCTGCGTGCATGGCTGTGTCATACAAACACACATAGCATATTGTACATATGTGGGATATATGAAGGCAAAACGAGAAGCCTTCGCAGCAATAACAATTCGACGGACTTTTGAATGCGACACAATGTGCAACGCAATTCAAAGGGACCACCTGTAGTAGCCGGCGGCCACCGAGCGCAGCGTCAACTGACAACTTGGCATATTTATTGCATCAGCACGTCACGCGTGTGTCATGACTACAGCTATACACGCAGGCGTTTGTGTGTGTGTGTGTGTGGGCCTCAATATTGGCAGGTGGATTAATTTAATTGGCAGTGCGATAATTTTAATTGAATTTTCATCAAAATAAGTATCAATTCAGCGCAGCAACAATGAGAGACTTGACACACAAAAGCGCCGCAAGCGAGAAAAGAGCGACTATTCGAATGGAAAATGGGATAAATTGCCCTTTTTGAGAAAAAAAATGGGTTTCCACTAGTCAGCAAAATTTTCGTGTGATAAGAGTAGCAAATAAAGTTATTTTTTTGGAGCAGGGGCGTGCAGAGGCCCTGAATTTACACACATGGGTTTAGGGGTTTCAAAAAATCGGTTTTTTTTATTATCTTATTAAAATCTAAAACACCTCTAGAATCTTGTTCTAAATTTTCAAGTTGATCTGAGTAATAGTTTCGAAGATATAGCCTTGAGAACGTGAGCGCTCGTGGCTAAGGTTAAGTGTGCCGTTTTTAGACGCGTGTTTTTGTAGTCGATTGGCAAGATTTCTCGAGAACTACTTAACCGATCTTCATGAAATTTTAATCAAGTCTTTGAGATACAATTCTTAAAGGCTTGAAGGAAGAATTATTTTTCGATTACAGCTATTTGAGAAAAAAAGTAGCGAAATTTTAATTTTTTTGAAAAAATGTCTGCCAAACATCCAATTTTCGTTTTTCCTTCGCCCAAGTTCTAAGTTAAGGTTTTAAGTAAACACTTTATATGATCCTGTTAGGAGTTATCCTGCCAAGGCGGCGCAATGGCCGAGTTTAAAATATTTTTTTCCAAAAATTTTAGAATTTCTTTGCTAATAGTGTGTGTTTGTAACAAATAAAAACTCTAATAAAATATTTGGTTGTTTACTTGAGAAAAAAGTCTTGAAAAAGAGACTGTTTTTACCCGTAGCAACCCCCGTAAACCCTTAAGCCAATCCTTATTTAGTGAATGATTGCTTTGATCGACACCTGACGATCAGCCTTTCGTTGTAAGGTCTTTCCTTGTAAGGCCTGGGCGTAATATGCCGTTGACTCATATTTGATACTTCCCTTAAGACAACTTTCTAAAAAATTTTACCGACTACTGAAAGTGTTGGAAATAGTAACCTCATTTTCAACGTAATAAACGTGCTTTATCCGTCCGTAAATCCATATAAATGGACCAGTTCTCGTAATTATTTCATATAATTTTATTTGCATAATTAATTAAACGTTATACTCGGTAAAAGTTTTTCTTATTCTGCAAATATCGTCGCTATCTTTGGAAAAATAATAAAAATCTTTTCACACACTTCATCTATAACACATACATATTTACATATCGAAAATGTGTTGTTGTGTTTAAATGTTTGAACGCGTCTCAACCAATTTAATAAATACAATATTCTATTTTTATCTTTTCAGAGCGAATCACCCGACGATCTTCGAAACAACAACGAAATACAAAGCCAAATAGCCAGTACATACACAAAAGTAGTGAAAAATATTTGTGAAAACAATACAACAACAAGTACAGAGTGAACAATTGAATAACTTTATATAAAGCACACAGAAAATAACAAACACCTACAACGGGAAATACCGAAATGCACTCGCTCATTTGAAAAACAAAACAAAAACGCAATTCACCAAAATACAAACAAAAATTCAGAAACAATTTCACTCAATTTGATATAAAATAATTTAGTTTGAATACACTTTTTTTCCATACTACTTCTAACACAATTTTTAGCCTAACCCAATTTGATGTATATGCATCACCTATTGTACCGTTATCACCACCTATTAGCGACATATCTACTGTTTTCCACAAAATAATAATATCCTTTCCACCGTTATTATTTGGTTCGAAAAGCGGTGTTTGCATCGATTGCACTCTTTGACTTTCTTTAACTATCTCTAACTCTATCTAACTCTTTACTTCTCCGGTATACACGAGCCTACCTAAAAACACTAGCCTACCTAAAAACTCTAGCCTACCTAATAACCGTACTAATATTTTTTTACTCACTCAACTAAAATCGTTTTTTCCTCCAACGCTACCGATCAAATTAATAGATCTTGAGCTGAAAACAGTGAAGAGTGCACAAACTTGATAGTAAAAAAAGTCTAATAACTCTAAAACAACATATAAAATATAAAAATCCGTATCCATACGCGATGGCCACCGTTCAACGTAAATTGGTTCACAAACAATTCAACTCCCCCATGGGACTTTATTCGCAGCAAAACGTCAAGGAAACTTTGGATCGTGAGCTGAAGGCTTTCGGCGCTGATGGGTAAGTCAATGCACTGAATATTCGGAAACCTTCTCTTTATTACCCGACATATTCATAATTGTCGTAAATTATTATAAAGTAGTGACAAATACTCCTAAAATAAAAAATAGTAAAAGCAGTCCAACCAGCGTAAACACACCAACAATGTCAGCTTTGAAATCCAACGCAGGATAACTCTTGCCAACAGGTGCTACTTCGGACTGAGTAGGCAATTGAGAAGCAAAGTCCTCTCTCGACAGACAAAAACCAAACTCTATAAGTCACTCATAATTCCCGTCCTGCTATATGGTGCAGAGGCCTGGACGATGTCAACAACAGATGAGTCGACGTTGCGAGTTTTCGAGAGAAAAGTTCTGCGAAAGATTTATGGTCCTTTGCGCGTTGGCCACGACGAATATCGCATTCGATGGAACGATGAGCTGTACGAGATATACGGCGACATTGACATAGTTCAGCGAATTAAAAGACAGCGGCTACGCTGGCTAGGTCATGTTGTCCGAATGGACGAAAACACTCCAGCTCTGAAAGTATTCGACGCTGTACCCGCCGGGGGAAGCAGAGGAAGAGGAAGACCTCCACTCCGTTGGAAGGACCAAGTGGAGAAGGACCTGGCTTCCCTTGGAATATCTAATTGGCGCCACGTAGCGAAGAGAAGAAACGACTGGCGCGCTGTTGTTGACTCGGCTATAATCGCGTAAGCGGTGTCTACGCCAGTAAAGAAGAAGAAGAAGAAAAGCAGTCCAAACAGTGTTATAAACGACTTACATAATAGCACTCATAATAGAGATGTCCGCATTATCTTTTGTACGCAGCAGGGGTTCATAGTACTAGAGCCTCCTCAAGCAAGCTGGTGACTATACATATGTGGTTTAGATAGTCTGCTATATGTAGTCCTTTGTGAAGCCACAGAAAAGAAGTGCTTCTGTGTTCGAAGTTATAAATTAGCAAAACGCGATCCATAAAATTAGCACAGGCGTTCAATTTCCATCCCCACCAGCTCGGTGGGATGTCCAAAGGTATGCGCTTCCAAGTGTTTCAGCTTTGACCTCCCAAACGCCGACAGTCAAAAAGGAAGTTTTGAAGTTTGTTTCCAACTCGTCTTCTTCCTTACAGCTTCTGTTGATTGCGCTCGATAAGATTCTCAGGCTTACAGCATGGACGCCGATAGGTGCATGGTCTGTTGAAACTCCTAGAAGTAGGGAGAGGGTAGCTTTACTGAGGGCAAAAAGATCACTAGAACTTCTGCTGTTCCTGGCACCCCTACCAGTCTTATCACGAAGTGATTTGATGCCATTGATAACGAGGTTAGCCACTCTTAATGCAATCCAGAAGCACTGTTAAAAAGTTCAACGCTGGTATCACGCCCTGCTATCTGAGTGCAAGGTCACTTCGCCGAAGGAGACATCAATCTCGGCTTGGAAAACAATACAATAATCAGTAAGTCTGAAACTGGAGTAGATAGAGAGCTGCTGTCAATAAACCCATCTACCAACCTTCCCCCCAAAGCCTTGACCCGTGCGTAAAGAAGCTCACGCTCCCTATCCTCCTGCTCTGTTATCATAATTCCTATAACCATTGTATGGTTCTCAATGGCGGTGTAACTTTGATCCAGTTATAATTAAGCACTCAGCAGTTTAAAGACTTTTCTCCAGGCATTTAATTAGTCAATTAGCTTGTTTAACATTTTCAGTTGCGAGCAAATCCTCTCCGTAGCTAAGCCGCTATCGAAATGATACCCATAATCATTTAGAGTCTGCTACTTTTTTAAGACGCCCACGGGAGATTAAATGCGAATTTTTGCGAAGAGTGCTTCTTGGCGATGGGACAGAGGCGAGCAATTTAATTTTGATGTACCTAAAATCAATCAAGTAATTGAGTAGGGAAATGTGGAAATGTCGTTATAAAACCAATTGAAATAAAATAATGAACGTCTGCTGTGGCATTGGAAGCGTTTTTGCCACTAAAATTTACATCAACTTCTACAAGAGTATCAATAAATTTATTCATGGCACTCTATGCAGCAGCAAATTGAAATATGATAGGAGCCAAAGCAATCACGCAACAATGTGTAGATATGTATGTATTACCATTACTTACCTCATTGTATAAGGGCCAGAGCACGAGCAATTTGCTTTACAAATCATGCACTCAGCGGAAGACAATACTCAATGCCTCAAATAAATAAAATAAGTGAAAAACATAATACCCACAGAGCTATATACATATTAACAGCGAAGAGCTGACAAAAAAGATGCTAGCAAAACATGAATAACGACATTTACCGCAACAAAACAGAAACCAGACCGCACCGCACCGCACCAAACCGAACCGACCGAACCAAACAAATGTGCAAGAAACCGGGAAAGCGGGCGAGACGAAAGCTCCCCGCGAGTAAGGGAACGGAAGGGAAAAATAAATGGTTTGTAAGTGACATGCTACGCAAGGCCAACTTGACAATGTGAAAAACGAAACTGCAAATAAATTGACCATTGAATTTATTTCCATTTCCATTTCTACCATCAAGCATTCGCAGTGCTGCCAGACGAAAGGCTGATTGCGTACACGCCATTCAGTGCCAAACCAGCCATTGCGAACTATTCACAGTGTTTTTTGATTTTCGGTGTCGGTGTGTATCAGCTGTTGTTCGACACTGGCTGCCTGGTTGGCTTCACTGTGCTCATGGCTGAGGGAGTCCACACAAAGACCATATGCACATGCTCTGCTGCATGTGATGTGTCGGTGTGTGCGCGCTTCCATAGAGCCGTGCCATTTCATGCGTCGCTTGAATATTTTTGTGCATACTTGTAGCCAATAATGCATCAATTTTTGCATTTATAGCGATGAGTCTGCAGCTGTAAATGCGTGTGTGTGTGTGCTTTTGTATGGGTGTATTGTATTGTCAATTGTTTGGTTATTGCATGCGTGAGCGCGCATTTGTACTATATCATCACGTTCCCGGTTGCGATATCCACAGATAAAGCTACAATCATATTTATATTTGATACTGGAGTACCAATGTTGCACCGAGCATAATATTTTTGTGATTTGATGACTTTCCGAATGACAAGAGTGGGCACTTGTCGTTTAGTAAGACACGAGTTAACAAAAATCTCGCTTTGAAGACCTTTTCTGCTGTTACAGTCAACTTTAATTCATACGATTTTAACGCGTCTTTACGCTGCGACACGCGCCCGAACTCAGCTTTGCCTTACCTTACACTCTTTTACAGCACCACACAACCACATCCATTGTAACTTGAGCACTTTGAGAAATATCACCACTATATTTTCAAAACCATTTAATGGCCGTACAAAAAAGTGTGCATATCAATATTTTCCACTCCGCAATATTCGCCTCTCAATAAAATCAAATCAAAACAAAAGCAAAGCAAAGAAATTAAATATAAATAAATATGAAACATTAAACGAGCATACAAAACTCTCGAGGAATAAATTGGAAATAAGATTCAATAAAATTTAGTGACACAAAACAACACTTCTGTGACTTATTCACGTACAAACATACATACATACACATATTCGAGACACATGTATCTACGCGCTATGGAGCCGTTAGGGCCACAGCACACAAAGTTCTATTCGAAAAATCGCAATCAATCGTATTGATTTCATATTATTGTGCGGCGGGTTTGAGTGATGCCACAACGCTACATACACAAACACAATACAAACTCACTTGCTGGCCGTTGCAAGTACTGCAACAGCGGAGCAATACTTCTGCTACATACCCGTTATAGCCCACCCCAAAGCTCCAAAGCAAGGAAACAATGCGCACACACACTTCGTAAACTCATAAAATCAGTCGCATCGTCTTTGCAGAAATATCAATTTTCTTCTGTCTCATAATATAAATTCCGTAAAGTCACTCAATGTTCTATTTGAAATGCAGAGATCTGCGTTGAAGTCGCTCCACGCTCTCTCCTATAGAGTGTCTACCAAATTGCACTTTGTGGCCACAAGTTTGCAAATAACATATAGAAACAATAGTTGTGGCAGAGATTGATGATGATGATGGTAATGGTGATGGAGCAGTGATATCTCAGTGCCACAAGATAACGACGAAGAATCAATTTGCAACTGTGCCATAAATCGAGACGAAGGTACACATGCCCAGTGTACTGACTAGCGTTTGGAGCGAGGTGGGGCCATTGCATTTCGCTGCATCGGAAGAGTTTAGTATGCAGATGTTTATTTTTTCTATTAAAACGTTTAACCAGCCATTCATTTTTAAACTCATTTGCAGGAATATTTAATGGTGAGGCGTGCCCAGTTAGAATATAAATTTTTTACATACTTGTATTACAAAATATGTTCTAAATAAATGGTGATCCTTTTCGAGGTTACCTAGTTTTTTAAAGAAAAAACAAAGAAATCACAAAATAAATAGAGAATTTTTACAATCACTCGAAAGAATATTCTTTGGCATTAACATTTTGAAGATTATCTCTTTCATATGTTGGCGTCGGCTACGTCTCATATGGTCCATCCGTTGAGTGCAATTTTCGCTGTCTCATTCGAGCCTCTCGACTGGTAACTGGCGAATGACGTGATGTTTTGTTCCCAGGCCTGTATCGACGGGGACTGTTCGCATAGACTTTAGACTTTACATATCTACACAGGAAAAAGTCTAACATTGTGATATCACACAATTTTAGTATACTATCGACCGGCTCAAAGCATGAAATTATTTGCTCACCGAAGTGTTTCCGCAATAAATCCATCGCCGACGACTCTCCAACGTCGCCGAATCGACTCTCCATGGTCTGTGTGTACACTCTCAGGCATGACTGCTATATTTTCTTTACTGCCTGCTAGACGTAGTCAATTCGGTCGAATATTATCCAATAATGAAAGCTGGGTCTCAAGAAGGGTGATGGTGTTGCGAATAGTACCCTCAGTAGGCCGATTATATGGATAATAAATTGAGCGAAGCGCGCAAAATATAATGTTAACCAAATTCCTTTGGCCTGAATCTCACTTATATACATATATCGTTAAGAGGTGCTCCCAAATAAGGCAGAACTACCTAGCGGAGCCAGCAATTCTATTAAACATTAAACAAAAAAATAAAATATTTACTTCAATGAAGCCTTAACGAAAACTCCTTTATGTGAATTCACAAAGAAGTTGCTTCCCTCCATGCAGCATATTCATATGAACTGTTTCATAGTTGTTTTCATCCGCCTTTGCTCGTGCCACATCTAATTCATGTAACTGATTCAATTTGATTGGAATTGAGTGAGTTGAAAGTTGGTTGTTCAACAGTGAGCTGACTTGAGTTGAGTTGAGTTGAATTGTTGGTTGACCGCAAGTAGCCAATATGGACGAGTGCCTCTGCACTTTCGAAAGTTTTCCAACGTTTTTTTGGTTTCTTTGCTCCCATTGGTCTGTGCTAATCTTTTGTAAACAATAACAATAACATACAAAAGTTGTAGTGGAAATAAACATACTGGCATACTTCTGTGCTTATGTAAGCGCCAATGTGCGTATGTTTCGATCACTCAATTGTTTTGTGAAAATTGTTGCCGCAATACGGAAGTTATACTGCTGTACACATGTACGCTTTTGGCACAGTTTAAACATACATACAGTTGGTCAAATTGAAGGATCCGAGGAAACATGAAAGCCTGACGGAGATGCACACAGATTCCACTGCGATTAGAGATCAGTTCTGCAGTTTTGAAAAAAAAAAACAAAAACAGCAAATGTATATAAAACAACATTGCAAAACTGTGCAAAAACAAATATATATGTAGTAAAAACAACGAAGTTATAGCTTTTCAGGAGCAAACTGAATTTATAGAATTGTAAACGAAAAGTTGTAAAACATTAGACAGATAAAACGGACTTTTTGGGGAGAAAGCGCGAAACTTATTTTGTTAAAGCAAAGCAATTGTTGGCCAAACTGGCAGGTCAAAGGAATTAACTCTGGAATTAAGTGAGCAGAGTGAACGGGGCAAAATACTCTGGACGTAAAAGCAAACTTTGCCTGATTAAAAATCACACAAAAAGTAGCACAGAAAAAATAGAAAAGTTCAAGCAAACACGTGGCTGTTGGCGGGACTGGGACTGGGAAAGCCAAACAGTTCGATTTGAAGTTGAAGCTTAATATAAATACTAAAGAGGCAATGAAGCATTAACGAGGTATTAAGCAGCGCAAAAGTGCTTGCAATGGATAAACTTTTGTAATTACTAAATTGCCAAGCGCCAAACTCGGATCTAAGCTCTTCTAAAACGAAAATGCACTTAATGTTGTGCTCAGCGAAAGACCGAGCGCAGATTATGCAATGTCATCAACTACAAAAATTGGTTAATCTGCACACTAATCTTCAAGACCGCATATGTGAAGGACTTCTGCATATTGTTCAGCCCATTCGGGCTCTTCTGATAGATACTTTCCTCGACCGCATTGTTCTCATTTCCAACGTGGTGCCAGCCGAAAACAATAAAAATTTTGCAAATTAGAACGAATGAGTCAAAACTCTAATCAAGATCTTCTTCTTCTTTATTAGCGTAGAGAACGCTACGGGGTTATAGGCGAGTTTATAACAGCGTGACAGTCGTTCTTCCTTTTCGCAGTTTGGCGTTAATTGGAGATCCCAAGTGTATCTAGGTTTTTTCCACCTGGTCTTTCCAATGGAGTGAAGTTCTACCTCTTCCTCTGCTTTCCACGGCAGGTACTGCGTCTGAAACTCTCAGATCTGGAGTGTTTACGTTCATTCGGACGACATGTCTTAGCCAGCGTAGCCACTGTGACCTAATTCGCTGAACTACTATATGTCAAGGTCGTCAGTTCAACGTTCCATAGAATGCGATATTCGCCGCGAATCATAAATATTTCGCAAAACCTTTCTCTCGAAAACTCGTAACGTCCATTCATCAGACGTTGTCATCGTCCATGCCTCTGCACCATATAAGTAACAGGACGGGTTGATGAGTGACTTTTAGAGTTTGGTCTTAGTTCTTTGAGAGAGGACTATACTTCTCAATTGCCTACACAATCCGAAGTAGCACCTATTGGCAGGAGTTATTCCGTGTTGGTTTTCGAGGCTGACGTTCTTGTTGGTGCTAATGCTGGTTCCAAGATACACGAAATTATATCCGACTTTGAAGTTATGTGACTTGGGCGCCAAGTTCCGATTGCGACGACTGTTTGTTTGATGACAGGAGATATTTCGTCTTGTCCACGTTCACAACCAGACTCATACGCTTCGCTCCATATCCAGTCTGGAGAAATCAGAACTAACAGCGCGGTTGTTGAGGCCAATGATATCAATATCATCGGCGTACGCCAGCTGCTGTACACTCTTATAGAATATTGTGCCTTCTCGATTCAGCTCTGCAGCTCGAATTATTTTCTCTAGCAGCAGATTGAAGAAGACACACGATAGGGGATCTCCTAGTCGGAGACCTCATTTGGTGTCGAACGGCTCGGAGAGGACTTTAAAATTAGTGTGTGCTATTTTCAGTTGTTGGCTCTGCTTGTCCTCTTTCCACTTATATTCAAAGCAAATTATTTCCAAATATTGATGTGAATATGAAATAATTATTCGAAACTCAGGCAGAAATGAAGCTACTATAAGTTATGGGAACCAATCTTTATATGCACATAAATATATATATATATATATGTAAGTTGTGGCAGATACATTGTACGCGAGAGTGCACATGGCCCCCCAGAACAATAAAGTTTACATACCGCGATCGCCCAACGAAATTGACTCGAAAATTATTTTTAAATGTGCTCCTTAAAACCAAGCTCATAACCAAAATTAAGCTTTTATTGTAAATTTCGAGGGCAACTGCGAATGTGATTGCCACCTATTTCGTACATTTAAAACTTATAAAGACTGTTCATAAAAAGTAGGAGCGTTTAACGACACCTCTTTCTACTACGTCTACGACACTCGAAGGTCAGCAAATTTACAAACGGCGCATACAGTCTAAACATTATTGCCACTAAAACTATTCGGAGCTAATACATCAACGAGTCTCAGATCGGATACAAATGGCAACCATGTCTGTAAAGTTATTCGTCATATTCTCATTGATATGCTAAAAGGAACCGAAATCGGAAGTGGTCGTTTCACTGTTCGTCTGATTTATTTATGTGCTGTTTTCACGCACGCACACACACACACATTACAAATGGGCGGTACACCCTTGTGAAGGAAACTATTCTCCACTTTATGCAAATTCTTGATTTAGTACAGTCAGCGCAATTCCCATTGCCACGCTCGGTTCATCGACTCTTTGCAGCACCATTTCTCCTTCTACTTTAAACCATTTGTCTATTGGCAGACTGCAAGACACAGCGCCAACTTACAACTTGCAAGTCACAATATACTTAATTAAACACTTAAATCATAAAATTATCGCACATTAAGGCTCTCCTCCTCTACGCCGCGCTGCGCAATGCTCGTGCTGCCTGCGGGGCCAAGACAACGCCTCGCTTCACTGCGTATCTGCTTAAGCAGTGGTTTGCAGAAATACTATAAACCGAAAAACTAAAGCAAAAAAAGAAATGCGCAATAACAAATATCATTAAAAGCACAATTTCCACAAGAAGGCGATAGTAAACTGCAAAAACAAGCAGATCCAAAGAGCGGGGGTGTTGGTTGAGCGCCCGGTTTGTGGCCGCCTACACAGTCCGCCCATGGCTTCCTTGAAAATTGCAACTTTGTGACTTTTGCGGCTGCCGGTCCGGCTATCCTTCTGTGGTTGGCTATGACAACAACAGCAGTGAAAAGCATTTGTGTCGCGGACAGTGAAGCTGCCAACATAAACTACTCTTCATTGCCAACTGACACTTTTTGTGGTCTGCCCAATTGTAATGAGCGTGCGGCGACGCGGGTGCGGCTTGGGAATGTTAAATATTTTGATAGGTACTTCACAACTACAATAGAATTTGGTTGCAGCAATTTACGCTCTCAGCGTCGTCTACTTTACACATTTAACGCTTAAAGACCATCGCCTTCGGAGGGCTCATAAAACACTCTCGAATGAGTTATTGAAAAGAAACGTTTAGACTTAGCTCAGTTGATGCAGACGACGAGCTACTTTATGCATCTAACGGGTGATCCAAGTGGATGTACTTTTCTTTTTTCAATACTATTTTTTTGACAGATCACGCGTGAGTCGTGTCAAGCTGTGATGTTATTTTTGTTCAGTATTGTTTGGCATTTCATCAGGCTTGAAACACTTTAAAAATCGTGTTTCGTTAACAGCCGTGGCTGAGAGTCTATACGAACACCATGGAGAGTCGATTCAGCGCCGTTCGCAGCAACTCGGACTAAAGTAAGGAACGGCGAGATCGTAAATTGAAAGCGACAAAAATACAGCTTGTTCAAGAACTGAAGCCGATCGAACTTTCCAAGCGACATCGCTTCGCTCAATGGGTTTTTGAAAAGTTCCAAGAAGATCCGATGTTTTCGAGCCAAATTTTGTCCAGCGATGAGGACTATTTCTGACTCAATGTCTACGTAATCAGGCAGTATTGTCGCGTTTGAAAAGCCAGCTGAAGAGGTTCAAGAGCTGTCGTTTTAACCAGAAAAAATTACGGTTTGGTGTGGTTTTTAAACCGGTAGAACCATTACCCGGTTACCAGTCGAAATGTTGGAACAAGTGATCAAATATCGGACTCAACCTGATGGATCATCTGAGACATAGTCGCGGCCCACATTTGAAAGAAATAATCTTCAAAGAATAAATGTAAAAGATCGTTCTTTCGAATGATAATAAATATTGTCCATTAATTTTTAAGTTTCGGTAGGTTTTCCTTAAAAAAGTAGGAACTTCGAAATGGATTGCCCTTTAGTTAGAAACCCGACACAAAGACAACTCAACTATTGGTAAAGGCTATGATATGCTGACTTGGTTCATGGCATATATTAAATTCTACCTTAGACAACTTAAGAAAAGCTTTAAAAATCAAGTAATCCTTTGCTTTTGATTTTTCGAAGATTTTGTCCTTTAAAAGGCACGCACTCAATCACACATGAGCACTCGCTGCCTGCTTTGGATTTAAAGCCAAAACCTGCCCTGGCGCAAAAAAGGCAAAATAATTGTAAATGAGCGAGTGCAAAAACGGATCATCATTTCCATATTGCAAATGATGTTTATGAATTATTCCAATAAATTTTGACATAAAATCACATTTCAGTGAATAGTTCAGCAAAGTCGAACAGAGATCTCGCCACAGCCGCGCCAATAACTGTTCGAGTAGAGATAATAAATCTGAACACCGATTCGATTGTGATTGTGTCCACCTTTTAGCAGCTGTGTTTTCATGCCATTTGATGTGCGATATTAAGCGACCATGGGTGATGAGTTATGACCTGAAACTGGGGCGTACCTACGTATACACATACATGCGTACATATGTCAAAACAGAATCCATTAGCAATTCAATGCCAATATTTCATGGCATATGATGGAATATGCCTTTGTTATGCATTTATACATGTGTGTGTGGAAGGTTTATGTATTTGTGTGTGTGCATGTATGTGCAAATCTATAAAAACAGATAACATAATAAATATAACGGTTTCAATAGTGAATGGCGGAAATCAAAACGCCAACTGAAAGTGCTTATTTTACTGCTGCGCGCATCATCACAAAAAAACAATAGAAATAAATGCATATGTATGTAAAAATGGAAAAATCGCTGCACTAAACTGTTTACGCGGAAAGTTCTAAGCACTTTGCAGGCAACTGATTATCCGCTGGTCCCACCTGTGAATGCACACGGCAACCTTGACAAGAAGCTATATCAATGACACGACTTTCAATTATCACTAATGCACCATATTATTTCGAAATTGAAGGCTGAGCAATCCCGCGAGAGCTGCTGTGCGCCCTTGGATGTCAGCCTGGTCGTGGAGCAATCCACTAGCCACTAGTGAATTCCCTGAAAGCACTTAAGAGCGTTACTTTCGCACGTCGCGTTACGCCGCCTGTTCGTGTGTGTGTATTTATGCACGTGTGTAGCTCATGTGCATTGAATTCATCGGTTTTTAAGGGAACCCCTTCTTATGGCGAATCTCGCTTTCTAAATTCAAAGTTTGCGCCTTTCAATTTAATTGGCATAAACAAGTTAATTGCTGCATTTGGCGTTAGGCGCTTGCCAAAGCCGAACACTGCAAAAACAGCTGTGGCTAATGGCGAAGTTTATGAAAATGATTTTGCAGTGCAACGCACAAAGGCGCCAGCGTTTGTTAATAATTGCTTTATTATCCCTTTGCTGCTCGTTACCGGCTTGACAATATTCGCATTGCGGTGGTGTATCATTTTCGTAATTGTTGCAATTATTGTGCTGTTTACGTGTTTTTAATTGCATTGTTGTATGCTGCTATTTATTTCCTCATTCCAGCCGCGCCACTCCACCACCATTGCCCGTAATGTTCACCAACACCATGGCATCATTCACACAGAGCGGACCCCTTAGCTGGGTTGGTTGGCCGTGTAGGCTTGTGTCTAGTTTCGTTGGTTGTTGCTGTGTGCATTGCTCATTCAGCCAATAAGCTGAAAATCGCAATAAACAAAACACAAGCGGAAACGGAAATAATTACTACGAAACAAAAGCGACAGGAATCGCCTAAGCGTATTATTCATTTCTATAAATACCGATATTACCATTACAATACCGTTCGGCGGATATGCACGAGTAGAACGGTCGAAACTAAATATTTCCTTATTTATTGCTGTTGTTGTGCGCGTTCTGTTGTTCACCATTATTACTGTTGCTCTTTTCGCAAGACATGGCAAATGGCGGCGCAGCAACAATATTACTGTTTGTTTTTGTAGCAACTGATAAAGAAATCAAAACATATACTCAAATATGGATTTACAACGACAGGAAGTTGCGCAAATACACAGTATGGCTACTGGATTTCCGGTCCCTCCGGCAGTCGCCATTTTTTAGGGATTGGTAGAAAGCAAGCGGCATGATGGAGGGTTCCACATTGAACCCCGTTGCAGTGCAAAAGTAAAAAAGCTAAAAGAAAGTGTTTAGTGGTGCTGACAGTTATATTTGCCTGATCTCGAACTTGTATTTTTGTTCTAAATAGATGCTTTTATCAACATTTAAACCTTAATATTACAATAAAAATTATTTACATTATGACCACAACAGGGGCGAATTCAGGGTAGAACTTTTGGGGGAACTATCAGAATTTTAGGGGGGGTTACTATATAGTTTTGCACTTGATTGGAGAAATGTGTACCCGTAGACTATAATTTTATTTTTTAACCCTATTGCGTAACCAGCTTTTGGGGAGGGGCAACTCTTCCACAGTTTCCCCGTGGATCCGCCCCTGGACAAAAAATAAAGTGTAAGTAAAACGCCAAATATTTAATTATTCATCAAAATTTACTTTTTCGCCGTCAAAGTAACCACCACGAAATCACACAAAGCCCTATCTGTTGAAGTCGGTGGTTGATCGATGGTATTCATTGCGTTTTTGGCTTTAAATTCGGTAACAATAGCGTCGCGATGCGAAAAAAGTTCAGCTTTCTGGAGACGAGTCAAGCAATAAGGCGTTTCATACTCAAAATATCCACCAAAATCATTCGAATGGACTCGTGAGAGATGTCGAGCTCTTTTTCTATCTTTCTAATACTTGCTGGAGGATTTTCAAACTGGTCCAGAAGTAAGCATACCATCAACGGTCTTTGAAGGCTTTGTACCACTCGTAGGCTTGTGTTTTTGATAAAACTGAATCTCTAGAAAACTTTTCCAACATACGCAAATATTCTGCACACGAAATTTGGTTAGAAATACGAAATTTGAGATAAATTCTTCTGAGGTGTACCGACTTAAGCAGCTGCTCTAGACAAACTAGTCGGCAGATCGCGCTCATATTTGGCAGAGCCTGAAACCTCGTTTGCTATCGATTCGCCTCTTTGTTGTTCTTCAGACGGGTAATTGCTAGCTGTTGTTTCATTTTCATTGGAAGCGTTTTTTACGTGGCTGGCCCCAAACGCAACGTACAACCCTGGGGAAAGATGATTCGCCTTTTCACTTTAGATCGCCTCCAAATGGATGTTCTTTGACTACCCAGAGGATACTTAGTCTAAGACCGCAAGTCATGAGCTGCTTAAGCCATATGTAAAAGAATCGCTTCTGGTCTCTTTCAAGTGAATGGCGCTCGGAGAGCTTTCCTGACCTGCGTAAACTTCTACACATGACTCCATCCTCCATGGATGGTACACATTTCTATATGTACCATACATATATTTTCACACTTGTTTTATATTAAAATGAATGTTACTTAACTATATTTAAATTCTGTTTATTCCACTTATCTCTAATTCATTAGTTATACGCAAAATGGACTTTCTGAGGTACAATATTTCTTAAGCTCTAAGCTGTGATCTCTCACATATATATTTGACTTTATATACATATATTATACTGTACATACCTGAGATATGTGCAATCTTACATTTTCCACTTATTTCATATAAATGATAAGTGGCACACATAATATATGTGCACATCTCACACATACACATTTGAAATGTTTCTCTAAACGAAAAGCATAGATACTTTTCCATCTAACTGTCAATAACTGTAGCTTTATGCTTAGTATGTACGGCAAAAACAAAATAAGTTTGATAACAATGAAGCCGCTAATGCCCGTAGTTATTAGTGGTGACTCCCATAGAGAGGACTCGACAGCGTCTGTTTGAGCTTATATCAGGAGCTTATGCGGGAAATATACATAATGACAATAGGTAGCCAAACAATAATCGTCGGAAAATGAAAGAATACAAAAAAACGCTAAAAATAATGGTAAATGCGCTTGCATTAAAAGCTAATGGAAAAAGTTTGTCTCACTCTACGCAGAGTGGTCTACATTCCTGCTACCGATACGTCGTTTTGTACGTATGCTATGTGGGTAAGTATTCGTAGCAGATATTATAGTTTCCGAGTCATTAATATTTCATGAAGTTGGAGAAATTGAAAACCTTTGCAAACTGTGCAGGAATAAAACTAGTTTCTTTGGAATCAGCAAACCCAAAAGCTAATATCCAGTGTTTGACATATGATTTAAAGTCAGAGCAACGTCGAAAGGTTCGAATGATATAATTGCTAAAAATTTATGTTGAAATGAGTTTTATAACTTGGACCTCCATATTGGGTTATGAACACATATTTTCAACTAACGGGAGCCTTCTACAATCCACAATTGTCATACAGGTTCCTCACTTCTATCTACTTTCCATTTTTCTCATTTCAAATGCTTTGCGTTTCGCATATCGTTGCAAACAACTCTCATTTATTGTTTTCCGATAACTGCACTGACTACTAGGTGACGGCCGCACATGCCGCATCCCACATTTGTTTACATCTTTATATGTTGCACAAAGCACACAATTCATTATTTGTGCCCGGCCCTAGCCAACGGCATGGGTACCATGCAATATAGCGGCAGCAACTTACTTAGTCGCCCCCGCACGCCTTCGTCACGTCCATGGCGCTCGCTGCTGCTACCGCTGGGCTGTTAAGGATAATGGCAAAATAATGTGTCTGCGTTACATAAATTTTGCATTTTTTCCACAACTTTCCTACAGTTTTTTCACCTCGTGCCGTTATTATTTGTTTGCCTCTCCGCTTCCACCTGCCGCCGTTCGGCGCCCTCACGGTGTGCTATTTTCCTGTTGGTAGCGGCGTTATTATGGCTATTTAAGAAAATTGTTATTGCTACATTGCATACACTTAGCAATAAATAGTATGATACACCCATACACATCTCCAACCGAGCGGTACATACCTATGTGAACTCCCGAGTCCTGAGTGTGTGTGCGTATGCTTGTGCAACGAAATTGTTCATCTGCGGCACGTTCTATCTGCTATACTGCAAATTCATTTCGATTTTAGTTTGCTTCAGTGGCCAATAATAGCCACTCAGCCATACTCAGCCAGCAGAGCAAACGACCATCAGGCAGTCAGTCAGGCACTTGCTTATGGCGATAACAGCCAGTCAAACCGACGTTTCGCCCAATAAGTAAGTAGTTTGCCATTCGGTGATACCGGTGCACCGGAACTACGCCCCTCTCCACGTCACAAACAACACATCATATTCGATAACACACGGCGAACTATCGTGGCAGGTCTCACTGCAACACATCTACATATTTACATACTTACACATACAAACATTTGGCAAATGAAATGCTAAACTGATACCTGTGGGGCTCTGGTCCGTCTCAAGTTGCTTCATCCGTACGAAAATTGTGTAGAATCTGGCTGCCTTATTTGGTTTTCATTGCTCTCATCAGTCAGTTCATCTCCACCTTAAGCCACCGCTCCCACAAGTGGTTATTGCGCAAATAAGAAATGAATTACCAATTAACTAAGTTGACCCACACCAGCGGTCGTCCTGTTTACTACCGCCTGGGCAGGAAACGGCACTCAAAGTAGGAACTCGCGTTCAGTGGGTTAATATCTTTAGATTGCTGCTTGACAAGAAGGATCTTGACAGGGCAGGTCCTGACGCTGCGGACCTCCAAGATACGCATCAAAACAGGTCGAGCTCTGTTTATAATTCAGCACTTTTTTTATCAATTTCCCATCAAACATTTAGACTTCAGTTTGGAAGTCGCGCTGTGAGCTGTTATGATATGCCTCCAAGACGTTTTGACAAAGTTCTTCCAATGTTCGCTTACCCTACAACTAATGAAATCGAGCTTCACAAACTCTCAAGCTTAGGATGCTTAACAAAAACACAATTTTTCTAGATAAATTCAGAAGATCACTATGTGTTCACAGTCTCTACGTCGGAACTAAACAAAAATTTACCTAAGCGCTCACCCTGGCATTACAAAGTTTTCGTCGGCTGGCTTTCGTAGATTTGTTCGTCTTTGAAAGCCGTTATGTAGAATATGCTTTCCTATAGGGGAGCTCCATTCGACTGGGCTTGTGCGTGCCTCCCGTGCATTAGTCATGCTTATGCAATTTTCAATAATTTTCCGTTCAGCCAATTACGATATTTATTTCGGTAAATGTTTGCCTTTTACTTACAGTTCGCCGCTTTTTATTGGTTGGCAATTTCCAAAACTTTTTTAATTTGTTCAGTTTCCATTGAACTTGCCGCTATTCGAGTTTTTTCTCTTAATTAATTGTTTCATTGAGAATATTTGCAATCCATATACGCAAGCAAAGCGCACAGGTATGAGGAAGTATTTGCCATTAAAATAATTAACCACACGAGCTAAATAAATGCGACTTGGTGCGGGTTGATGATGGAGTAAATTTGCGGCACCGCGGCGTAAAAGCATAATTGCATATATACTACAAGTACGAAGACATATGTTTGCAGCCGACTTTTGGAGAAAAACTTTTTCTGATTCTCCAAAAAGCAATCTTGACAAGGCCTTTGTCCGCATATCGAGTTGCACCCTGCAGAAAAGCACAGAAAATATTTATATTAAAGAACCCTATATTCGGGGTGTCCCACTTACTAAACGACATCCATTACGTCTGAGCAAACTTGACTTTTTCACATATTCAATTCCGAAAACATTTCTGATATAAAACCTTCTTCTTTACCGGCGCAGACACCGTTTACGCGGTTATAGCCGAGTTTACAACAACGCGTCAGTTCTTCTCCCTTTCGCGGTTTGGCAGCAAATGGAGACTCCAAGTGTAGGTCCTTCTCCACCTGATCTTTCCAGCCGGTGGAGGTTCTCCTCTTCTTCTGCCTCCTTCGGCGGGTACTGCGTGGCATATTCTCAGAGCTGGAGTGTTTTCAACCATTCAGCAAAAAAAATCTCTTATAAATATTTAATAACGTCGTTAGCTTGTTGGCTTAGACCATACATTTGAAGTAGGCTTGACCGAGGCAGCTAATTGACTGGGTCATTTAGAAAGATAACTCGTTCAATAAACATGGTTTTCAATAAATCGATTTTCACATTCGGTGTTTGGCTTTCGGCGCCGTCCGGTGGAGTACGAGTAAGAAAGACGCCGCCGGCTCATAAACCGCACCAAACCATGTTTTTTTCGGGGTGCAATGGTGACTTATGGAGTACGTGTACGCGTAAGCCAAGATCTTTTCACAACCCTTGCCGTAATGACGCTACAGAGATGCTCAACGCTTGAGAACGACGTGTGAGAGACTGATCTACCTCAATTGATGCGCTAGCGGCAGCAACATTCTCGACATTACTGGCAATTCTTTGTCTCACTGGCACGAAAATATTTTGTACTGTGCTTATGGATTCAATTTATTCCACTAGACGTTCAATTGTTGATCTGACAGGACGATTATGACGACTATAAATTGGACGTAGCGCTCTTAAAGTTGACGCCACTGACTCCGAATTTCGGTAGTAAATTTTAATGATTTCGACTCATTGTTGGTTCGTATATCTTTCCATGATGAAATGGCCAACCTTACTAATGAGAAATGTTGAAAGGGCAGGAAAAAAACGGCGTCATTTGCTGTCCCTATTGGTCTACTTTTGTAGCGTCCCTATGAAAAGACCGGATAAATATTTATTGTAAGTTAGTGAGCTACTTATATAACAAATATGTGTAAGACTAGGTCAAATCTTCCTATATGTTTCGCCCAGTCAAGAACACATATTTATCTCAGGTGTCATATGAGCTTTTCTCTAAAGAAGGTTGAAGTATGCTCAACTACACAACCCAGCAATCGAAAGAAATCTTACCGAGCAGGTCTAAACTTCGAATAAATGTGGTCGACTCAAACACTCGTGAGCGAATTAACAGCCGTTCTATAAAACCTCAAAGTGTCAGCAATTCAGTCAAAAGTACGCAACAATAACAATAATGGAGTGAGTGTGAGCAAAATGTAGCTATCAAGGAACCGCATTCAATTACCACCAGCACATTACATTTTTTCATGTTAACTGCTTATCACACGTGCGCGCACACACTTTCACACATCATCCTCCAACACCTTCGCGACCCCTTGCGGAGTATCGTGTTCTATGTAATCGCAATTACTTTTTATAATGCATTTAATTACACATTCTTATGTAACGGTTTTGATGGCAGCATATAATTACGCAATCATATTTGTATCTATAACGCCTGAGTTCAAATATTAACTACGAGCATGTGGATACAAGCGTCTCTCCCATTCTGGTGCCAGAGTTAATTAAATGTTACCTTTGCGGAGAGAATACAGAGAATGAATACAAAAGTATGCTACTGTGCAAGCTATCAAAACCCTCCTTAGATACCGTATGTAAGCGTGTGTCGACATCACTGCGTGGGTATAGAATGTTATGCGACGAAAAGTTATGTCGTTAAACCCGAAAATTACAAATGGAGGCTTAGCTCACCGTGGCAGCTATATTCAGCACGCCTTATCCTTGACACAGATATTTAATACCTTAAGAACATAACTGACAAAGACAATGATCATCTTTGATGCATGTGGGGGGTCGAAAGCAGTCACTTTGGTTTGCAAGGTATCCATACATTTATAAGTGTGTGTGTGTGGCATACATCAGAGAGTCCTTTTTGCAGCACCTTCGGTTTTCTGAGCAAAAAGGTGCGCTGAGCATCGATTTTGCCGATCTACTATTGCTTGTGCACCCATACCGCCGGCAAGGTCCAAAATTACTGTTATTTGCTTGCACCAGCTGCAACAGTTGCACAATTCTGCCATCGATTGCGATTTAGCAGCGCCTAATCCCGCTTGTGTACACATATAGAGGCATAAATACAAAATAATGCAGAGATTGGCACACCGCAGCCAACCCAATTATCTATTTCTATTATTGGCGATGAAACAGACGCCACCAGTGGCGCCACCGGTGGGAGCTTGCAAAGGCAGCAGCGCCAGGCTGTGGCTGATTAGGAGAGGCGGATTGGAGTGACCGCAGTTGTTGCGGTTGTTTCAACGGCTGTCAATTGTTGTTGGTTTGGTTGCATGTGTTTTGCAGCGCACGCCGCAGACGCGCAACGCATTTAGCCGTAATGACGCGAGACAAAGCAATCAAATCGAATCGAATTTGCGAGGCGTCTATTATGAGGTGATTAACCAAAGGCAACCGCAAGCACCACCGTGCAACAACAACAACATCAACATACGCGCCACTAAAATTGCTCAATAAATGCGAGGCTTCACTTGAAAATGCCAAAAATGTAGCAACAGTTTGGTTGACTTCTTTTAAAAATTCGACTTGAAAGTATGGCAACTCCTGCGAGCAGGATTAATGTTCGCTAACTCTATTAAATTTGAAATTCGCTGTTATGTCATGCACTTCCGCACACCGAACTAAACTCAATTGAAATGTACATGAATTGTAATTGCACCGAAATAAAAAAAACAACAACAACGCAAGTAAAGCGGAAGCATCTGCACATTTGCTTATCAGACACAATTACACATGTATACACGTATATGTGTGCTGTGTTTGTATGTGTTTCGTGTTGCTCGAGCAATAATAACAAAATTAATTGTGTGATAGCAAACAACATAACCCACAATAATAGCAATAACAACGTAAACGGTGTATTTGCCACAAAGGCAACATCAAAACATACAATAACAACACGCACACACATACACATCTGCGCTTACCTGCATTCCTACGGCAATCCACATAACTAAGCACCAGCCCAACAATAATAGCAATAGCAACAGCGACAACAAAAACATTACACCATACAGTAATAACAACAACAACAGCAGCAGCAAAGCAGCAATTGGCATTTGTGCCCGGCGAGTTGAGCATTGAGCAGAATTAGTGTGGCAGCTCATTACTAATGGCCGACGGCCGTCGAACCGCTTAGGTGGTCGGTGGCTAAGCACACACACAAAATAGCAACGCTGCCCAAATGACCGCTGGTAAATTATCCTAATTATAAACATAAATAATTGAGTGATTTTCTGCAAGATTAATTCGGGCTATCACATATAATGAACGAATTTCCAACGCTATGTAGCCAAGTGGAAGCCAACAACAGCAACAGCAACAACGAAAATGCGGACTGAAGTAATGACAAAAATTGTATTGGACTGGCTGTGGTTGGTCGCATTTCTCGGGCCGCAGGGCGTGGCGAGAAGGCAGGAAACCGCACATTCGTCCGAAGGTAAACAAATAGACGGAGATATGCATGCAACACAATCACATACACACACTCACTAATCTATTTGTATTACTTAAGGCACGTGCGTAAATCGTATCGAAATTCACAGTTCTGTCTGTTTCCATCCCGAATCGTAAGCTCTCGGAGTGCTTGACCTCACAATTTGATTGGTTGGTTGGTTGAAAAGGGAGGCAAGAGAGCGCCAGACCGCGTACGATCATACTTAGATCCATTGTGATCCCGGGTAGACTTATGCAGAACTTAGTGGGGTTTGTTTACATCCATGCCTTCCAATGCCTCTTAAGTTGATGCATCCGCCTGAAGGCAACGTATTCGCGTTCGTAATGTTCCAGCGTTTCATCATACTCCGCGCAAGCCCTACCTCCGCTGAATTTATTTTCTCAATTTTTTAAAATAAAGATCTTAAGGCTAGGAGTCCTATAATATTGTTAGGTTTCTTTTTGCGGGGAACCTCTAGGATCTATTACTTTAATGAACCCTTGTTGGATCTGAATGGTCTGAAGCTGCTTACAGGAATTGTGTTCCCTTTTGCCCAGAACTAAGTTAAAAGTTTTTTGGCCTGCCCTTCATCAGCACTACACCAAAGTAACTTTGTAGGACGTTCCTGAACCAGAAGTGTACCTTTAAAGTCCATAGCTTTAAACAACCCTTGAAGAAGCTGAACGGTCTGAAGCTGCTTTGAATGTTCCCAACTGCTCCCGAGCGGTTCAACTCGTCTACTATTTCATTTCTTTATATTCCTATATGTATACACAGATGATATTAACTGAGTTAACTCCAGTGAGTGTAATTATTGCCTGCTTGTTTAACCTTGTTTTACCTTCAAAGGTTATTACGATTTCGTTCGAGGAATCAGAGTCTCGAAACTGTGCCGAATGTCCATAATCAAATGCTTCGATATTTAGAGCTTGGAGGTGCCACCACATCTACAAAGGATGTCAGTTTTCGACTAAAAATTAAAAATCTATCCAATATTGTAGAAACCGCAATTGTGAGATTACATCGAGACACATCCAAAACACTACAATGACTGGGACACACATTTAGTTAATACAGATGTGAATGCCACACTGTAGCAACTTTTAATTTAACACCCGACTAGCGCAAAGTCTAAGCAACATAGAAAAGACGGAAATCAAATAAAATAAAAAAAATACCAAACCAAATATAACAAAGGACGAGAAGAATCACTTGTCGCAATTGTCCAATTTGTAGTCATCAAATATTGAAAGGTTGCAGCAGCAAAAACGGTTTCCTGCTGACCAAGTGTTTGCACAAAAATATCACACAATTATGTTTGTTTGTAGTTTTGTGCTTTTCAGCACTTTTTGTTCGACACGTTTTTTCAGCGTTCGCATTTTCTCTCACGGGCGTCTTGACCACCGCTTCCCAGCTTCGACCGCCCAAACAAGCGCCGCCGACAGTAGCCGCAGTCAGCGCTGCAGGTGGCAGCCTGTTCGGCGACGCTTCAAGAATCTGCCACCGATGCTGATTCGCCGGCTTGGCTCTCGGCTGCTTATGCAACGGTAAATATTAATTGTATGGCATGGAATTTTAAATTTTACATTTCTTATGCTCTTTGTGACATCTACCCACCTTAATGCCCGCCACACAAAGTCTGCAGTATCTGCCGTTGCACTTTCCACAAGGTAACAATTTGAATTCACCGTTACCTCAAAAAATTTACATTTCGTCGCAGCCCCTGCTGAATGCCGACACACAATTCATACTAATGGATTTGATAGGAGGATCCAATCGGTCACAAGCAAGTTTTTCTCGCTTAAAAAGAAAAATCTTAAAAGTGATTTGGAAATAAATTGTTTTGAAGTCTCATATCTTCAAAAGAATGCTAATAATTGTAAACTGCATCTTAAAAAAGTTGATCCAGCGCACTCCTTCAGGAAAAACTCGTTTTGCTATTTGCCTTTACTGATAAATAGATGCATTTCAATTAAATATTCGACAAAAAAATGGGAACCACCTTAATTGATTTAATTTGCATTCAATTAATCAAAAAGTTATTCAACAAAAATAGTGCAAAATGAAGCAAAAAGTCCGAATACACCTTTTCTGCGTTTTTATTTCATTTCATTAAGCTTGCAACTGCCTCCGACGCCCACGGTTTTCCTTATGAGAATTTAGAGCATGAAGATTACAAATTTTATTGCGAAAGCCTTGTTTTTTTTTGACTTTTGTCTGAACTTCACCTTTACCATATTAATCGGTTCGCATCATCCATGGTCAATTGAAGCAAATAGAATAAATATCGCGAGCAGTTAACGTCTAGTTGACTTCTGTGCTCTCTCACACTGTTGACCTCCCTAGCAGAAAGATAAGAGTAACACGCTTTAAAGCTAGACTTTTTCAGAGAACTTGAAAATGCTCTATAAACTCGATTTGGAGGTTCCCTATCCTTCCATTTGTTGAGTCCAATTTTCCATGACTTGTTCGGACATTTCGACTGGTAACTGGCGAATGACAAGCGTAATGGTTTGTTTCAGGGCTGAATCGAAGCGGGATTTCCGGATAGCCTTAGACTTTACATATCCTCACAGGAAAAGATCTAACGGTGTGATATCAGACGATGTTGGTGGCCTATAAACCCAAAACGTGAAATTATCTTCACACCGAAGTGTTCTCTCAATAAATCCATTGATTGATGCGTTGTGTGAGAAGTAGCGCCGTCTTGTTAAAACCAAATGACGCCGTGATCATAAGCTTCAAGTCCAGGCAGCAAATTATTATTATTGCTTATTTATCATTAAGCCAGAAATGAGCCTCATTGCTGAACAAAATTTGACCCGAAAATGTCAGATCTTCTTGGAACATTTTCTGAGCCCATAGAGCAAAGCGATGACGCCTGGAAAGATGGAGCGGCTTCCGTTGTATTTTGTACGCTTTCAATTTAAGATCTCGACGTAAAATGCGCCAATGTCAGAAAAAGACTATTGAAAAAAGTGGATCACCCTTTATAAAGCGCTTCAAAGATATAATAATATATGATGTAGTAGAGCAGTTATTGTATAGCTTTAGGTTTTCTTAGAGCTAAGCATCTACGTCGTTCAATTTCTGTACTCTTTGCAAGCTATTGAAGATTTCTAAAGATTTCTTAAAAAAAAAGAATGTTTATATCGAATGTCCCTCGTATAATTGGTTTACTTGAGTAGTCAGTTGTAAGTGGTCGCGATGACCGAAAATTGCTGCCGCGTGAATCATTCAGTTTTCAATTTCCCCCAAAATCGATGCAAGAGACTTGTCATGAACACAGCGACAGCAAATGGGGGAAGCCAAAGAACAAAACAGCGCTATCTTTTGGCAGATTTCCCTGCAACGGATGGCAAGAACCACATCCACGGCGACTGCAGCCGCTTGCTGTGCTGTTGTCGACGGCAATACGCTGTGATTTAGCTAAACAAAGGGTGCCGGTGATCAAAACAAATGGCTAAAAAACAAAAACAACAGGTGCGAGCGGAGCGCCGGCAGCACTTACTCATCCATTAGGTTAAGTGACAATTTGCTGGCGTGAAAACTGAAAGCGTAACAACATAAACATTAGACGCCGTAAAAGTTGTTACTGTTGCTGCCAGCAAGTTATCATCCGTTTGTTGTTGTTGTTGTTTGCTGGTAACACGCTGCAAAGTGATTTGTAAGCGCACACAGCCAAAGTCGCCAAAATGTTGTTGATGCATTCATTCGAAATAAGTTTGTGCACGGGGAGACGGCAAGGACGTCAGCAGCAAGTTGCAGTGGCACAGTGAAAAATAAGGAGAAATAGCTATTATGAACACACACCGTCACATTGACACTCACGTTGCTTTTGTGATCGGCAACATGCGCTTGGCTACTTGCAACAAAGTGCGTTCCAAAAGGTGATATATTTTTTCGTCACCGCACGAAAGTCACACGAATGAGAAAATGCTAGCAACGCAACTACAACACTTCAACACACACATACATTTACATGGTGGTTCCTCCAACTGGGGACGGCAGCAGGGTATCTGGCGCCAGCGGCACGACCAACAAGAAAAGTTGTACTAAAAGCAGCAGTTAAGCTATCAGCATAGTTAGAGCGCTCATCGCGGAAAATCCCAACACTTCCTCACGCTGGAAATCCACCAGAAGGGACAACAATTTATGAGTGCACTTTGTGTTATCCGCACAAGAATGTCAGCGACGCTGGCGGTGTGTAGCCGGCGCAACGCGTGTGGCACGAACAGCCGCGCCAGATTGCACTGTGAAGTGAAGTTAACCACGCAATGACCGACCAAGCTACTAAACTACCGGCCATTCACACTTTGTCACAGCGTTTCTTTTCGTCTGGCTTCCATTTTTTGGATCAACGATTCGGCTACCACGCAATGCCAAAGGCGCCCATTATCGTTTAATACACTCAGCGCACTAGACGTTGGCGCTGCGTCGGCGTGAAGCACCGAACTCGACTTAAAAACCGAACAGTTTCCATAAAGTAAGTGGAATAGCCACAAAGGAAGTAAGAAATATGAGAAACTCGCTTTGAAATCTCTTTCGTGTGGTGCCGCAGAATTGTGTCATGCATGACCTTTTCACAGCACTTTTTCCCCGTTTTTTTTTGAGAGTGATGAGCGCTGAAGCACGAGTGATTAGAGAAGGCTTCAACTACGTAAATAATTTTTTTTTCGCTTTGTCCTCTTCTTACTATACGCATCTCTGGTTGATTGGTGACTCAATGCGGCTTTAGAGCCCTCTTTCAACCTGCAAAGCGGTAAGTCACGGATTGCATGTTCCTAAATACTCTTTAACTGTTGTTCATTACGACAATATTTCGGTGGCTTGGCACGCAGTTAAATGGAAGGGCCGTTGTATACATGAAAAAGTAAATTGGAAGAAGAAAACAATTAATACTATTTCAAAATTCACATTGGCAACACTCGAACGCAATTCATAAATCCGCATACAAACGACTATGTCCAGGACTAGCGCCACATCTAGCAGTACCCCCTCCATGTCACCATCTAACGGAGGCAAGCATTGAGGGACGTGTTTCGCGTGTTTTATGTAATGACGATGTCCTAGTCATCAAATAGAATTCATTGCGTCCATTTTCGCAGCAAACACGTTTTGCAAATATTTGCCAAATGACAGGAAAATTCGCTGTTGCCAAGTGCGCACACAAATTGAGTTGAACCGCGACAAGCAGGTCACCGGCGAACCACTCTGGCGCTAACTAACTGTCACACGCGCTGAGCGCATGAGAAGAATCTTTAAGCGTCGAGGCCGGTAAATGTTTTTCTGGCGCTGCTTTCTTCAACTGCTGTTTTACTGGGTGCTAGTGAGTTTGGCTTTTGATTTCCCATACTCGCTGACTTCTAGCAGCTGCCGCCACTGTCCTAAGCGCTGCAAGTTGCAGGCCGTAGCAAACAAACACACTGAGTGCAACGAAGACGCTGTGTGCTTGTGCTGTAATACGAGCCACGTAGCAAGCAAAGAAATGCAAGCGGCAAGTCATTTGCTACAGGGTTTGTCCGGAAAGTAATAGGACTGAGTCGATATAAAAAAATGTATTGAACCAATCGTTAATTTTGTAAAAACTTTCAAAATAGGCTCGGCCTGCGTCGATCCAGCGCTGCCAGCGCGATTTCCAAGCATTGAAGGTGTCACTGAAGGCATTCTCCGGAATAGCCTTGAGAACCAAGGTGCATGCTGCTTGGATCCCCTCTGTCGTCTCCAAATGCGTGCCTTTCATCGGCAAGGAAACAATAAAAGTCCATGCCAAATCTGGGCTGTAGGGCGGCGGATGCCAGCCTCGGTTAGGTAGCCGTTCACAAGAAAGGCGGTGTGAGTCGGGGCATTGTCGTGGTGCAATTTTCAATCGGCTGCGATATCTTGTCGGACCCGATTGACCCTTCGTTTGAGTCTCCTGACGACTTCCACATAAAACGTTGACGGTTTGTCCAGGATGAACAAATTCATAGTGGATGATGCCTTTAATGTCAAAACAGACAACAAGGTGTCACATGGTAGGTGTTTGTCGAAGTCGCAGGTCTCCCAACACGACCTTCATCAGCGACCCTTTCCGGCCCTCCTAAAAGGCCTGGTGTCACCGGAACACTTTTTGCTAAAGCAAAAGCCTGCTTGATCATATCAAACGTCTCTGTCGAAGATTTACCGAGTTTCACACAGAATTTAATCGCGTACCTCTGCTCTAACGAACGCTGCATTTTCGGCTTGCACCACTCACAGAAACACGTCGCGCGAAAATGTTTGTCCTGACTCCCCAGGTGCTCGGAGACAACTCTCCATCCGCTCGTTCGATAGCTAGGAACACCTTCTTTCGAATCCAGTCGGTGCACGCAAACTCCGAAGTACAGTCGTAGCGGAGGAAAATCAGTCCTTTTACTTTACGGACAAACCCTGTATGTTTGGAGGCACCTCCCTGTGCCACACGTTGTTGTTGGCACACTGAGCGCATGTAATTATTTTTTTATTTACAAAAGTTGGTCCAGCTGCAATCGCATACGTTCCCCCTCTTACCGCTGTTGTTACTGTTGTTGCGACCGTTGCCGCACACACACGGCCTTTGCTGTATGTTGCTAATATCAGCAATACAATCGCTATACATTTAAACACACTCAAACATTGGTGTCCATAAGTGAATCGCCGTTTTCTTCGTAAATTTCATTTCTGTTTTCATTTTATTTGCTTTGCGCTTTTCTTCTTTTTTTGTTGGCAAACGAAGAATGCTGCAATTTTCGCGTCCGCATAAAAGTTTCTTTAACGCGTGTACTTGCCACAGCCGCAACATGATACTCTGCGAGCAACACTAACGAGAATGACAGTCGCGCCAGCAGCGAGCCGAGCCCAGCGCCGCAATGTGGAGCGCTATTTTTCCACTTTTCACTTATTTGTTTGTGTTTGCGCGCTGTAGCGTGTTCATGTAAATTAAGTTGTACACTCACTCTGGAAGCATCACTCCCCAATGGCCCACAACAAGGCTGGGTGCAGATGAGTTGGGCATATATGTATTTGTACTCGTATAAGGCACGCAGTGCTTTCGACATGTTTTTCAAGAGGTTTAAAGTTTCTCTTTCAACTATGTTCGGGGCGTTCGAATTACTCTTAAGCGCTTGCAATATATGCTCGTTTATTTGAAGGTGTTTCAAGTGTTTTCTCCGGTTTCACATAATCCATTCAATTATATTTGCAAGGATTAAATCGCGTATGCGAGTATACCAAGTAGGTACGCTCTCAAAGAAACTTGAAAAACTATAAATTTCAGTCTCAAACTTGTTGATGTTTCTGACCTTAACATCGGGAAAAAATTTTGTTCTGCTCTGTTATTCCGTCGCTGGAGAAGTTGGTCCAAGGACCAGTCCTGCATTGGTTTGTAATTGAAATAGGCCCAACTCAACAAGGTAGAGAAGTCCGTCACTGGAGAAGTTGGTCTAAGGACCAGTCCTGTATTGGTTTGTAATTGAAATAGACCCAACTCAACAAGGTAGAAAAGTCTGTCGCTGGAGAAGTTGGTCTAAGGACCAGTCCTGTATTGGTTTGTAATTGAAATAGGCTCAACTCAACGAGTTTTAGAAGTCCGTCGCTGAAGAAGTTGGTCCAAGGACCAGTCCTGTATTGGTTTGTAATTGGAATAGGCCCAACTCAACAAGGTAAAGAAGTCCGTCGCTGGAGAAGTTGGTCCAAGGACCAGTCCTGTATTCGTCTAAAATCGGTATAGGCCGAACTCAGCGAGATAGCTACGTGTACGCAAATGTCCATTGCAATTATTATCAATAACCATAAACATACACAGGTGCTGGGTTAGATCAACAACTTCCATGACTTTGTACACATAAGCAATAAATTGGTAATATTTTGTCGTTTTGCTTCCCTTATGATCCATAATAGTTGTAAGTTTAGAAAAACGTGCTCGAGAAGTTAAAGATAACGACGACACAACACCATTTCCTCACAATACGATTGAGCAACACATCCAACAATGACGGCGTACCCGCAGTGTTTGCTTACATGACCGGCAGACCAACGGTGCCGCGCACACATACAAACGCCAGCACAAATGCATGGCTATGTGCATGTCGCCAGCAACACACCGTTAGTCACACATGTAGCGCTCCCTGGCACCTGCAGTGAGCGCGTGGCAGCATGTAATCAGTGTGTTGCACGTTCCACCGCAACTTTACAATTTTCTACCCAGTGACCTGGTTATAAATTATGTTATGAGCCCGGCTGCATTACTTTCCTAGCCATGACGGGTTTCGGATTTTCACGCATTTGCTGTTGTTGCTGCAAAGCCATCCACAAATACATACGCAGACACCGCTTTATTGCACTGCCGTGGAAGGCCGCAATGCATTGGCCAACATTTCCGAACCGTCCGCCTGCCTCTACTGGTGGCTTTTCACAGTGCGCTGCTTTTATTTTGTGATGTTTCACTTTTTCGCTGTGTCCAAGTCCACTTTTTATTGCCGTAATACAGCGAAAAGCCAGGGAAAAACGGGAGCTGAAATTAAGAATGTGGCAAAAAAGAACAGGTGCTGGCTGCAGCTGGTGAATGTGCTGCACACACGCTACTCGTAACGCTTGACGGAGGCTTGCGAATGTGACACACGATTATACGACAACGTCAGCGCCTCTTGCAACATGGGGAGCACCTCGAATGGGCGAGTGAGCATACATATCTTATTCCCGACGTACAGGTATGTGTGCGGTGTGTTCGACTAAAAGCCACAAAGCGGTAAGAATTACGACAATAGCTACATTAACAACACCAAGTACAACAATAATAATAATGTCACAGCAGTGTTGGGGACGAAACGCATGCACCACTTAAAAAAGTGGCCATAATAAAGTTCGGCGAGGCAAGTTCGGACGACACTGCTCTCAAGAAATATCTTTTGCGGTATTTTTAGCCATTGTCAGGCTTAAGCAGCTGTAGCAGTAACCAACAGGCAATGCGCGCCTCAAGTACCATAATGCTGTGAGCCGCAGAGCGACCGTCTACATCAACAACACCAACAAATAAAAAAAAATGCATTGAGCTCTTTTGTACCCAACGACTAAAGTCAGAGCTGCAAACGGATCCCCACAGACCGCAGACTAGCTGAAGACGAGTAGGTTAGGTTAGGTTAATAAGCCACTCATAGACCATTTCCAGTTGGTCCTTTGCGATACCAGATGGAGTTCAGTTGCTAGGTCCAAGAGGGGTAGTCATCCTGTACTTGACGCGAATTTTACAGGACTCTCCGACCTCACTATCGATACCTCTTTCAGTGTACCTCAGATGTCTACAGCGTAGTCTTGCCAATGCGGGACAAGTGCAAAAAAGAGACATTTCCTGCAGTCTTTTCGATCGAAATCGATTCGAGTCGAGCCACTGACCGTCATTCACAGTGGAGTCATCAACACCTTCACCGACTCCCTCTCCATGAATGGCGTACTTGGAGTCAAAGCACCATCCATCGCAGACGAAGAGCTCAGGTTGCCGCGAGAAACGAGAGTGACCCTTACCCAGCTTCGTTCTGGATACTGTAGAGGGTTAACCCAACTTATTCAGAATAGTCTCCGACATATTCAATATATGTCCTGCGTGTAATGAGTCTCCGCTCATCTGACACTCCTATCCCTATGGTCCGACCCCGTCGAAACAGCACGTTTCTTGATCCCGTAAGATGGCGTCGACGACAACTTAGCTAAACTAACTTACGATTTCAGTGGTTCCACGGATTAGAATTTAAATGTTCTGCCTTGCCACCGGCATGGTACCACTTAACTTGTCCTACTCATTAACGAAAACATTTGCATGAATCCATTTCAGCAATGGAACGAAAATATTTGCTTGACAGGCTATGGTAACCCTTCTAGTGAATTTCTGATATAAAATAATGTCGCCCGAATTTGTCAGTCGTTCACCAGCACACAGAAAATGACATGGTGCGTTGGGTGCAAATCAACATAGTATATCAAGCCTGCAGGGCGCTCAGAGCGCATTACCCGCCTCATTCAATATTCATCTGTTGCATCGTCGGTCCTTACAGCTACAAGGGCTGCACACAATAGCTCCACAGTGGTGAAGCGCCTTTGTCAGCGTTTTCTGCAAGAATTTTTCCACTATTTTACCTTTTCCCTTGGAATTTTTCTATGAGAAAATGTCATAGCCCAACAAAAACAACTAAACCACTTCGTCGGCAGCCGCAGCGACGCGGTCTGCTTTGCATTGCTTTAGTACCGCTTTGAGGAATTTCGTTTTGAATAGATAGTCAGTGGCAGTGGCGTTATTAAAAATGTGTAAGCATTCAAAAGACTAATTTGCTCAACTTTACGTCTTTAAAGCAATTTATTAAGTGTTGTTGTTGAAAATCAACAACAAAGTGCACAATTTTCACGGCAAAACCAAAAGACCGCAAATATTTTAGCTGCCATTTCGATTGCTCGCAAAATGGTGTTGAATATCAAAAATCAATACCAAGAGCTGTCAATCAGCCACTGAATGAGGAATGCATATATTGTTGTAAGATTTTATGGAAATTTTGGTTTTATATCAAAAAATTATATAAAATTGACGCTAAACTAAAAATTGGAAAGGCTTTGGCTTTCAAAACTCGCTCGCTAAATTACAATATATCAACGCTTCCATCAGTTTACCTATTTAAGTGCAGTTTAAGCTACAATAATATTGACAATGACACTTCGTAATGTTGCCATAATACTCAACGCCGAATATGACAACAAAATAATATAATGCATGCTCATAGCAAGTGTTGCGTTGAGTTCGAAAATGATTCGAAAATGGCAGAGTCAACTTGCCCAAAATGGAGCATATCAAATAGTTAGACAAATAAACACTGAATCCCCAAACAGCAGCGCCAGCGAACTGAAGTGGCCATGAAAAATATACAAAAGCGGCGAGAAGATGTGGCACTATTTGCCGCAGCAGTGGTGGCAATAAAAATAACAGTTCAGATAACAAGAATTATCCCAGTATTAACAGCTATTTAATTGCAACAGACACATGCGCACGCTCATTACCCGCCAACAGCATGTTGCAAGCAACAAGCGACTAGCCAGTGGTCAGCCAGCGAAACGGCGCAGAGCAGCGCTATGCTCGTACACTTGTACGTATCTACCACCTAAATAGTTATGCAAGTGCTGCCCAATTGTAGTGAGGCGATGAAAGTATGAGCCACACGAGCACTGTGTGTACATAAATACCTATGAATTTATATACATATGTATGTACTTGTATGTGTTTGATGAAATAAGAAATTCAAAAAAAAATGTTTCTTTGTTTACTTGTTCTTGCATTGTTGCTTTGACAAACGGTATTTACATACAAATGTACATACTGATGCTTCATGTATGTATAAGTGTATGCAGCGAAGGTCTCAAAAGCATGTTGGCTAATTGTTGCTCTTCTTCTAGCAACATGTTGCTCTGCGTATAAAACGAATTCCACGAATTAATTTAGCGAAAAAATGGTGAAAGAGAGAAGAAAATTATGAATTTTTGCGCACTTATTTTCCAAATGAGCTGTCGTGAGATATTTAAGAATTGTGTATTCCACCTGTGGGGCGCGAGGCGTAATCAAAGCAAGCAAGACACATTGAATGTATGTACAGTATGTATGTATGTATGTACTATGTCTCTGTAAACATAAATATTGTACACTGCGAGAATGGAAAGGCTGCGTGAGAAAGAAGATGGAGTGTGAGAGGGTTCAATATCTTGCCGCTTTTGGAAACCTGGTGACTACTGTGGTTTCTGGCATGAAGAAACTTAAAAGTCGTCAACTTCGGTCTCAACAAGCGGGAGGCTTCACTAAACCTCAAGCGGCAGGTGTTAGCTCCGCTTTTAGTTTTTGGTCGTACTTCTAAACACAACTCGGTTGGTGGAACCCTTACTGGTTTTGGAGAAGCTGTCGATGTTTGAAAAAATTTAACAATTTTGAACTTTTTTTAATATTTCTTTATATATTGACACATTTTGGGCGGTCTGGGGCGAAGAGATGGATTTTTTCAACTTAAACAACTGTCATCTTAAAGTTGGCGAAGAACCAAAGATCAACATAACTTTTTACTTCTTCCAGGAGATCCGAAGAAAACTTGTTCCAAGAAATCAAAAGATAAAAAATTGAACTTTTGTAGGTTTTGCTAATGGGCGGTGCAGAAACCATAAGAAATCACATGCCTTTCAATTACTTACTTTCAGAATAAGCAACTGACACCAATTGTGGCAGTTATAAAGGCACTCAAAGCCATTTTACCCAGGGTCATCCAGGTTGCTCTTCTCTTCTTATAAACAAGCGTATCCGAATTGTCGAATAGTAATTTCCCAAAGCATTCTTAACGAAAGTCATCGACTAATTTCCAGTGCCCCGCATACAAATTTTCAAACTCGCACCTTAACTTTTATTATTCGTGTATTAGCTCACCTTCAAATCGTTGAGTAGATAAAATGCAGCCACATAGTTTCGCAGATATCTGCTGAAACACATTTGAGTAAGTACGTACATTTAAAGCACAAATAGGTGTGCGTATGTGTGTAGATTATTTGCTCGAAAGCTTTAATTGTAGCTATGAGACGGCGCTGTCGACGCTATAAAATGCGAAAACAGCGAAATGTCCAACAACAACAACGAGCGCCAACGCCACCAACGGCAGCAGCCATAGCAGACACAGCAGCAGCGACACACCAGCGCCACGCTGCGCTGCACCACCACTGGCGCTGCAGCGCCTCGGCTGCCCGACATACGTACACCTGGCTGCTTGTAGTTAAGTACGTCGGTATTGAAGCCGCACGTTGCGTTTGAAATTTTGCGGCCTTTGCATTGTCAACGCGGCGACAGATTTTTTAGTCTTTTTAGTGTTTCGGAGTGGAAAACGTTTGTCGTTGACAATCAGTGCGCTGAAAGCAAAGCCAAACAAGCGAATCTACAAATCAACAAAAGATAACCAGCAAACGAGATAATCAACTGCGAGGCATTCAGTTTGGTTCATTGTTCAACCAACAAATAAGTGAAGCACCCGGTCAATAACGGTGAAGTTTTGAACATTTTCAAGCGCCAAAAAAGGGTTTAGAAAATTTCAAAACAACAACAAAAGCACGAAACGCCAAGTGACCCACTAGTTAACGGTTTAAAAAACAGTGAAAAAACCCGACAAACTTAACGCGATCTTACGAACAATTACTGGTAGTCCGCAAAGTTATATTTTAGAAACGCGACGCGGTAATCAGTCCACGACAGCAACAACTACATCGGCAAACACTCAACGCTGCTCGCTGCTGCCCTTGAAAATACCAGCAACTAGAAAATGTACGTACACCAACAGCAAACATTTATGTGCATACATACATACATATACACCTTCAGATACTCATATGCACATGAATGTACGTATATACATATATGTGCTTTTAACACATGTTGTTGGCAATAAAAATTATTAATAAAATTATGGTTGTCTCGTCATATTTGCATTATAAACAGAGAGTGCACAAAAGGCCAGATTTGAAGGAACAAAATATAATTTCTATAAATTACTACACACTCATGTACGTATATGTGTTTAGAAGTATATGGTATAGGATATCGGGTAGGCGATTGAGCCACCAAGTGCATATATTGAACATTAAAATGCGATCTTCAGGAATTCCAAGAATCTTGATTCTGTTGTTTTCGGAATTTAATAGTAAATGGCGGTTTTTCTAGATTTTTTTTGAACTTGTTTATCTTGTAAGCTCAAATAATCGCCATACCCTCACCTATTTAGACAATTTTTCAATCCGCTAAGGATAGTGTTCAAATATTTCTACGCCCCCGCAGTTCTGTGTTCACCTCTATTTCTATCCTATGGTCGACAAAAAGCAACAGAGTCCATTATTGCTGCGCTCACTCTCACCCCAACCAATGAATTCAAGGTGCACTGCTCAGCTAAAATATTAAATAATAAATATTTTGCGCACACACACATACACGCGCACAAACATTTAGTCACTCAAGCATGTTTGAATGATGCATGCACCTGTTGGCAATGATCTGCGTTTAGCTCGAGGACTTCTGTGGCCACCGAATGAGATAAACACAACAACAAATTATAATAAATTTACCACAAAATTCAACAACAATAGCTGCACAAACACAAAGCATCTCATACTAACGCTGGGATTTAGACAATGTTTAACTAATGCGACGAGCGAGCGATGAGCTATGACCGGCTGATTCATCCACCTGTGGCAACTGCGATCACAGGCAGCCAACAAATACATATTCACACACATTTACCTCTTTCGTGAATCAGCCGCTTTTCCCCGCCGACGATTAATTAACCATATGTATATGTGTGTGTGCAAAAACTTAGCAGCGCGCGTTGTCTACAACGCTGATTCATTAGCTTTAAAATAGGTGTTCGCGCTTTTCGTTTGGCAGGTACGAGATCTCTATCTAACAAATCCATTTTATTTCGCTTTTGATTTGATTTTCGAATGCAGGTATTTTTCCGCTTTTTTTTGCTTTTTGTGACTATTTGTTAGGTACGATTTATCTGCTGTTTTGTTCAAGCATTTATGTATGTGTAGGTTTGTTTGAAAGTGCTCTGCCATGACGTTGTTGTTATCAAGCGAATTAGTGTAGTTTGTAGCCGTTGTGTTGCAAGTTGCTTAGATGAGTTTTGATGAAATGTCGCCACCACTCATCAACACTATCTCACGTGTATACATGCATACATATCTGTACAATTACTCATAGTAATTGTAGTTCCCAAGTTCCACCTTACCTCAGGCAGATTAGTTATTTTATTTTTGAAAATTGACTTTGACAAAGGAAAATCAAGGTCAATAGCACCTGAGAATTGCGCGCATTCACTAACGACCTGCTTAAAAATCTAGAAGTAATTTTGTTACTAATAAAATTTGTAATTAAAGATACCACCATCCAGCCTATTGCAGCTAGAATTGGGTACTTCTTCTTCTTTTCCTTTATTGGCGTAGACACCGCTTACGCGGTTATAGCCGAATTTACAACAGCGCCAGTCGTTCTTCCTTTTCGCTTGATTGGAGCCAATTGCAAATTCAAAGTGAAGCCAGGTCCTTCTCCACCTGGTCTTTCCAACGGAGCAGAGGTCTTCGCGTTTATCTGCTTATCCCGGCGGGTACTGCATCGAATACTCTCTGAGCTGGAATGTTTTCATCCATACGGACGACATTAACCAGCTAGGGCAGCCTCTGTCTGTTAATTCGTTGAAGTATGTCAATGTCTTCGTATATCTCTTACAGCTCATTGTTCCATCGACTGCGAAATTCGCCGTTGTAAATGCGGAAAGGATCATAAATCTTCCGCGGAACCTTTCTCTCGAAAACTCATAAAGCCGACTCATCAGTTATTGTCATCGTCCATGCCTCTGCTCCCTATAGCAGGACGGAGATGATGAGGGCCTTGTGGAATTCGATCTTTGTTCGTCGAGTGCGTTGGATTTCGGAGCTGACGCTGTTGTTTGTTTTAATTCTGGTTCCAAGATAGACGAAATTAGCTACGACTTCGTAGATCGATGTCGATCCTCTCCTCAGGAGTATTTTCAAACCTTTGCGCATGGCAAAATATCTGGTCAGGTGTTGATGTTCTTGGCTTGAAGCCACATTGATAAAGTCCAATCAGTTTGTTGACGGTAGGTTTTAATCTTTCACACAATACGTTCGAACCTTAGAACCTTATATGGGATATTGAGGAGGCTGGGTTTATTCCACGGTAGTTTGCGCCGATTGTGGGGTCTTCCTTTTACGGATTGGGCAGAACGCAATTAAATTCCAATCGTCGGGCCTTCTTTCGTCCGACCATATTCTGCAAAGAAGCTGAAGCATGCTCTTTATCAGTTCTTTGTCGTTGTATTTGAATAGCTCGGCCAGCAATCCATCGGCCCCCGCCGCTTTGTTATTCTCCAGAGGGCTAATTGCTATTCGAAATTCTTCATGGTCGAGCAATGCAAAGTCTGCTCCTTCTAAAAATGCTTTTAGGGTTAATAAAGATTTTGTATAGCGAATGTTAACCAGTTAAAATCGTCAGCAATCACGAAAAGTACGCAAGATCAAAAACTGTGGTGCTTCTGTGGCACGTAGGATACAGTGCACCAAATGAGTTAGACACATCCGAAGGCAGTGTGAACGATTAGGCAAGGATATAAAAGAACGTTCTACAACCGAATCTCGAGGTAACGTATACTCAGACGCCACACTGAAGTCATTGGGATGAGTGTGACGAGCACTCGTCAGTCGTACGCGCATTGATGTCTTTACCGGGGCACGGCAACTTGTTTGACATTTCCACACCTGTACTTTGTATCAAAGATGCAAGCGATAATGTCATTATGTCGGTGGCCAAAGCCACCAGGAGACAAAAAACCGTGATGATGGCAGCTAACGGTGCACCAAATAACAATACACACGAACATTGCCGTTCGTACCGACGGCATCCGTAAATCCATCGCACAATGGCGACGAAAAGCGTCAAAAAGCGACAACGGCGAGCTGGCACATTGAGGTTATATCGCATTTAGGGCGATGTGAATTACGCCAGCACAATGGCGAATCGCTGCTAAGCTGCCAGCCAAAACACCTTTAGTGCTGCAATTCGCGCGCTGATGTCGCACGTGCTACGCATAAGCAAGTGGATACACGCTCGCACTGCGTCCGCCGTTCGCTCAAAAGGCAGAAAGAGTTGTCATTTGTGTATGTGCATGTGTATTTCGCATGGGTTGCTCTGGAGTGGTGCACAATTCCGCATTGTAACTATGATTTGGAGTTCGTGGCACATTGTGCAGCGATTTTTTTGTCATTCAAGTCAAGTAGAGTCATCAAAGTAATGGACACACACATTCAAGAATCTTCTGATTGTCTGGCAACGTTAGCTGAGTACAGGTCCTTATATATTTTGTCATTTGAAAGATGGCGTTGCCGACTTCGGCGCGGCTTTAAATACACCTTAATGTTTTATTGCTGAGCAACGGAATCACGTATGAGACACAGACGCAGCATTTTAGAGAGCGCACCAAGGAAAATTGTACCGTTTAGGATTGGATTCTTTAAATTGATATTTTGAAATGAAAAATTGAAGCAAGCTCCAGCAGCTAAGTAAATGAACTGCTGAGATTCATTCCACACTCATATTTATTTGCTTTCCGATGTACATATATATTCACATGCGCTCTCATGTGCCCATATATAGAAACCAATGTGCAACACGCTTTCATAAAAACCGTAATAACGGCGTAATGACAATTTTTATGAACTTTCCGCATTCATTGCGGCATAAACTCGCATTCGCTTATTTATTTCATCAATATTGGAAATACTAAACGCCTAATGAGCAGCGAGCAGAGATTTGCAATAAAAGAGATGCCCATAAAAGCAGATTTTACGTCATGAACCCTTGAATGAATATGTTGGCGCTTCTTAGCGCGTTTTTATAACTTTTAAACTGAAGTGATTTTCATATCATTTATATTATGACTTTTGACGAGCACAAAGCGCGCAAGCAAAACTTTTATGCTCAGAAATAATTTGCTCCCCGACACCGCTGCCACAGCACAAGATCGATATAAGAATCTCAGGGTTCCCGAAGTCAGTAAATTTACGATCACAGTGAGGCACAATATTTCTATTTAATGTAGAATTGTGGGTTTAAGTCATTTATGCTGTAGATGTATATACGTATTATATATTATACATTGAAAATTGTTGGGCTTTCAAAACTAGAATAGAGCAGAAACAATATCTGCAAAACTGATAATTTGCGACAGCAACCCGTCTCCAATTTTATACGCAGGTCTGTTCGAAAATTCGAAATTAGAATTTTATTTTGGCTTTTTATTATGATCCACTATTTCGAAACGTTATTTCTAAGCATGGAGAGTAGATATAATGAAGGAATAGAATATAGCCACACAGCATTCTCTATTATCTCTGTGTATATTTATAGTCTCGCAAATTCTGTATGTGGAACTAGCCCTCTATACTTATTTTTTATTTCATCAGTGCCCCCAATAATTTTATGTTCCTCCGGCCCTTTTCGTCGAGAGCTAAAGCAGTTCATAGGATTTTTAACAGGCTTTATATTTTCTAAGTTTCAAAAGGAATACAAACAGAGATTCAGTACAGCCAAGTGTTTTTGCACCTGGTATTTCAACCGGAGTGGGAGTCTTCCTCTTCCTCTGCTTCCTATAGCGGGTACTGCATCAAATACTCTCTGAGTTCGAGAGTTGTCGTCCATTCCGACCAACCGGACGTAACCGCTGCCTCTTAATTCGCGGATCATACATCTACACAGAACATCTACAGAACCTTTCTCTCAAAAACTCATAAAGCCGACTCATCAGATGTTGTCGTCGTCCGTGTCTCTGCTCCGTACACCAGGACTGGGAGTATGAGTGACTTATAGAATTCGGTCAGTGTTCGTCGAGAGAAGACTTTACTTCTCAATTGCCTACTCAATCCGAAGTAGCACTTGTTGGCCAGAGCTTTTCTGCGTTGGCATTCGTGGCTGATGTAGCTGTTGGTATTATGACTACCCCTAGTGATCCTGGCCACCAGTCCAGAGCTGTATGGAAGCTCAACTGGTAGTAGCTTTGGCTACGAGATCTGCTCCAACCTGCTCATGCGGACTGATCCCTCGGGGAGCATTGTAGAAATTGTGGTTAAAACCCAAATGCGTCAAGAACTGACTTTGCCAGTTGAATGTAGAGTTGTATTGGCAACCGGGTGCCGAACCCAAAGCACGGCAGAGGCTTTAGGTGGGCCTCGAGCCTACCAAGGTGGTTAGTGTGCTAGGCATTTTCAGGACGCTAATCAACGCATTGATTTAATCCGCTGTACTTTTGAGCGCCGTGGGGTAAGGCTGCCGTCAGCAGGTACCCACGGTAAACGTTGTCCACAGTTGAGCACATTGATTATTCCGGAAATTGACTTTAACAACTGTTTCGAGAACTTTGGCTTTCTTTCTACAGACTAGCACTCAACAATTTTTAAATCAAATGTTAGAAATATTAACATTTTTGAGAAGATTTGGATTAAAGAAAAGCAACATGTATTTAATAACTGTGAATTTTATTATGTGCTAAAAATTTGGTATATTTTTATATTGCAAAAATGCTATCCAACCACAAAAACGCGGCTTTGTCATTTTTAATACATTAGATTCGCAGCGGCGATCAAAGGATGAAGGCCCAAATGGCCTATGCCATTTGGCACGCGGTAGCAAAGTAATAAATTTATCAGGCATACCAGAAAGGGACACCAGCGGATCTGTGCACGCTACACACAATATTTAAGAGCACGAGGCTCAAGCAACGCACAACCGCACAAAAAAAAAAAAAACCAACAAAAACAACAACATGATCGAAAGTCTGCGTACCAAAAACTCAACTCTTCCTACTCCAAGCGGTACCTATAAATAACAATGGCAGTAGCGAGGGGTGGCAGCAATGGCAAAAACAATAACAATAGCGTCAGCGGCATCGTCAGCAACAACACATTGCGCCAGATTTATTGCTATTGTAGCATTATCTTTTTCGTTTTTATACACTTCAAAAAAATTCTTAAATCGTTGTTGCTTTTTATTTGCATATTTCCTTTGCCTAATCCGCTTTCTTCTGCCACATGCCACATGCCACACACGGAGAGGCAAACTTCGTGATGGCACTCTTACTATTCATCATGACATATGTTAGTTCACGTTATGCAACATTAGCTTAGCAATCACTTTGTTGTTCCTCCGAGTATTTAATTTATTTATTTGAGCATTCGTGTTCTGTTCGTTTTTTTTGCCTTTTTGGCAGATTGGCAGAGAGCACCTGCCACCCACAGGCGTCGTTGGCATCGTTGGCTGCGTTTATTTCTGCATTTTTCTCGTTCTGGTTGTTGACATTTATTTATTTGCTTCGCAGCTTTGACAAACTCCAGTCGACTGATGCTATGTCAAACAGGTCGCGTGCTCACTCATCAAATCCATAAAATAAATAGTCACTGTAAAACACATGGCGCCGCTCCACACACACACACACACACATCTCTCTTCCACTAGTAAATATGTACTTATATAATATATGAGCTTAGTATTAATGTTCGAGCATTGTATAAGGCGGAGCGCGAGTGCTTCAGAGCTTTGGCCAGGTTTCTCCAGCATTACTCGGCGGGGCTTTGGATGTATCATTTGTAGCCTTTCAAGGTCGGAATTTGAACGCAGAATGCACAAAGCGGTAGTCACGCACCAAACGCACTCGATGAAACATGCCTGCTAATTCGCAATGGTGAAAAGCAAAGCAGCAAAATATTAAAGTCCAATGTTGGTAGGATTTACGAATACGTATGCTGCAAATGGCTTTGTTATTTACATGATTCCACAGCAAATATGAATATCCCTGTCATTGGTAATCCACCGTGGCCACATTTTTTTGTACAATTGTGCTACATGGATTTCAATAGAAACGGTATTTGCAGACAAAAGTATTAAGCTCAAATATCCGTTCCTAAATCTCTTCATGACCTTAAATTAGAAAGGATTAATTTCAGCGCTCGGTAAAATAGTTCCAAACTGTCGGCTTTAGTAATAAGCGCTGTGCAAAAATTTTCTATGTTTTTATTAAATTAGCAAGGAAAGGCACCCTAGAACCGCTACTGTGCTCTCTGGGTCAGTGCTCCTTCACGGAAGCTTGACCAGCGATGAGTCACTATCGGTACTTGCACTCTCGCAAAAGCCTTTTGACCCAAGATTGATCGCAGAAGATCAAGTGATCTCTTTGCCCTCAGTAAGGCTAGCCTCTTCCTAGTTGTGGAATTTTTAACAGGACACTGTCCTGTTGGCGTCCACACTCCAACGTTGGGAATCTTATGAGACGCCATTTGCAGAAGCTGTACCGAAGAATATGAGGTGGAAATAACTCATCGCTTCTTTCTTGTCTGTCCTGCGTTTGGGAGGTCAAGAGTTAAACACTTGGGAGCGCATACCTTCAGACATTATACCGAACTGGCGGGAGTTGAAATTAAACGCCTATGCAAGTTTGTATTGGCTACTAAATAAGCGTTTTTTTGCTAATCTATAAGTCCAAACAGAAGAGTTCTTCTTTTCTATGGCTTCCCTAAGGACTACATATACAAGTTCAATTGCGATCTTCGATCAGCCATCCATCGCTACTCGGCCTTATGACTAAAATCAAAGTATATCACTTGTTGAAGGTATACACTCTTCAACTCATAGACTCCCATAATGTAAGGCTCACGTTTCGAGCGTAGATAAAAGCTGGTCTCTCTCAGGTACTCCAGCAGAGAGTCACCAACGGATACTTATATTAATTAGCTCCGAGTTGTTCGATTTGACTGAAAACGTAATTTTTCTAATACCTTTTGCTTTCTACCGACAATTCTGGAGCAATACAGCGCGAAATACTATGTAGAAAAAGAATTTTGATCATATCAGGAGTAAAGAAACGTACACGCTAAAGCATCTCGCTTCAAAGAAGCAGCGAACATGAGCAATTAACATATATAAATGAGTAGCTACAGCGACATCGGAATCTGCTCTCAAGCTCTCAGCAAAATAACAGGAATACAAAGAGCGAAAGCGGAAGAATAGAATTGATGGCTAGCCCATAGTCGTGCATACTCATACGTGGGCGCCCAAGTACACAAAGGCGCCAAAGCTTCAGCCAGCGAACGTGTTGAGTTTCACACAAAGCTGGCAGGAAAATCGCAATTTTTTTTTATCAAACATTTCGGTATGGTGAATGACACTTTGTTGGCTGGATAGAGCAGCACTGGCCCCAGCTCACCCGCCATGCGACTTGTCGCACCGTTGCTCGCCTGGCTCGCCGTTAGAACGCACCGATTTCACGGCTCAACTACTAAGCTTGTGGAGAGCAAGCGGAAGCGCATCGTGATTTTAATTAATTTTTTCTTTGATGCTGCATTTCGCTTGGCTACAACAATATTTAAACACGCTTTTTGTGCTTTGGCGATGGCATATTAATAAGTTTCGCATTTCGGCACCGCTTTGTAAGCTGGCGCTCGGAACGCCTCAAAGGGAGCTCGATTTTCTGTTTTGTCGAAAAAATGTTGTCACTCCGGGTAGGTGCACCTAGTTTTTTGCGCCAATCGAAGTGAAGTTTGCTCTTCTTATCTTCGGACGAGGCGTTTAGGCATTGAGGCAAAAACCTTGATTGTTGGTTGTTTGGCTTGAAAAAATGCGAAAAGTTTGGTGATAGACAGGTGAGTAAACGATAGTTTTTGTGCTTTCGACAATTATGCAGCATAAAGATGAAGTTTTTGTGCGAAAGAAACTTGATTTTCCACAAAGAACAAACAGTCTTCTGCGCGCTCAAATACCAACCGCAAAGTTAGCTTTAATATGGCATTAAATTCATGCTTAAATGAAAGTAAAAATTTTCGTCACAATTTAAAGTGAAACGTCGTTTGGTGGAATAGTTGAGAGGATCAGACTCAAACCGGCATACTAACTGAGCGAGAGCGTAAATTCAACTATAATTTCGTCAAAATCGAAGCCTCGTTTCTGAAGCTTAATCGATTGCCGACTTGCTTAAGTGATTCGCCACTTTGCGTCCGCCCCGTAATGCGAGCGATATTAAAGTTCCTTACAGTTTTCGCAGAAGCTCAGACCTCATCAATATATAATTTCACTTGGCTTCTCCGAATGTAGAACATCAAAAGTTTCGCTGTTTGTGTTGCCTTTGCAAACTGCAAGAATTTTAAAAGTTGACTGCTAATTGGCATAACGGTGAATGTTAAACACGACATGCTTGCAAGACGCAATCAAATATTAAATAACCTTAGAAACTGATTATTAGTCAAACACAGACACATAAATACTTGCGCTCCGCCGGAGTAAGCAAGGCTCACCGCTCAACTGAGAAAGACACACAAATATCGACGGCATACATATGCACAGTGCCCTACCTGCCAAGTCTTCGGGCTAATTGAACGTCAGAAATCCGGCAAATTGCGAATTCAATGAGTTTACTCTTCACCGAGCGGGACGAACTAAAATTAAATACACTTGATGCATAAATTCGATACGACAGCACTGCTTGTACGCCAGGAACTTACCACTTTGATGCGAAAGCGGAAGGAATCTAATTGGCAGCGTAGCGATCTTCTTCGAATCTTCCCGAGCTTGCCAGCTGACAGCGAAGCCATGCAAAGCAGAGCCAGCGAGCTTAATGAGATGATGTGAGCGAAATAAGAAGTTAATTATAACGGCTGCACTCGAAATGCGTATCTCAAAGCTGCGCCGGGCAACGAGCGAAGCCGCGAATTACCAATTTTAGTTGATGACAATGCCGTTGACGACAAGCGGAAAACTTATGCTAACAATTATACGACTGCCAAAGACGGCGATGAGATTTACTTCGACAACAACAAGAAAAACAAATGCGTAGACTAATACAACCGCCATAATAAGAATGCCAAATAACGGGCGCTTGGCCGTGGCTGCGGGTACAATTAGCGCCGCATGTCGACAGGATAATTTGGCACACCTCAACAGCAGCAGCTTCGACGGCAGCGGCAGCGACTCGCATCCAGCAACCGCCGTTAGTCAACGCCATTGTTACGGTGGCGCTTATTACTCACAAGATTGCAATGCGGCCGAGTTGCCAGAAAAAGGGCGCGTGTAGTTGCTTAGTGAGAAAAGGGAGCTTTCGCGAAATATTAAGTTAATAATCGTGCTTGCCACTAATTGCATTCGCGCAAATGTTTGACGCATTTAAGCCGCTCCAATGCGAGTGGAAGCCAAAGTTTCTAAGTAGCCTACGCGCAAACTAATGATGGTGATTGTAAATAGGTCTATTGTTACTTCCCTCCGTTACTTCTGGGCCATACCTAATGGCAATAATTAAGCAATTATGTGAAATTATTAAAATTACTCAAAGAGTAACGCAGCGTCGACGGCGAGGAGCCACACCATTAGAATCTTGAGATAACAATGTAATGAGGACGCTTGTAGAGCGTCAGCACTGGTTTACTTACCAGCGCACTGTCGGATGGCAAATGTCGAATAGTCAAAGGTTAATCTTTAAGACGTATGACGTGCACTTTCAGTTGAAGCTTTAAAGCTGGTCAAAGCCTCATAAAAAGTTAAGTTTAAAAGCTAATACCATTTTCCAGCAGTTCCTTAGGAGATTGCAGCAACAATGGGGGCAAAATCTTTGCTACTTATGCATACAAGTTGTTCGATCAAAATTCTCGTAACCACCGAAGAGAAAACCACATTATTCACATGTAAATTGTACAGTTATGCCGATTTGAACGTATTGAAATCATCTTTTTTGTCGCCTCAACTAAATTAAAGTGAATTTTCTACAACAACAATAGTGAGCACTCATTGTCAAACTCCTCAGAATTGTTCTCAGTAAAGTTTATTGTTGTCTGCTTTCTATAACGTTATTGTGTTGTATTGTCTTTACAGCAAATCTCCTTGGTTTTGTCTACTCGTGTTTATGACTCTGCCAATAAATTCTCTTAGCGATTGTTGGGGGCGACGCGTGTTCAATGCGGACATTTCGCTCCTTCTGAGCGCTATTGGCAACCTCATTAATATAAAATTGCTTAATTCATGCATTAATTCTTATAATTTTCAATTGAGTCGTGAGTGCTTGTCATTATGCTTATTCTCTTTTTAAGGGTTCTCAGCTATCTTCTTACCTGCGACTAAGCCGGATATCGAGTAGTACTTATGTCATTGTTTATTTGAATTCAATTTATTCATTTTTATGTTTGTTAAAATCCAATTAAGAATGAAAGAGAGAAAATTACCAAATAAATAATTGGAGTACATTTATATCCGTCGTAGGCGTACTCCAATGCTTTGAATTGTTAAAATCAGTGCGCTACTTAAAATAATAATGCTATTTTTCAAAACACGTGCGGTGTGCGATAGATGCCAAGAATTGAAGAGAGAAGCGAAACGCATTTGCAGGCAAAAAAGAGATAGACCGAAATGTGTGCCTAGGAAGATAGGGCTCGAAAATTCTACGAAAAGATGTGGCGACTAACAGAAGGTTTCAAAACTGGAGCATACTCTTATAGAACCCCCCTTAGTGATCTTATGACTGATGCCCAAAGCGTACGGACATTAGGGAACACTTATTCAACCTGCTGAATGGCAGTGAAAGCATAACACCAAGAGCTGGTAAACCCGATTCCTCCATCGATAACGTTCCATTACTCGACCATGAAGAAGTTCGAATTGCAAATGCCCGACTGAAGAACAATAAAACGGCGGAGCCAAATGGATTGCCGGCCAAGCTATTTAAATACGACGAAGAAAAACTGATAATGAGCATGCATCAATTTCTTTGTAGAATATGGTCTAACGAAAGCATGGCCGGCGACTACAATTTATGTGTGCTCTGCCCAATCCATAAAAAAGAGAGACCCCACAATCTGCGCCAACTAATGCGTGGCAAACCTCCTCAACATCGCTTATAAGGTTCTATCGAGCCTATTGTGTGAAAGATTAACGCCCATCGTTAACAAATGGATTGGACCTTATCAGTGTGCCTTTAGACTTGGAAAATCAACAACTGACCAGATATTCGCAATGCGCCAAAGCTTGGAAAATAACCCTGAAAAGAGGATCGACACACACTACCTCTTCGTCGATTTCAAAGCCACTTGACAGCACGAAAAGGAGCTGTCTTTATGCTGCTATTTGGTATACCCGCAAAAATAATAAGGATGTGTAAACTGACGTAGAGCAACACTAAAAGCTCTGTCAGAATCGGGAAGGACCTCTCCGAGCCGTTCGACACCAACCCTCGATAATGAAGCGAAGCAAATGGGTCTGGAATTAATAAGGGAAAGACGAAATATCTTCTGCCATCAAACAGTTGTTACACTCGCGACTTGGTTGCCACGTCACTGTTAAAATTAGATGATTTCGTCTATCATGGAACCAGCATCAACACCAACAACAGCGTCAGCCTCGAAATCTAACGCAGGATATCTCTTGCCAACAGCTGCTACTTCGGACTGAGTTCGAACAATTCTACAAGTCACTCATCATCACCGTCCTGCTATATGGTGCAGAGGCATGGACGATGACAAGATCTGATGAGTCGGCGTTACGAGTTTTCGAGAGAAAGGTGCTGCGAAAGATTTGTGTTCTATAGCGCATCGTCAACGAATACCGAACTCGATGGAACGATGAGCTGTTCGAGATATAAGACGGCATTGACATGCTTCCGCGATTTAAAAGACAGCGGCTACTCTAGCTAGTTCATGCCCTCCGTTTGGATTAAAACACTCCAGCTCTGCGAGTATTCGGCACAGGCTCCATCATATAATACTTTTCAATCAAGTTCTTACTGCTTCTCAATTTCGGTTAAGAGATTAGCCGTCATTGATGCCAATTAACAAACATACAAAATGAAAGTATATTCAAAGACAACTACACATATATCCCTTATTCGTATAGCAGCTTAAAATCTAGTTTAAAGTTATTAAAATGTTTAAGTTCATTGAATAACGGTACATAAATGAATATGTCGAACTTGCAACTCGCTGCTTCCGAACGCAATCAAGTTAGTGCAAAAGCTTAGCGACCCGTGTTCAGCAAGCACATGAAGGTTTTTAATAAGCTACAGATATCTAGTACATTGTTAGTATACAATTTATTGCTTTATTGCCAAATCCCTAACCCCTGACTTAAATAAACGGCAACGTCGAAAGTATCTTCCATTAAAATGGCATTTTCTCAGCATAATTGTTGACAATGTCCAAATCAAATGCAAATCAATGTGAATATTCCTAAAATTCCAACTTATTACTACACTCAAGCACACTCACACAAACACACACGCACACTTACACTTACACACATCCACACACCCACACGGAGCCATTTACGACGAGACGTCGGCCACTTTGACTTTCGAGTGTTTTAATTGGCAAGCAACCAAGAATTTCAAATGACTCTCTGTTCATGCTCTGCGCCGTCGCATGTGTCAGTCGATGTGAATGTTGTTGCTGATAATTAAATTTTCTAAATTTCTTGCTATAATTTATTATGTATATGTTTATTTGTCTAATGCAGTTGTTTGCCCTGTTCCCTGGTAAATTGATATTCTATTGCTTCGGAGACTGCAAGCTGCGGTCTTCAAGTGACTACAAAAACAGCAACAATACACTTGCAAAAACAAATATAAAACAATAAAAGCCTTTAAATTGTAAATATTCAATTTCAGTACAACTACTGCCCTTGCAACATCCATTATGCGCATCAACAAAAACAAAGCAATTTATGTGGGAATGCAAAAGAAATGCTTCACATTCTGCACATAGTTTAAGAGATAAAGCAAAAAGCTAAACACAATAAATTTTGCCGGCAATAATATAAAATGTTTTAGGACAATACTGAGATTTCACCTACGCCTGACCATAATTAAAAAAGACTCAAAACAAAAACTGAATTGAAAATGCCAAATTTTATATTCCAAATATTTAATTACCAGTTCTAACATGAACGGAAATCCCTTTTCGAAACCCAAACGTCATAGCTGCCAGTTTAAAGCGCATAAGCTTACTCACTTTTGTCATTTTCATTCGCAACCAAAAGTGACAATATTGGCAGCATGAGCTTTGAGGCTCGTATGTACTATACTTTTAGGCGCAATGTGCCAACTCACACACACACGACGATACGCGCAGCCAAAAACAGGCACTCATTCACTTGCGCCTGACTATTTAGCAATTCTCTACATTTGCATACACGCCCGAACGCTGACGCCATCGAAATTGTTTAGCGCCCACTTCACCTAATTTCCGCAACACGATGGAAAGGCACTTCACACTCCATTTACAGGATCAACGCTACTCGTGTTAGTTCAATGAACTGCTTGTTCGAAAAAACAGCATGACGCAGTTGCTTGTAACGTGCGGAGGCGCTAATTATTTTCAAAATTACGTCTCCCATAAATTCTTCTCCAAGCCACTTCTCTAACTCCTTAGCGTACTTAAACTAAACCAAAACATCCCTAATGTATATGGTAGGCGCCTGTAGATAGTTAAGTTTTAATTTTGCGCCGCTTGTTGCATGCTAATCGCGCCTCGACACGGTCAGAGAAACTCATGGCTCTGCAGCACCTCCCTCCCGTGTGTATGTGTGTATGCGCTCATTGCATGTACATACATGTTGTACACTCTGCTGTTGCAGCTAATGGTGCAGCACATTGCATGTCACACCCCCGCTGCTGCGGCGCTTCTGTGCGCCAAGCAAATCCGCCCAATAAAAGAATCAAATCCTTTTAAGCAGGAAAGTGATTATCGATCAGCGCTTCAATGCGAAACAGCGCGTCATACAAATCGCTGATGTGGCTGCATTGTTGCGCGTCTGCGGCCACTCTCATTGGAGAATTGCGGTGAACGCGACGTGTGTTCGGACGCGGTAATATGCCATCAATCTATGCCAGCAACTCAAAATGCACTCAATATTTAATGCCAATCGAAATGTGGCACACATTGCCGGCAACATATTACCACCACCATACATATGCACGGACTTGAGTGCGCGCGCGTGTGTGTGCAACGCGCTCAGTTTATTTCGCTGAAATAAACGTTTTACCGCACTGCCACCAGCAATTCAGAGCTCTCGCGCTGCAACTCGTCAACGTCCGCGGCATATACTCATCAGTATCACTCACGTCGCCACCAACACAATCACCCAAATGTGTTGTGTGAGTATGTGACTGTGCGCGCCTAGAAGTATGCAGCGCTCGCGCTACCCGCACGCGGCGCGACAGGAGTGCAGTGCTTTCATGGGTCACGCTTTGCTGCACTCACGCATAGTTCGATGAGCCGTAGGAAAATGCGCTGCTTAGCCTTTCGAACTGTCTTGACTTTCTAAGAGAGTGAGCTATTGAGGATTTATTAGATTTAGATTGCTTTAAACGCCTGCTCTTATATGCGTTCGTGTGCGCTTAGCGCTGATTGCATCGTATCTTAAGACACTACACAGCATTCGCCCCACCACACCTTCCCTTTCTTGTTATAGTAGATGCTTTCCCCCACCTATAAAAAAAAACCACAACTCCCATCATATACGACCCCACTCGAGCGCACACACATATACCGGCGCGCACACATACATTTGCCGCGCGCCATTGTACAAGCGCTCTCCAGCGTTCATCGCATTTGATTGCAACGAAATTTTAATAAACCCCCTCGCGCCAGCAAGCAGCGCCCTCACCTTTAATCTCCACCACTCATAAAAATTCATAAAAAGCGCCGCTTGCATTTACTGGATTGGTGTGCGTGCGCGAAGTGGGTCATGTTGAAGTGTGCCGTCAATTCTTGACTTCCTTGTAGCAATTCCACAACGCAGCGCCACAGATAGCCGCAATAACGCTGAGCTAACTGTAGTTAAGGAACTTACGAAAAAGTCAGACAAAAGTCAAAAAGTGTTACATTGAATCAGCGAGCGCACTGTCCACCCACACAGCCACACATAAGCACATACCCACACAGTGGTGTCGAAAAAATGTGTAAAGAACCGCATACGCGAATAAATCATTTGAATCATACGTTAATTTAAATCATTAACTCATTCACTCAAAAAATTGATTTAATTACAAACGCAAAATCTCTCGACCGCACCGCAGCTCGGCGCGTGTAATTGCAAATATGTTTGCGTTCACAACAAAACTGCACAAAAACAAGTGCGGCGCACAGGGCAGAGTCAACAGCGACTACAATTTAAACCAAATCGATTAAATTACCACACATACACGCACGAACACTCCCATATGCACCCACACAAATTGAGTGATAATGTGCATATGTCGAGACACACACACATACATACTTCGCACACATTTGCATAGCAAACTTAAAAACATCAAAATATTTGCCATAAGCGTTATGCTATTATATATACTATATATGTATGAATATATAATGCAATAAGCTCAAGCCAATTGCGACGTGTGTGCGTGCGTGCGTCTCTGTGTGCGTGCGAGTAGGGGAAATGGGAAATGTTAATGCCCACTGCAAATATGATTTAAATAACAAACCAATATTTGCGCTAAATTGCATTGCATTGTGGCAAAAAGTTCGTGGCTCGGGCGAGCAGCGAACAGCTGGGCAGCTGGTAAGCTGGCGCACATGCGCAAAATTTGATTAATTAAGTATTTATTCATGTACTTGGCCAAAAACGCGTACATAACATATAAGCGCCGACATACACACATATACAAACATGCATACATCGCTACGTGCGTATGTGTGTGTGGGTGGTTCGAGTGTAGCTTTTGTTGATTTAATGAAGTTAAATGCACTTGTGGCAGTCAACTCGATACGGGTTTGAATTAAATACTAATACGCACGCACACTCTCAGCCGCACAGTCGCGCATACGTGTATGTGTATTTGTGTGGCTGCCAAACAAAAGGATGACTTATCCACATTTATTTGGTTGAGCGCATTTGGCCGAATTGTTTTTGTACATTTAATTCGTGTGCGCAGCAATTAAGCGCCAAAATGAATATGCAATTAAGTTCTGGCACAAACTTATTTTAGAAATAATTAATGCACATTGAAAAGCAGCAATGCAAATGCACATAAATTTTTAATTTCAATTATTTTATTCTCTGCTCGCACAAAAATATTTCGACTTTTTTCTAACTGTCGTTTTTATTTCATTTATTTCATTTACAGGTAAGTGTCACAACAGCCAGGCGTGAAGCTAATAAATATATAATTAATATATTTGGACTATTCACCACACATACCGCATATGCACGAAAGTATGCGATTAAGCGGCTTCGGTAACTATTTTTAATTAGTCAATTTGATAATTCGCGTTCACACTAAGCGCGCGAGCAATATGCTTTGGAAGTGAAACTGCCAAAAACATAGCAACAAAAAGTAGTTTAAATTTGCAAAAGTGAAACATTAAAGCTTTAAGCGTCAGTTTATACCTAGTCAAAGCAGCAACAGCTTTAAAACGCTGCAGGATTTCACATACATTGTGACATAAAAGTACCCGGAAATTGTTAATAAAACGCAAACTATTTAATTATCCATCAATATTTATTTTGACGCCTTCAAAGTAATCCCCGCCAGAAGTAATACCTTATGCCAACGATTTTTCCAGCCCACGAAACACTTTTCTTAAACACTTTTTGGGAATTTTGTTTTTTGTTTCCGAGAATTTTGTTTTATCTCTTCGACCGATTAAAAGTGGGTTCCATGGGGCGGTAATTTCAGTTTTGGAAAGAAAAATTAACTTTAATCCGCCAAACCCAACCTGCTCCCAATTCATATCTCCGCCACGGAATCGTTTAAGGTATTACTTCATGGGAGAGAGAAAGACTTTAAGTCTCATCTATCATGCATGACTGTACGGCCTGACTGATGTCCAATACACTGTATATGTCTTAGTTTTGCCATAATTGGAACTGAAGCTTCGCTGACAGCCTTCCATTTTCCAGAGAACTGACATATGAGCGCTGTCAAATTTTACAGCGAAAAACTATCGTCAATGAAGCTGTTAACTTTTCCCTTACATTTGAAAAACGAGGGCATTGAAGAAGTACGTGCTTACAGTCTTCTATGCACTCTGTACACGTCGTACAGTATGGACTAAGGTCGTGATGAAATCAGAACAGATAGCTTGTAAAGCAACCACGACCACTGAGTAATATTTAGGTTAAATGGAACTCTAGATCCACATGTTGTCTATTTATCCATGAATGAATGTCCGTGATTAGTCTGAAGGTCCACCGTCTTTTGATCGAAATTTGCAACCGTTGCTGCCACATTGTGATGCTTTTGGTGCTCTCCTTTTTTTTACGCGGCTCTAATAGCTGTTTCAATCGCGCGCATTCATCTTCCTGGATGAGAATGAGAGTAATTAGCGCGCAATATTTTTTGTGCCACCTTTCCATCTTTTACCACGTACTACACATTGCGCAGTTTCAACGACTTCTCTTAGTGCGTCAATAGTGGACCTCCATTTTATAAAGCCGTATTGTCTCTCGGATAATTCGCCGACTTTTTAGATCGCTAACTCCAAGCGGTTCCTTACTATACTTTCATACAATTACAATCATGCCGAGCATGCACAAAGGTCGATAAGATGAAGGTTCCTCAGGTGGTTTTTTTGATTTTGGAAGGAGAACCAAACGCTGTGCCTTCCACGGGTCGGGGAACACATCTTCTATTATACAAGTAAACGAGTTGTACATTTTGACAAATAAACTGGTTTTAAGAATCATTGCATCCTTTAGTGCTCTATTTGGATACCATCAATTCCAGCAGAATTATCATCGTGTAAAATCCATGAATTGTTCTTCCACAATTTCGGTCGCTTTTGGCGGATGTACCAAAATATAACTCCTTATTGAACGTCTGCCCCTCCGGAACAAATTCATGATGCCCTAAACCACGAATATCGGAAAAAACAATGACCACGACCTTGATTTTTGTGCGGGTTTGATGTGATATTTTGGTTTCGGCCCATTTTTTTCACTCCATTCACTTGTTTACATGTCAAACTCATAAACTTATGTCTGATTGGTAGTTGTAATGCTCTCCTTGAATGTAGGATTGGAGTTCACACGATAAAGCATGTCCAAAGAGACCTGCTTACGATCTTTTTGCAAAAAATGCAGCTTTATCGGGACGAACATACAAAAAATATCCACCAAAAACCAAAAACACGTGAGAGATGTCTCTTGCCATCTTTCTAACACTTACCTGATGACTTTCAAGCACCATAACTTTCACTTTTTTAATATTTTCATCAGTTGAAGAAACAATCTTTCGAGCGTAGGCTTATGTTTGTAATAAAACGGAATCAATGTAAGCTTTTTCCAGCACGCGATGATAACGCACAAGGAATTTCGTTAAAAATACAAAATTTGAGTCAAAGACTTTGTTCGATATTTTTATCCATTGAAAAAATCCCTACGCTCTACTGAGGTGTACCGACTTAAGCAGCTGCTGTGAACAAACTGGTTGACAGACTATGCACAAATTTAGCATAATAACTGAAAACAGTCCTGCCAACTTAGCATAATAAATTTTTTTGAAATATCATTTACCCAGGGAATTTAATTACAATTTCCGGATGCTTTTTTGTCGCAATGTAAGCCTCTGTACGCTTTGTACAGTACAGCTTGGTTTGTTTCCATATAGCGTCAGATAAGTAAGTGTCCTCCTCGTGGCAATCTCGCATTATTTGGCAACTCTAAATTAACTCCACAAAGTAAACATTTTGTTTAGGAACAACCGTAATGTTGCAAATTGAATTCACCCTATGAGTTTGGCTGGTAGAATGTTCAATCTAAAATTCGTATCCGCTCGTGTTATGCACTCGCTCTGCCGTATTCGTATGCCAACAAATATTGAATTTGTTTTTACTATTAACACTAAAATAATCTAAAACACTCATGTGTGTTGATGTGTGTGTGTGTGTGTGTGTGTGTATAGTCTTTATGACATGCACGAAAATGTGTGTTAATCCATGTGTTCACATATGCATACGTGTGCTTACGTACCGTTACCTCGTTATAATAAAAATCCCTTTCCAATTTCATTGCCATTTGCACTTGGCAAAGGAAAGTAATCTTTTAGCTTTTCGGTGGCACTCAAAAAACACAAACTTTAATTTAACTAAAAGTTTTCGATTTCTCAAACGACTGCGCTTTGACGAGTATTCCCCATCCCCCTCGGCCCTTTCAGCTGTTGCGTTGCGTCTGTTGAACTTCCATGCGTTAGGCAAAGGGATAACATGGAACGGAGGGGGATGTGTGGGGTTTGGTCATGTGTGAACTTTCGCTTGTTTTTGCTTACCTGAAACACCTTTTAATAAATGTTCGTGGGCGGGCGTGTCATTGCGTAACGCTGTTTAGTTGGTGCCACAGTTTCCCTCTGTGTCTCATAGATGCTCACCAAACAAGATGTTAATCTTTGATCTGATGCGAAATAAGCTAAAGACACAGCAATCGCCAGAGAAATGTTGAAATTGTATCCTGAACGCATTCCACAGCACAGTAAGCCCGCTACGAAACCCCCCTCCCTCCAAAAAGTGATGGTGAGGAACTACAGAGAGGAGCTCACCTCTGGAGCAATCGCTCAGGCTTTGGACTTTCAAATTCTCATCGATTGCACAATATTTATCATTTAATCATTATTTAGGTCCAAACATGAGTTCGAGTTGCGTCCTATGCGACCCTCCGTCTGAATTTCAACACCTACATACGTACTTAAACAAATACACACATATGTACATGCATATTGCGCACGTGTGATAAATCAGCACTTTGCCATACTTTGGATAATTAAAACCAACAAAGAAATTTAATTGGAAAAAGTTTTGTTTGAATTTAATTTTTGCCAAACACGTTCCTCATTACTGGTGAACTGCTGTGGCTTCGAACCCTTGTATGTGCCCAAACAATGCAACCATGCCGAAAATACGCACCTAACGGTTTCTTCTGCAAGTAATATAATTTGCTCGAAGTTTTACGTCAACTCCGCCGCAGCGCTGCACAGGGTTGCACTCACATGATGTTGTTGCACCGACTGATGTTGTTGCTTGTTAACGAATACCACCAATTCACCTAAGTAAGCAGCTGCATACGCCGCAAATGCCACCGGCGCCAAACTGCGTCGCGTAAACAAATGCAAATGAAAGCCGCTGCACACGCACGGACTTAGAGCACGGCTCAGCAATGCTCACTAACGCGCACTTTTGCACGATCGCAACACATATGTATGTTTTAGACGTGACTGTTTTGCTACTCGTACCTCCACCCACACTCACTCCCCTCGCGCTCTGTAAGCAAACTTCACTCGAGTCAGTTCCTGCCGCTGACGGTAGCTGGTGCGAAAAATCTGGTTTCGGTGAAACGTGTGCAGTCATCACCTATTGGCGGCACTTCTGCGGTAATTGCGTTCGTACTTCGCCGTGATAGTGGCCTTAGTGGCGATCTTGATTGTGTTAGTGTCGTTGGCTGCAGTGTCAGTTCGTTTGCACGCTGTTTCCGCTTGTTTATCTCTTTGATTGGGATTTGGGCAACGGGTAATTGCGCGCAACGAAAATACATCCGCTCACACACGAGTGAAAAAATTAAGAGTAAAAACTAAATCTCAATTATATGCATAAGAAGGGTGATCAATTTCGAAGTTCCCTACTTTTTTAAAGAAGAAACTCAGAAACTTAAAATTTTATGGGGAACTTGTTGAAGATTATATCTTTCAAATGCTCGCCGCGGCTTCGTCTCAGATGGTCCATCCGTTGAGTAAATTTTTCGATAACTCATTCGAGCATTTCGACTGGTAACTGGCGATTGATATGCGTGATGTTTTACTCCGAGGCCTGAGTCGAGGCGGAATTATCCGCTTTAGACTTTAGACTTAACATATCTTTTCAGGAAAAGGTCTATCGGAGTGATATGACACGATCTTAGTAGCCAATCGACCGACCCAAAACATGGGATTGTCTACTCACTGAAGGGTTCTCTCAAAAAACTATTGATTGATGCGTTGTGTGGGATGTGACGTCGTTTTCTTGAAACCAAATGTCACCGAGATCACTAGCTTCAATTTCAGGCAGCAAATAGTCGGTTATCATGACGCAGGCTCTCGGGACGAATCTGCCTGCCTCTTAGCGGAAAGAGCTAAAGTCAAACCGATTCACTTCTCTTGCATAAATCAGAGGGGCTAAATACTGAGAGCTTTACACCTACACTTTCTTTAATGGGGCTCTTTTGCTTTCAATGGATATTTTTCAGCCGCTCAAAGGCTGCTAATGAAAGCGAAAATAAGTTGAGTAAAACACGAGGTTAAAAACCATTGCTTCGTTTGTATATGGCACACACATGTGTGGGTGAGGCGCAGAAGAGAGCGAAAACTAAAAGCTCGATGAAATGCCCGATGAGACGCCCATGCACGCAAGAAAACTTAATAAAATCATTAGAAAATCTTAAGCTTTTTAGCAAATGAAAATCAAATTGAATAAGTAATGAATTGGAAATGATAAAGAAACTTGCATGCACACACACGTAAGATTTGCATGGCTAAGCTTGTGTGTAGGCGGCCATATATGTACGTGCGTGAGTGTGTAGGTGTCTCCCTGACTGTTTGGGCAAACAAATAGTTTGTGGTTTTGGCTGCCGGTGGAAGGAGGAAACTTTGCTGCAAAGTAGATGTACATACAAACGCACACTTACGCTTACACATACAGATGTATTATATAAGCGCACGCACGTATGTATGTGGGTCCGTTTGATGTTATTGAATCCTGATTGAATTTGTTTGCTGGCAAATCGAGTGGAAATCATATTGTGCCCGCTGCATGTTCGCATGTATGTGCGTATGTGTGGGTGTGCGTGTGGATGGCTGTTTGGTTATGGAAAATTGCTTATTTCTCGTTTGCGATTTCATTTGTGCTTCATCTGATTTCAATTGCACACACACACACACGTGGTAATTCGGTTTTCGATTCATTTCTATTTTATTTCAATATCATCGCACACACACATACGCAGACAGGTGGTGGCACATAGGCTGATAGTTTGCATACAAATCTTCTGCTAAGCACCTGCCGCCGGCTACTACTCGCATAGTGCGCTCTCACACCGCCAGCGGCAGCGCAGGCACCCGTAAATGCACGAATTCTGTCGTCAGCAATTCTTCTCGCTCCTCATTTGTTGACAGCAATTTTGGCCTTTTCGATTTACCGCTTTTGGGGTCGTTTAATGTGTATACTCACATCACGGATGTACGAAATGTAGGCGGCCGCAATTCCCTTGATGCTCGTTGACCTGGGAATCCATTTTTAACAATTCAGTTTAAAGGTGTGACTTGTCTAAGTTGATTAGACACCATATTTCATTGAAAGGATGTGCACTCACACAAATTGGTTTCGATTTCGGTTTCAGTTTGGGTCGTCGCTGTACATTAAGTTGTTTGGCTGCGGCACAACAAATCACATTTATCCCATTTGTTCCATTTGTCTGCACATTTCACTTAGACAATGTACTTAAGCAAATGAAGGAAATGTATCCTTTCGCTCGGGAAATTCGTTGTTATGACTTCATTTGTCTGTGCACAAATTTCGGGCTAAGTACTCTCAGATATCCTAATGTCAGCTTGTGACTTCTTAAACAATAAAGGAATCAATAATTTTCATATTTAATCGCCAAACCTTAAAACAAAGATGGCGCAAGTTGGAAAGGTTACCACTTGAGGGCATATAATATGGAACCTCTCGAAGAAGAAGAAGAAGTCTTCTGCTACGCAAGAAATGCATAATTCGTGAAAGTGTTAGCTTAGCCTCAGCATTCGGAAAACGCATGCAAAGGTCTGTCTCCCACACATTAGTCCAGTAAATGGCAAATTATTTCCGCTTGAGCCGTCTTCGTTTTGCGAGTATTTCTTTCATGCCGCCCGTATTTCTTCCATTCCGCCCTGACCCCAAACTACTCGTATAAGTGTCCTGCGGCTTGATAGGCCTTCATTTCCTAGCCGCTCGCCTGTCAAATGAGCACTCACATTAGCAAAAAGAGAAATGACCAACTGCCAACAATAAATATGAGATGGGAAATTATTTAGCTGCCAGAATGAAAATAGAGATATATGTGTGCGTGCGTGGCCACAAACAAATTTAAAATGTGCATATTTATTTTTGCACAATTGCACATAAGCAGCAACGCAGGGACTGCCCGGCCATTCGACCACTTGACCAGCAGCCAGCAGCCGGCAGTCATCATTCATGCATTCATTCATTACTTTCAGCAAAGTTATTTCGCTTTTATATTTGTGCAAGTGTTGGTTCCTCTATGTCTTGCTCTGCCATTTGTCGGGCTTCACAAAAGTACCTAAGCGCATACATACATAGATATGTATGTATAAAGGAGGCAAAGCGCTGGCAAAGGAGCGTTTTTATGCTTTTCTTTTTTGATTTGTGCCTTTATGCGGCGACCTAAGCATGTGTGCGTGAGCGGTTTCCCTCCGTCAGTGCAAGTCGCTTGGCATTGCTGCTGATCCACGTCATACGAACAATGAGAATAATTTTTAAGTGAAATAATATTATTTCTGCCTCTGCCTAGCTCAATCTGAGCGCATTGTCGGTTTTCTAAGCCACTGCCTGGTGGCACACACACACTTACTGGTGTCACTTTCAATAATAACAGACAATTTTACGCATCAGCAATAATTCATGAAAACATTTTATTCCAAAAAGACCACAGAATGGCTCAAAAGCGTTATGCTGTAACTGCCAAGGAGAAATAAATAAATATATTCAGTGCCCAATCATTGCAAACACCGCAGTGAAATAATAATTCAAGCAAATTTCATTAAATAAAATGAGAAAACTCAAGCGAACAGCAAAACCATGGCAGCCGCACAGATTTTCTTACGTCATATCAGTCCAAAGCGGACCAAATAATTTAACTGACAAAATAAAAGTTATGAAAATCCAAATATTGGAGTTTATATAATGAAATCGCCATTAAAGAGGCTCCTTTTAAAATGCTCTGTAAATAATTAAAAAAATTAGGTTTTTTGCTCTGTTTACTAACAGCGTTGGATCAGCTTCCTAAACTCCATTTGTACTCCATAGGTTCCATCTAAAGAGAGAGGGAGCGAAAAATTCCTAATTTTCACATTTTCAGTTTAAAAATATTGCTGGAGTTACGTAAATACATTAGCACATAGAATATAAATGAAGTAAAATCCATTTGCTTTGCAAGCGCTTGCCACATAATTAACGTCATGAAATATTCAAGGTAAATTGCACTTATTTGCCAACACTTGACTTGTGCTACATGTCATTTCCCTATTCATTTATTCAATTGTCACTTGCAGTGATCTAATGACAGAGGCTCGGCAAAATTTAAATAAAATATATGCAACATCCAAAATGCCGCATAAGATATTTATATAAATGCATTAATGTGTCACGCAGCTGTCGACTGAGCTACTTCAACAAAAACCAATTCAGAGATAAATGTTTGTTTTGAAAATATCGGAAAGGCCTAAGTATTGGAGCACAGAAACTGTTATAAAAAAAACTTGGCAGAAAAACTTAGGTGCTACTGGAAAATCGCCAGCTATGGCACATAGGCTTTTATTCAAAAATAAAAAACTTTCATTATTAGTTCAATTTCTTTCCCAAGTATAGCTGTGCAACTGAGCTTCAACTCACGCACACCCACAGGCGCAAAGTGGCATTTAAATGGAAATCACTTTCGTGGTCTTGTTAAAAGTCAGGCACACACAAATAACTGTTAACCACAGCAGAGCATAGCAGAGAGCCACCAAAAGCAAAACCGAAAAGTGCACAGCAAAAACAGTTGTAAGTATTGCCATAATATTTTCAAAATTGCACACTCATCGCCGCCTCTCAGACACTTGTGGTTTTTAATTCCTGCAAATGCCGTTCATGCGTGTGCATGTGGCTGCCACATAAAAGGAATGTGGCATTTTAATCTCTAAAATGTCAATTAATTTAATTTACACGCATACATTTACACACAGCTATTAACTTCCTTAAATTATTTTGGAATAATTCATTTTCGTATAATTCCCAAGGGAACCCAGCAAAATCAAAAAATCTCACTTTCGAACTGATGCATTGCCTATGCATGACGCCGGAGAGAATCCATTCGTCGAAATATTTTTTTCTACGGAATCAAATTTCTGGCGCTGAAACGTTCATAATGTTGGAAAAGGCCTTCGGTGATAAATGTTGGGCACAAGAAAGTGTTTTGATTTCAAATAGGGTCGAGAACGCTTTGACGACGAACCACGTCAATAAAATACAGGAATTGATGCTTGAGAATCGACGATTAGCAGTCAGAGATCTTAAGGGCATCGTTAGAATATCGGAAGTATAAGTAAAAACCATTTTAAAAGATCATTTGGGCTTAAGAAATGTAAAACAATGGTTGGATCTATGCTTACGACCGGGAAATAGACGATCAGGTTGCCGAATGTCGTGGCAAAAGTGAGCCGCAGCCGAAAAATACACGTCGTGAGTTTTTCGCCAAATTTCCAACCAATATCGTGTCGCAATCATCGTATTTGCCTAATTTAGCTCCCTGTGACTTCTGTTTATTCATTAAACTCAAACGACCGCTTCGTTTTAAGTCAATTGAAGATATTAAACGTAAATCGCTCATTTATACTCGATTTCCCATTTTTTCACAAAGCATTACAGGTTTTAATAATTTACGGTAAATTATACAACAACACATTTTAAACGCAATTGAAATTTAAATTTTGCTCTAGCAACTACCTTTATTATAATTTAATACTATCCTAATGAAGACTTTTCCCTTGGGTGTTTTTTGTTGCGTCGGCATTGCTTCTCATTAACTTTCGTGTGCTCGGATTCATGCTCGTTTTATATTTTGTCCGAATGTTTGTAAAAAGGTATCGCAAACGAAATAAAAGTAAATTGCGATTGGAGCTTTGAGCCAGGAAAGCTTCTATTAAATATATAAACTACTCGTTTGCCTAGTTTTTAAACATTTTTGGGTGAACTGGGGGATGGGGCGTATACGTAATATGAAAATATTACAATCATAAACTCAGAATTGCTTGCATGAAGTGGAAAACAAACCAAACAATGCGCACATACCATATTTCATCAGGAGTTGTTGCTAACTAACTTCGCGATTTCAGAGAATATATTCTAATTACACTAGTTTACAGTCATTTTGCGACTGTTTCTTGCAAATTTTGGGTTGTTCAAACTGAAAATGATGTAAAAAATTTCCAAATATTTCAAAAAAATTTAATATAGAATATTTGTGTTGTAGTCATGGGCTGTAGGAGCCAGACCGCCAACATTTACAAAAATGACAAAAATTGGCATTTGTGACGAAAAATTTGTAAACTCAAATTCACACACTTCAAATACTCCACAGACATAAAATCAGTCAGAAATTTTTACTTCAGATTTGTTGAGTGGTGTTATTATTATCATTATTATTATTGCAATGAACGTTCATAAGTCTCAATTAAGCGACACACGCATATTTTTTACATCGCAATATAGATAAAAGCCAGATTTAATATTAAGTCCATATTCGCAAGCCTCACGCACACACTTGCATGCTAATTGGATATAAAAACTAATGACATCCCTGGGGACACGCCAATTTATACTCGAGTAAATATGTTCGATTTATGTGTTTTCCACACACGAACTCACACACCTGCGAATATTAAGAGACGCAAAGGGCCATATCAGCAATTTCAGTCCCCTCTCGTTTGCAGAGAGTACATGGTGGGGTTTGGCGGCTTCCACGCCACTGAAAATCAACGAGCAGCTGTTGTCACTTTGCCAAAAATTTACTGAGGGCCTATGCGTTTTGCATTTTACACAAACGGTTGCTATATGCCACCATGGCTGATGGCAATTTAATCAAATGATGTATTGCAGACTATGAAATTACGAAAAATTACATGCAAATAAATTTAGGTGGCAACACACATGTGTATATACAACACACATGTGTGTGCCCGCCTTCACCTGGCTGACGATAACAGTGTAAAGCAGTCAACCAGCTCAGCCCGTCCACCTGCCGCGCCCAACAAGCTTTAGCTGGCTGGAATTAACTTCAACATAAACTCCGAGTCACATGCGGCTGAGCTCCACACACCTGACCGCAATGACACAATGAACAACACAGCCAACAATCAAAGCGAGCCATGGACGGCAGATGCGCTGGTACGGGGGTGAGTGGGGGCGTGCCGCACCGTCAACAGAAACAGTTGGTAGCATCATTGGTGTCAGTTCGGTGCCACGAACGAGCAGCGCATGTAAATTGTGGTTAGCCACATGATCAACTGCTGTCACAATGAGGGCACACAAATGTCAGCAATCAGAACTGGGACGAACGGTGCGAGCGAGAGGGAGAGGGGCGCTGCTCGAGGGTCGAGGGTTGGAAGAGTAGCATAAAAATCAACAGCACCAAGCAGATGTTGCCTCATTTGGCTTTCGATGCGGCACGTTCTGGCTGCAGTTACCGGTCGTCAGTCGTCAGTCGCCAATCACCAGACACCAGCCACCAGCTGCCGGCCACCGCTCATCAGCAAGCTACATAAAAGACAGCACACACACAGAACAACAAGTCCTCGCTTGTCGAATGTGTGGACTATGATAACGATTTTGTTGTTTATGACACACGCAACCACACTCACATACATACACACGTGGACGTGCATTATTGGTATTGCTAATGCGCTCAAGCTGAGTTATGACAGTTGTGATCTAGTTGTTATTGTTATTACAGTTATTATTATTTGCTGCAACAATGAATTCACAACAAAATGAGCGACTCTTACACAACACTGATCACAACTGCAGTTACCTGCGAACCACGGAGCCACCAATTCCGCCTATTAGTTTGCACGAGGTGTATTTGTCGTAAATAGGCATCAGGCCCTGAATGATGATGTCCGACAGCGAGTTTTCGTAAATGCGACGATTGGCAACTAGCATTCATGCACGGTTGTGATTGAATGCTGAAGCATATTTATTTTACTTCAGTTGGCCGCCTCTTTAAAGGAGGTGTTAGTTAACGGAAGATATGGGCACAAAAATTAAGGTAAAAAACTTGTTTTATGGTAGTGGGAAGCGTCCAAAGTCAGAGTGAAACTGTAATCCGCTAAACCTAGCCTACTCCCATCTCAATACTCACCTACGGAACCACCGTTTAAGTATTACTTCTTGGGAGGGATAAGACATTGAACTATGCTTTACTCGTATTATGCGGACAGACGGATGCCTAATCTGTTGAAAAGTCTCAGTTTTGTCATTATGAAAGCGGACGCTTCGCTAACAGCGCTCCATATCTCAGTCGACTGACACATGAGTGCAGTTAAGTTAACAACCGTAAAACATTGTGGTTTTTAGTTTCACCTCTCTATTTGAAAAGCGAGGGCAATAAAATAATACATATTCACTACTAGTCTGTATCTATTCACTCTGTGCACGTCGGACAGTTCGGACTAATGTCATTGTGGAATCTGTAAAGATAGCTTATAAAGCACCCATGTCCACTAAGTATTTGAGTCAGATGAAAATCCAGGTCTGTTGGTCCAGCGTCCTTTGGAGGAGGATTGCCATCGCTTCTGCCACATTATGACTCTCATGTTCTTCTTCTCTGTCTTTGCCGATACTATTTTAGACGCTGGTAGCTGATAAAATCGTTCGAGTTCATCTTTATGGATGTCAATGGGTGGCACACTGGCTAATTCTTCATCCGGACAGCAATTTTTATTCGAATTTCAGGGACCTGTGGCCCCTATTGGCCACCATTCTTCATAGAACATCATGAATTTTATTTGCTTTACCGGAAGTATACGCAAGGTGTTCCTTAAATTTTAATTTGGAGTCCAATATTCCTCCCAGGTACTTCAAATGGGGCTATCTCGTAATCTCGTACTCCCCTATGGTGAGCTCTATTCGTTCTTCCACCTTCCTGGTGCGTATAAGTAAAACTTCTGTATTGTGCTCAGACAGTTACAAACAAACAGGTCAACTAATTGTTTAGCCAATGCTACCACCATTCGTTTCACGTTTTTGGTTTCTGACTTCTTAGCACGTTATACTACACGAGGGTCCATATAGGTGGGCCTAGTACTGAGGCTTGAGGGACTCCACTTGAAATATAAAAGCTCTTTGTGCCTTCGTCCGTATAAAAAATCAGACCACTATTTTTAAAATAACTCATTATAATTTTTATGAGGTATTCAGTAGCGCTTGTTTCATCCAGGGCTTTGATTATATGTGTTCATTTTGCAGTGTGGAACACGTTCTTGACATCTAGGGTATAATCAGCGCGCAGTACTGTTTCGGTAAAAAGCAAATGTTCATAATTATGTCAATAACCAGGCGCGAAACTTAAGAGAAAATCGAAAAGTGTAAAAAGTAATAAATGAAAAACTCCGATTATACCCATACTTCCGAACTTTCACTCATGAGACCATTAATATGACGAAAAGTCGCGATTTGCAACGAAAATGCATTTAGTCGTATTCCCAAAAAAAATCGCTACTAACGTCAGGGAGCCTCGCACCGATAATAACCCAACGGCGCCACCTCGCACATCAAATTCCACAACTAATGAAGTGCTACACGGTTAGCGTTGCGACAATTGTTGAGCCAACAGAAATTAAATCGTCATAAATTCATCGCACTATGCAGCAAACGGCAAACGAGTCAAATGGCCGCAGATAAGTAACTAAATGAATTGCATGTCTAACTGCAGTCTGGTAGGTGATAGTTGAAAGTTTTGTTGCCAATTTGTTCCCGCAAAAGCACGCGATCGCCGACACCGTCAGGTGAAATGATGCACTTTGCTGCAATTATCGCTTTTAGGCGGGCGCCGGAGTGGACACTTGCCATTGAAGTCCTATCGAATAATACATTTTTTTCAGTGTTCAGTTTTCCCTTTCTAACTTTGAGCCAGAGACAACACCACACTGATCTTCCAAAATTAAGTGACATAAATATGTAGTCACAGAATAGACTGCATTCAGGGGCGAAAAAGGAAGCTATGTCGTAAAAATCGCGAGCAGAAGAGCCTCTCAGTCACTTTTTGGCCCATTTTTAAGGAAAAGGTAAACATAATAAAGGGTGCGTAAATATGGCGAGGTTGTTGCTTGCAGCAAGGTCATCACATTTTAATCAAACATCTCTTAGCTTGCAGCCACCAACTTACCCGGTGCTTAACTGGTGAATTTTTCACACAAGTGTCTTTTAATTTAGTCAGTTTCTCGCGTCTGAGAAGCCTTGAAAATCGCATGAACAACAGGCAAAGCCAAAGGAGCCACTCGACTGCTCGTGCATATGCCTTTACGCAGCGGGTGACATGTCAGTCGCGCGTTCAGACGCCTTTGTGCGTGTGTGCGTGCCGATGCAGAAGTGTATATGTGTGTGTGCGTGAAGGAGCAAGGCACATACTCAAGTGTCAACAACGCCTGCTTGCACACACTTCAATTAGTCGGACGAGTGTTTAACTTGTTACTCGATTAGTTAGAATAAGAATAATTAATCAATGAAATTAAAATTGTAAATTAATGAGCACACACACATAGATACATTGCCCGCACACACACACCCGCTCGCCGATGCAGCAGCCAGACACAAATCGGAGTGTTTGTAATTGCGCAATCAAGTATTACATCCACTACACGCTACACACACACACACACATTTGCATGTGTGAATTTGCATACGGCAATGTGGCAGAAATGAGAATGTGCACGTGTGTGTGTGCGATGCAGCGCAAGGCGCCATCTCGCAATGATATCTGCAGCATCTACACGCCGCTAACGCGACACTTGTATGCCGCAGCACTCGAACGATGTACGACACGGCGCGCCGAAGCATGTGGCACCAACAGATAGGCGCGCATTCGAAGCAAGATGTGCAACGTGTGCGGCAAGCGTATGCTTCTGCAGGTTGCAATATCGACAATTCCCCACAGCAGCAACAGCCACTATGCATGTGTGCGCACATGGGTTCGAGCATGCGTGAGTGCCACCGCCCCCCTCACCGCAGCCAGAGCAACACTTGAGCAGTGCTCGGCGTTGTGATTGCTCGCTTGGATGTCGGCTGCCAGCCTGTTTGCCATTTAATATGATAATTTATGCACGAAATAAATTCCCTTATTTTAAGGCATACCACAGGCACACACACACACACAGGATGCGCAGGCACTGCAGCCGCACACTCATACGCACGCCACTCGAAGCCAACACACTCGTATTTCATGCACATGTGTGTCTTCGCCATACATATTCATATGGTGTGTAGGATGAATTCCGTTGCTTCCCGGCTCCACGCCACTGCGTCCATCATATTTGCCACATTGAAGGTTGCTCACCGACGCACTTGACTGCTCACTTGCGCTCCTATTTACTGTTTGCTGATTCGGCTGTTCGATTGCTCGCTTACTCGGTTGTGCGGTTCTTCAGCTGCCGTCAGACGGACTTGCGGCTTTGCCGGAACGGGGGGGCGCTGTTTGCGGTTTCCGCCGCAGCATTCTCAAGCATGGTGCACATTAAATAAGCCACCGTATTGCCACTTATTCCACTTTCTTCTCACATTTCTACGTTCGCACGCCACGAATAATGCGACTTGATTAGAGCGGAGCAACCAAGCAGTTTGAATTCTGTTGAAAATTCGTCTGCAACTTGCAGAAATTAAGAAAAACATAATTTTCACTAGCAAATAATTTGGATAAGAATTCAAAAATTAGCTTTGCAAATACGGTATTTCCATCAGCTCTCGACATGACGCCTCGGCAATGTGAAGAAATTCAGAATTATTATATGTTCTCGTCGCAGGTTCGGCCCCTCTTAATCCAAGTGTGCCGCCGCGCTAAACATGCTTGTGGATTTGAATTTTATTTTTCTTTTTCACATTTTTTGCGATTAATAAATTTAAAGTGTAAGTACCTATATACAAGTATATAAGCGAGTGTACTCCTCTCCTCCTCTGCCGATTAAGAATTGTGCAGTGCCCGTGTAGGTGTTTGTCATGGAATTGAAACTGATGAACTATATTGTGCTTTAGTTAAAACGAAGCTTCGGTGCTGCTGATTGCATTAGTGTTGCCATTGGGTGCCAATTATTCGGAGGTTTAAAGACATACTTCACAAGTTGACAATTTGAATATTTTTGGGGAATATTTATTATCATTCGAAATGTTTTGCTCCAAGGCCTGAATTGAAGCGCATAATCTTTAAGCTTTGCATAACTCCACAGGAAAAGTCTAAGAGTGTGATTCCCACGATCTTGGTGGCCAATCGACCGACCCAAAACGTGAAATTATCTGCTCACTGAAGTACTCAATACTCAATAAATCCAATGGTTGAAGCGAAGTGTGGAAAGTGGCGATATATTGTTGATATCAAATGTCGAGAAGATCACGAACTTCAATTTCAGGCATCAAATAGACGGTTATCATGGCGCCATAACGGTCGCCATTGGTGGTTACGTTCTCACAGGTATTACTTTTTAAGAAAATTATGGAATGACAGCTCTTGAATCTCTCCAGGTTTGCCTTCGTCCCAAATGAGGCAATTTTGCTTGTTTACATACACATTAAGCCAGAAATGGGCCTTATCGCTAAAAAAAAATGTTCTTCTCTATGTGCTGGACGTGGTCTATTCGGTAGAATATTATCCAATAATAAATGCTGAGTCTCAAGATGACTGATGCTTTTGAGAATAGTATGCTCAGTAGGTCGATTATATTGTTCATTACAGAACGTTTATTTTCGTAATAAAGTTAAACGATTTGTAAACGTTGTTCAAGCGTAAGTCTTTCCATGACGAAATGGCAAACAATTATCAACAAAAATAAAAAAAAGTACCTCCACTTGAATCACCTGTTACATATAGTATCGTAGATGAGAAAACTCAGAGCTCAACTTTCCTTAGAAACACCAAACACTTAAGTGTACCATCTAAGAAATTATTACAAACTCGACTAATTAGTAAGCAAAGCTCGTTTGGAAGCTCAAGTTTAAAAGCTCGTTTTTATTCGCCGTCACTCGCTGTTGTTTGTCAGGCTTATTTTGCTTAAAGTCTTTATTTAATAATCTCAACATTTGGTTTTTTGCAGGATTGAAGTTGATCCCGAAATTACCAAAACATTGGCTAACTCAGCTGTTTTGCGGGCCGTTGAAGAAGAAGAGCAAATGAAATGTGGTAAGTTGATCTCTTTTGTTATTTGTTATTTTGGAATTTTATGTAAAAAAACGTTGCAAAAAATGTGTAATCTTGAACCCATGTTCCCCTTATTGAAAACGTTTTTGTTATTGTTAATCATTTGACAGTCTACACAAACCCTACACAATAATGCAGGGAGTCTAAGGCTTCTAAGGAACATCAGGTTACTTACGAAAGTGCAAAAACAGTCGCGTTTGTAAGTTGTTTTGCGGAAAATACCCAGATTTAGAATGGCAAATTTGGTAGTTTGTACTGTTCAGTGTCCAACTTCCTACAAAATAATGGTTTTGGACAAAAGCGAGGCGAATACACACTCAATCCAAGAACAGTCTTTAAAAACTACGAGTTCATGAAAATTAAACGTCACAGAAGTTGTAGGATGAGAATCATACAGCAACAATGAGTAGTTCACCGATTCGGGCAATACTTCTGGTTTTGAAGAAATCGATTAGGAATAACCGTTCTTTCAGCAAAGATACTCTGACCACTAACTACCTAAGTCATTACCATTACTGAACATCTTTTGTCTACTTACCATACTTTTAAATAATTGCCGTAAATCACATTTGTTTAATTGCAAGCGCATTTAATATTCGGTTGCATCCGAGTTACGCCATAGCTTACCTGTTCACATAATTTTTAAAGTTCCCCGTAATTCTCGAAAACGCCGATAATTTACGCTCAACACTGAAACGAAAAAGCAAAATTTATGGCGAGAGGAAAGTTGGTCTGCCAACAAAGCGAACCACCAACAAAAACATGCAAATAGGTAATTTCAGACTAAATTGGTGCAACTCGCAGCCAACAACTGCAAACAAACTCCGAAAAACTTCGATAAACACTGTAACTACACGGCCGAAAGTTGTACATAAATGGTGTTAAACAAAGGCGAAATGAAACAAGCAAGGCAGCGCTAAGTTCGGGCGCAGTCGAACACAATTTGAACCAATTATAGGCGCGTTGACGGTCTCGATATGTCTGCATTATTATATTTTAAAAATGTTGAATGTAAATTCAACTCTGTTTTACACCTTTTGAACTAATAGATTCTTAAGCCTTCTTAATCCTTCTCTTTGCGAGTATTAGAGCGCTATGGAACATGTGTCCGAACTTTCATAAAGATTTCTAAATTTTAACACAAGCTTATCAGATGATGTGATAAAACTATTATACCCTGTACATCGCGTTGCAAACGCATAAACAAAAGTTTGTGGACTTAAGAGAGAAAAGTCGTGTTGCAACAGTGTTTAATGGACTTCTAGGCCGGCTCATGTGGCGGAAGCCTGCGAAGTAGCTAAATCACTGAACTAGCGTCCTGCCTGGTTGCGGCCCAATCAACTGGGCTCGGCTAACTAAGTAACTTGGCCATTTGGCAGTCAAGTTGATCGCTGCCGAGTAAGGCCGCGGCAAAGTGGCGAACGCACGAAGCGAACTTGCGCAAACTTCAAAGTTTCTAATTGTTAAACTCGCACGTTTATCACAGCCAAATGCGCATATGCAGCACGCAGCCGAACATGCCGCACACATACATACACTACGCAGACACACTGGCTGCAGTTAATCGTTCAAAAAATGCCTCGGCAACTTTGTTTTGAGTAAAGCAACACGCTGCATAAGACAGTTAACTGTTTATGTGCGGCATGCTTAGTGTACTCATCTCAACATACGCTCTCCGACTCCCTCCCGCCTTACGCGCTTGTCGAACTAGCCGAAGTTGGGCAGCGGCCGGCGAAGTTTAGCGCTGAATGCAAAAAGTTTCCAACTACTATGCAGATAAAAAGAAACACCAAACGGCCGAGGGTGGGCGAGAAGAGCGCGCGCGATAGTTCGCCAAAGCCTAGTAGAGGTTACAAGTAAGTAACTAAACTTAGTTCGCAACAATAGTCGTTCGTGGACTCACGAACATTCTGCTCCCCAACTTGCCAGTTGTTGCCATGTTAACAGCTTATATTTTCGTTGCATTAATGATTCACTAAGTTCGGAGGGAAACCATATGAGTCCGTTTGTTTAGTTTGCTTTAGCCTTATAACCATGTTGACGTAAAGCAAAGAATTTTTAGAGTGGGGAGCGGTGTGTTGCCAACGCTGACAGTTAAATTCCTTTCTGACGGAATAGCCCACAATGACGGTAAAGTATCTTTAAACAAAGTGAACAAAATGCCTTAATTTCTACACAGTTTTATTGTTTTCGATGAATAAATTGTTTGTATTACTTATGGGGAGCTACTAGCTAATGTTTTGTCTACGCCTAGAAGTACTCTATCAATTTGATCCTTTTTCCAAAAACTTTTATAACCGACTACTCTACATCCGCTATTATAGGGTAGTCGAAAAAGTCTTTTCGTATTTCTAATCAAACTTCAACTTATTTTTTTTTTATATTTATAATGAACTTTAATGAACCAAATATATACCATTTTGGTCGACCACTTTTTGCCATTTTTCCGCTAGAGACATAATTCCATCAGTGTATAACTTTTCTGGTCTCCGCAAAAAACTGCGACAAGTAATTTTCACAGGCTCTCTCTCTCTTTTGAAGCCAACTTTACTCCATTAAGGGAGCTCTGTATTGACCGAAGCAAATGGTAGTCCGATGGTGCAAGGTCAGAGTTAAATGGTGAATGCATAAAATCTTCCCAGCCAAATTCTCCCAGTTTTTTTCCGAGTCATAAAAGATGTGTGTGGTCTTGCGTTGTCCTGATGGAAGATGAAGCCCTTTCTGTTGATCAGTACTGGCGGTTTTTTTGATTCCTGGCTTCAATCTCATCAGCTGTTGACAGTAAAATATACTTCGACTCGTTCGCCCAGGCTGAAGCAACTCTTAGTGAATGATTCTTTTTCAGTCCCACCAAACATTCAGTATAACCTTTCGAGGCATCAATCCTGGCTTTGCGATCATTTGTTGATCTTTACCACGTTTGAACCATGATCTTTTTCGCACATTATTGTCGCATTGACCCATCTACGGAACGATACGAAAAGACTTTTTCGACTACCCAATATCTATTCACTTGCGCATTAATATTATTAATATTTATAGTTACCCAAGAAGTTCTTGGTCTCCTAGACTATGCTTTTTTTCTATATCAAGCTTTTTTCTAGGCTGAGTTAGGCTTTTTGCATATATGGATCTATTCAGTGGCAAGAGATGGTGAGAAAGATCATTTGACCACATTTAAACAACAAATTACTTTAACTAAGAGCTCTTGCCAGACTCGTAATACAGCATCATTCTGTGTAGCTGAAGAAGTTTCTTCTTCTTTTTAGCATTAATTCGCTGATTCTTATCAGCAGCCTTGCAGGGCGAAGCAGCAGAAACAACTAATTTTATTTTTCTTGCAACTTTAAATCGTTCACCAGATGCAGGCAGACGAATATGCGTGCACACATACACATGTACAAGTGAAAGCTACAAGCATGCAAATAAATTTTAATTAAACTCAAATTGCTTGAAAGATCCATGAGCGTGTTTGTTGCTGTTCAATTAAGTTTTTCACTTGTGTAAGCAATGACAAAAACAAAAAAAAACAAAGCAGCTACAGCGAAGAGTAGAACTCTGGCGAATGACTTTGCTCACAGCCAATTAGTTTGGCGGTGGGTAGAAGGTGGTAAGTATAGGAAATTGCTTACTCACAATTTCCTAATTGATTGCGCAGTTCGAGAGCATCGAAAAACTTTTTAGCTGCTGAGCTCGACTAACGCAGCTCCAAAGGCTGCTTCTTTAGCAGCACTAGGCGCGCTGCAATGACAATACTACGCTTTGATGCGCACCCTTCAGTTTGATGCACCATTTGACTTCATTGCTCACTTTTCCAAAAATAATCATTATTTGTTAAGCACAACAACCACCGCTAACCAAGATTACCAGCAACATATCGACTTGCCCAGTGCAATATGCTTGCCACAAAGCCGTGCGCCACAAGCAATAGGTTTGAAATATGTCATGTGACTCTCATCTATGTGTGTGTGTTGGTTTGAGTGTTTGTGCAAAAAATTTTAATATTTAATAAATTCATAATTTTCCATTTTACTGAGCAACAGGCTAATATGCGCATTATGCATAAAGTGTAAGCCTGTTGTAAGCTTACAACATAATAAATACTGTAATGTGTGTAAGCTCCACTGAATTTGTAATTTATGCAAATGAAATGGTGATTTAAAGCCAAAACAACAACGATACAACACTACCACACTCGGTAATACCACGGCAGTCATAGCAACAAATCATAGCGCGCACACACACCCACAGCCACGCACACACACACATACATTAAAATGTATTGCTTATTGATGATCAGTGTGTATGTATGTGTGCCGTTCGGCACGTGCCTTTGCGACAAAATTTATTATTTGCCAAATTACTTCATAATAAGGCGCAAAGCACAAACAAGTTTGTATTTAAAGTAGCAACAAATACTACAGTTACTGGTAACTGGTAACTGGTATTACGAATGTACATACATATGTAAATACTTATGCAAGCGATGTTCGATGCCGGGGCACGTGCTCCACAGGAGAGCTGCTGTGAGCACTATTTACACAACCTCACTCCCAATTAGAGACAAATAAATACTCGCATGTATATGTATGTGTGTACGTTTGCTTGTGTGTGTATGTAAAATTGTATGAATTTGTATGTCGGGTATACATGGCGTATGAGTAATTTGCATTTTCGATCTAATGAGCCTGACGCTGTGTATGCATGTATCGCTGTATGCATGTGAGCTCATTTTCATTGAAGTTGTACATGTTCGTGCATGCGTATACATGTACGCGTGAGTATGGGGAAACAAATGAAATTTTCGCACGTCGTTCATTTATTGTTACACTCGCACAGCGTTACTATTTATTTTGATTGATTGAGAACTTATTTACTCATTTATAAGCTTAGATAAGCACTTAATTTCCAAAGCTTTTGTTTGCTGCACTTATATTTTGCAACAGTTCTTGATTTCAAAATTACAAAATCATTTCGGCAATTTAATTGCAACTTTCGTGCCAGTTGGCGTTGAGTTAGAGCAATTTCCATAATTAATGGCAAGTACTCCAGTTATTGGCAACCGCAATTAGCTCACTGTCGCCGCAAACAAATGGTCAGCAGCGGCATCCTGCTTCAATATCCAGGCATTGGAGGCGACATGAGCATAAGACTGCCTGTGCCTAGTAATATGGTATACGAAACATTCTCACTTCAAGTAATCATGGTAGAGTAGTAAGACGGTAAGCGCCATTATCTATCCCAACGAAGCTACCAGAGTCAACCTTAAAGACATTATGCCAGAACTTAACCTTATCAAAAGCTTTACTATACTCGTAATTACGGTACGCCTTTGGACCCAAGACTGGCGCTAACCATACACTGTGGATCAGTTATCCTGCTCCTGCTAAAGACACGCCTTAAATCAGCCGGATGCATTGACATAAACGGATTTCATTGTTTTTAACTCTTCTTAGTAAACTCGTAAACAAGTCTATATTTCTATAAATGTAATCGCTTTGCTGGAAATGTTGTTGCCCTGAAGCACATCACTGTTGCATACAAGTCTTATGCTTATGTGGTAACCGGGCTTATCTGTGGTGGCCATTTCATTATCTCTGCTGCTGACACAACTCTTTAATGTCTAGTGCACTTAAACAGCCGCACAATATTTAGTGCAAGTGGCCGTTTGGTAACTGGCCACACTCAGGCACTCTGACCCAGCAGATCCACGACCATGTGTTCGCTTATATGTATGCCTCGAAAGCCACACATTGTATCAGCACTTAACTACAGCCAAACTGCAAACTTCAGTCATGCATTGCCACTCCACAGCCATGCATGCTACGATCCTTAAGTCTTTAACGCTCTGCAGCACACGAGCTCAGCTTATACGCATACGTTTTGCCAGAGTGCTGATAGCTTAAATAGGCAAGCTGGCTTATTAAAAGACGCTTGACTCTTCGGCAACTGGGGGTGACTGTGGTGTTGGTTTTTGTTGCAAGCAAACAATAACTTGAATAAGTGTGCTTACTATCTGCATATTCACATAACTGTGCCAACAAACGTACAAACGCATGCATGAAGATATGTGTGTTTGTGAGTGTTTGCTCATATCTCCGCAATCGCACATGGTCTACAAAATATGGCTAATGTTCGAGCGACTTATCTTGGAAGTGGCAACATACAAGTGCACACAAGAACATTTGCCGCAGTTACCCCGAATATGCACATTGACCTCGCTCTTAAAGACAATGGCAATAAGATCGGAAATTCAGAGCAAAATTGAGACGATTCTATTTCAAAGAAAGGTGAATTGAAGAATATTTTACAATAACGAAAAGTTCTCCACTTAAAAAGTTGTATTATTGCCGTCAAAACAATAACAACGAAATAGAAAGCAGAACAGAAAGCGTCATAGAAAATGGCACGAAGGAGAAATAATATTATTTTTGTATAGAAAAGTGTTTACACCTACGAACCCACATATTTCCAAGTCTTAAGAATTTTTTGGTTCCAAACTATAACCAACCAACACAAAAAAATATAATCTCTCTCCCTCTCTCTCTTGGTTCGTTGGTAAATTTCCGACCACGCCACTCCTTGTTAAAGAGGCGGCGCTTAATGGAATCTCGTAGTAAATAATTTTAATTCATTGTGTTACGAAATACATATTTATATACATTTGCTTCCGATATACATATCTACATACATATATAAGTGTGTGTAGCATCGTTAGAGAAGTGTCGGAGTTAGTGAAGTTTTGAGCTCATGTTATGCTTGCCATGTTGGCAAGTTATATGTGTGCGTGTTTGTATGTATTTGTTCAATATTACCACCATATTTGAAGTTCAACAAGCTTTCGGCGTCATGCATTGTTAGTTGCTTAAACATGGGATTATAACAGCACACTCACCCAAGTACACAGCTGGACACAGTGCAAGGCATAAATGGCCTAAGCATACGCCGAATCTGCGTGAGCAATAAATACATGCTCTAATATTGCAACAAGACACCAAATAGAGATAAGTACTTGTTGCAGTCACTTCCATATGAACGGCTTTAAATAACAGAATTTATTAAATAGCACCATACAGAGATTAAATTATAAAAAAAAAACATTTCCGATCAGTTAAGGTTTATAAGACACTTTAAAAAGGCAACAAGAAGCTCATATGTAGACATTCTTTGCTGCAAAACTTTTATCCTATGTTTAGATTCAATTTTAGCAACTCTCCAAAGTATTGCCGTTTTGACCCAATAGAAGCAATTAAAATGTGAAATGTGTGCTGCGCACATTGAAGGCTATTCCGGAAATTGAACTTAACAACTATTTCGAAGATTTCGGAAAAAACATTGGTACAAGTGTATTGTGACCAAGGGGGATTACTTTGACAGAACGACATAGATTTTTAAGAATAAAATAAGAATCTTAAAACTATGAACAAAGTCTTACTATTTTTTGCCCATTGTAATATACATACACAAATATTTTGCTACAATTTTCGAAGAAAAAACTTTTTAATACGCTGAGTCACAGCGGCCAACTATTTTTAAAAATTAGCTGGTGTAGATATTCCATTTTGAGTACACAACAAGAGTCTAACAAAGGCACTATCTTCTTCTTCTCACACATGTTCTCCTTTATTTTCCACACTTTCGAAACGGCACCGAATCTGTATTTCTTATGATATATAATATTTGAATATATTTTCACTTAGTTTATACAGTGGGAATTTGTTGCTGCACCAAACGTTCGGCAGCAGTGTGTAACAACAATTCGAAAATAGAAGAATAAATAAAAGACTTTGGCAGCTATTTTTAAAATATTCACCTTGCGCTACATAGTATATGCGAGAGACGCGTCGCCATCGTGTGTATATGTAAATACCAATACGTGTGTGCACGCACACCTAACGCACGCCTTAGATAAGCAGCAAACTAGTCATGAAATATACCATTTTATCACAAGAAATTCCTATTTGAAATCGAACTGGATGGTAAAACAGCTGATTTATACCGATTAAAGAACGATCCGATACCGACACATAAATACAGTTGCTAGTGTGGAATGTATGCGCTTGCGATGCATACTAATTGCAAAGTAACTGATAACTAGTCGATTTGACTGCTGGGTATGTATGTGATCCATAAATATTTCAGCAAGCTAAGCAGCAGCTGGTTAAATTGAAAATAGAAATTAATAACAACAATGACAAGTTGGCATCATTATGAAATTATAAGAAGATAGCTGCATTCCTGCCTTTTGAAAATTCGACTATCGAAGTGTGTGAAACTACAATGTCGTAAAAATCTTCAAAAATATCACAATTATACTGAATATAATTCTTGTGGTAATATTACATCCCTCGCCACACTTTCACATCTTTCTAAATGTTTCTATTCAGGGTAGTCGATAAAGTCTTTTCGTATTTCTAATCAAACTTTAACTTATTTTTTATATTTATAATAAACTTTAATGAACCAAATAGGTACTATTTTGGTTGACCACTTTTTGGCATTTTTTCCGCTAGAGACATTGTACCATCAGTGTAAAAATTTTTTGGTTTCTCGGTGAAAAACTGCGATAAATATTTTTCACAGGCTTCTCTTGAAGCCAAATGTACACACTTTTGACAGTAAAATGTAGAATCCATCGTTTGACTAGGCTGGTGCGGCTCATAGTGGATGATACCTTTCCAATCCCACCAAACACTCAGCATAACCTTTCGAGGCGACAATCTTGACTTTGCTACCATTTGTTGAGCTTCGCCACGATTGGATCATGATCTTTTTCGCACAGTATTGTCGTATGTGATCCACTTTTCGTCTCCTAATACTATTCGCTTCAGAAATGATTCGGTTTCATTTTCTTTCCATTAAATTTTACACAGACATTTCAAGTGGTACCCAAACATCGAGTTCCTTTTTGTAGCCAGCGTTTTTTAAATGGATCAAAACTATTTGTTGATGAATGTTAAGTTCCTTAGCGATGTTATGACTGCTTATGTGATGGTCCTGGTCAATTTTTTCCATAATTTCATCGACTTTTTGAGCGATAGGTCGACCTGAGCGAAGTGCATCTTTCACATCGAAATTTCCAGAACGGAAGCTAGCGAAACATTGTTGTGCTACACGAACTGATATAGCATCGACTCCTCAAATCTCACAAATTTCATTGGTGGCTTGCATGGAGTTTTTCCCATTTTTATACAAAAATTTCTAAACATAGCGAATTTCTTCATTATTTTCACGCATTTTTGAACAGTTGTAACTTATTTTCAACTTCTTAAAAACTTATTTTTTGGTTAAATGAAGCTCGAAATCTTTCCAACACTTGGTATGGTACAATGTGATTGGTAGCACTGGATATATACGACTACAACGACATCTACTGACAAAATACGAAAAGACTTTTTCGACTACCCAATATTCCTTTATAAGCCTGATATTTTGAGACTCTTCTACGCTAAATTGTATTACAAACATGATTTATTGATTTTATCGGTTCTAAAGTTCCACGTTTTAACATCTCAGCGGCGGTTTTCGAAAATCACCAATCTTGTGTCTTCATATATTTTATGTTCCTTTAAGTATTTTATTTATGAATTATGCACGTGTTGCAGATTGTTGTTGTACTCAAGCTGTGTTGCTAAGTAACGCTATCCATCTGACGGAAACATTATAATAACTCACTTTAATACACTCAAACATGTGTCTGTGTACGTGTGTCCGTGAGCAAAATTCAAAACCCCAGATGGTCCAAGTATGGTAATATCCCCGCCAGCAATTTTTAATGTTAATTGTGCAATTTGTCACAATAGAAAGCAAAATATTAATGCAAGTCTATTTATGCGTGTGTTTGTCCCTCGAAAACAACAATGGCGACCGCAACTTAACGGAAAATAACGAATATTCAAATCAAACGCCAACAATCAACTACAAATGACCAACTATAATGACCGACATCGACAACAACTAAAAAAAAATCTACAAAAAAAATTATCTATATGAACTTGCAACACGCTCGCTTCGAACAGATGTTGCTTGTGAACGGCAAAGTCGCCCGCGGCAGCGCAAACCGCACCCCACAGCGTCTGAGTACTATGAGCAGTACTATGACCAAGTCATGCACACACCAGTGCACCAGCAGCAGTTGGAGCAAATCAAAACGCAATACCTGTGCCATCAGCACGACATCACCATTGACCGTGATACGGTGTTGAAGATAAATCGCCTTGCCACACGCAGGAATTTGCATAAACGCGACCACAGCTGGCCGCCACCGTGCAGCGATTACGCTATGGGGGCTGAAGCCATTGCTCCAAGCACTAAGGCCGAGGTGGCAGTGGGCCGTGGAACGCAATCACTCACACACTCGCGTAGTTCTTCGAGAGAACAGCAAAGCCATCAATTGCGACATGAACAGCAACTAAAGCAACAACAAGCCAAAAGCAGTTGTACAAACAATGCATTGCACTTCGCGGAGAGCGTTTGTAAGCAGCATGGCATCGATGCGATACGTGAGAAATTCAATAGTCCCACGCGAATAATTGAACCGACGCCCACCGAGTTGCGGCAACGCAATAAAATGGAGCAATTGCAGTTTCGAAAGCAAAAACTACAGAAAAATGCGACAAATAAATCAGCACGTGTCACCGATAGCTCCCCTGAGACGCGCACGAACATCTCTACCGATGGCGTTGTTGGCAAGGCGCAACAAACATTGACAAATGTGTACAATAACACGGCTAATACATCATCGGTCAATGCGGCTGCAGATTCTTTAGGGTCCACCATCACGCCGAATGTGGCTGAAACCACCAGTTGGCCTGCAGCCATAAAAAATGAGGCGAGGGGAGGGGAGTTGACTAATATTGCCACCACTAACAGCTTCGATGCTTCACATGATTACAGTACGCCGGTGGCGCGCGGCTTCTCCGCACCCGAAACAAAAGCGGCCGATGAAAATATTGGATTGGTTGAGCCACGCCGCTATTATTTCGAACAATTGGCGCGTCGCGATGAAGGACCGCCTAAAAAATGGCACAGTTATGACAATATTGTCGCTGCCACATCGGACCAACAACAAATCACCAAGGAAAGTGTTGCAACAGCCGCCATCAATAATAATAGACAATCACAGTCGCTAGATCGCGGACGCGCACAACAACAGCGTAGACGGGAGCAGTTGCCACCACAAAAGCCACGGTCAGCCGGCGGTGCGGCCAGTGGTGGCAGTAGTCCCGCAGCGCGTATCACACCAGTGAGCAGTGCAAGCGAATTCAATGTAACGCCACTAAAAAGCGAAAGCAGAGATTTTGGAGATGGTCGCACTGACGTGGCAAAGCCAACGGTACTAACGAGCCATCCATCAAGATCGAGTGAAGGCATGTCACCGCGCGTACAGCGACGTGCCATTAAATTGGCAACCGAAATAAAAATATGTTACGATGACTTGGACACTGTTCAATCATTCGGTTCAACTGCTGCGCACTTGGATGATAACGGTGGCATGGCTTCCTGTAATAAGCGACAAATTCAAACTGAAGCTACTAAAGCAGCAAAGCTTCAAAAGAATAACGGCAAAAACCTGCCAGCAGAGCCAGTTGGCATAGAGTCGGTAGGCGACCTGGAAGACATACCACTGCCGACGCCACCAAAAGTTGGAAATATTTCATCTACAAACACAAAGCACATGGTTTGCAGTAATGCTGCGGGCTTAGGCTCCGAACCTTCAATTGTGGTGCAACGAACCCAGAAACAGTCCAGCCAAACACAAAAACAGCAACAACAGAGACGACGCTGTAATAGCGAAAGAATCATACCAATCGAGCTGGAGAAGCATGACCCAACTGAATACCGTGCACCACTTAAGGAAGCGCCACGTCGCGATCTTAGCACCGTTAGCGCGGATCAGCTTTACGATGATGCTTGCATCTATTTGCGTTCAATCGATTTAGATGACCGAACCGTCGCATATATACCCGCCGCAATTACAATTGTGCCCTCACCCCCTGAGGAAATGTTGCAACATGCGGCAGCTGATGGGCATCCGCAGACCCTTAAGGCCGGCATAGTTACTAGGACAAGAAAAGAGCAGCCTCCGTCAGTTACTGCTCGTACAGCGTCGCAAACGGTCGCCACCATGCCAAAAACAAATACTGAAAAATCTACCTCAATGCCTGGATCTTCGAAACAGCCAACTGCTAGTGAAGCTATTAATAGGAAGAGTAATAATAAAGTTCGTTACAATAGTGGCCATAAAATGAACGTGCCACCAACCGAACCAAGTGAGGCTCAGTGCAAAAAATCCACACGCTCAGATGCACCTCAATTACCTACATATAATACATCCGATATAAAATTCGAAGCAGCACAACCAAAATACCAGCAGAAGGCGATGGGAAAAGCCCACGAAATTGAAGTTGCCAAAAGCAACATCCAAACCGCCGCAGGACAACAGGGCCAGCAAAGAATACGGTCCAATCGACCTCGCGGCATTTACTACACCGATGGTGAATACTTGTATGGGCCATTTGGTGAGATTCCTGACACGTTTGGAACACACATCACACCAACAGTAACGGTAGCAACAGAAGAGGCGTCCAGATCCGCAGCTGCCACTGGTGACAGCAAGCGAAATTGTGCTGATGGAAATGAGTGGCAAATAAACAACAAGGCGACGAAGGCACGGCAGAAAGAGCAACAACAAAATGCAGCATGTCGCAATACAATAAACATGCAACACGCTCGGTTGCCGCCAACGACAACGGTGGAGCCAACTAATGAAGGGCCAAGTCGAAATTCGGAAGTAATGGAAGTGTCAGAAGCAGAACTGCAGGGGAAAAATGCTATCGAAATAGCGGCGCTCGAAACAAAATATGGACGCTTTCAGCAATCCATTGCCGAGCATCTGCGTCAAATTGACACCTACATGGAAAATGCAAAAGCCGCGCTAAATCGCAGTTTACCTCATCCACAACAAGGGCATGAGCATGGAGCTGGCAAAACCTCCCACCCGAAAGTAGGCCGGCAATCATCTCCACAGACAACCAAAACTCAACCAGAACAGTCTCAGCTACTAGACCAACGAGGCGTCGAAGCCACGCTCGCACCGGAGAGCCCCCTGCACACCATAGCCCGTCAGTGGTTGCCGCACCGACCACTGCACATTGTTAGTGACACTGATGACAATCTGCATGAAATGGAAGCTCTTGCGCATCCTGCCGTGCTGGAAAATATGCCTGTGGTTGAGCAGGCTCTGCAGGATTTGTCCGCTATTAAGGTGGATGGTACAGCAGCAAATCTGACGGACAAGTATGCGGGCGATTTAGGAAGTCGAAATGGCGACGATGGCAGTGTGTTACAGCCACTAATGCGTCGTCTGATTGCGGTGCAAAGCAAACAGCCGAGCGCAGCACTCCCAGACCACGCAGTCACTTTGAAGGATCGTAAAGATATCGAAGGATTGCTGCTGATTGAACACCACATTGCACCCACTGCATGTTTAGCGAAACGTGTGACTATATTGGAAACTCTGGACGATGGCGCTGTTCCGCCTAGGCGTAAGCCTAGTAATTTCGTCCTAATTGGAATTGAAGAAGGCAATAAGGAGTATAATGTTAGCGACGAGATTGGAGCGGTAAATGACAAAATTGATGACAGCAATAATTGCAAGCGCTCAGCAGATAAGAGTTCTAATGACATTGCTGAGCCGAAGGAAGTTCCAACCATGGCTAAGATGTCTGCGGATAATGGAAACGTGCAAGTTAATATTACTAACACGGTTGATGTAGATGAAAATCAGCAGCCGCCTTCAGATACGAGCGGTCGATTCGGTCACAAAATCAACTCGAAATTAGGCGCTAAATCAACAAGTACTTTCGATATAAGCTCGACAGGTGAAGTCTCCAATGAACATGTTATTGATGTTGTTGGCAATTATGAGCAACTAATGCAGTTGCAACAAGGCATGATGCCGGCAGCGGGTCCAAAAGCAACAGCAGTAACTAAAAGCAAGCAAACACAAACACAAAGACCACAGTTTCAGGAGGTTTCACTCAACCGCCCAGACGTGAGCGCTACAAAAACAACACCCGTACCCAGACGACGTGCAACCACATTGACAGGAGAAAAGCCCACAATATGCACAATTGGAGCACGAGCAGCATTCACAGTGTCGGCGGGCGAAGGTGCAAGCGAGCAACATAAGACCGTTACTAGCCGCTGGCAGAATGAGTCCTTGCGACGACAACAACGCCAACAACAACAACTGTCTGAAACATCGCAAACTCCAACTCCACCAATACCGCCACCACTGCCGCCACTGACCCGAGCGGGAAGCTTGCCGAAAGATTTATGCAAAAGTGTGGTTTCTGGTTATATTTCCACGCATCAATCGCAGGAGCAGCTGGTGGGACAGGTAATTGACAAGCTGCAGGTGGATGTGGCATTGCAACGAGATTGCGAGCAACTAAGGCAAGCAGAGCCCGAAAATGCAGACAACAATGAATCCGTAGCTGCAATTGCTATCGAAACCTCAAATCAAGATCGTCTCAGAGATCCGTTAGTTCAGCAACGACAGCCGACCGAAGAATTTGCAATGCAACAACTAAATCAACAGCAATCAGCAATTCTACCAATAACGAAGAGTAACCAAAAACCATGCGACCAACAGAATGCGCAATCAACCGAAATCACAATTCCAAGCAGCAGGATTAACGCCCACTCTGCGGAAGCCACGAGAGCTGCTCAGGGCACTGCTGCAGCGACAGCATCACAGATGGCTGCACAGAAGGTGGTAACAGACGAATCAACAATAACGGGTTTAGCTTCAGAAGGACTACACAAGCGAACGATTGCCGGGCGTCGAGGCAAATTAACGGTGCATATCAATGCAGACAATAAAAACTGTCTTGAGTCGGACAGCACGGATGGTTTTGATACGTACAAAGCCACCTACGAAATACCTAGCCCCTGTTTTAAGCAGCAAATAATCTGGAAGCAAACAGTCAATGTGCCACAAATTAAAGACACCAAATTCGCCACTGCCTCAGAGCTAGGCAGACACGGCGAAGACAACAACAATATGCATTTCGATGCAAAAGCCGGGGATGAAGCAACTGCAAGTAATCAATCACTTACAGCCAAGCTTCAGTTTGTCAAACAGCAATCAAGGACTCCCTCGCCAGCCGCTTTGAAAACACGTCTACAGCCACCTACGGCCACTCGATGCTCACGTAGTCGCTCCAAAAGCCCATGTTCAACGCAAGCCAACCGCTCACCCACGCGCAAATATCCCGCCGCATTAATTGAACCTAACGCACCGACCCGTGCCGCCTCACCATTCGGTCTGAATCCGCTCGACATCACCGACCTGATTGATGACACTACACACGCGTACGGTGACAATGGTGTGGAGCTCTCCAAACGGACTTCGAGCGCTCAATTAGGCGACACCAAATTCGCCAGCTCGCCTGCAACGTGTAGGCAGTTGGCCGAGTTTGTGCCACAGGTGGAAGGTCACAATGTTGGTTTATTGGTGCGTGCATCTGTGGATCCACAATCACAGCAGCAGTGGGAGCGAAAAGTGCGGAGCGTGCCACAAACCATCGCTGCGCAATGCAACGAAAAGGCGCAAATTGAAATGGACAATGCACTCACGCACAGCGCCGCCACGCATTATGCTGATGCCGACACTAGTGATGATGATGTTGACTACTGCGTCGACGAGCGGCAACAGCATATCGCCGATGGTGACAAACACTCCATAAAAGGTCCTACGCCAACGGTCTCTTTAACACCATCGCCATCGTTGGCGTACTGTGCACGTGCTGGCAGCTGGCAACCGACGATGAGCGAGCGGGTGCATGACGCCTGCCGTAACGAAACGGTGACGACACCAACATGGTCGTTGGCGGGCAGCAGTGTTGCTGATTCAAACGCCACCGCAGTTGGGATGGGAGAATCAGTTTCTCTGCCTGCACGCCAGCGGGGACACCGCCACGAATCGCGACAACAGGAAGTAGTCCAGGACAACGACAGCCGGCAGCAAAGCCTAGATACTGTTGGTGAGCCTACAGTCGCAACGCCACGTGAGAGTGGCATTATTAATCGCTCGTTCGATAATGTTTCACCGCGTCCCTACATCAGCGTCGAAGGTACGTGCGACTGCTGTTACATGTGGAAATAATATGTCGTGTTTTTGTGCTCTCGTGTTGTCACAGTAGGACTCGTATGTGTTGGCTATCATATGTGGCACGTGTTCAAGTATCGTTTGTTGCACGTGATATTGAAATGATAACGAATTTCTGTACAACTGTTTGTTTGTTTTCGTTTATATTACCGCTAAGAATCCGGTTGCTAAAGTCCAATACATTTGTTTGTTTTTTTCTTCTTCCCTCAACTTTTACTGATCGTGTCCAAGGCGGTCGAAAATTAATTCCATTTATAGACAATATCCTAAGCCTACTCTGGAAAGAGATTTCCTAGAAAGAGGAGTAGGGTTTTCACCTTTGCCAGAAGTCTCACATAAATCAACTCTTCAGCATTGTCAATGGAGAACCGAAATTCCTTTCTCGCATTGTTAAACCCCGTTTGTTTTAATAAAGCCGTATTGTCTCTCTGATAATCCGCCCGTCTTACAATGCTTTCGTCCACTTCACCAATCATTTTTGTACATGTTAACAAACATACTGGGCCTTGAGTCACGGCTTCTTTAAATAGATCCTGTTTCACATACCATATATTCCATGCGCTTTGTAGTTGATGATAGTTGATTTTTTTCGCAATAGCCAATAGTTACTTTTCTGTGACTAATAGGGGTGGCTTTATAGCTTCGTTTTGCGAATAAGACTTCGACAACATTTCTCATAAATCATGCGTACTTAGGTTGCTGGGACTTATTTTTAAACTTCGACATACAAATTTTCTAAGAAGTTCTTCAGAGGTCTATGTTTGCTTCTTCCCGGAGCTTTTCGAAAAGGATCCTTTACTACGGTTAATGGCTGACTTCAGGAGCTTGTTTTGGCTGTTAAATTCTTTTCTGAGGCGGATTTCGTTTTCACCTCCCTGGTTACGTTGTAAGCGGCATCTAGCTGACAGAGAGCTGGCAGAGCTTACTTAGCTTGGTGATTTCTTCGTTTCACCAGTACACCGGCTTGCGATTGTTATTATTATCTCGTCCTACGCATAGTTGCATCGCATGCTGCTACTAGTTCCTCCCGTACCGATGTTAAGCCCTGTGTAGAGATTTCCTTCAAACGTGATTAAAAATAATATTTAAACGTCATAGTCTCAAATCGAACTTTTCAAACACTATAGGACTAATGTAATTATATAATAGTAATGAAGGCGTTCACGTATATATAAAGGCTCCAACTACTTCGAAAGCAGTGCAAGCAACACCCTCCCTTAGGACGTTTGAAAATCTTCTTGTTTTCCGCTTTCGTGTAATAAAAAATGATAAAGAAAACGTTCGGCAATCAATCAAAAGAAGGAAGTGTGTGAAGACTTCTGTCAAGTTGCATTTTTTGATTCACAAATTTTCCAAAAGTCAGACAAATAATTACGCCAACGGAGCAACCATTGAGAGAATCGTGAGCATGCCGTATTTGAATTACCTTAAACTTACAAACGTCTAAAATATCCACCTGACTCACTCATTTGCTTATCGTGAATAATGATTTAATCCCAAACTGAATGCAAGCGTTCTGACAACAGTCAAAATTATTTTTCTGTAATGATTAATACAACACTAAACCCCTGAGTAGCGATAAAAGAGAAAAAAATATAGTATATATTTATGTTATGTGCGTTATATACGCCAACAGACACTCACTGAGACATACATATGTAAACAAGACAGGCGAGAGAAGACAGGCATGTTTGTATGCGGAGATAATAATTCATGCGCCGACAGGATGAAATTAATTAACATGAAATGCTAATGAAATTTTAATATCTCCGCTACATTTTGCTCATAAAGTTCCGTTTTCGTGGATTTCGCGGTAACGCATAGTCTCGCCTAAGCCGTTAAGTATCGTGTTGGCGGAAATTGTAAGTCGCAGCTTTCATAAAAACCATGAACCTTTCTCAAATTTTTAAGGCATTCACACACACACACACACACACAAACCGCCAAACCCCAGCATCTTCGTCTATTTGTATGCATCACATAAATACTGTCAAATGAGCCATTCAACGGTCCTGCTGAAATGGGTCTTGCTTATCATCGCCAAATGATGGATACACAAAAGTACGAAAGCTGTCATTTTTCGCCGTCAGCGCAGATACAGTTAACGCGAAAATGTTAACATTTTCTATTAATCTTATAAAAGTTTTACCAGAATCACTAAGAATGTGTATGTCAAAAGCTTTGAATCAAGATAAACCCCAGAAAACCACAGTTTTTAGAAAGAAAACCCCTATTTACATAAATTCTCCGTAGATTGTGTGAAATGATTGCTTAAATGATTCGAGTAAAGCAGCAATCCTGATCAGTTTCACGACTCACTAAAGCAATAAAGCACAAATAAGCAGAAAAAATCAAAACTGAAAAATTTGCAATGTGAAGCGTGTCGGCATCATTAAATACTGTCGGCAGTATTGCTGTTTCTATGTGTAAGACGTGCATGTGGTCTGCCCTTTCCACTGCGCACAGCTCATAATAAATTATACTTAAGGCTTGCAAGTGCGGTGTCGTCTACGAGACCATCGCGACGCGCCGTCCTTTGTGGATGCTATCATCCCCGCTGTGTCTAACGCGCCCGAAACCTGCCTGTTGCTTACCGCAAATTCCGGCTGCCTTCGCTGCTATTTGCTATGTGGCGCAGCATATTCCCTGCCATAGACCTTCACACACGCTTTTAATTTCGACGCTTTATTAATTTAGCAACGACACACATACATCGCGCTCCTCTCGCTCAGCATAGATAGCTACTTTATGTTATGCTCGCGTGTAAAGTGAAAATATTTGTTGTTGCCGCTGAGCAGGATATCCTTATTGCTGTTGTTATTAATTTGAGTATTTATGTATATTATATGCTTTGCTGTTGTTGCTGAGTTTACACTTTTTAATGGCAATGGAGATTAATTTTTTCACTAATAATATGTTTACAAAGATTCCATTTAAGAAGCCGAGGCGAAAATAAAATACTGAGAAGGTTGTGATACATCGCTTTATTGGTTGATATTTTCGTTGTATCGATCTTTTTATTCAATTAGTAGATTTTCCACTTATTCTATGTATTCTGCTCATAAAATGTACATATTGTCGTCCTCATCAAATTTTTAAACAGACCAAGAGCTCAAACATGTGCTTCTATAGTTCGAACCTATCTAGTCGATGCCATTTTATATGCAAATAATTATTTTATGATACCAAATGCCCACACAAAAATTTTGCTCCCCTCATAGATGGCAATAAATTTGATAGTTGGTTAGCAATAACTATTACAAAAACCACACTCTTCAGATAGTTCTCAGAAAACTGAAAACTCCTTTCATAGAATAAGTGTTGATTTCCTTTGTATTCACTTTTTATGATGATCTTCAGCTCCTTCAGCGAATTTCGTTTTATCTTTTCGATCGACTGAAAACGGTAACTTCAGTTTGGCGAAGGAAAAATCACACGGAACCGAATCTGGTGAATACGATGGCATTCATTGCGTTTTTGGCTTTAAATTCGGTCACAATCGTTGCACGATGCGATGGCGCATTACAATCATGTAAAATTCATGAATTGTTCTTCCCTAATTCCGGTCGTTCTCGACGGATGTTCTGACATAAAGGCCTCAATGCGGCCAAATAGAACTTCTTATTGACCGTCTATCCCTCCGGAGTAAATTTTAAAAGTGCCAAACCACGAATATTGAAAAAAACATTGAGCACCACCTTATTTTTTGGGTGGCTTTGGCGTAGTTTTTTTCGGTTTCGGCTCGTTTTTCTCCCCATTCCGATAATTATTGACTTGTTTGCATGTCAAACTCATAAGCCAATGTTTAACTGGCACTCATAATGCACTCCATGATTGTGAGATCTGAACTCGCACATTCAAGTATGTCCAAAGAGTCCTGTTTAGTCAAACAAGAATGCGTCTCATATCCAAAATATCCACCAAAATCAGTCGAACGAACTCGCTAGAGATGTCAAGCGCTCTTGCCATCTCTCTAACACTTGACTGACGATTTTCAGCCATCATATGGTTCTCTCTTTTAATATTTTCAACAGTTGAAAAGGTCTAAGGTCATCCAGAAGGAGGCATGTCTTCAACCGTCTTTGAAGGCTTTGAACCACTCGTAGGCTTATGTTTTTGATAAAACTGAATCACCATAAGCCTTTTCCAACATTCGCAACGTTTCCGCACAAGAAACTCGGTTAGAAACACAAAATTTGAGAGAAATTCCTCGTTCGATATTTTTATCCATTGTAAAAATCGACACTGAGTAGTATCGCATTAAAACTCTCCTCTTCATGCGTATGGGGTCTTATAGCTATCATCTTCTACTAGCTCCATATTAAGGCGGAATACGAAGAGACCGAGCCCATTCAAATGCAACCATAACGTTCTAATAATGTCATTCCTAGCCTACATGTGTTTCAAATTATTGAAAAACGTCAAAAATATTGCTATTTACGCCATATTGTCAGTTATTTCGTCTATTTGGCAGGGAAGGGCAAGTTATTCGAATTTCCACTTTTAGCTTTCAAACATTTCGTTTCATTAACTTATTTTTGTTTCACCCGTTTTGTGCTTCGCAGGCGGTACGTGTGTTGATGTGCGCCCCGATACTTTGTAAGCGGCTTAAAAGCGCGCTTTTGCTCTTGTTTATTTTATGTCTTAACTTTGCTTACATTTTGCCTTCACAACAGCCATTCGGCCTACATTCGCTCGGCATCCTTTTTCGATTTGATGCGCAAGACAAATATTGGCATTCCTGTTCATTCGCAAACGCGAACCGCTCGAAGACGGACACAGCGTTCTAAGAGCCTTAAATGGAACCCTTTTTCGCTCAAAAATCTCGTCAGTCAGCACTTTTATAAACAACGGCGAAAGCGATTTGGCGCGGCTTACATATTCTCCTCTGACTATCTCTGACAGGTGCAACTGCGTACCAAAGAGTTTAAATATTTACTGCGAGTGGAATGTGGATGCTGTAAAGCCGCGGTTGCGGTGCTAATAAACGGTGCTGAGAATTTTATAAGGTGATTAGCGTTGAGCTATTTACACATCGGCTAATTATTATTTATGGAAATTTTTAATTACGAAAAGGTGAAGCTTTTATCAATGCTGCTGCTTGTTTAGAATTGTGGGATTGACGTGCCGTTAAGGAGATGGGTACATTTATTATCCGCTTTTGCCAACATATTAATTGAAAATCATACAATTGTTTACCTTTTTTGATTGAAAATTTACTTCGATCTCTTTTTATTTGCTCACCGCATGAGTCTTTGTACCGCAGCCCAAGCCATTTCAATGGCCACTTAAAAAACCGCAAGCCCATAACTACTTGAGTTGAAACCATAAAATCGCCATTTTTCATCGGCTCGTTGCAATTTAATGAATGTGTTTTCTTACTGTCACAAGCAGCAAGCGATACATTTTCATTACAATGCGACGCGCGATCGCACTGCCTGCCACGTAAGCGTTACGGACAATGCGAATGAATGTATACACGTTTGTGCAGTCATGTTTAGTGCCTGCGTAGATTAAATTATAGCCACCTTAATTCAAGCATTTAGTGGCCGCGCAAATGTGAAGCTAAAATAAATTGCAAAAAAATTGTGCACCAAAGCAACTCGAACAGTTCCTTACCCCTTCGCTATGCTGGGTGTCGCGCTAATTTTTACATCATTTCATTACACCCAAATCGTCACGGTGCTAAATACCTTATATGTTGTAAACATGTATTCAAAAAATATTCAAAAACTACAAAAATTGTTTAATATTCTTCATGAATTATTTTTCTATGAAATGCAAATCCTTTAAATAACTAAATATTTAACGAAAATAATGCAAAGCATTTTATATTTAGCCAAAAAACCAAAAAAAGCAGCGCGTGTTCGTGTGCGCATTGCTGTCTGTTTATAAATACATATTGGTCAAGCTGCTTATTCATTGGCGAATGCGGCGACGAGGCCAAATAAAACGATCATATTTTCAGCTGTTGCTGTTTCTGCAGCTGTTTGAAAAGCATTCGTGTGCGATTTTTCGAATTTTTCGTGCAAAAATTTTATGAAATGAAATCAAAGCGGCACTAAGCCGCAGTTGAAGCCTTTCTAAATTCGAACAGCGTTTGTGCCCAGCGCAGCAGGTGTTAGTGGGGGGTAATATTATTGTAATAGTTTTATTATTTGACCAAAATTTGCTTCTATCTCTCACCAATATTCTCATATATTTTTTTTTAGTATTTTTATTTCTTTCTTGACAAATGAATTTTTCTTATATTATATTTTCGTACCTTAAAAGCCTTAAGCAGAGCTGGCCTTTCTGCAGACAAACAGCATAACTTCACATTATACGGCACAACCTGAAGACTATCAATGAATAAACAGTTTAATTTATAATTTCAAATAGCAAAAAAATGTTAATATTAATTTCCCAACGACCTCACATCGATTAACTACCAGCGCGCTCTTAATATGATCGAGGCAAAAACTGAAAAGTTGAATGTTCTTCTTCTGTTCTCCATTTAAATCAAACTTTCGCAACACATTCGATTAGCTCTGACCTCTTTTTCGAAAAACTCTTTAACTTTGTAAAAATTTCAATTTCGATTTGGTGTGTGATTGCGGTCAATTTGAGAATTTCCATTTGAAAAACAACAATGTGTCAGTCATAAATAATGACAATAAATACTGAAAGCATACGCAAGGCAATGGCGCTGATGATCAGGTGCAAATTATTTTTAAGCGATCACTCCAAGGCTGCCTAGCCGCCTACTTGCCCGCCTGCTCACCGGCCGTGCATTAAACTAACACATTTCCCCCCATGCCTTTGTTATTTTGCTGCTTTGTTGGCACCAGTTTGCTCGTATCGAAGCGCAAATTAATGAGAATAAAATTTTTAAATAGAAAAATATGTAGAAATATAACTAAAAAGTGGATGCAGCGCTAACCGACAGCTAAACGGCAGCAAGTGCGAGCGCACGAGCAAGCACAATCCAAAAAGTAGAATATTTTCATTTCGTTTGCGAAAATTATTAATACAGATCTAGTGTTAGTGACGGCTGAGGCAGCGTCATACATATATTTGAACAATTAAAAATTATTATGATTTTGCATAAGACATGACAGCTGACCCTGTCCGTCTTTGCTGCGCTTTCATCTGATTGCACCTGAAATTTTCAATCCACACCAACTTTAACGTCAAGGCGCACACCAAAAGTTACATATTTTATCTGCCTCATACATTCTTAGGAATGTGCTCAACAAATATGACTGAGCGTTCAGGGCAAAAACGGCAAGTGTGCAAATTTCAGCACAAACACAAATAAAATACAAAGCAAAATCGTAAAAGTTTTAACATTGCAAATATGAAGAGCAGCGCTTCTATACAAGAATAAAAAAAAATAAACACAATCTTTCACTACCATGCTTGGGGTTATATTTTCGAATAAATTTATCATTGCTCTTCCTCTTAACTCAATTTTTACTCTTATCTCAATATCAAGTAAGCGAATGGTCTGCAATTCTTCCGCACGCAAGATCGCAGAAACGAAGCTTGCATCACACTCCTCACAAAGCCTACACGAAGCCTGTTGTATTTCATTTATTATTTGCATTTTAAATTTTCGACCATTTAAAAATACAAAATTGTTGCATATAGGGTATGTATACCCCGCGATCTTCGCAAGCACATTCTATTTTTCCCACAAATTTACTTTTACTGTGCTACGTTATTTAAGAAAAATGCCAATGTAAACGAGTAATGTGACTAAGAATATCGATAATAGCACTGCTTTCACCCAAAAGCCACTACATTTTTTTTTAAATCTATCGTTTGCTTCATGTGCTTCCGTAGATGTAGATCGCCAAAATTCGAGATGACGCGCACATGAATTATTCATTTGAGCAGTTCAACGACAGCTGTACATTCACATGACAACTTAAAGTAGTTATCTTTAGTCATCCGTGCTATTTCTGTCAGGCGTGCCAGCTAAGCTTAATTTGTCAGCACTTTAGTCGCGAGCACTTTTTTCAATCGCGATGACAATACAATACTCTCATGCGATCTACTGCCACATCAACCTAGTCTCTAATCCAAGGTTACCGCAAAAGCATTTGCATAGACACACTGGGAGATCAGTACTTATCGTATAATCAGTTAATAATGATTTGCTAATCCAAAATTTTCCGCATTGATACCCTCTCAAACTAAGTGTTATGTAGTGGTTCTACTGACGTGTGCAAATATTTCTAGAAGTATCATTGAGTATTTACACTTAACAAGTGCTGAAATTAAATTATAATTACGTTGCGAAGTGTTATGCCCAACATGCTTAGGTTATTTGTTATATTCAAAGCGCTCTTGCCCTCCCCTCGAGGTCTGTAACAACAAATTTATGCCATTCAATGTATGTATGAAACTAAGAACAAGTAAGGAAGAGCTAAGTTCGGGTGCAAGCGGACATTTTATATCGAAATTTAAGCAATTTTATATACATATACTATATACTCGTATTGTATAAACCGACCGAAAAACGAAAATCATTATACGTAGTATACGGGAATTGGGGTACCAACCCGATTTTATCTATTATCTATTATCATGCCTTATACTAAAAAAATTGTCCCTTAGTATCATTAAGGTGCCTCACATATAATCACCAATCATGTGGGGCTAGTTCAAGTTTTAGCCCAATTTTATCTATTTTAGGCACAAAGATACACTAATATGAGTAAAACAGGCTATTTGATTTTCATTGAAATAACTCAAATATTGACCAATATATCTAGGATAAAGTCACCAGGAAATGCGAAAATCTTTATATTAGGTACATGGGAGCTCAGGGAAGTATTAACCCTATTCAATCCATTTTTAATACACAGAATTACTATTGTCAGGTAAGGATTCTGCCCGAATTTCAATTGTATGTATATGCCAAACATTGACCGATATTTTCAGTTAAGAGTCAACAATAGATCCGGGGTCCATACATTCGATACCTAGGGGTTAAAACAGTTTTGGTTGGATTTGGTTATAAGGTGGCATACTAATATTACGTTATATTAATTATTTTTTGATTTGTGTACTGGAAAGTGGAAGTAGGCGTGGTTGTAGCCCGATTTCGCCCATTTCTCACTGTGACATAAAAATATGAGAAAAATTATACGTGCTAAACTTAGCGGAAATCGGTCGATCGGGTCCCGAGATATGTGATTTCACCAAAATGTGCGCGGTGCCACGCCCATCGTCGAATTTTCACACCGGCTCCCAGAAAGCTTTCTCATACCATCGCGGTGGTAAAGTTTAATGCCTCTGACACATTCAGTTATTGATTTATTGCGCTTTTAAAGGTTTTGAACAGCACCGTTATATGGAGAGTGACCGGGGTTATCTTTCGGATTCATTCATTTGCAAACTGTTGATAGGAGTTTATGTAATATTTGCGCTGATCAATTTTGATTAAACTTATTAGAGGGCAGGGCACTTTTTCAAAAATTTTACTCACAGGTTCATCTTGCTACTGCGATCCCCAGTGCCAAATTTTATATCTTAATTTCCGGTTAATGGCGTTTTGTGGGCGTGACAATGGTCCGATTATGCCCATCTACGAACTCGTATTTTTTGTACTAAGGAACTCGCATACCAAATTTCATCAATATACTTATCTGAATTTTTACTCAAGTTACCGGTTGCACGGACGGACGGGCAGACAGATAGTCAACCAGATTTCAACTTTTCTCGTCATACTGATCATTTATATTTGTATACATATATATATAAAACCCTATATCTATATCGATTAGTTTTAGGCGATACCTAAACCGTTAGGTGAACAAAACTATTATACCCTGTAATAACATGTTCCAAAAGTAAAACAAAAACGAAGATAACATTTCCTTGTTTTCATAGAAGTTTTTGGTCTTTAATGGGCTAATCTCTCTTCTTGATTAATATCAGCTGTTTATTTTATAAGCCACGCCGTCTTCGGTTATATGACCGGAAACCCACTGAGTTGAGCATGTAAATTTTGAATTTTTTTTTATTTACTAAGTCTAAATTATTAATATGCAAATATGTTTTGAAATAAACCAATACTTAAAGCCATTTCGTTTTACGAGCTAAGGTGAACGTTTACTACGCAATTAATGAATTGGAGAGAGCAAATTTTCCGAAAGTACAACGAATATACATCCCTGATATGTGGCTCTATGGAATGGGCATGTGTTGCATGCCAAGTAGTTGAATCGGAAATAAATTTTAATGGTTGCAAGTGTTATTCGACCACTTGCACACACAGTCGTTAAAATATTTGCTGCGAGAAGCAAGCTAAAACAATTTGGCTAAAATCTATATTGCAACTAAATTTGCAGAACCTCACACGCACACGCACACGCACACAGTTGGGCCAGCTCATTGATTTTTGTATAAATAAATTATTAATTAATTGCCAGCAAATGAACGAGCGCTGTGCATTTGAAGTAGAACAACCCACTGCGATTCTCAGGAATTTGCATACATATGTACGTGAAGCTGACAATATGTGTGAAATTGTGTGCGCATGTATGTGTGAGCGCGAATATGTAGTGCTTTGCAGCTTCAGTTGGTCCAAAAATGTTGTGTGGCTGCTTGCGTTGAGTTCTCGCCGATCGGCTTGTGTCTGCCACACCTGCGACATTAAGAATTTTGAAAGCCTAGCGGGACTACGGTGTGAGACATGAAATGAAATAATTTTAAATGAATTTAATTTTGGAAAACTCACAAGGGAGGCGGAAGCATATGTTCTTGTTGCTTTAGCAGCAAGTGAATGTACCTTGTATTTGGGTGTGTGTGTGCATGCGTTGGCTGTATTTTTCAACTTGTGTGCAACATAAAATTTAATTGGCAAAATTCCTGAGCATCTGGCCGCCGCTTGTAAGCATAGCCTTGTCCAAGTGGCATGCCGCATCAGCTGACATGACTCTAGGTGAGGGAAGCAGCGACCACGAGGTTGCGCACTCATATGGCGGTTGTGTGAACAAATGGCATTTAAATTACATTCAATTTTTGAAAGTGTCAGCAGCGAATGACAGAAATCAAGATTTCGCTACTTTTTATTATTTGTGCTTTTCGCATCAATTTCACTGTCATCTGGCGCGAATCATGCGAATACGCTCATATTATATGTGTGTATGCTCTCGCGAAATTGGCAGCGGTTCTAATTGAAGCAAGCACTGCTAACATGCACTTGTTAATCACTGTGTCTAATGATGCATGCGATCCGAAAATGCTGTCTACCAATTAGAGGAAAAATTATTCAGTTTATTAGGGCTGATAAAGCAGCCTCTCTCAATGGGTTTTTATATTAAGTATACTACCTTTGATAAAAGTTTGATCTGGCATAAGTGGAACTGCTTCGAAAAGGCATACCTCGACAAGTTTGTTTTGGGTATTGACGAGCGTCTTATTAAATATATCTTGAACAAATCAAACTCAGTTCTTTCTGCGTTCGAAAATTTGAAATTTCTTCACCTCCCCACTGCCTTTGAATAGACGGAAAGACGATTAAATTGCTGACCTCGTCGGTTTATACCCAAAATGAAACTTTTTATGGCTTCAGTGAGAATCATAAACTTCCAAATTATCTGCCACAAAAGCAGCAGGATAAATATGTAGTCGTTAAGCATATTATTATAACAACATCTTGAACACTATTTTGAAATTTAATGCCTAAATACTTGTATTAAATTGTCATCAGTTTGGTCGTTTTTTCCCTTTTATGTTTATCTTCCTTTATGTTGTTGTAAGCTCTTTCGAGCTTTAGGCTGGCCTTTTCCCAAATGACCAACAATAACAATGTGCTTCAAGTGTTAACCAAACATTCTTACAATTATGACTTGACCTTTAACAAATGCCAAGGCGCAAATAAATTCCGTTAATTTGAAACAACAGACCCATCAGACTTGTATGTACCGTATATTGTTTCAGCTTTGTAATAAAAACTTCGGTATACTTGGAAAGAGGCCCTAAAGAGCCACCTTATTGGTGAGATAATAAAACAACAAGTTCCTTCTTAGAAATATAAAACAGCAACATAAAATGTTGCTAAATTATTTTTGTTTTCGAAATTGAAACTTGAATATGCTCGGTTGGAAGACTTTAAAAGAAAATTTTTTAACTTTTCTGTTCTCACGCGTTACCGAAAGTAATATTCCATAGAGAAATCATTAAAATTTGGCTTTAAACAAAGAGCATATTAAAAGTGAGAGACTGTTAACTGGTATAACAGCAATTTATGCTAAGATATTATGGCGAAGGTAGGTAAGAATTTTGTTCTGTTTAATTTCAAGGAAAACGCAGTCAAAATAATATATCGTCACCTAAAGTTCAAAACAACGTATCATCAAAAAAATTGAACATTTTTGTCAGATATAATAACCAATATATAACCGTTTTATATCCAAAACTCATATTTATTTTTGTTACGAGTATATGATAACGAATATATAACCATTTTATAACTAATATAAATTGGTGTATGATAACCAACATATAACTATTTTATAACCAAAACTCAAACTTTGTTTCAATATGAGTGGTTTCTATTGTATCGGTTTTTCTTCCCACCAGAAAATCTATGAAAAGTGAATTTACGTTATTTTGCATTTTAGGTGACAAAGTGCACTTTACTTTATGAAATAATTAAAGTGGAATAATAACCCAACCTACAGGTATCTCTATTTGTCCAATATTTTTCGATCATTTCTTCCAACCAAAAAGTAAAGTATCGGACTCTGAAGAGCCTTTAACACCGATTTCAATTAAAAACATTATAAACAGTAATTGTCAATAGCAGACTTTTTCTGAAACCATAATTTGCTTTCACAAGTCGCAAACCGGCATACTCCATACGGAAGTATAAACAATCTCCGCTCCAAAAAGCAGCTGAAATAAGGAGATTTGTTCAGAAAAGTAAATGAAATCCATTCTAAACCAACAAATCGACATATATTTAATATCCGATTTTTACGACTATATGCTCATATAACTTGATACCGTTTCTCCTCATTTGCAATTGATCATTACTTTTGCTGGACGGTGTTCCGTGAACATTGGATAATAATAACAATAAAAATAAATTAATGTAAAATTCTCAAAAGTTCAAACGAAATGAAAATATTCGAATCTAGTTGCTCTATTCACCACGGCAGCGGCGAAAGTGGGACAAATGACGTGAGAGAGGACGTCATGCTCATAGCTGGATCACTCGCGCACAAGCATTCGATCAGCAACGGTATGCTCTCATATACGTATAATAGTGAAGCGGTCGCATACCACTACACTGGCACGATTCTTTAATGACATACATTGCTCCTAACAGAAACGCACACGCTACAAATTCATACCACCCACAAGGAAATGAACCTGAATGAGAAAATGTACCACAAGTACTACTACACGGATACGCAACCAGATAACCTGTATATGTATACTATTGGCTTAGAAATTCCTCAAACTTCAACTTGTACTATTTTAATACGGGCTTTGAATAGTTGATTGACCAGTTTTTTCCATACCATTTTCCATTTGTTTCTATACCATTTGTTCCTTAAAAAATCATCGCAAGCACAAATTCCATCTGGGACAGTACAGATCGCTAAATAATTTCTCTATACAAAAGTTTTCGATGCTTCTGTCTCCCTGGCGTGTATCTACTAGATACCCATCTTGGTGTGTACACCCTGAACTGTACGAACCGCACTAACACGAGCACAGGCAGAACGTGAACCTCAAATTTTGTTGCGACGAACGGCCAGCACTTTGCCTCAACTCACAACGATTCGCCACTTCAATTCGATACGACAATTTTAACGAAATTCGACCAAAAATCGAGACGCGCGCGCTAAGTGCACCGACGCTGCAAGTAGAACCGCAGTTTAGCAATTCGTACAAGCATATATATGTACATACGAGTATATTAGCAACGAAATTCCTAAGTGAATTTATATTCTCAATTTTTCCCAACACAGTGGAAAAAACGATTTATAAATTCACAGAAGAAGCGATAAAGAATTTTTGGAAACACCTAATAACAAATACTCATAAATTAACGCGATCAAACGATTTAACAAATATAAGCTAAAACGATTCGAAACATACATATATAAATTAAAAAAAAAAAAAAAAACAACCGAAATTAATTAAAAAAAAAATATTTAAATTAAAGAAAATTTTCTCTGAAGCGCACGCAACCACTGAAAGCAGTCAATTATAGCCATACACACACGCTGAAAAGCAGAGAATCGGACGTGCAAAATTATTTCGGAATTCAAATCCAATAGCCAAAATTCAGTTATCAAAAGAATTTGTGATTTGTGGTAACGTGTACAATCTACTTTATACACTACTATCTACACTGTTCAACACCAGTTTTCGCCACCTTCCATAGTTAAATATTAACAGTTATTTACAAACATTTTTTTACAGAAATTTATAGCTAGTGTTATTGCTTTTGAAAACTTGTACATTTTACAGAAAGACAACAACAAATACAAACATAGTTAATTTTGTGTAATTCCCCTAACTGCAAGAGACCTGAAAAGTCGCGCTTGAGCAACAAGCTATTTGAAAAAAACTATTAAATAAGCAAAAAAGACTAGAGACTGCTCAAAACAGAAAATATAGAAACAGTTTAGAACGTTGTAAAAATGGTTTCACAGTGGCAATTAATCAATAAAAATTATAAAAATATGGACGGTAATTTCTCAAAGAAAAAATTGTACATATGTTTGCATACTGCACGTGTTTCATACCCAACATTTCGCTCTATGTACATACGCATATACCTCAAAACATTCTGTAACAATAGTTGAAATGAAATTAGAAAAATCAGCAACTTAAATTAACTGAACGAAAGTAAATAAACTCGCTTTTGTGCAGAAAAAAGAAACCAAATTAATTGAAAAATCTCAGTGTGAATATTTAAAAATATATCTCTGCTTCGATCATGTGACCACACGTCGGTGTGAAGTGCGAAGTGCGCCCGGCCCCCAAGTTTACGCCGTCGTCTACGCCACCTTCAGCACGTCCCCTTGATTGGCGTGTTTTATGGTGACGTGCTCATCTTTGTCGATGTTCCACTTCTGAATTTTTATTCACTTCGCTCATTTCACAAAAATATAAATTCATACATATATTGAGTATATATGCATAAGCATATGAATGCGTGGTAGCACTTTTATGCGCTAAATATACGCGCCCACCCCACCAACCGCCTTACCAACGCACGCAGATCTCCTTTTCTAAAATTATGTCCCGACGGGTGCGGTCGTTGTGGCTGTTGCTTTGTCGTGAAAATTGTCAATATTTTTAGTTTTGAGGGAAATATGAGCGTTGAAATTATGCATATGCTTGCGTATAAATAAATATATAAGAACATATGAACGAGCATGTGCATAAATCATACATATGTTCGAGGAGTCAATATAATGGCATATAATTTTTCAACTCAAAATGCGGAAAAAGAAATTATTTTTATTCTAAAACTGTGCCAAAATACCGTCGCATTTTTCTGTGGCTCACAGCTCACAAATAATATGCAATGCTCTTCTCTATTTTCCCAATACAAATTTGCAAAAAGAAGCTTTTAGAAAAATGTTGCAAAATATTTTTGGTTGGTAGTCCCTGGAAACCGCATTGGCTTGACTGCGAAAAGAATTTAAATGTTATGTCCTCACCGAATTCGAAATTTTCTGTAAAAATATGTGAAATACGTGAGCTTGCATTGCTTTGCTTAGCTCAAAAGGAAAATTTTTGCTTTAATACAAAGAACGAGGTTGAATTTCAAAAGCAGAAAATTGTGGAATTATCTCTCTCTATCTTACCAAAAAAATAGTAAAAAATTATCTCTCCACATTATCTCTCTCTCAAAAGTAGAAAATTGTAGATTTATCTTCCCAAAATAGTAGTAAAAAATTTTCTCTCTCTCAAAAGTAGAAAACTGTGGAATTATCTTACCAAAAATAGTAAAAAATTATCTCTCTACATTATCTCTCTCTCAAAAGCAGAAAATTTTTAAATTATTTAACCAAAAAAAATGTAAAAAATTATCTCTCTCTCTCAAAAGTAGAAAATTCTGGAATTATCTCTCCAAAAAAGTCTCAATACTAATTTCCAGTCAGAAGGCTTACCAATTCCTTTACAATCTACAAAGTGGCTCACTCCGGAAATATATTTTTCATTGGATTAGAGCAAACAAGCGTTCAAACGGTACTTTTACAGCAAATACCATACATAAAGTATCTATTCCAATTTTAAGCCAGAAGGCTTAGCGATTTCTTTACCATCTACAAAGTCGTTCATTCCGGAAATATATTTCTGAAGGGCTTAAAGCAAGGTATTTCAGCGGTACTTTTCCATTTATAGTATAATAAATAAATATTACAATATTTTCATATAGTAAAAATACTTAAAAAATTCCATCTTTTAAAAAAAACTTGACACCGAACTATTTTAAGAAATTTCTCCCCTACAAACTAATCCAAAACAATATTTAACGTTTCTTTGAAACCAAGCTGCAAAGGATAAGTACACCCTAAATATAAATAAAATATGTCTGTCGTGTCTAAATATATAAGCTATAAAGAGAAAGATACAAAGTATTTTTTTAAACTCATATCAAAGGTGCTCAATATCATTAATCATCTCAAAAACGCTTTCCTCGTAATTCTACTACCAATGAGATTATGAAGAAATCACCTTAAAATAGCAAATCACCAAGGCAAAGCGGCAAAACATAAAATTATTACAAATATACATATATATTGGATGTCAATTGACACATATGCATATTCGAAAAGTGAATCGACAAAATGATGCAGACATGAGCGAGCACACACAGCGACGGATGAGTAAGAATTTACTTAGGCGGCTATAATTAGCACTCACAAAACAATTTACTCGACGAAAACAAAGTGTGGCATATGGACCTCACAAATATGTATATTTGTTGTCGATCTATTTATTTTACGCTTAGCTAATGCTTGGTTTGTATATTTTTGACAGCAATTGCTGAAATACTTCTCCCTCAAGACGACGACACTGACTGACGACAATGTCGATACAAAAGTGGCACTGTAACGTTGACGAATTTGATTTTCCTTTGATGCCAACACTTCGTGTACCGATAACACTTATGCCAGAAAAAATTTGATAATTAATTTTGGCTTCAACCCCCAACTCTACGAAATGCATAACAAAGCTGGAAGTCGTCTGTGGCATGTCTGTGTTTGCGTCTGCGTTCCTGTAGACTTTAAACTTTAAATTGTACTTATGTTTAGTTTAGAGTCGCCTATGAGGGCAGGTAAGCAAAGACTTTCACTGCAAATTGCTCAAGGACTTTACAAAGTTGGAATGCGAGAAATTAATGAGTGGAAAATGCTTGCACTTGGCTGCAAGCTCCTGAGCACTCAACATCATTTTGAAGCGAAATTTCCTTGTACTCTGCTTATCGTCGTTTACTTACACATATTTCACTTATTCTCGATGTTCTCTGCAATCCTTGCATCTGCTGTTTGCCTTTCTTTCTGTTTTCTTTTCTGTGTTGTTTTACTTCGTTACTTCTTTTGCGAAAAGAACAGCACTTTTTATACATAAACTATGCAAAAAACATTTCTCACCGCAAAGAGAGCACACTCAAAGTGTCTGGCAATCTATGCCAGTGAGGGCGGATGGGACACCGAAGAAAAAATCGAAGCAAAACGCACTTTTGCGAAATTCCGAGCGCATCTTTGAAGGTTGCAGAAAATATTTGTAGAATGTGATTAAAGAAGAATGTGACTAGTGAAAATTCTGAATGAATTTAAAAAGTATATAAAATCCATATATTTTTAAGTATAAATCCATAGTTTTATGTATAAATTGTTCGTAAGCTTGCTAAAGGCACAACTCAGGAGAATAAGCATTAGAGCCATATAAATAATAAATATAAAATATATCGTCAACTAAAATGCACAATAACGTAACATCACTTTTCATAGGTTTAGAGGCGAAGAAAAAACGTTATAATAGAAACCATTCATATTGAAACAAAATTTGAGTTTTGGTTATAAAAAGGTTATATTGGTAGTCGAAAAAGTATTTTCATATTTCTAATCGAACTTCAACCAAACTTCACAAGTTCCATTGGTCGTGGCATTCTTCCTTTTTTTATACAAAAATTTCAAAACATTGCGAATTTCTTCATTATTTTCACTAATTTTTGAACAGCTGTAACTTTTTTCAACTTCCTCGAATTTTTTTTATTTTGGTTAAATGAAGCTTAAAATCTCACCTTTCCAACACTATATGGTATGACACAATATGATTGGTAGCACTGGAAATACACGACTGCACATCTATTGAACGAATACGAAAAGATTTTTTCGGGTAACCAATATATTGGTTATATCTAAAAGCGGAAGCTACAAATGTAACACGGTTTTATTTTAGGTAACGATATAAAGCATTTTAAATGAAATTCATATTTTTGAAGAAATTGCAACAGTTTTTTGCCATTTGCTACTTAAAATTATTTTTTATGATAATTATTATTAAAATATCCGGGCATCACAGTTTTTATTAAATTCTTAATATCACAGAATTAGTTCCTTTTCTAATCACGGAATTACAATTGAAATATTTTTCACTATTTGAAACAAAAGCTTCATATATCCAAAGCCACGCTACTTAGCATTCTTGTTTAATAAATCACTTGTTGCCCACATTAAATGCACAACTAACAACTTTAATCCCTGTTTCACTAACAAAGGTGAACAGAGCAGATCAACAACAAATCACGTTTATTACAAACGAGCAGCAGAGGAAGAGAAACTCTGCAAAACCCCCGCCAGCTGCTTTCAAAATGCTAGGAAACCCATTAGCCACAATGAAGCATGGACGAAGCATGCCAGGGGTAACAAAACGGCAGTAATAAAAACAATATGGCCTGACACAACAAATCTTAACACTTGAAAAATTATAACCCAATAATAACGAGGGCGAGAACAAGCAGAAAACTCTTTATTTCAATGCTGATACGCACACACACCCGCACATATACTCTCACACATACCATAACAGGGAGTCGGCGAAGGCCAAAGGTCTAAACAGCACAGGGTCAGCAGGTTAGAAAATTAGAGCAGTGTGAATGTGATATGGATACACCGCACACACACACACAGAGACACGTGTGTATGCGTATGTGTACGCCTGTAATCGCATCTACGAGTAGCCGCCCAAGCGCGTTTTATTGCGGGTAAAAGTGACAGCTGGAGATTGAATGCCTCATCTTTGTACACTTAACTTTTGGCCATTAAAACAGTGAAATAGGGAAATTGATGGCGTCGAACGCGGGCTATCAGCGCTGATAACGGCGTTTGTTTTAGCCCGGGGGCCACATTGGTAGCTGTGAACGTTAACTGAATTTAACATCAATCAATATTAATTTCCGTTAATGCCAAACAACCGCGCACATATCTGCGCACACACACACGTGCTACTTTGTATGTATGTGGGTGTGTGTGTGTAATTTCATTATGTATTATGTGCTGCTGGACGTGTAAGTTTCGATTCGTTTACACCTGAAGACACGCAAACACATAGCTGTACACATATGTATGTATAACGCACGCATACGCCACATAACGGGAAGCCTGTGTACACACAATAAACATGCTTTATATTTACTTGGGGATTCATAGCGCTGGCAACGGCGGCAAGGTGCGAGTGCAAGGGAAGGCGAAAAAGAAAACAAATGGAGGCGTAAAAATTAAATGAAAATGAAAGGTCGAAAAGCCGTTAAGGGCAACAAGCTGGCACTGCAGCCGTATCCCAATGGTCATGCATTTAAATGTGCGCCAGCCAATATGTAAGCGCCGATGTATGCTCGTCTATCAAAGCCTACACAGCATCGCCCTCATTGCAGTTGCCACAAATGAGCGTGATCCTTTAATGCCTATTGGTGTATGAATGCGCACGTGTCCATACCTCAAATAGCAGGAGATGCTGTGCCGTAATCGGGCAGCTAGCTAGTTGCGGTTATACAGTCACACACACGCAAGCGTACTTAGCAGTTAGCTTTGTTGGTCTGCTTGTCTGTGGCGTTGGCCGCGCGTACAAGGTGTTGGCCAGCCTACGTGCCTCCTATGCCGAGTGGCGCACACGCGCAAACAAACGCTAGCAATCGGTCGTATTGACAGCAGCCAGCATGCTTTGCAGCCAGTCATTTACTATGAATTTTCGCACATTTGCGCACCAGGCACGTTCATCGATATGAAAACAAAACGGATATCCGCAAATTACCACTCTTAGGCATTTCACTCATTCGACCAGGCATTCATTCATTCATTCGTTCATTCGGACAATAACATTCATTGCGACATGCACACACAGTCACACTGCCAACCAGCTACTCGTGGCCACACACATAACATACATGCGTAAATACATATATGTCAGGTAATGCTATTATAGCTGTCGGGATTATGTTAGGCAAGCGCACAGCATTTGGCATGCGTTGTTTGCAGCGTCCATTTGTTGCGTGGCGTGTGAGTATGAATGATTGGTATACGTGCGCCACTTCTGGGCATGGTTGTACGGTTTCTGTGCCTACACTTTGAGTCTAATTCGGTTGAGCATCCGCAAAGTGATATGGCAATCACTGCGCTGCTGTCGATAGACTACAGCTATCATAACAAACGCCTTGACTAAATAGCATCAGCACATATTAAGTAAACTTTTTAAAGCTTTTACGCAGCGAGTTGTCATTGGTGGGAAAATCTTGGTCATTTGAATTCTTCACTTGATGATTTCTGTGGTGTATACAGTACTTGTATGATTCCCAACTTTCCCTTCATATTTGTATTTGCATAAGGTTACAAGGTTTTAAGTTTGCACAAAACTATAATCAACGTCTATTATCAAATATTTATTTGTATGTATAGCTGTTTTATATGCTCTTATAACATTTACACTGTCGCTCAACTGAATAAATCCGAAACGAGGTGTTCTGTTTGCACTATAACTTCGATTTTAGAAACAGTTGAACAAGAAAATAAAAGTTGAAATCCGAAAAAAATGGAGGAAACTCCATTTACCATTTCAATCCCACCAAAATAGGTTAAAGATACGTGTGCCTGATGTAACCTGAATAAAAAAAAAACCTTTATTACATTATTCCACAAGAAAATACTTCCACATACCTCCTTCAAATATTTTGTGAAAAGCTACAGCTCCATTACTTCAGGGATATGTTGCACCCATTAATTTGAGCCGAATTGTAGTTACATACTTCTGTATCCTACTTCTTTGAACGCGTGTAAGCGACTCGCACAGCAGCGCGCCTTTTATTGTCTGGCTCTTAGTTTTCTGCACACGTACACACAATATTAATCATAAATTAATACTTAAAAATTATACTTGGAAAAAAATAAGCATTCCGCAGGCATTTACAAATGTGTATATGTGCGGTATAACGGTTGATTTCACATATCCAAATGCCAATGCAAATAGCTTTTTATTACATGAGCCGAGCATCCGCAAAATCTTTTATTGTTCATACAACATTTATAGAATAGACGCTTGCAAGGCGCACAATTTATTGCCTTTCCTAACGGCAACGGCAAAAGAACGTTTATTTTTCCGATTTCAATGCGCAAACAAATTTGAAGAAAAATGCGTAATTGCCTGCCAAAAATGTGTGTATTACTGCTCTGTGGCCCACGCAACTACTTTCGCACGGTTTCTTCGATTTATGTGCAGCGTTTTGTTGTCTCACAATTCTGCAAATCTAATAATAAGCATTTCTTTATGCCTGCAAAACAAAAAAAGAAAAAAAAACTAGGTGGAAACTCAGGTCTGTAGGTAGGCTGGCGCCACAGTGGCGTTGTAAACGTAAATACTCGTCTAACAGTAGTCGGATAACAACAGCTTCTCATACCAACAATGCAAACGCACCGAAAAACGACAACAAATTTGATGGTTCGTTTCAAAGCGGGTTTCAATTGGAACAGCGAGATCTTATTTATCTTTAACCACGATTTAACCAGTTAGTGTCAGGTGCTAAATTATGGTTCTAAAGCATTGTAGAACATTTGGATCTATGCGGGTCAATGTAATTAGAACCGATTGGAGGCGGGTAGCCACATGCAGATTTCTGATTTAGTACGAAGCAACATAATGTATACTAATTTCTATAATGTACTATATTAGAAAAATAGAAAAAATGGATTGCATTGTAAGGACAGTGCTCAACAAATAAATTCAGAAATCGCACCCTATTGATATATGCACATACATACACATATTAACATTGTGTTGCCAATAAATAGTAGCGAAACCGTTAAAAGTTTTGTAACATCTATGGTCAACCATACACTTGCGTATGACTGTGAGCGACGAACCCTCACATATTCATATTTTGTTCATATTTTGGGTGGAGTAGTTAGCTCCTGTTTGGCAGCAATGAATGTGCATTCTTTACACGTCCGTTGTATTTAACAACAGTGTGCGCTCGTACCTTTAGCCAACGGCGACCTTGCCCGTCGATGCCATAAATCACACATATGTAAGGAATGTGCGCTGTAAGTGTATTGACGTTGCGTCCGCCTCGAATTTATGGGGAATTTATGACCGCCACAGAGCTGCTGAAATGCGGTTGAGGTTGCAAGTCGTGGTCTGCTTGTACATTTACGTGCGCGCTTCACTTGAACTCTCACTTTAATTACAACAAAGCAATCGATTTATTTTCCGGTAATTCATACGTTTCTTTGCAGTTTGTTTACGGCTACACTGGCCTTGTGGTTATAATTGCAATGAAACAGTTATTATACTCGTATCCGTTAATTATTATATGTGTGTGTTTATGTTATAACATATATGCCCAAAAGCGCATATAACATAATTCAAAATATGTATGTATGTGTGTGTTAAATCATAAATTCCTATTAATGGTTTATAAATTTAAGTGAAATGCCAATATCGAAGAATTTATTAGCGACGCTTAACTAATTAATGGCGCTACTTATTTATATCCGAATTGAACTAATTGCACTGGTTCCGCTCTCAGCCCAAATAATAGAAATTTATGAATTTTTTTTTGGGAGGGGGAAACTTTTCTGGAATAATGAACTTTCACTCAAACCAATGCCACTCCACCCTTGGCACAAAATCGCACAGAAGTGGTTTTTAAAGTATTCGTCATTCAAAAAGAAGTGAACGTCAGGGTTACTCCACACACATACATTCATATAAAGATATATGTATTTATGTCACATCATTTAATTTGCTTACAAAACTATCAATTCGAACGGTTGTAGAATACCGAGGAAGCATGTAATTCACAAGCACTTTCGAACTATAATATTTGTGGGAATGCGAATGACCCTCTGAAACCGAAATGCATAATTGTAAAAAACACACTTATAGTTGAATGCAAATGAAAACAGCGAATGAAAATGGAAAACGGAAGTTGGGAAGAAAAAATTAAATTAATTCGAGTTAGAACAGGGGTAGCTCTGATATGAAAAATATCACAAATTTGTAGCAAAAAAAAAAAACAAATCAAGAAATCTAAATTTGAAACCAGTGTTCTCAGTAACAATAAACACATAACAGCAAAACCGAATAGAAATATTCTTGGGGTAAAAACTAATGAATTTGTGCGGGTGCTTTGTATGAATTCAGCATGGGAAGGGATAGCTTTTAAAACCATTGAACATGAACAAAAAATGTTCCCACATCAAAAGATAACAACAAAAATTACCAGCACAAAAGACCAGTTGGTATCGTTGGACATCAGTCTACCCAAGCATCGTTTTTGCGAGCGCAACTTGGTCACTGGTCCGTCATGAGTGACATGTCTGGCAAAGGCAGCTTTTCAAGCTGCGCCCTTGCTGAGCGACAAGCGAGATATCCAGTTACAAATATTTTGTTTTAAAGGATCCTCAATACTTTTTGCACAACGTTTGCGCTGACGAGTGGAAAAAGTATTAATGTATCCGCTACCAAGATACAATAGCAGCGTAAAAAGATTAAAACAATTCTTAACTCACAACGGAAAATGAAACAAAAGCCAGAATTGATACAATTACCATTACTTCTCTCGAGTTTGAATCTTTTTTTTGTATCTCCACTGTAATATATCATATTTAGCACGAACAGTTTTGAATGCAGGACCCTTTCAAAGCCTTGGTCTTCTTTATAATTAATAAAAATATAGATGTCATCGTTTTAGCTCCTTACACTCATGAAAACATACACACAAAGCACTTGTTATGTCCCTAGTTCATTATGGCATAGTATCATTATAAAAAGCATTTTCGGGAATATTTTATGTCGCCAAAACAGTTTTCTAATCGCGCTCTCTCTCTCTTTATCCCAGGTTATAAGCGCGTTGCTTGGCCGCCGGTATCCGAGGAGCGCGTTGTAAGGGAATTCACGCCCCAACCAACCTCTGGCCACTACCCGGTGTCAGGCTCGATACAACAACAGCAAGGACAACAGCAGCCGCCACAACACTTGCAGCAGCAGCAGCAGCCACTTCAACAGCAACAACAACAGCAGCCAGCTGCGCCAGCCAACCAGGTAATTACAGCAGTTGCCAATGCATTTTACGCATTACAAATTAAACTAAATTAAAAGCGGTTACCAACTAAAATACAAATACACACAAACGAGGAGTCAAGTTCGGAGCAAGATTATTAAACCTTGTACAGTGACTTAACGAAATAGCGAAGTATGAATAACGCCTGCAAAAACTACTGAGCTCTCAACCCCACAAATTATACCAATGTTTTATCGACTGGCCTTCAGTAACATTTGTAAATAGCGCTCTAAATATGTAAATATTGTATATATATGCACACATATCGAAATAATGATTAATCCCTTGTACATATCTTTTAATTTTGTTATTGCACATTTTCCCATTGCAAACCCCATTTGATACCTGGTTCTTTAGTTGGATTAAATCTCTGCTATTTTAGATATTATATTGAGCTTTAATACTTTGTTCTTCCTCAGTAAGACTTTGTTTATAATTTTCAAATTTTTAATTCTTTAATATCCTCAAAGTAAGCCTCCTTGACCCTAATACACTCGTTTTTTGCAAACCTCGAAACAGTTATTAAAGTCAATTTCCGAAATAGTCTTCAATGCGCGTGGCGATTCACGTTTAATGTCTTCAATTGACTCAAACCGGCTTACCCGAACCAGTCGTCTGAGTTTACTGAATAGCCAAAAGTCACACGTAGCTAAATCAGACGAATGCGGTGCTTGCGCCACGATATTGTTTGAAATATTGGTGAAAAACTCACGAAAAATCAATGCAATATGCGACGGTGCATTATCGTGGTACAAAAACCAAGAATAGTCGGCCCATAATTCCGACCTCTTTTTGCGAATAGCTTCGAGCAAACGTCGCATAACCCTCAATTATTATTCTTTGTTAACAGTGTGGTCGGTTGGAAGGAATTCGAAGTGCACCCCACCTCAATAATCGAAGAAAACTGTCAACATATCCTTGACTGTGGTTTTTCAGCTTCGCATCATCTTCGACTCGATAGTCGACTGATTGATCGTCTGTTTCGGGTCCTAAGCATAAATCAAAGACTCATCGCTAGTAATAACACGTCTCATGAAATCCTGTTAGTTGGAAACGATTGTTTTACAGACGTTAACTCGACTCTGTTTTTCGAGAAAATTGAATTATTTTGGAACCAATCGTAATTTTACTTTTCTTAAGCCCAAATGATCTTTCAAAAAAGTTTCCATAGGTCCTTCCGATATTCCAACGATGCCAGTAAGATCTCTGATTGTTAATTTTCGATTCTTAAGCACCAATTCTTTAATTTTTATTGACGTCATTGATGTCGATCCTGGACGTGGACCGCCGTCAACGCGTTCTCGATCCTCTGGATGTAATTTGTACTAATCAAAAATACTTGCTCTTGCTTCAGTCCCTGATCGAAAGTTGATTGAAGTTATGCGGCATAAGAATAAACATTTGAATATGTACTTGTGTCTGCACAAATCCGTACACCATCATAAACATTAAAAACTCAAGTTGGCAACTTATTGATTAGTTCGGTGTCGATGAAGACGAAAGCGCTGTAGACTCATTTTACTCCAAATAGCCAACCAACCAATTTTGCTTACTTTGGTCGAACCCGTTGATCAACCACCTTCCTGAAACTGATCAAGACGACCAACAAACCGTCTGCAAATATGGTATTCGTAGTGAGATCTTTCCATTCTCCACCAAGTACACCGTTTATTCGGTTTCAGGGACTCATTGTACCATTTCGCATAGCGGTAAATTATGCAAATTAACTTTGTGAATACTCACGCGCGCACAACAATTACAAGGCACACATACAAAACTGGGCATGAACTGGTGATAATAAAAAATGCCAATTTTTTTGTGGCATTCAACGGCCACCACAAAAAGTCAAACGGCATCACGCGCGCAACAATTCGTTGCGTTGCACACATGCCAACTGAAAAAAAAAAGAGTTGGTGGTAAGAACTTTGGCAAACAACATTAAAATAGCCAAGGGCGCAAAGCACAAAACGCGCATCGCATTAAAACAAATTTGCGTTCGGTTAGCCCGAAACAGACTATTTGAAAGCAAATAGAAGCCTGTAACACACACACGGACATCCACGGCCGTCATGTATTTTTGTGCCTTGGCTTTTTCGCTGTTTCAGTTTCCGCACACTTCTGTAGTGGAAACCTCAAACTTCGACCGCAACAATGCTATTGGCGGACAAAAAAATGGCGGCAATTAAAATAAATGGGATTTTTCGCACTATGAATTACTACAAAATTGCAATGAGCACATGCGCACACGCGCACGCTTACGCAGATGAGCTGAAGCGGCAATGAAGCAAAATTGCAAGGGAGACAATGCAATTCGTGGTCACTACAGCGGCAAATAAATAAGACAAAAAAAGCATAGCAAACAAAAGTTAATTTATTTGTTAATCTGTTTAATTCTTTTTAGTCCGCATTCATGCATTTGTTTAACGAATTGTCACATAAAAAATAATGGCCGCAAATGGACACAATTTAAAAGGTAACGAGCAGAAATTAAATGCCGCAACCGACAAATTTAAAAGCGCGCGCCAACGCGCCCCAGAGTGCCATGTTACGCATACGCCGCGCCGCACGAGCTTTCCCAGCGGTTTTCCATTGTAGCAGCTTGCATGAACATAGGGATTTCGCCAAAAATTTTGGCCACACTTCTTAATGAACTTTCGACCAATTAACTGTACCTCACTGTATTGTCTTGCCCATTCATTATTTGGCTTGCGATTTATGCAACCAACCCTGCCTTACCCCCCTTTATAAGCGTATCTAAAAGCCACCCCAAGCACTGTGCTCCGCAGTAGCTTCGCGTTGGCATAACTCAGTAATTAACACTAACACAATGGTAATTTGCGAGCATTCCTGTCCGTAAACACACACGAACGTAAGGGACCTGGATGCCACTCATCGTGTCTTCTCATATGTACATGCGTGTATATAGTATATATTATATGTAGCCAACACATATAAACGGTTAAAAACGTGTGTGTATTAATTATTTTCTAGAACAAAGGGTGTAAGGCACGCTGTCCTTTTCGGCATTCTATTGGGGCAGCTTCTCTTTGTTTCGCTTTAAAACTTTCTCCACTGCAGCCAAGTACGGTTTGGGCTCATAAATTATTCCCTTACTTGTAAATAGTTGGACACTTAATAATAGTTAAGCCAAGGCGCAAATCTTCGAAGCATGCACCAAAGGGGCCACATCCGCTCATGCTGGCGGCCTTGGGAATATGCTCGCGTATGTACGTAGGTACAAAAGTTGCTTAAGTGCAGCGGAAAGCACGCTGGACTTAGCTGTAAGTAGTTAAGTTCGTAGCTGACTTAGGTCCCGCATATACAAAAGTACATAAATCGGTAATTTTTGTACTATACTTTACAAGGCTTCAAAACTAAACCAGCTACATTGTCCTTAAAGAAGCTTGTTGCCCGACGCTGTACTCCATACACCGCTTAGTTAATTCACTGCTAATAACCAAGTTATGTTTCTTTCCTTCTTTGCGTCAAAATCATTTGTCAATAATAATTCCTCATATGCATACTATGTGAGCACAGATGTACGCCGAGATGAATGAAACATTTGGCATGAACGTGGAGTGTGTTATGTCGGCATACGCGCACACATATATGGAAATATGTATTTATGCTTACAACTCCGCAAGCTTACACAGCCATTATGTAGGATGTGTGATGTGTTGACTCGTAAGTGCGCATTTGTATGGATCTGCGAGTGCTTTGCAGCTGCCATAAATGAGTTGGTCATGGGAAAGTTAACGAGCGCTTAAATAGGCCCCGTGGGAGACGTTAAACGGAAAATATGACTGAAATTAAGCAAAAATCCAACAAAGGATCTAACGACTGCCACTGCAGCAATGCAACAATAAAATGGCAAACTTACAGCTTCCCATCACGTTTGTTTGGCAGAAAGCCTGGCTGACTAAGCCCCATCTGCCTATTATGCGGGCATTTGTACAGATCTTATACCGTGAATGCTCAAATTTTTTACTAAATGCTTTATTTAGGGTATGAGTAGTAGTAGTAGTGAAATTTTATTTACTATCAGATGATTGGCATCATTAAATAAAACACGTGGAGAATTAAGGCTTGCAAGAACGAATAATTTTCAAAAAATCAAAAAGTCTGTCATTTTTCGTGAATCAGTTTTTCAAATCAGTTCTTGCAAAGGTAATTTAAGTGCAGTATTTAATGATAATTATTGACCGTCAGCGCCAACATTGCGAAGCTCTATTTTATTTGATACATATATATTTTGTTGAAAAAGTCAATGGCAACTATCGAAGAGAGAAATAGAAAATATTATTTCTTATAACTTGTGTATACACTTGGTAATATAATGCTTTTATACGACATTATATGTAATGTATGCGAAAGAACTTACGGTGTGGTGTGTAGTGTTTCTACGTCAGCGCACATTAATTCACAATGACAGCATGGCGTATACGTAACACGAATTATTAAAGCCACTAGCATTTCGCTGGCCCAGCTAACCGAATTGCCCCAGCCAGCACCCACAAATGACGAATTCCATCAGAATTCCGCCTATAGCAGCCAGCAGTCGATGTGTTGCTGCGCTGCGTATGCTCTCGCGAGCCACAAGCTGCCCATCTAGGCGAATGCGTTGGCATGCGTTGAAGCTGCGGCAGCGCGATGGCAAAATGCACAGCAACAGTGACGAGTGAGACTTTTGCAATTCATATTAAATTTGCATAATGTATTTATGCCCGTTGATTAAGTGTGAGCGCAAGTATGAGTGAGTGCCAGGCAGTATTCGCAGCAAACATGCGTTCGCGCATATTTATATGTATGTAGTTAGGTATGTGTGACAGTTGGCGAAATGAAGTGGAAGGCGCCAGTCAAATTGACAGTAGTTCATGCAAACGTTCTTGTGTTTGTGCAAACATATAGACAAGTTAATGGCAGCACGCGGGCATGCCGGCAATCGCGAAATCGCTCATACACCCACAGAGCCTCCGCCGATGCGCCGCTTGACACAAAGGTGGAAAATAATTACGCGGCAAGCAAATGCCCGGTCAAGAGAGTGTGAAATATGGCAGAAATCCACATGTGTATGTATCTGAATGATAGTGAAAGCGCATGGCACGTTCATGCAACATATCTGCATGTACATGCGCGCACATGTAATTGAGAGTAAAATAAAAATAGCGTGCGAACATTGCAAAGAACGAGTGCTCCCGCTGGTGTTGATGCCACAAATGCAACATATTGCGCACACACATAGCTCTTGCTTGCCAACAACTACAAGAGTGCAAGCCAGCATCAATTCCACACGCCAGCTTTCGATTGAGCGGCGGCAGTGGCAGCGGCGGATTTGTTGCGGCCGCTCACTACAGGCGCACTAACGAATTGTTGAATTTTTGATATTTTCATTTCGCGACCCAAAGGCAGCGCGCGAAATGCATGCCTCACAGGCACCGTAGGTAACAATAACCACCAAGGAAATGGCTGCAGCATCAAGTTTGTAGTTGATTGCAACAGTTAGCAAGCGAAAGCAAGTAAACAACAGTAAAATGTATACACAAACAATCTATTATTTATTATTTTTTGTCGAAAAATGCTGCGCCGCTAACTGGGCCTGCTGCAATGAAAGGCCTTCACTACCCGAAATTCCATTAGGACATTAAAGTGATATCCTGCAACTCATAAATAAACAACAAAGATCTTTACTATTCTCTATGTGCCACATAAACGGATTATTGCCGCACTTTACTCAGTGTTAAAATGACATGAAAAATCCGAAAATTTCAAAAACACGCTTGGCTTACAATCATGGGTTTTGCCACTATCCAAGTGGCAACTAAATAACTGTAATACTGATTGACCAAAATGGTACACATTTGTTTATTTATTGATTTATTATGATAAGTATAAAAAAATAAGTTAAAATTTGATTAGATATACGAAAAGACTTTTTCGACTACTCAATATTTACTTCTATTCTTCTTTTGGTATACAAATCTGTACCAAATGTTACTCATCCGCCCTGTTGTGTGCGTAAGCTATGTATTGCAGCTGCTATGCACATCTACCATGATGTTTGCTTTCGTTGGGAAACCCTTGATTCAAATATGTCTTAACTTCGTCAATAAAAATATTCAAAAGTGTATACTGCGGTGAAGCTCTTTAGTCATTCCATCAATAGATCGAAATCCAAGATGCCTCACTCAATTGTTCAGCATGCTTTTGTGCACTTGTCTGCAAATATCACACGTAGGCGCATTCAAACACAGCCCAAAAAGGCAAATTAACCATATGCATTCGCACGACAATGATCATGTACGACATCAACGAGTGTACTTATGTATGTAAGTAAGTAAGTATGAATATTTGCACACAGTGCAACCACAATTGCAGTGGTCAAACAATAAATATGCACATGTGTAATGAAAAAACCGCCACACTGATGACAATAAACGCACACACGTGCAGATAATATAGGCGTGAATGGCTACCAACACACCGCTCCGCATTCACGCGCCCCCGTCCGCGCCGAAATGGCCGTATTGCCGCTCATATGGCTGGAATTTATGGCGATGAACGCAAAACACGCGTGAAAATGTGAAAATGCCAGGCTGACAAAAGTGCATTTAAAGGGACAAACCAAATCAATGTGCACAATCGCACGCACCGCCCTCCCGAAAAACGCACGTCCGCGCAACTGAGTGACGGAACGACTGAGTGAATTTGTAATTGCGGATACGTTACCGTTAAAAAAATACTCCACAATAACTTTTTCACGTATTCCGTTGCATATAAACACTGAAAAAATGCGAGCAAGTTAAAAAACGCGGCGAATAAACAAAAAGGCGGGTGAGTAAATTGCAGCCACAAACGCACACGAACAGAAAAAACCGCTCATTTGCCTGCTTTCGTGGCGGCGATGCTTGGTGCAAGTGGAAAAAGGCTTTAACATTAAAATTAAATTTACTCTCAACGCGGCTTTTTATTTAATGTAAATATTTGGCAAAACCAACGGTGTTGTTATGCAATAAAAAGTGCCCACACAATTATAACTGAGAAATAATTGAAGAGTCGAAATGCAATTATTATTGCGCCCAAAGCCATTGCATGTTGCTCTTTAAAGCGGCACACACAAACACATGTACGTGGCATTTTTTACCGGAAGTTAATGTTGTTACAAAGTAGATTTTTGCATAAATCCAGCTCAGGGCTGAATGATGCTAGTGACGAAACCTGCTTTGATTATTGAAAAATATGTTACAGTTTAACAACAACTGCTCGGCGTCCAAACCATGTATGTAAGTGGCCTTTTCCCGCGTAAAAGTAGCGTTTGTTTATCGCGAAACTTTATTTTTGGCAGATGAACGAAGGAAATTTCGCTAATGTGTTTAAAAATACAAGGAAACTTTCATTGATGGGGTTAGGTGTGAAAGCATACGGCCTAAAACCTGCTGTTAGGAACAACGGCCAACACAAAGCAGACAACGAAAGCTTTCAAGGTTTACCAAAATATGCGCACAAAAGGTCGTTGATGCGGAAGTTATTAAGGTGAGGTAGGCAATGCGGCTAATGAAGCGTCAGCCCTAACCAAGATACCTTGAGTAAGTAATAGAATATAGAACTCACTCATACTCTGCCTTATATGGGCAATAAAAAAGTTTAAACGCTTTGTGATGTTTGCCTTTGTATGCCTTGTAATACTATTGCAATGAACCGCGCGGCCAATAAGGGCAAATAAAGGCGCTATAAACGACAAAAATGTCAAATTCAAGGGGAGATGAGTCAAAAATAAGAGTAAGGTATAGTAAACCTTTTTGTTTGTACGTTTTGACAATTGGAAAGGACACCTCCAGAATTTTCGCAAAACCTGATATGTATGTAGCGGCGTTGCCAACCGTCTCGATGCGGCGCTGAAGAATTAGAGCCGCTTCCGGCTTCGAAAAATGTCAGACATGAATTGTCGCCGCCCCTGGCCGCGCACCATGCGACGCCTCGCCCTCTCCACCCTCGCTACATGCCATTGTCATATCAAGCGAACATAAAATATATTGCATAACCGAGATGGCACTGCACGCTGTCACGCTGGCACTGGTGATTTTTCCACTTTGGCCATTTTTTCGCGTTTATTGTTCGCAATCATAATTTTCGATCAGGAAAATTGTATACATAATAACAGTTCGTGCAACAATAGCAATAAGAACGAGCAAATAATGCAGTCAAATAAAAAGCGGAGTGAAGATGTGCCGCAAAATAATAATGACACCAGTGCAAACAAACTGTCGTTTGAAAATAAAACAACAAAAACAGCAACCACAAAAACAATTGAATGGCAAAACACAAATACCGGTTTAAGCGATGCGCACGTGTGCCTGAACTGAATGCCGTAAAAATGTAAGAAGCACAGCACGGACAAACAAACACACACGAACACGCTCAAATACGGGCAAACAATGGAAAATGTTATTTCAGTACGAAGCTTTTTTGGCAAGAAAAACATTGCATTCTGGCAAAGAAACAACGGCTTAAGACTAGGCATTGTCTGAGACGCTTTGCTGGAGCTTTCGCGTGTTTGTGTCTGCCCTAAAGTGACTTCTACATTTGCTTCGACCCTGAGCGATTTCATAAAGCGACTTCTATGTTTGCTTCAACCCTCAAATGTGTATTTATTATAAAAAGTATATATTATTATTTGTAAAATTATGCCGAATTGGCTGAAGCACGCAAATCAAATGTTCAGCAATTAGCAAAGTCATAGAAGTTAAAGGCAGTTTACCTTATATTCGTCACTTCAGCTCGAGATTAAATATATTTATCTAGCTTTCATAGCAAACTTTCGTTGAAGTGATTTAAACTGTTGTCTTTGTTAAAAATTCTTCTTTCTCGAGTGCGTTACCAGTGAGCTGTCTCTCTTGGCACAAGGATTCTTTTAATTCCATGCACGAAATGTTAATGTGTGTGTGTCCATTTTGCAAATAAGTATGCACCAAAGCTTACACTTCAAGAGCCGTTTTTTTATTGTCATTGGCTGTTACATGCAGACAAAGTGTAACATAAGAGAGACAAGTTTTTATGTGCCTTCCTCGTCGTAAAACATTGCAAAGTCACATAAAATCAAATACCCATAAATGCGCAAACACACGTGCAAACTTGTTTCTTTTACTACAGCCGAACATTCTCCACAACACACAACCCCCTGCACTTAGCACCAACAGGCAGGCGGGAGACGATCGTTATCTGTGTGAGTAATAAACGACAATTTTTGATATTCAGCCAGTTAATATTGGGGATTTCGGTCCCACTGAGTGGGTGATAAACATAGCGTGTCTTCGTAGATTTGCAATCATTGTCTACGTACTTTTTATAGATACTGTATGGGTACATTAATGCCTGCGTTTAGATTGCATGCAAAAAGTTGTGGAATAAAGCTACTCGTTGTAAATTATGTAATTGTAAAGTATGTAATAGTGGAAACAGGTAAGCCGCCGGTTAGTCAAATTTTTACCTGAAGACATATTAATGTAATCAAAGAAAAAAATGGTGCTGTGCAGTGCAACTGCGCTTTTAATTCCCTATGCGAGAAAGTTTCATGCTGCACGCGAACACAAATTGAGTTAAAATTCGCAAGCATAATAGGCAAGAATTGTTTCCCATCAAGATAAAGCGAATCTCCAGAAGAAAAAAATTGCATAATTAAAGGTTTGAATTAAGTAATTTAAGAGGATGTTTTCGAATAGCTTCATCCACTTGACTTTAATAATTATACAAATTTATTTGCTGTGCTTGAGTGTTAAAAATCTCAGCTCCACCGAATTGTTTGTCTTACTCGCTCTTTCAAGCTTGTTTAAATGCTCCAGAGCTTTCTTCTATTCAAATTCAAGTATTTTTGTAAGTACATTTTTAATGCATTTCAAAAATTGAGATTTTTCTGACTAAATTATGTTTTTAGTTGAACCCCAAAGCCCTCGGCAGCCCAAATTATGCTTACTTAACCTCTGCGGCAGAACATTCTCTCTGCACATTCCTGTGTATAATTCCAAATATAGCCGTACAACTATAAAAAATATAACTAGGGACTATTAAAATCATAAGCCATTATTAAATTTAATTCAATTGCGCATAGCAGAGTGTCAAAGCGTTGCATTAGTTAGTGAATTCACAAGAGAGTTGCAATGCTTAGAGCGGCGGCATGTATGTACGCGCGTGGCTTTCGCTACTTCGCACAGCACTGCAGCTACAATATATACAATCAATTATGAAGGTAGATTCTTAGGCTTTCACCCCCTCCATAACTGAATCCCCTATAAAACACAATCACTTGTAAATGCGCACAGGTGTTTCTCAGATAAATTTTGAGTTCACACTAAAAAATGTCAAGCGTAAATGCTTTTTCTGATCGACATAAAAATACGTTGACAAGAAGGCAAGGAAAAATTAGAAATTATTTATTACTGTTACATTTGTATCGAACAATTATATTTACGAGAAATGCGGCAGAGCTGCGTGCACGCATACGACCACACGACATTACTTGGAGCCGAAAAATATGAATTAATGAATATAAATTTTTATAGACTAAATAAAAGTCTTTCTATTTATTATACTCAATTAAATTTATTTGTTTTTTTCACAAAAACCCCAAAAATGGTCATGGCAAATACAATTCTTTGAAAAGATGACACTGCGTATACGCAACGAGGAAGGAAATGGGTTACAAATGTCAAAGGCTTTTTTTATATTTTTAAAACGTATTTTTTAGTAAGCCACAAACAGGTGGAGATAATTAAAACATTTTAAAATTGCTTCAAAACGTCAAAGTACACCGATTAATACATATATATGTGTCATCTTCAGTCTCTATCTGCATAGATTCCATATGTACATACATATAACGACCAACTGGCTATTTATAGCATGAAAATGGTTTTGCTACATAGCTGTTTGAATTAAAAAAAATCTTTTTCCACTTTAAAAATTAAACCTGATACTAACAGTAATATTGCGATCATCCCAATGGTGGAGGAAAACCGATTAAAACAATCTCATCAAAAGTATCAAAGCTGACTTTGATACCTTACTTACATATATGTAAATATATATAATTAATTGAAATATATACATACATATATAGATATACATATGTATGTAATTAGTCAATTGGTACATTGTATTGTATTTAGAAGCCATCTTTCGCAGTCGCAGTATGATAAACACCTCAAACTACTATTTTAGTTAAATTACACTTTTCGACCCTCTGCTTTAGCTTTGTATAAAATAACGGATAACGTTTCCCAAATTTAACTAATAAAATGAAATATTTACTATAAAGCTTCCAAAGACTGTATTTTTACCAAGTTCCCATTGTAGTTCGTATAAGTTTTGTCGGATTTTTTGAGCGATTTCGTTTATTTTCCATATTTGCATGAGTAACAGACGCAGATGTTTTACAGAAGAAAGTGAGTCTTGCAATATGCTAGCGGGAATCACATGCAGGTGGTTATAAAAAAAATTGATAAAATATGCGCAGGAAAACATTAGTTCTGCAATTAATTTAAACTGAAAATTGTAGTTGGCAAAGACATTTTAGCAATAAAATCAGAGCCATCCCATAAAAATATTATGTACAGTACCTTGTTCTTTTCGCTATTGCAAATCGATTGCATATTTTTAGGCTATCATTTATAATAACGTCAGCCGTGGTGTTCGCGATAGCACATCTCATCCTAATATACAACCACAACAATATCAACAGTCACAACAACAACCCATACAATATACCCAAGCACAATTTAACCGTCAACCCTCACATGAGCCAGCTGGTTCACCATATGGACAACATTTGAACGACCAGTACGGACAGCAGAAATCGGTCTCACACTACCCAACGCACAACTACCCCATTGAACAGCAACAACCCGAGCAACAATATGAACCGAATGCCTCATCTGGTTGGAGACCTATCCACCCGCCTGTGCCTAAGGCGCGAAGTGAATTCCTAGCAAATTCTGTAGGTGACACACCATTTTATCCTAGCCGAGGCCAACAATATCCATCTACACCACAGGTACACCGGAACAAATGTACCTACACATTTGCAAAATGCGCGGAATGATTAATTTAGAATTCATGTTTTTGTGTGTGGCAGCTTCTTTGCTCTCCTCTTCATTAGCTGCTTAATGCGCTCTGGGCTTGTTTGCAAAAGCTTTCCAATTCGTGTGAGAAGTAAATCTTGAAGAACTCCGCAAGGGACTTTGCGTTCATATTATGTAATTGAAAATCAGTTTTGAAATAATTATAAAAAAAACGATACGAACTAGAGAACGTTAGAGCTCTGTTATAGGCTTCAGCTTGAATGGCCTATGGCACTTATTGCTTTTCGGGTTATGCAGGCAGTTTCTATCATGATCTCTACAAAGTTTGATCAGTTAGTACATTAAGTTGATGCTGATTAACATAAATACATACATATGTATATAGGCAAAATGGTAAAACAAATAATAATTTTGTTTGCTATCTGCCTTGCTCAGCCAATAACTTTGGTAAAACATAAATTTAAGGTTATCTAGTTTCGCTCTTTTTTATAAAAATGTATTATCTGTTATTAACACTATTACACATTAATGCAAAACACACACATTCGTAACACACACATATTTATATATTCAAAGACTCATTCGTGCTGATAACAATAATATATTATTTGTAATCTATGCTAACAAAGCTTTTCTTTATCTCTCGCAAATTTCAGCTTACAAAACGCACGTAGCTAAAAACGCGCTCTCACACGCTCTATTTTTAAGTACCCATTTTGTTGCTTCTAGAGCCTTAACCTAAGTACGTTAACCCAGTAACACTTTTTCGATTACTTTAATCCCCACAAATTTTTCTAATTACAATGTTTTATCATCTTCTCTTTCCCCTACAATTTTTATGGACCATCATGCTCTCTCTCTCTCTGTCTCTCTCACTGTAAACTATAAAACATCCCGAATGTTTTATTTGTCTGTGTGATTATACATGTTTTTTACTTTGGTTCGTGGCAAATATATGAAACTTCCACAAACAATTAAATGCATGATGCCACAACGAAACCGAAACCGAAACCTTGAACATATCTGCACGACACCCCATCTACACACTACCTATTTATGTACGACAAACAAACAATTGAATTATTGGGAATATAATGAATTTCAACAAAAACGTTATCGTCCGAAAAATATTGAATCGAACACAATTTGTAACAGTATCGTGCAACATCTTACGATCAATATCAAGCGCCACCACAGGCACAAAAATATCAGCCACACCAGGGATCGCAACCTCCTTACGCCCAGCAGCCCTACTCGCAGCCGCAGCAACAGCAGCAACCGTCTTGGGCGCATAATCAACCTGCCCCACAATATCAACCGGTTCAGGCGCCTTATCAACAGGGACCACCGCAGCAACAATATCAGGCAGCTCCTCCATCTAATTATCAGTCGCAAGCATATCATCAAACTCCTCAACAACAACAACCCCAACAATATTCGACTGTACCACAATCCAATCAATATAATTCTTATCCACAGCCTCAACACGTTGGTCAGGATCAGCCCGATCACCAAGCACAGAGTTTGCCACAAGATTACCGCGGTGGAAGTCCCGGAATTATAACGCTGCGCAAAGAGGCACCCGTTACGCAAAAGCCAGCCCCTGTTTACAACGCACAACCAGCGGCCGTTAGCTTTCAAGGTAAGTGATAGTCTTTCAACTCTCAAAAGAAACGAGAGCAACAACTAATAACTTTCTCATCACAAACAGGAGGCAGCAACATGCGCGGAGACTTGAAGTGGCCACCGCCAGAATATAAAGAAGCCGCAATACGCGAAAATGAAGAACGGCGCCAACTGGCCCTGGGACCAGTATGCCGCCCACGGAAAGTCAATCGCGTAAGAGAACTGAATTAGTCTTATCTAATAGTTGTTTGTACCACTCAAAATCTATAAGGTTACACATACAAGGTCATGACATAGAGATCATTTTAGGGTTTCCGATGGTAAAACACAACTTTTTTTCAAGAATTTTCTTTCAAAAAAAATGAAATGTTTTATTAGAATTTTTTATTGTTACAAACATACACTATTAACAAAGAAATTCGGAAAAAATCGTTCGTCCTGAGTAAAATGTCATGAAGATGGATTGAGTAGTTCTCGAGAAATCTTGCCAACCAACTTCAAAAGCCTCATTTTCCATAAAAACGCGTTTAAAGACGTCGCACTTAACCCAGCTAGCCTCGAGCGCACAAATTCACAAGGCTGTATCTCCGAAATTATTACTCGGATCAACTTGAAAATTTAGAAAAAGATTCTTGAAGTGTTATTGAACTTAATAAGACAATAAAAAATTCGTTTTTTTGAAACTCGTAATCCCATGTAAACCCTTTTTATGTTCGCCTTTCTGCAGTAAGCAAAGGAACTTATAAAACAATCATCGGATGCTATTTTTTAGCCCGTCATAGAATCTACAAGCATGCCACGTATCCTTCGTCCTAGTGTGGCCAAGTTCACCATGGCTGCATTGAATAATAAAGTTGATATCTCGATCACTTGTGTAGTTAAGCGTGATCCGATTCCACCAAAACTTGCATACTTAATTATTTTTAATTTTTCTTGCTTTATTCAATTTTTTTACCTATAACATATAGTTAATCGAATCCGTTTTCTCTGTGCAGGATTACACAACATTCTTCGCCAAGAACGCGCTGAATAGCTACTACCCCAGCTACAAGATACCACCAGGCACACAACACATGTTCGCCTAAAAGGTATGAACACCAGATTGCTGAACCCTCGAAACAAATAAATGAAACAATTTCGCAAAAAAAAACAATATTTCACAAAAAAATTAAAAAAAAAAAAAATAAATAAAAAATAAAAATACATTGGAAAATGACGAAAAAATGTAATTAACTGTGCATTATAACGAAAAGAGACATCAACTAATCACGAACTAACCAAACGGAGCATTGAAAAGCAGAAAAAAATATTCTACGTCAAATTTACACTAACGAATTTTGTTCTCAAATCTGTACATGGATAATCGAGATGTGTAGGGATTGGGTAGCCCTTTGCCCAAAACGAAGTGCTTGGGAATGTGTGAGTCTACGAGTTCGTCGGCTGTTCGTTTGTGCTCAACGAAGCGGGGGTACGTTAAAAACTGCAAAATGATACACGGTATTCTACAGCTACAACAACTACGCGTGCCACTGGCCTTTGAACACGCCTGCAACAGCGAGAACCCAGCGGCCAATGCATTCAAAAATCGATGTTCTTACATACACATGTTTGTGTATATGTAATAATTTTCTGTTAAATTAGAATTATTTAATTTCGTTCTACAATGAATTCGACTGGCACCATTCATACGCACATATGTATGTTCATACATGTATGCATGTACTGCGTGTGTGGAATGGACCAAGTGAGCATTGATTTATTTGGAAAATATTTAATTTTTAGTTGTAAGTGAACAAACGACGCCCACTCGATGTAAATTAGTTTTGCATACATAAATACTTGGAAACCAACCTAAGATGAACTCCATCTTAGCGCGTTGGCGAAGAACTACAAAAGCGTTCCACGAAAACGCGACGCCGACCTGAAATGAGTTTTCAAACTAAATCAAATGAAAATACAAAACTGAAAACTGCAAACTAGCAAACTACAAAAATTCTGATGCGAACTACGGCATATTTATGATGGTTATACGATTTTGACAAAACGGAAAAATTTTAAATTTAATTTAAAAAAATGCTTCTTCGAAAGCAAAGAAGCTGTACTTTATTTTAATTGATATTGTGTTAATTAATTTAGTTGCATAAACTTGCAACACACAGAGTTTTAATTTTGTTTCATTTAAAAATGTTATAGCATGGAAAATCAAAAAAAAAATACATAAAACAATAATTAATATATTAATTAAAGAAATATATATTAAATATTAGTTTTCTCCAATTATTATTAAGGAAAAGAGCATACTTAGCGTATAAATATATAGAATAGAAACAGTTACATCAACAACAAACTGTTGCAGACCCTAGTTGTAAGAGTAGCAAAACGCAAAAACAAAATTATTTTAGTAAAATGTAAGAAGAGGAGCAGTGTATATTCATGCAACAAAACCCATGTTGTTTGATCGGAAAACACTAAGATATATTGAAACTTGTGAAAGTTATATAACAAATGTATATGAGAATACATAGAAAGTTCACATGATTACTACATACATATGTGCATCTATCAGAGGTGTAAATCAATAAATCTTAAGTATAATTCATTAAATCACTTTACCTCAGTGCACACACTTCGCGCCTTTAGCGCTGGTTAACTGCGGCTAGTGGGCGTTCGCTCATCAGGCTATAACTATTTAACAACGAGGATGCTATTATAGCCTTTGGGCGATGCCGGCTGGCTTCAGAATCCGGCGCATGGTTGCACCAATGTGATATTGCACTGATCATTTATGATATTTATCCATTTATGCGAATATAAATACATATATACATATAAAATATGTATGTATTTATATGTTATTATAACTCGAACCGACTACCGGCTAATTCGTACTGGCTTTACGACTCGATTATGACAAAAAATCATTGATTTGAAAGAAAATCACACGACGTACTTCCTTCCATACGGCAAGAGTACGCGCACATAGAGAATGGTTTGATTCGCCAACAAATCATTCAATATGAAAAAATCGGAAAATCAAAAAAAAAATACAAAAATACAAAAATATGCCAATAATACATCTGCAAACATTATGTCCATATATATATAGTATACACACCTGATATCGCATTGGCAACAGAAGTCATAAATGTGTAATTCTACTAAACAAAAACTGAGAGCTCGTCGAGCTCGTCGAGCTCTTCTAAATTTCAGTGTTTTGCTAAATTGGCATACTAGATAACCTCAAAATTTTTGTTCATAATATTGTATTATCTAACTCGACAATTAACAGTACATTGTAAAAAATGTGATTAGTTGATGGATTAAGAAGGTACACAACTACATTAGAATAAAACTTGATGAAATCAAATAAATGTAAATTTGTACATCTCTCTGACCAAACGAAGTAATTAAGACTTTTCATTTCAAAGGTGGTTACAGCTGATCTTAAGTAAGTATCCTTAGGTCCAGTCCCTTGCGGATGTTGTGTGAAAAAGTTAATTGTAAACTAGAAAGTAAGACCGAAATTATAAAAACAAATAGGGAAGCGCTAAGTTCGAGTGTAACTGAACATTTTATAACTTCGTAATTTGCAAAGAATAAAGCCGGGGAAATACTTTCAGGTGTTGGCAAATATGTACATAATATTTTCAGCCCTAAGCCCTAATATATGTATAAAGTATTCTACGTTAACTTAATTGTGCTAATATGTCTTCCATATGGATCGGTATATACGGTATAAAGGCAACCAAAAGTTGGGAATTCTTAGTTTAGGTATATGAGGGCTAGAGGTACTATTGAACCGATTTTTGGTGCCACAACAGCAGTATTGATGTTTTTGACTTTTATTAAGATACTTAGAGTGGCCAATAAATATAATTGCAAATCTTTGGACTGGGTATTTGTGGGCTAGGTGAAATATTGACACGTTGTTACCGTTTTTCGCACAAAAACACACCATTATTAGAAAAATATATCTAAATTTCAATAACATATCTCTCATATTGACCGATGTCTTCAGAAAAAGTCAGTCATAGACACTGTATGTCACATAGTCGATATCTGGAAATATGAAAAGTTTTTGCCAGGGTTTGACCATTTAAGGTCTTGAATCGAAAGGAGTCTTGGTTAAGTTACCAGAACTTAGCATGACAGATGGCTGCTAACCAGACATTGATAAAACGACCCTTAGAATTATTATTAACCGATTTAACCTTGGAACAGATTAACTAACGCTGAATTTACCATGTCTAATTTCTATTTCATATTCGAAATACAAGTATTTTCTTGAAAGTCAATCTGGCTAACATACATTAATAGACCGATATCATACATTTCGATTTGGGATCTTTATTTTAAACTGATTTTATTCAATTTTAGTATCAGACCATGTACCATGTAACGGGAAGCTCATCTACCTTTTTTCTATTTTTTCTTATTAAAAAAAGATTAAAATCTCGCTGCCAACTCGTTTCTTAGCCGTTGTCTCCTAATTCGCTGAACTACGTCAATGTAGTCGTATATCTCGTACAGCTCATCGATCCATCGGCTGCGATATTCGCCACTGCCAATACGCAAAGGACCATAAGTCTTCCGCAGAAACGAAAAATCGTAACGCCCTCTCATCAGATGTTGACATCGTCCATGCCTCTGCACCATATAGCAGGACGGGGATGATGAGCGACTTGTAAAGTTTGGTTTTTCTTCGTCGAGAGAGTACATTACTTCACAATCGTCCATTCAGTAGCAGTAGCACCTGTTGGCAAGAGTTATTCTGCGTTGGATTTTTAGCCTGACGTAGTTGATGGTGTTGATGCTGATTCCAAGAATCGAGCACTACAAAGTGGTATTTTATAATTTTTCGATTAAGTTAAGCGTTTACGATAAATCCAAAGTCAAAAATCAACACGAAAGAAATTAAATAACTTCTAAAAATATAAATTAAAAAAAAAAAATAAAGCTAAAAAAATTAAAAGATCAAAAATAATGTAAAAAAAAACAATATTATAAAAACTTTGAAATTATACTTTGAAAGAAAATAAATTTAAAAAATTAAATAAGAAAAAACTCATATTTTGAAAATTTTTGTTGAGGTACATATCTACCAAGATCTAATCTGAATCTATTTTGCAGTGTATGTTACCAAGCTAACCAAAAAACTTTTTTATTTTAGAAGAACGAGGCCGCGTCCATGTTTCAAACACATTTAATTTGTTGCATGTTCAATTAGTAACAAAAGATTTATTATATGTAACTATATAATTTTAAATCTTATTTTTACGCATTTATCGGTTATATGTAAGTATATTGTGACACATTATTAACATATTACTGCATAACGCATATTATTAGTGCCAAAAAAAGTGAAAACCAGCCTACAAGTTCTGTTGGACCATTCTATGACTCCCGATTTTAGTGGTAAAAACCATCGAGCTATTCGAGCCCCCAAGTGAAGTTGATGGAGATTCATCAGATTTAAGAACATTATACACAAAAAAGTGCAAAATGGAAAAGAGACATACATTGCGAAATTAATCCTCTACGTTTGTTTGTAATACATCCGCCAAATGAAGATCACTCATTAATATTTAATTATTTTTATCACAGGCTGTAATTTATAAACACAATTCCACGTGAGCAAAGCAGAAGTTGCTTGACTTAAGAATAGGAATATACAATTCAAATAAGTAATAATCATTGCACATAAATACATTCATGTGTGGTCTTTAATTGTAGATGTTATATTCGTCACTTCTGACTTACGCACAATTAGACAAAGCAAACAACTACATGTAGTATATATAAACAATTGCAAACCGCTCAATGCATTGACATATTGATTTTGCTACATAATTAATTCAGCGCAACAATAATTGACCATCAGTTCAAATAAATTTCCACTGGAGAAAAACGTATCGTATACGATTGGCCCGGAAGTTAAGATTATATTCCGATAATAAATAGCTGCCCATTAATAGTGCATTTATTAGAGCTTTATCAATATATACATGTTCTTACACGTATACATAATTAAATGCAAGAAGTAGTTATATGGCTAATTCGTATTTCTAATAAACAAAATTATTTAAAAATGTTCAATTCAGGAAATATTTGCGTAAATTAAAAATTCTTTATCAGGACATCATTTTTGTTTCTACTATACAATATTGCCATTCAAAATACATTAGTCTACGTATGCATGTTAAAATTATTTGTGTATATGATTTACTTATTTATTTATAATGGTAATTATATTATTTTCTGAACAAAAAAGTCACAAAAACTGTTTTTCACTGTTGTATAACAATGACAATGTTCAATATAAGTGATTTTCATGTAACTCTCTTTTCATTTAATTTTTTTTTTAATATTTGCTATTTGTAAGCCTCCGAACCAATTATTAAATAATAGTCTCGCCGTTTAATTTGATAAAATAGTAATTTGTGATTTTTTTTAGAATTAAATATTAAAGGTATTCGATTTTTATTTTGTTGTACCAGAATAATTAAACATATTTCATTATTTTCACTCAATCATCTTCAAATCTATTTTAATAAAGATTTTTATTATAGACAAAAATATTAAACGCCTGAAATAATTCGTCATCGCGCCGTCAGAAGTTTTATTTCAATAATACAGTTTATTTCAAAGCTTTATTTTTTTTAATCAAACTGTCTTTAGCATACATATTTTTAATTTGACACAGTTTTATTGCATCGCATCAATGTAAGCAAAGATAGCAATGTTTATATTCTTTTATTTATTGTTATTCCTCTCATTAATAATGTAATTGTCAAGAATAAATTTAATATTTCGAACGACCACGTGTTGCTTTTATCGTTGATTCAAATATTTTGTTTAAATTAAGTTTTACGTTCTTTAATGCAGCAAGGAGTAATGTATGTTTTTTGAATTATGATATATTTGTATATATACTAATCCCTTCCGTAACAGGGATGGGAGGGTTGCAATTGTGCATCAACATCCATATTGGTTGCTGAAGTCCGATTGCTATCGGAAGAATCAAGTTCGGAGTCGTGTTCCGTAGTGCCTGTTTCCTCCTCTACTGCACTTTCTGGTACAACTTCTTGTTCGGTGTGTTCACTTTGAATTTCAATTTCCTCGTTATTGGATTTTTCAACGGAAGATAGCGATTTAACATCCTCCCCAATAGATGAAATATCATTCTCATCATCTTCATCACCCAGCTCTTCTTCAATCAATTTACGCGCCAGCCTAACCGCTTCAAATTCATTATAATGCGCCTTTCTGCGACGTTCAAACTCAAGTCGACGAACTAAAAAAAATGTATTAAAATAATTTTATTTTATTTGAAAATAGTAGAATTCGGTATGGCAGTTGTTTGATTTTATTCACTGTTCTCAATATATGTATAGTCAAATCACGAACGTACCTTTTTCTTCCGGTGTTTCATCGATGTTTTCTTCATCAGAAATGTCTTCAGAACCGAATGCAGGCGATTGAGTACTTGCAGCAATACGCAACCTGTAAATTTTCAATAATACATATTATATAGTTTTGGAATTTAACAATTCTACAGTTATATTACTTTTCCGCAAGTAAATTTGCATCTAACGCATCGGTATGTGCCAGATCTGGAATAACATAATTGTATGGCGTTTTTGGTTCATCAATTTTCATATGACCATAATCTTTGTCATGTGGGTGGTAGGTTTGCAGAACATTTAATTCATCAAACTTCGCACTTTTGCGATAGCTGTAGTAAAAGAACAATAGAAAAACGATTATTCGGAAAAACAAAACATCACATATTAATTGGATTCTATTTGACATTGACATTTCCACTCACCTCGCAGCACCAGGCTTATCAAAGCTGCTGGAATTTTTTAGTATGCCCTTGCAAGGTTTCTTGGCGTCAGGCGAGTCCTGCATTTTTATGCGTTTGACTCTTTAGTTTTGATTTGAAGCTTTTGGTATACTAATTGAAAAACTGTCCGATTATACAGTGTCTATAAATAAACCAAAATAATTAAATCAATTGTAAATGTGTGTATTTTATCTATGTAGTATAGTCAAAAAGCATAAACATTTCAAAACAAAATAAGAATAAAAAATACGTATAATTTTTGAACACTAAAAATTCCCGGCAAGAATTAATTCCATTAATCAACACCCTTAATCTGCCCTTTTTATAGGCTAAATCGATGTACTTAAAGTATCAATCCATTGTTTTTAACTTCTGCCGCACTTATAAAGAATTTCTTAAATATTATTGTTGAAACATTTCACATGTTGTTCCATGTTTGATTTTTCACCGAAATTAAAACTAGTATATACATATATACATATATATATATTTACATATATATATAATTGTTCTAAAATCCGCTCCACCCAAAAAACGTAGGTCTTATTGCATTACTTTGATTCACTTTTTTAATTATGTGTAATCTCTCACTCTAGAAAAAATTATTACAAACAATTTTTACATATATTTGACTTAAGAATGTCACAAAACAAAAAAATCATTTTGCGTACCTATAAACTTTTCGATTACGGAAGAATTTTTAGCTGTTTCCATATGACAGCTGAAAAGTCGAGTACCAGATAGGAAAATTTACCAAATTTTATAGCAAAGCAAAATATAATAAAGTGCTGCCAATTTCATCCACAATATTGTTTAGATTATTTGAATGAGCTTGAATTACGGAGTCCCTTCGCCAACAAGAAAAAGCAATGATTATCATTAATAATCAATCAAGTTTTATGTAGTTATTTAATTTTTTATTGACTCTCATATGTTAACTAAATTAAAGAAAAAATATTTTTATGGGGGATAATACAACAAGGCAAAGTTATTTTCTACCACATGGGCAACTTTTACTATTATTATGAAGAATTAAAGTACAGCCACACTGCCTCAAGCAGCTGATTCCTGATACAGAATTTTTTAAACAATTAAAGTAGTGTAACTTTGGTAAACAGCGAATCCAAGAAAATTACTTTTTTATATACGAATAAATTAGTAAGAAACACGTGAAGAAGTGGTCATCGTAAACTGAAAATATCTTAAAAGAATTTGCAGTTAACAGAAAGCTACATTATGTTTAATGGTTAGAAGTAGTGTTATATACATATATATTTATTATTCTATAGTGCACAAATCTCATTTAAACACAAACAAATATTCGAATTGTTGATGTAATATATAACCGCATATATGTATGTAACTATAGTACATTCTATTGATTTCTTTGTTCATAAAATAATTACATAAAATAAACCGGAAAATGAAATCAATTCTACAATTACAGCGTGACACACACGATAAAAATGTGAAAAAGTTCTCTTCTGGGGAGTCCCCACTTTCTGAACCTCTGCATAATCTTTATATCAATTCGAACTATATCAGTTTTTTTCCAATTATAACACAATCATAAGTAGTATTTAATTAGCTTACAATTTTCCAATTCAAACGGGTTTAGATCGCGCAAATAACAGCCCTAATAATAGAGGTGAAGGTAAATTCCGGTAACGTAGAACCAGCTGAAAGTAATAAATTATGGTCCATTCTATCAGAATTAATGAAAAAACATCTAAAGCTTTGTGAGAAATACTTCTACAAATTTGTCAATACTTTCCGAATATGAACACTTAAAAATGTATAAATACATATACATACAATTATTAACATTAACAAGTACATACATACAGCTTGAGTTAAACTGTCTACTATCAGCGTTTGATCTTTTGCACTTAAAATTTGAACTAGAGGCAAGACTACGACGTGCAACTACAAAAAACAAGAAGATGATCCCTCTCAACTGCGTATTTGTCAAAATTTATGTACATATGTACATATATTATAATATAACAACACATTTTTTAATTGATTTAGCCTCTTATTTTCTTTCTTAAAATTTTAAAGACATCTTAAATTTATAATAGCATAGGGTTATAAAATCAGTTTCAGAAAGAGAATACCTTAGGTTAACAATATGCTCTTGTTACTCGGAAATGGTTTGTCCAATTCATACTATGTACATTTTTTCGACTATTAATACCTTGCGTTGCAATATTCACTTAATTTATTTTTTATTTAATTTAAATATTTAGTTCTTCAACGATTATTAGGAGGTGACACGCCGCCAAATAAAGTGCTGGAAATTAAAGGCGAATCCCTTGGAAGTTTATTAGTAATAGGGCGAGATGAAGGCATGGTGCTTTATTCTCCACCCTTCAATTCAACAGACAAAAAGGCATGCTACGAAATTGTTCTGCAACGTCATGTTAATGACCCCGTCAACACTTGCTTCAGCTTATTTCGTTCTCCTGTTCAGCAAGAAGCAGAAGACCGATTCAATGCTTTTGTACATCGACTACCCGTATTTGTTTCTATTGTCAAAGAGGTAATGTCGTACTAACTCACATATATGTTTAAATTGACTTTTACTTAAATTTTATTTAAACAATTAATAATCGCTTAAAATACCTAGTTTTTTAATGTTAACGGTATACAAAGAGTATGTGACGCCTTAGCAGAAAATCCGTCCTGGTCACTAGCTCACTTAGTCGCTTATTTTAATCTTGTGGACTACGTTAGCAATCCCAAAGTCCTGGAATTCATTGATTACGCTGACCATGTACACCTGATGTCACCATTTCAGGTAATTAATATTAACAAAAACAGTGATTTTTTTTGTAATATACGAGTATAACTAATTATACACTCGCAACATGTTGCAGCAGAGTATAAAAGTCATCTTTCATCTTGAATAACTTTCGCAAAATTTTGTAATATTAATTGTTAATTGTGTCAACTGAAAGTATTTCCTATCTATAGTATAAAATCTTCGGTTAGACCCGAACTTAGCCCTTCTCCACTTGTTTATTTACTATTACTAAAATATATTTAGCTTGCCATCAAAACCGGAAATATTGAAATGGTGAAGACATTGATGCCACTGTGTAAAATGGAACATTTGGATAACAACAGTAATTCTATTTTCCATTACGCCGCTAGCACAACAAAAGAAATTATAAATGTAAGTAAAATCAAAACTAAACTTGTACTTAACTTAAATAGTTTTTAGCAATGTTGAATAATCCTTTGGGGGTTTTCAACTTTGAGTTTTATTTTTATACTCGTTCTTTTCAAAAGTAATAATATGATTTTTTCTCATCTTTTAAGTTGTTAACCTCAAAAAGCACGGTAAATCTCAATCACATCAATTCCGATGGTTATCCGCCGTTGCATTTGGCATGTTTATCGGACAAACCAGAGTGTGTGAAGGCTTTACTATTAGCTGGGGCAGATGTTAATTTAAACGCCAAAAATATGAGTAAAATATACAAATCTAGTACACCGACTTCAGTTGCTGAATTTCTTAAAACGAATGCAAATAAGCTATACACGCAGGATATGAAGTACGGTGGTACTCCACTGCATTGGTCTTCATCGCGTGAAACATTACATGCTCTCATCATGCAGGGCTGCGACGTCAATGCCACTAACTTCGATGGGCGCACAGCTCTTCATTTGATGGTAACATTGAATTTAAGTACTCTTTGCCGAAGGAATAACTGATTTACCTTGATATTCAGATTGCTCGCAACAGATTTGAATGTGTTGTTACGCTACTGGCTCATGATGCTGATATTGATGTTTTTGATAAGGATGGAAACACACCTTTACATGTAGCCATCGAAAAAAAATTGGTACCTATTGTTCAATGTCTTGTTGTCTTTGGTTGCGATATAAATATGAAAAATAAAGATGGGAAAACACCTAGACATATGGTCGGTACTGATTCAAATGGCGGCAAAGACAGTGAAATTCTTTATATTTTGCATTCAGTTGGTGCCAAGAGGTAAGATCACAAAAATACTGTCTATGTAGAATTAGACTTCATAGTTAGTATTATATATATCAATGTTGTATTATTTAATAGATGCCCAGAGTCAAGCACGAAGTGTCCTGCAGGCTGCAACGCGAAAGGATCTTACAATGGGATACCACCAGAGTCTCCCGAGCCAGTTGAGCAACGCGAGCATATTGAGAACATGTTAGCAGCAACTAGTCGTCAAGCAATGGATGGTTTTTTGGGTACATCGTTTAACGGTGGCGCCGTTACACCGGAGTAGGTTTTAACCATATGTATAGAACGGGATTCTCAGAAATACATTTACACATTTCTACTTGACAGACCTACTGTTATCGTTGATACCGAGAAAGAACAAAAAGGACAAAGTATTATGGATGCCCTATTGGGGATGTTTACCACTAAAGTCAATACCGACAGTAAAAAAGGTAGATGAACATTTATAGCTAGTAACTTCAATTAATTTAAACGGCATTTTATTTTCTATATGAATAAGTATCGCCCACTAATAGTTTGGAAGGCGATGGTAGTGGGGATGCTACTGGAGCCAATACTCCAACAACACCGGGATCTTCTAGTGGCTCTAGCAATAGAGGTGAAAAGCCATATGGTCGCGGTCGTTTATTATGCCTTGATGGTGGCGGCATACGTGGTCTGGTGCTCGTGCAAATGTTATTGGAAATCGAAAAACTTTCTCAAACCCCAATTGTACATATGTTTGACTGGATTGCAGGCACTAGCACTGGCGGTATTTTATCACTTGCCCTCGGCTGTGGTAAAACAATGCGCCAATGCTTGGGTGTATACTTGAGGTTGAAAGAACAATGTTTCGTTGGTTCACGTCCCTATCCGAGTGAATTGTTCGAAAAAATATTAAAGGACAATTTGGGCGAATTCACTGTAATGACAGATATCAAACATCCAAAAATAATGATAACAGGTGTAATGGCTGATCGTAAACCAGTGGACCTGCATCTTTTTAGAAATTATCACAGCGCCAGCGATATTCTAGGAATTGTTACACCTATTAGTAAGTAATCATGTGTTATTTAAATAATCTTATCTTTACTTATATATAATGTATATTTAATAGATAATCGTCGTGTACCTCCGCCGCCGCCAGAAGAACAACTAGTTTGGCGCGCAGCTCGGGCCACAGGAGCAGCACCATCGTATTTCCGGTTAGTAGATTTTTACACAATCTTTTGCAAAATTAACCTTAGAGAGTGTAACGTATTTATTATTTACTAGATATTTTTTATTATAACTAGTATTCATTAAAAGCCTAGAATCATAATTATTGTTCTATTTTTTAAACGCTGTCTACGAATATTCTAAACAACATACATTAAGTTCGTGAGTCGCAATCCCGTTTATATTTTTAATTATAAATGAAATTCCTTTAGCAATTTTTCCATTTCAAAATATTTTAAATTTGAACATATGTGTATATATAATTTTACTTTGCTTCAACGTATTTGGATTACACTTAATCTTATTTTTGAACTGAATTGCTTCTGCAAGTAAATTGAGTTATTTATTCACTTGATTATCCATAGTGCTTTTGGGCATTTCCTTGACGGCGGCTTAATCGCAAATAACCCGACATTGGACGCTATGACCGAAATACATGAGTACAATATGGCATTACGCAGTGTGGGTCGTGAAAAAGAGGCTGTCCCGGTAAATTCTTATTTTAATAAACTTTTGTATTTGTTATTATATTTTTTATCTTTTTATCGTTTATAGGTTTCAATAGTTGTTTCCTTAGGCACCGGTTTAATACCAGTAACTGCGCTTAAGGATATCGATCTGTTTCGTCCTGAAAGCATATGGGATACCGCCAAATTAGCTTACGGGTTCTCAACAATTGGTAAGTGAAAGCACGTTCTTGAGCGCATATAATTTGCTAAACTATCATTACAATAAAATTGATAGGTAACTTGCTTGTGGATCAAGCGACAGCTTCTGATGGACGCGTTGTCGATCGTGCACGTGCCTGGTGCAGCACTATCGGTGTTCCGTATTACAGGTATAGCCGACTTCTATACATTTTTTAAATATAATATCAAAAATGTTTATTACTTCATTATAGATTCAATCCACAACTCTATGAAGACATTGCCATGGATGAAAAAGATGATCAGAAACTGATAAATATGTTATGGCATTCAAAAGCCTATATGCACAACAATCGCAACAAGATAATAGAAATGATAAATTTTTTGAAATAGCATATAAGGAAGTTTTAGCCAAACATTTCGCTTCAGATATAATTATATAAGAATAGTGAAATTTAATAATATGCGTTTTATAAAAAGTAATTACTATAGTATGTTACAAATTAATGTAATCTAATATAATCTAAAGAATTGGCATGAGAGCATTAATTAAATTAGTCATAACTCGTTGTAAGTCTTGTATATATCCATCACTTGCATCAACTGATTCTCAAATATTTTCAAAAAAAAACAAATTTACTTGCGTGTAGCTCAAAACCGAAACAATGGTATAATAAAGCTTCTGTCAAATATTAGATTTTTTTATGAATTTTTACTAAAATCGACAACATACATATATACAAATAAAAACGGAATTTATGATTTTAATATATTCCAGAGACGGACTATTAAAATCCAAGTAAATTTAAGTATTAGGTCGATGTTTAGCTTTTATTCACTTTGGCTATACGCGTATTATTTGGAAAAGATCATATTTACCGAACATGTTATTGGATTATGTGAATTGCGTAAATAAACTGAATTCATGTTCCGAATGAATTCAACTAAAGTGCAGTACGAATATAACAATTAAAAATGTATTTCATTATTTGTCAGATTAACCAATGGGCCATATCGTGGTATATAAATATATAGTATCTGTATTTATTCAAGACTAAATCAGTATTTAGATCATAATGACGTCGCGCTTATTGCTGTAGACTAATCTTCGCATAACAATGTTATCCTATAAATTAACAAGCATTCCGTTTTTTAATTTCTTAGTCGAATAATAATTTTTTAATGATATTTACATTATATATATACATATATGTACATTTATATATGTATTAATTGTAAATCTGTAACCAATGTAAATATTTCTCAATATCTCTAAGAATATTATTCAACTACAAAGAAGTTATGTATGTATGGATTTATGAGTTTTATTTCATTATTATTAGATTATGTTTCTTGGGAAATTGCACACATGTTGTATATATTTGTTCTTTTACTTATTAAAGTCTAACATAACGTTACATATGAAATGTTTTTCAAATCTAGCAGTCCATCGTCGGGCTATTGGAGTTCCTTCATTGTCACTGATATTTTCTCTTGTGAAAATGTGATGCTTTTGATATTTAATTAGTCTCAATATGTGAGACAAAGTATAAACCTTCCATGAATAAGTCTTTTAACTGCCAATATCTCCAATACCTGAAGACTATAGGATACTGTTAGATATCAAGCGGTATGTACGAAGAGACATAAAATCATTACATTTCTAATTTCATCACCTTTTGAAAACCATATATATCACATATTTTAAAATACTTAAAAAGCTTTCTTTGTTGGCTATCAATATCACTAAGGCTTAAATCTTAAGAATTGTGATTTTACCGTTATCGCACTTAAAACAATACAAGTATCAAAAGCATTCAGTGGCCGGAACTTAGTAAATGGATTTTTGCAAATACGTGCTATCGATATACATTTTAATCGATTATAATCCAATATATTTCACACTTTTAATGTTGGCAACGCAAATGTTATGATTTTGACATATATATGTATATATGTATTACATATATTTTTTTCATTCTCTTTATTGTACTATTAATTGGTCCGGCTTTTAGGACTACAATTGCCAATATACCTAGAAGAATTGGACAAACAATACAATTATTTCTTGTAGTTATTAGCGCTTTGTTAGCGCAATGTATTCGTCCGCCAAAAAGTTACAACGAGTCTTAACCTCGCAGGAAATCCGCAAGACATTCATTGACTATTTCAAAATAAATCATGATCACAAATTTGTGCGGTCCAGCCCGGTAGTGCCATTCTGTGACCCGACCGTGGCATTCGTTAACGCTGGTATGAATCAAGTAGGTGTAATGATATCATATTGAACATAACAGTTGTATTAAATGAATGAATATATCTAGTTCAAGTCCGTTTTCTTGGGTAAAGCTCAACCGCCTTATCCTCGAGTAACCAATTCGCAAAAATGTGTTCGAGTTGGTGGTAAACACAATGATCTTTCTATTGTGGGTCAGGACAGCTATCATCACACATTTTTTGAAATGTTAGGAAATTGGTCGTTTGGAGATTATTTTAAGGTACATATAATAAAATATACAGTTTTTTCCTCTTCTAATTAACAATTTTATGGAAACAGCGTGAAGCCTGTGAACTAGCCTTTGAACTTTTACGTGGTCCCTATAACATTGATCCAAGCAGACTATATGTAACATATTTCGCAGGTGATAAAGTACTTGGTCTGCCTGCGGATTTGGAATGTTATGAAATATGGCGTAGTTTAGGGTACGTGAAAATGTAAATTAAATTTGTATCATATTTTGTTACATTTTAATTTCTTAACAGTTTTCCCGTTGAAAGAATATTACCATTTGGTTGTAAAGAAAACTTTTGGGAAATGGGTGCGACTGGCCCATGTGGTCCCTGTACAGAAATACATATCGATCATTGTCCTACAAGAGGTCATGAACGCGCGAAGCTCGTTAACACGGACAGACCAGATTTAACCGAATTGTGGAATTTGGTATTTATCCAATACAATAGGTAAATAATATTATTTTCAATTTTTCAAAAACGCTATATAATCAGGACTTCGTTTTAGGAACGAAAATGGATCTGTAACACAATTACCCGCACAACATGTAGATACAGGCATGGGATTTGAAAGACTAACTGCAATTTTACAAAATAAATCATCCAACTATGACACAGATCTTTTCATGCCAATTTTCAACGCCATTCAAAAAGTATATTGCTGTTTATGATTATGCTAATAATATAAATATGTATATTTAAAATACTTGGTTTTTGTTAGATAACACACGCACCCCTTTATAGTAGTAAATTCCCAACTCCCCTAGAAGACGCAACACTGGACACCGGATATAGAATTCTAGCAGACCATTCTCGTATGATAACGGTTTGTTTAGGAGATGGCATGTTACCGGATCAAAAGTATTTACTTTACACAAGAAATCAATATAATATCTTAATTTCCTATTCAATATTTTAGCCAAAAACTGCGACGGGTTTTACGCAAAGCATTTACCATCAGCGAAACTATATTTAAAAATGAGATGTTGGTATCTCAACTTATACCTATAGTAATAGATACAATAGGTATGGCGTATCCGGATTTATATAATAAACAAAGTTCCATACTCGAGTTAATAGCTCATGAACGCGAAGTATTCAAGGCATTACGGGAAAGCTCTTCGAGAGCATTTGCTGAGGTCCTAATGGAATATCCTAACCTGGAAGAAGTTGATTTAATGGAATGTCCCGGTTTTGTGTCAGCTTATCGAGATTTTAAAATTCACAAGGAAACATTTAATAATAATATCATACCCGCCAAATTTCTGTTCAAACTTACGGATACTTATGGTTTAACTGAGGAAAATTTCAAAAAACTTGCGGAATTAGAGAATATGGAATGTGATTTAAATGGTTACTTGAAAGAATTAGCGAATGCTAAGCTAAGATCAAAAGCTTCCTTAAGCGATGGTAGCAGTGAAAACAAGCTAAAAAATCAACAGCATACAAACGAAGCGCTTCTACTGCTCACGCAGAAACTCAATTACACAGACAATAGTACGAAATATAATTATAGTTACGATATAGATAAAAAACGGTATAATATTCCTTGCGTTTCGGCCCGAGTTACTGGTATGGTATTTGATGGCAAAGAAACAAACACAGTGTCATTAAAAAACTCGCAATCAGAATTATTATATGCGGTAACAGACATCACAAACTTTTATCATGAGTCTGGTGGACAGCAAAGTGATATTGGCTCAATGCTGCTAACATCTGAAATAAATGGCGAAACACTTGAATTGCCTGTCAGAGAAGTTATAGCTATGAATGATTGTATTATACATGTGTGTGACTTGTCGAATGTTGAAAAGGACTTTATATTGAAAACAGGTGCTCAAATAAAGCTTTTAGTAGATGCTAATCGCCGTCAACTGACAACATGTCATCACACAGGTATGTATTCTTGATTAATTTTTGTTTGAATTCGAATTCAAGAGGAAATTTGTGAATCTATTTATTATCTAGCAATCCATTTGTTAAATGCTGCTATCCGTGCGCTGTTCAAAAAGGTCACCTATCAAGTCTCCAGTGCCGTTACGACTGATAACTTCAAGCTTGAGGTAGGTCTAATTGGAAAACGCATTAAAAAGGAGGATATTACACAGCTGGAAGATATGATTGTGTAAGTATGAAACTAAATCTCAAATTAAAATTTTTAAACTGAGATTGCTTGAATTTATACTATTAGAGGTACTATAAACTCCAAAGTGCCAGTGGATGTGAACATTATAAACGCCAGTGACGTATTACAACAAGACGATATTACAATGATACCTGGGGAAATATATCCTGAGACTGGACTACGGTTAATAAGCATAAACTGTGAGAAGCCTCAATTGATTTCCAAAGAGTTGTGTTGCGGAACTCATGTGACAAATACACAAGAAATAGAATATTTTTGCATCACAAATCTTAGACAAACGAATCGTGCACGATTTTCTTTCACAGCAGTTGCAGGCGAAGCCGCAAAAAATGTACGTCAAGCCTTAGATGATAAGTATTCATTATTTGTTAAATTTAACGGTACAAAATCAGTCATGTTTTATAGGCTTTAAAAATAGCAGCTCTCTTACAACACCGTGTGGACATGCTGGATAAAGAGTTTAAGACTGATAAAGTTACAAATGCCACTGAGATTGAACTGCAAAAGATACGCCACAATTTGATACATATGGAAGTTGCGTTACCATACGTGTTTAAAATTGACACCATAGCACGGATTAATGATATGCTCAAAAAGCTTAAAGAAACAACCCGGACAACTTTAAAGTAATTTATTTTTAATCATTATATACCATTTCTCTTTTTCCATTATGATAAACTATTGCAGAGAGTTTGTCGAGGTCGAAATGAAAACGTTATTACAAGAAAAACCTATTAAAAGCCATCCCTTCATTGTGCATTACATCACAAGCTCAGCACTGGTCGAAGAGGTGCCCTTGCAAAGGGCTACAAAACTTTGTACCGATCGTCCGATACTTGTAGCTAGCATGTGTGATAGCATCGTTAAAGCACGTTGTTGTGTGCCCAAGGTATTGCAGCCTCTATTTTGTAACAAAGCATGTGTGCTCATATATATACATATGTGTTATTAATATTTACAGAAATTTGTCAGCGATCATTTTGATGCCGAACAATGGCTAAAAGAATTCGCAGTGGTTTTTAAATCGCAGGTTTCAGCACCAAAGGGTCAAGATTCCGCAGAAGTATGTAATATGAAAGGCAGAAAAGTGTCCACTTTATTCGAGGAACAATTAGAAGAAGCTATCGGCAGGGCACAGACTTTCGCCTCTCAACGCCTTTTGTTGTGATTTTAGCTTTACAAAATCAAAGAAAAAAAAAACACTTCAGTAAAATAATAACATGTGCATATTTTTTTTCTTAGGTGAGTTAAAAGTAAAGTTTTTATTTTGCATATTTTCTATGAATATACAGCGGTATCTTCAGTAAATATGCGAAAAATAATTGGAACTTTTATAAAATATCTCTTGATTTTGAGTAACGAAATATTATGTAACTCCAAGAGCTAATCCTAATCTCAGACCTCAATTAAGGATCTCTGGAATATATCCATGCTAGTGTTTAGCTGAGTGAAATCTTTAATATTTTATTTGCACCCAAAGTGTAAAATAATATATGGTTATCAGTGGAGATGGGTAAAAATACGTTTTGTATTTCATAGAAAACAAAAAAATATATCTATATATTTCTTTAAAAATCTAATAAAGCGTTGCACATGCTATATAAATATTTTATGGGGGTATTATTATATTCGCCTAGAGAATTAGAACAACATATTCTAAAGAAAACATTCTTGAGTGTAAATACATGGTATTCAGCGATATTTCGTTTTATATTTTAAACTTTGCATTTCCAATTTTTCACTCCTAATAAATAACAAAGTACGTTTCTCTAAAGGAAACATAATAAAAAACATTTACTTAAATATAAGATTATTTAACCTAAAAATTATACATCGTTATGATCCTCCTCATATTCGTAATCATCGTATTCGTCATCTAAAAAAATCAGAAAACATTTAGTCATACTTATTGAAGGAACAAAAAATAATAATTTTAGTACCATGTTCTCTTCGTTTCCGCGCATAAGCGCGCTTTGCTACTGGTGCTTGATCGGTCTCGCCGTGCAGCAGCGAGTTTCTATAGAGAACAAGTGGTTGCCATTCTTCAGCTCTGCTCGATGGCATTGCCGGTGAAATGCGACGATCAAGAAAACTCAGTATTACTTTTTTATCCTGCTTTAACAATTTGTTGTTGAATTCGTTTAATACTTCAAGGAATAAAAGTCGTGTAGGTGCCGCAACTGGGTCTTCAGGAACATCGCCAACGGCAAAAAGAATACCAGCTCGATGCAAAGCGATCACCGGTTCGCGATTTTTAATTGCATCAAAGCCAAATGTCAGTGCGAAACGCTTTGCCAATTCCTTTAAGTCGGAAAAATCATGTGAGTTCTTGGAAATTACACCATTTTCGGACTGTTGCTGCAATTCTTTGAACACTGCTATCAAGCTAAGGAGCAGAGTCAATGCAAAGTTTATTTTATTTATTTCGCGTGCCTTCCCAAGGGTAGCTTTAATAATGTCGCCGTACTCATTATAACACTGAAACGAAATTAAATTAAATAAAAACGAATGCAATATGCAGACACCAACATCCTTCATTGAGACGGACCACTTAAGGTTTACTTACCTTCACATAGTGTTTGAACATTCCCGCCGCACTCTTTGTTGGTATAATATTATAAACAATTAGTTTGCAAAATGAAGCCAAAAAGTTGCGCTTTTTGTGTAATTCCTCAATTCGTGTCTCGTCTTGAACAACTGCAATGAAATATACGCACTTTAACTTAAAAAATAAAAAGAGCTCTTAGATACCTTCTTGTTTGATTGTAAAAACGTAATGTTGAACAAAGTTATTTAAAATTAGCTGTTCGTCTAACGTTGACTTATACTCCAATGAGCGTAAATTTTCATTTTCGTTTTTCGAAAGTTGATCAGAAAATACAATCAAAATATCACATATTGACTGGTAGGCCTATTAGTAGCAAAGGTAATGAAAATACATATTTATATATATTAGCACATGTTAAACAAGTAAAAAGTAACTAACCGATTCTTGGATTTGCTCCGTTGGCCCGTCCCTTGTTAATTCAAAACAAGCTGCCATATATTTCACTAAGTTATCGCGCAGTTCAGCGCAAACCATGACGACGTTATTACTCTCGCATTGGTTCTCAACAAAGTACAGACCCCAGCTTATAGAGAAATAACATGCTTCGATGCAATATATCAGCGCTTCATTGGGCAATGTGCGCCCAGGATTTTCTTTAGATTGACATTCTTCCACGTCTTGGAAAATTGATTCGAATAAGTTCCAAGGGTTAAGATTGTGTGAGGCGTACAGAATGGATATAACTTTTAGCGAAATTGTAACATTATAGATTTCATCTTCGTTGGGTAGTTCCTCGCCTGAATTTGATATAATTAATTATGGCTCTTTTGATGTGAATTTGCATTAAGTTTATTTACTCACCTGCTATAAGATTACGCCAGTCATCGATAGCGTCCTTATATTTGTTGACCGCATTGTCGATAATATTTGAACGCGCTACATCACACCGGGTGTAGGTGGCACTACCCTCGCTGCATAAGTACTCAAGTGTTTTGGCGCACGTCTCAAGCACTTCTCGGTCCGTATGTACAGACATTATGTAACTCATTTTATCCAAAAGAGCTTGTAAGTTCGATTCCTGTCGATTTGTAGTATATATATCCAATTCAAAATATTGCGGTACAGCTAAAAGATTTGCTAATTTCTCGCTGTCTGCCTGGTATTTTTCCAACAAAGGAGGAAGTGTTGAAATAAAATGTTCCGTTAGCCGTACCTTTTCATCTTGAATAGCTTTTAGTTCTTTTGAGCTCAACGTTATTTTTCGGTTACTGGCACGTCCAACAGGAGCCTCACCTGTCGCCGATTGTTTTACACTGCTTACCATTATTTCAATAAGAGTGGATTCTTGTTTATTATCCAATACCTCTTCGTTAATGCCGGGTTCTTCGAGCAGTAAATCAGTCATACATTCCCAATCCTTGACCATGGCGTTATTGTCTATGAAAGAGTCCACCAAGTAGGCGCCATGTTCATGCAATTCTGACTCAATAAAGAACTGCACTAAATCCCGTATCAAAGGCGTATTGGGTAGACGTATTTTTCCGCGTCTAGTTTTGGTTTCCTCCATATCGGATGTTAAATGAAAAAGACGTACATTCAAAAACTCTGCTGCAGCTTGCGCTACGCCGCGATGTGATGAATAAACAAGTTCATACACAATTTCACAATCCTTATCTGCCAATATGTCAGGATGTATTCTGAAAAGTTAATTTGCATTCATAAAATAAGTAATTAAAAACCAAGATAAAAATGTTACTTTAAAATACTGATAACCAATTTCACTGCATGAACTGCCACTTCAAATTCCTTATCCAATGTCATGGCGACAATTCGGTCTTTAAATTTTGATGTAAAGAGCTCCAATTTCCCTTTCAATTCTTCTTTATCATACAAAGGTAGCAGAGCTTGTAAGCAACGAAGACGAACTTCGCCAACTTTGTCATGCAATGTCCAACCGATATATTTCAAATAAGAATCATCCAAAAAATTTTGCGGATAGTTTTCCATCCATACCCCAATTTCCGCCATACAAATCGCTCGAATATCTGGTAAAGTATCCCTAAGAAAATTAAAAAGAATTAAAAATTAAGTTACTAATTTTAAAAGTATTACTTTATAAGTACCTATAACGATGCACGAAAACGGACTTAAACATGTAAGTCAACATATTCTTAATTTCGTCCATATTCTCTTCAAGCTCAGCACGTTTTGTCATCAAGGACTCCAGCCGGTCAGTTGCCCGACGGTCTCGCGACTAAAAAGATTTATTTTAATAACGTATTAAATATGTTTAATTACAAATACTTCGCACCTTAACACGTTCGGCTTCATATTGTTTAGCAGCATTTTCAAAGTTATTAGATACTAGTAACGCCACATCTACCAAAGCTGTCATTAACTTCATGGCTGCCAAAGTTGCCGTATGTCGGAAGGCGCGCACTTGGGAATCAGAGAGGCCCGTCAAAAGCGATATTACGTTATCCATAAGAAATTGATCATATATTATGGAATATTGACATTGTTTAACCAATGTTTGAACAAAATCACAAAAATTCATTTTAAATTTCTTCCATTGTTGGCCAGGCATTATTAATGGATATTCTCCGCTTTCCTATTGGATTGAAATAAAATGAATTACAAATAATACACTAATGTATTCATATAACCTCATCAAACTCCTCAGTCATTTTTCGAATCACCGCAGTATGTTCCATTGGATGGGGCATATCTTCAGATATTTTGCCCTTACAACCACTCGCATTTATGAAAAATTGCATTAGAGCTATAAGTGCAGAATCACGGTTTTCTTTGTATTTTTCGATCCAATCATCAACAATACTCTGAAACAAATTTTAAATTAACCTCGTATTCCAATTTGTATTGTTTTCACTTACCGCTATAGCTGACTTTGAATGTCGCACAATGAAGTACAAACTGTTTTCATCAGTAGTGACGTCCCTTTCCATATCCACCCTCTCCTGTTCCTTTTCAATATGCTCTTTTCTTGGTCTATCAACTCGTTCACGACGTTCCCCAGGGGGTTTGCGGGGACCCGGTTGCTTTCGTTTGCGGGCAACCGGTGCGAAAAAGTCGTCTTCATCGTCGTCTATTATTGGCGGTTTATCGCGGATTCCTCCTCTGGCGCGAAGGCGAGTCATTCGTTTCATTGGACTATCTCCATCTGAAGTACTTTCATTTAGCCCCTCTCTATAATTTTAACAATTCTTCTTGAATGTACAGTCAAACCAACTTCAAACTAATGATATTTACCCATGTTCCTCGTACTCTGGAGGCGGATCATTCATTCGAATTCGCTTCCCACCTCGTCTTGCCATCATAATTTTGGGATTTTTAATCAATATGTTATTCCTTCAACTACCTTAATTTATATTTTATTGTTACACACAACACAATTATTTCTATGTACCTACGATGCATTCTAGATACATTCAGATCAAGCGTTATAGGGTTGATAGTAATATATCGATAGACCGAGTTAAAAAACAAATCAATATTAATTTTTGCGATTTAGAGCGCTATTACATGAAGCAACTTTTGTTGCACTCTATCACATATATTAATCAGTTCTGTCAATTAAGAAATACATTTTATTTATAATTCAAAATTAAAACAAAGATTATATGACAGACTTTCACATATATCACCCTTTTCACTATCGTCTGAATCAATTTGTATGGCATTCTCCATACATTTCACAATATCTTTAATTAATTCGATTTTTTCGTCATACTCCATTTTCTAAAATATTTATATTATATTATGTATATCTGTATACATATTTGCAAATTATTTGCCAAAAGATGATATTAATTTTTTTAAATATATTCAAAATATTAATTTCAAAAAAATATACTCAAATGCAACTATGTACTACGAAAGAAAGAACACGAATGCCGAAAAACGTCGCAGCGAACTGCTACGAATGAGAACACAAAGCGAGTTGCTGAACACTGGAAACTCGGCGCGATTCTCCTCTCCTCGTCGCCCCCTCGCCTATAAACCAAGAGTTGCCGAGACAAAAGTTGCTGCGTGTAATAAGCGAGTTATATTTGAGCTGCATTCAGAAAGGCAACGTCTAGTCAATGATACAAATTTTCACTATATATTTAATTTGGAATATCAAATTGGCTATGTTATCAAATATGTACATATATCAAACGAACAGACAGGTTCATCATATATTAAATTCAATTTTTAATGTGTTATAAAAATTCCGAAACTTTCTATTCAAGAAGACATTAAAAAAATTAACCTTTGACAGTTGGTACGTTTTCCCTATCAGCTATTTCACTATTTGCTGAAATCTGCACTAAAACTTGTCAGCCAACTTTATAATGAAATATTTAAGTTAAACTTAAAAAAAAATTCTTTAAACGTATGTAAATTCAATTTTGTACTGCTAAGCTGTGGATATGTTTGATCGATTTACTTGCTAAGGCGTTGCCAATTTGACTTATGTTTTGGCGCCAAATCGAGTGACAAACAAACAAAACATATGTATTGTGTCTGCTTTGGAATTTTTCTTTTTGTTAATCGTACACTTAATTTTGTTACTATTGTTTATAAAACACAAGTTCGAAAATGCATTCTTTGAACTTAAATATTCTGCCAGAACACTTAAAAAGTGAGGAAGGCGGTTTATTAATTGCATCTTTACAGGAACCGAAGGGGTGGAGTGGAATTCCGTTGCTTAACTACACCCCATTGCATGACTTGAAAGACATGAGTATTGTGAGGTTTAGAGGAATGATTCAAGACATGCTAGACCCCGAAATGTACTTGGAACGTTACGAAATTGTTAAAGAAGATAATACTTGTAGAGTACAAGATGGTAAATTTCGAGACTGTTTATTGTTAAATGAAGGCGAACGTGTAAATCATGATGCTAAGGAAAATGTTCACGGTGAGCGTCGTACCTTCTTTGTTATTTCTATACCCGGTTTAAATAACTGGTGCCAAGAATATGAATCTCAGTGTAGTCGTAGCAATTTTCCAAAGCCTGTGGAAACGGAAAATACAGCAGGTAAGAAGCGTTCCGCACCTATGGAAGAAGATGATATGCACGTCGAAATCGATACGACTGCCAGACCTGCTGCTGATGGTGATAATAATAAGCGACAACGTACAGGGGAAAAGTTAAATAACACTATTGACAGTGACGCAGTCAATCACACCTCAAATTCAGTAATTGGTATGGAATACCATCTAAACTCGCCAATTCCTAGTCGCCCCAGTAAAGCATGTATGGTTAAAATTTACAACGACTTCGAAAAGTACAAATTAAATACTATTATTGATGTGGTTGGTTTTCTCTCGGTGAATCCAGCATTGGACGCCACAACAATGGACGTAGATGCGTTTGATAATTTAAATGAGATACAAGCGCAAAACCCGCCGCCATCATTAATACCTCGACTTCATGCAATAGCGGTACACTGCTTACCGCATCCAAATCCTTTATTGGATGAGCGATTGCTGTCAAATTCGCAGACATGTATAGACTCACACGGTTTCAACATGTTATCTGTAGGCAATGAATTCCGAACGTTCTTAAAGTTATGCCTTTTCAATGACAATTTAGCTGCGGAATATCTCTTATCACATTTAATATCTACAGTGTAAGTAGTACTTTGTAAATCAAATGTTAAAAATATCTACTAGTAAAAATATATATTTACATATTCACAGTTATTGCAGAGCAGAATCTCGATGTTTGGGAAGGTTTCTCTTAAATATTTTTAATTTACCACAGAATCGTATTTCAAATTATACGAAACAATTTTACGAGCTATTGGACTTGATAATACCAGCCAGCCATTATATTGCAATGACGGCGGAGACAATGAACGAATCAACTTTTGGACCAAAGTAAGTCTCCTTAGTTATAGGCGAAATATATTTATTTTCTTATATAACACTTATAGAAAGGATTATGAAACCAACAAGTTAGTCTCAGGAATGCTACAGCTTGCACCACAAACACACCTCGTGATAGATGAGACATTTACTAAATCTGATCGCCTTAACAGCAATGGCATTTTGTCTATGCAAATTCTTGGACATGTTATGACGCATCAGGAGTTGAAATGTAATTTCCAGTATTATGAAATTGATTATGAAGTCGATATTCCAATATTGTGTTTCAGTGAAAAGAAAAGTATTTTGCCGGTAAGTTTTTTTAAAAATACATACGTATACACATTACTAAGAATGTAATTACAAATATTTGTTTATAGTACGATGCATTTGTACCAATCGAGTATGATGACCAATCTGTTGAAGTAATTGAAGAGTCGCTCAAGGCAGCTAGGCATTATTTGAATCCTATTCGATTAAATCAATTTAGACGGTTTTTGACTATGGCTAAACTCACCGAATTTAATGTGAATCCAGCTGAGAGCGAAATGATTCAAAATGATTTTGTAGAAATGCGTAAAAATAAAAGCATTCGCGATGCCGAAGAGTTACATCATTTGTTGGTATTAACTCGGTTATTGGCTGTGGCACGAGGTAAAAATGTGCTTGAGAAGGATGCATGGGAACTAGCCAAGCAAATGGAGTCGACTCGCCAGCAAAGATTTACAAATAGAGAAGGAAGTAACTAATTAAAGTTGGTTCATTAAAATTCATTTTCGATGGCTACTGCTTAAGGTGTCATGTTCCATTTGTTTTAAAAATGAATAAATTCATTACACATATTTTTGTTTACTACAAATTAAAATCATTGTTTAGTTTGTTTTATTTTTATTTATTTTAAATATTAGTAACATATGTCAAAAGTATCAAATTTTAAAGAGTTGATCAAGTGCTGCGCAGGGTTGACGTGTAGTAACATACCTGAAATTAAAAATAAATAAATATGATTAAAATATATTAAAAAAATATATTTAAATGAATTGAGAAAATTATTCAGAAAGTTAATTTGCGTTGGATAATGGGACGAATTCTCTTCATTGAAAATCAAAGCGAGCTGGGTCAGAGTATCATCATATAAGTAGGTTTTCAAAATTTTATAGATATATTCAAATTTATGCTTACCTTATAAATGAATAGGCAACAGCAAGTCCATCTGCAAAACAAAAGAAGGCCGTTACTTTATAGAAATAGCAAAATAATAATTACATTATGAGTTTGTAGTTATGTTTCAGTTTGGATGTAGTCATTTATCAGTCAAATGAAGGGGAATCCGAAAATATTTCATCATAAATGATATAAATGCATTTTTTTTTACTTTTGATTACTTACATTTCCAATGTAATCCTTTTGCCCTCATCTGTAAAGAAAATAGAGATAATTAATATAATTGTATTTATGGCTTCGAAGTATAAGAAAACTTAGTAATATATCAGTAAATATATTTTTGCGTTGGATATTGGGACAGTTCTCTTCATGGTGTATCGAAGCGAGCTGGGTCAAAGTTTCATCATTTAGGAGCACTTTAATCCCTATTACGGTTTGCAATTATTTTAATTTTTCGTTTAAATAATTTCAACAACTTCGTTATATCGAAAAGAGTGGCGGATCTGAAGTAGAATTATTTTAACTTCAATTCAACTGAGTGGAACTACAAACCGTAATTGGGTATTAATACACATTGGTGGCCTCTTAACTAGAGATTTTTTTCACAAACACTGTCTAAACTGTTTTTCTTATCGAAAAACATAGGCTTATACAATTTTCGTCATTAACTAAAACAGTGATATATCTTATGGAATCTTTTATTATTGGCCACCAGTGTACATAAAAAGAAAATTTCTACCACTTACTTTCATATCTAAGCAAGCCGATCATTTTAAAATGAGGTCCAGATAAATGCCTAGATTGTATTAGCTTATGGCAATCCCAGATTAACAGCTGTAAGTCCACCTATAAAAACATAAATATCGTTAACTCTTAGGTAAAAAAAAAAAACAATTATCTTAAAACTAACGTTATACAATCAGAGAGGATTTAGTCATTTATCAGTCAAATGAAGGGGAATCCGAAAATATTTCATCATAAATGATATAAATGCATATTTTTTTTTACTTTCGATTACTTACATTTCCAAAGTAATCCTTTTGCCCTCATCTGTAAAGAAAATAAAGATAATTAATATACTTGCATTTATGGCTTCGAAAAATAAGAAAATTAGTAATATATCAGTAAATATATTTTTGCGTTGGATATTGGGACAGTTCTCTTCATGGTGTATCGAAGCGAGCTGGGTCAAAGTTTCATCATTTAGTTCCTATTACGGTTTGCAATTATTTTAATTTTTCTTTTAAATAATGTCAACAAATTCGATGGAAATTAGCTGTAGTTCGTAACATCGAAAAGGGTGATGGATCTGAATTAGTATTATTTTAACTTCAATTCAACTGAGTGGAACTACAAATCGTAATTGGGTATTAATACACATTGATGGCTTCTTAACGAGATTTTTTTCATAAAAACTGTCTAAACTGTGTTGTTGTTGTTTAAAGCCAGAATTTTTCTTGTCGAAAACCACAGGCTTATAAAATTTTCGTCATTAACTAAAACAGTGTTATATCTTATGGAATCTTTCGTTATTGGCCACCAGTGTACATAAAAAAAATTCTCCCACTTACCTTCATATCTAAACAAGCTGATCATTTTAGAGCGGGGTCCAGATAAGTGCCCAGGTTGTATTAAGTTATGGCAGTCCCACATTAACAGCTGTAAAAAAACATAAATATCGTTAACTCTTAGGTAAAAAAAAAACAATTATCTTAAATCTAACGTAATACAATCATCCTCTCTGATTGTATTACGTTAGTCATTTAACAGTCAAATGATGGGGAATCCGAAAACATCTCATCATATGAAGATAAACTTATAATAAATAAAATTAATTAAAGTAAAGTATATATTATACCATATTTTAATACCTGATTTTTATCAAAAAGTTGTTTCCTTCCTCAGCATTTCAGAATAAGAATTGAGCTACAAAACAGAAAAATATTTATTAAAAACAGATATAAGCTATGGACTAAAATTTATAAGCATAAGAAAGTCAGTGATTTATATTTGCGTTGGATAAGGAACAGTTTTCTTCAATTAATTTCAAAGCGAGCTGGGTAAGTTGTCATCATTTTAATAATACCATATCAAATCAAGTGCTATAATTACCTCTTCTTCATTATTGTGGCTTCAAAAACAAGGACCAACAATTTTGGGAAACATGTAAGACATCGCTTCATTTCGATTATATGATTAGAAAGTCACAACTGAAAGTAAAAAATATAATATATTTTTATTTTGAATCAATAAACAAGCATTAAAAGAAATGAAATAATCAATCAGTTCTACTATCTATTTTTAGTAAAACTTTCATAAAATTTTCAAGTTACATTAAAAGTTGTCATCAATTTAAACATTTAGTTGAAAATCTGTAAATGTTTAGAATTAACTTACCCATCATGAGAATCGAAATGAGTTGCAAGGTGAATTCCAATACAGAAAGCTGTAATATAAAAGAATATATGTAATATTTTTTTTTACTCAAATAAAAAATGTTATTGAAATTTTAATCAGAATTGGGTTTACATCATTATCTTCAAGAGTAGCAAATAATATGAAAACATCATTTTCTTCGAATAGAACAAAATAAAAACTAGATAATACGAACCTTTATCCACATATATACTCTTGAGCAATGAACGGTGCAGATATAACGGAAATCATATGCCCAAATCCTAAAACGATAGAAATTAAAATACATTTATAGATATATATAAACTATACAAATTGAATTAGGATTTATTGTGAAACTGAATCAGAATACATTTACATCAAAGTACTTTTTCAAGAGTAGCAAATAATTTGAAAACATCATTATATCACAATATAAACTTAAAACTTTATTAAATAATTTTTACTTACATCATAAATATCTGCGATGCTCCACCATGCGCACCAAACCACTGAAAAGAGATTGGTTGACATTAATAATTGTTCATCGGAGTAAAGTTTTTCACAATTTGTATGAAATCAGTTTAACTTTGACATCATAAATTTACATTCAGCGACGAAAAATATTAACATCATTATTTTATTTCACACATATTTTAGAATATAATACACTAATTTATTTACCTTCGTAATATTAGAAAACTGCACACAATGTTTGGCATTTTGAAATCAGGATTTATTGCTGCAAAGAAAGAAGAAGAACGAAACGACTTCCCTTATACTACACACTTAAAAAAATTAAAACAAACTCAGTATTAAGTTTTTTCGGCAAAACTCCTGTGTGCGAGTTTTGGCTTTTCTTTCCTTTGTATCTTCTACATTATAAAGTGTATGTTGTTTAATTAATTATTATATTAAACAGATTCCTGTACTGGAGGTTCATAACCTTCGGGTCTTTCGACAACAGCGCCTTCCGAAGAAACAACAGCATCAGTACCTTTGCCACCGCCATCACCGTGTAATTCTAACAATTTGGACAGATCGAAACGCGGCTTCTTCAAAACCTTTACTTTACGGATGTAAACATCATGCAAAGGATAAATGCGTTGGCACTTCTTCTCAATGTCCTTAGCAATGGAGTCAAGTGCTAACTTGTTCACCAACTGCTTCAAGTCAGCGCTGGTTACATCGTTGGTAATGATTTCAGTCATCTTTGAGCGAATATTACGAACTTGAGACTGTTGGGCGTAACAAGTTTTGCGCTGTGATTGTTGATCCTTAGCAGTAAAGCCAATACAGAAAACGCGTAGCATGTAACCATCGGTGGTCTTAGCTTCGACAATGGCTTCAATAAGTGTCTGCCATTTCTTTACCATGGACCTAAATGAGAATAACATATTAATGAGTATCAACTTTATATTTATACTTGAAAATAAATATTAGATATTATACCAAATATATATGTTTACAAACTAATCCCTAATTGGGAATGTAGGTAACAGTTCCCCAGGGTGCCGTTTGTAGTTTTAATCTTGGAGCATCGTAGAGACAAAACATATAGTTGTGAAATATTTTGTCTGAATTATACGTCCGTTGTTTGCAGAATACCTATATACCATATGAGTTTTCTTCCCATTAATAACAATAGAGAATTTTGTTCAGATTTCATACTTAAAATGAAGACTGAACCATATTGTATATATGTATGTGCAATTGTGTTTTGCTAACTAATAATCAATAAACACTTTTCACTTATCGTACCTGTACTTGTCTGTAGTCAAATCCATACCGTGGAAATTGCAGAGCACATTGCGGTCCTGAACATCCTCAGCAATCAAACGGAACTTACGGAAAGAACGATCCGAATCGTTGTCGTTTTGCAAATCAGCCAATGATACCTCGAACACACGACCCTTCAAGTAGTCAGAGGCGATTCTCTGACCCTGGGTACGGTTAACCAAAGTTTTGCCAATCTGGCGGGTCACGAACATGTTTGGTGCTTTTACATCGTACCAATCTTTGCGTGAGAAGGGATCTACAACCTTCTTCTTGCCACCTTTTTTACCTCCTTTAGAGAGACCCTTATTTTTACCGACCGCCATCTTCAGAGTTCAAAGCGGAAAAAGATCGAATCACGTTGACGCAGTAATGTCAAAAGAAGGAAACGCGACATGTCAACCACTGAAATGTAACTGAGTCCAATGCTGCCAGCAAATTGGATATTATATTCTATTATTTTAAATTAGATAAATATTTTCATTTTAATGAATATGCCACTAATTTATGTCTACTCAATTTTTTCTAATTTCTTTTTACAAATATTATTTTTTATTTAAGAAATTGTTTAACAGCGCAGCGAAGAAAGCAAAGGGTATGTTAGAATAACGCTTTGTTCTTAGCGTTTCTCTCTAATAAGAATGGCTACTGTAGCTTGGGAGAGCATTAAAATTTGAACTATATTTTGCTTCACTTCGCTGCGTTTCACTTCAATAGAAACGCAATTGCCTGACGCAAAACAAAGCAAAAGTTCTATGTAAATCAGCAATACGAATAAAATTTCACATATTTAGCGGTTTCTGACTCAAAAATGAAGTGTGTAGTTTCTAAAAATTTTAGGAGGAGGCTCTGAGGTTTGTGGCTAAGTAAAAACTCAAGAGACCATTCTAGACTAAGGAGGAGAGAAATTATATCAAACTAACAATAATAATTAATAGCATTTTATATAATCTCAAAACATATATGTATGTGTTGTACTAAAAATTTTAATGTATTTTGTAAGATTAGGCAAGGTGTACAGCAGTTTCAGTTGAGTTGTAAACTCTGACAAATTGTTAATTTTTGACAAACATTGACATTCTCGATTTTAGACAGAGAATACAGAAGACGTCAAATTGACGTTGAGAAGATGGGTAGAAAGGAACGTCAACATTTTGTGTATACGAAAATAACGAAAGTAAAATGAAAACAAATAATCGTAGTTTGTGAAAGAATTAAATAATTTAAGAAGTTTCACTGGAAAAAAAAAACAGTGTAGAGATTTTTTTTTGCAAATATTTACATTTCCTTTCCATCTGTGGATTGCTCTTTTAGCCTCCGAAACATGTCTCAAAGTGCGGTGCCAGTGCAACGACGAGGTGGAACTTCGGAAACACCTAGATTTGGGGATGCTACAGAATGGGAGGCTCGAGAAGTAAATGAAAACTTTCTTACACATTAAAACCATAAATTAAAGATACATATGAGTAAAAAATTCTAATTTGATTCAGGCTCAGAGGCAACGGGAGTTGGATGAAGCACGAGCGCGCGCTGCTCAAATGGAAAAGACGATGAAGTGGTGGTCAGATTGTACGGCTAATTGGCGTGAAAAATGGAGTAAGGTATATACACATGATATTTTCGTTATGACTTGTCGTAGCTACGAGTCATAGTAATTTAGCAATAAGAACTTGTTTAATCGATATTCATAGAAACTTTGTATTATTTGATTATTGTGATCAGGTTCGAACAGAACGGAATAAAGCAAGGGAAGAATCTAAGCAGTTGCGAGCCAATCTCGACATATCTATGAAAGAAGCTAATTCTTATAAGCGGGAGAAAAATGATCTCGAGATACAAATTTCTCAACTTAAAAAAGAAATGGAAAAGGTTCACACGTTAATGATGAAGCATGCCGATCAATTCCACAAAACAGGGTAACTATTTATATTGTAAATTCTTATTTAAGGTTGATATAAAATGTAATAAACTATTAGAATGTGTGATGCTTCTGAAGACACTGAAGCAAATGGGCGTGATACTAATTGCTCACCTGATATTTCATCTGATGGCTTAAAAAATGTGAACAGTGAAGACGGATTGGTAATTTTTGATAGACATATATTATTGTATGTTGTATACAAATTAAATATTGCAGGTTACTAAGGCGATTTGTAATGATTTGAAAGATTTGGACATTCAAGAATTTGTTCTTAAAGGTGCCGTAACAAAAAATGTTAACGAAATGGGTAAGTTTTTTAAATATTGAAAAGTGAATTGGTACAGTAAATACCATATTGATAGATGAGGTATCAGCTGAAGAAAAGCGTTTAATACAACAATTATCAAAAGACGATTTTGACGAGGAATATTTGCTTCAAAAAATCTCAATGCTTCAATTGCGTTTAGATGAAGCTCAAAAGACTGTACAAGCAGAGAGAGAGTGAGTACTTTTTATTCATACACATATGTATCTATATATACATGTATAAGAATTACAATTAAATAAAAAAACTATTTCCTTTAAAAACACTTAAGGTTTAAGAGAAATTAGTATTGACCCTTGTAATTAAGTTTGATAACTTCATTTGGATTTTAAAAATAAAATTCTTAGAAGAGTTAGAAAAGGGCCGCGCCGATTTTTATTTTCAATACCTCCGTATTTTCAGGGAGAAAAATATCCTACATAAAACAATCGAAAAGTTAACATTGGAAATACAAGAAGTACGTGATCGCCAGGAAGAGCTCCGCCTAGCTAAACAGGTGAGCAACACATTACAACTACAATAAGCTAGTGACAAATTTCGCATGATATATACTATAAATGATAGTATTAATATTTGTTTTCTGGATTGCACTATTCAAAATGTCTAATTTTGAACTTTCGGAGATTGGTTAAATTTTCTGTAGCATTTTAACCTTTAACTTATGACGTGGTAGTAAATTTTACACCTTGTGTTTTGATTTTCTCATAATCATAAAAAAGGCTTCTAAAATAAACGACACATTTTTCAAAAAAAATACAAAGAGTTTAAAATTTTCTTTCCAAATACTGTAATTAGAATTAATTTAAATCAGTTTGATGAAATTTGTAAGTATTATAATAAAAAAATCTCTAATAAATTTTAACAATCAAAATGGTGTAAAATTTACTACTACCTCTAAATCTACGTTTCGAAATTTGACCTCATAAGTTAAAGGTTAAATAGTTTTATTTGTGTTTTTTTAATTACTTTATGTTCGAACAAGTTGATAAATAAAGAGTCTAAGCTAACTGAATAATTAATTAAATAATATGATAATTTTATAGGAAGCTGTTCGAGAATTGCTGACTCTACAAGAACAACACCGCGCTGAAATGCGTATAATAAATAACTCATTGCATGAAGAAACTGCATCACGAGAAAACCTCGAACGACGCTTAGCAGAACTGCGTACCGAAGTGAGTATTTATTCTAACTCTGAGATATTAAAATGCATTTCCCCTTATTTTTTCAGTTGGAACGTCTTCAGGCCGAAAATGCATCAGAATGGGGTAAGAGAGAACGTCTCGAAACAGAGAAGCTTGCTCTGGAACGCGACAACAAAAAACTGCGAGCTGAAGTACGCGACTATCAAGAGCGTTCTGACCGCAAAGGTCGACCAATGCAGGCGAATGATGTTGAAGTACGTGCACTGCAACAGGAACTTGCCGATCGAAATAAAGAAATAAGCGAGATTAAATTATCACATTCCAAATTGAAGAAACTGTTAGCCGAAACAAATACAGAGTTAGGACACGCTGTTCGGCGAGCAGAACAATACGAAGCCGAGGTAAGTGCAAAAATCTCAGCTAATTGGAAAAATTTAGTAATTTTGTAAAAGTTTCGAATGAATTTTATTGTTACGGACATTTTTTCTTTCATTTTCTTTTTAAGTAAGGCAGGCAATGTAAATAGAGAAATGCATTATAAAATAAAAGTATAAAATATTAGTCCTAGGCTAACTTAATTGGCGAATGCTGGTATTCCTGTAATAGCACGCCCAAGAATGAGAGCATGGATGTCGTGTGTGCCTTCATACGTGTTCACAGCTTCCAAATTCATGGAATGCCGTATAACATGATATTCATCAGATATACCGTTGCCACCAAGAACATCACGCATATTCCGAGCAATATCCAATGCTTTACCTGAGTTATTTCGTTTGATTAGTGAAATCATTTCTGGGGTATGTAACTTCCGATCCTTAAGCCGTCCTACTTGAAGACATGCTTGTAAACCTAATGCTATGTCAGTTTGTGCATCAGCAAACTTCTTTTGTATCAATTGATTTGCTGCCAATGGTCGTTTGAATTGTTTCCGATCAAGTGTATATTGGCGTGCGATTTGCAAGCATGCTTCTGCCGCTCCCATGGCACCCCACGCAATACCATAGCGTGCGTTGTTCAAACAACCGAAAGGTCCTCTAAAGCCCTCAACGTTTGGTAATAGATTAGCTTCGGGGACATGTAAATCGTCCATTAATATCATACCGGTGGTAGATGCGCGTAGAGAAAATTTTCCTTCTATTTTAGGTGTGGATAAACCCTTGACCGATTGCGCCCGATCCACTATAAATCCTCGCACCTTTCCATCTTCACACTTTGCCCATACGATGAGGACATCCGCTATCGGAGAGTTGGTAATCCAAGTTTTAGAGCCATTCAGAATGTATTCCTTGCTACTGCTGTCATATTTGGCCCGTGTTTCCATGCCGGCTGGATCACTACCATGGTTTGGTTCGGTTAAACCAAATGCTCCTATAAAAAGATAATGATTATTGTACATACATATGTAATCATAATATATACGTATACATATATTTACATATATGTATAGTCCTTTTCGTACATATGTACATAAGTAAAGTATAAAGATCTTTGCTTTATACTTGTTTGAATCACTTACCAATCAATTTGCCTTGGGCCATTCGAGGTAGATATGTTTCTTTCTGAATTGCAGAACCATAATCGAATATTGCTCCCATCGCCAGAGAACTCTGCACGCTCAAAGCAGAGCGATAAGCCGAATCTACCCGCTCGATTTCTCTGGCTAACAAACCGTATGCGACATTCGACACACCGGCACAGCCGTAGCCATTAATTGTACAACCTAATGCACCTAGACTGCCGATTTCCTCCATAATTTCCTTATGGAATACTTCATTGCGATTGGCAGCAGTGATGCGCGGCAGTAGGCTCGTTTCACAGTAACTTCGAAACGCGTCACGTATGGCGATCTCCTCTTCTGTGAGCTGTGATTCTAAATTAAGTGGATCTTGCCAATTGAATTTCGGTGATTCAGTTGTGGTAGCGAATTGTTTTGCATAAACTGCTTTAGTACAGAGTTGTGATGTGGAACGAAATTTCGATAAGAGGCATCTCGCAATCATTTTGTACTTTTCGATTTATATCTGTTTATAATCTTGTATCTATTATTTATGAAACTACTTGGGTAGTATAATGATAACAATTTGCTTTATATTGCTTACTTACGTATTATTAGAACAAAACCTCCTGGTTCGCGCGCTCTTGTGCGACTGTTCACTAACATTAATGTATTCCAGTATAAAAGTATTTTAGAGATCTTTGGATTAAGTTGTACTGTAATCTTTCACCTACCTGAGAATATAGTTTCCGAAAGCTTAATCACAAGTGTAGTCACACATATGAGATATGTACTATATTTCATGATTCTCAATACACATACTGAGAGACAGGGAGAGCAGCAAGTGAATACATATAGACTTATATACAAATGTATATGTATTCTATAGCAGTGATTGCTACTTGAGTTGAAAAATATACGAATGTATGCAAAGAGATCTATGTTTTTGTTTAAAAGAGGCGGCATTAACTTCAAACTGCTTCGAATCTAATACATTTAGGACAATTTGCATAATACAACATTCAAAAATCAACATTTCAACTAGAGTATCTGGGTTCTGTAGGGTATTAATTTGTTTACTTTTATTTATTAATTTTACTTTACATTTTAACCGGAAAAAATAAATTAATTAAAAAGGCTATATTGTCTAAATGCGCCCATTGCTGTTTATCAGTTAACTTTATATGAGTGTATACATATGTGTAAATGCACATACATATGGCATTGTTCAGTCACATTATTTTCTCTCCGTGATTCGTTGTGTGTATTCTGCCCTTTTCTCAATGATGTATTCTCTCCTTGGAATCATCATACTTGATATGATACTGCATATGTATTAATATTTTTATATATGTATGATCATATGGGTACAGTACAAATTCGATTATCTGAACAATGATAAGACTAAGCGTGTGAAATGGTAGAATGGCGGTGGAACAATTTCTCAGCTGCCATATTTTGCTATAGATTTTGTAATAATTGCCTTCTGAAACAACAATAAAATATACTGCATGGAAATAAATAGCAATATATATTACATATAATTTATATGATACGAAAATATGATATTAACGGTTATTTATACCATTCAAATCTTATCGAGCAAAAAGTATAAAGCTATACATATAAAAAAAAAATGATTTCCTGGAGTATTTTCCCAATTTTCTTACCTAGAAAATGATGACAAATTGCTAAGACGGCTCCAATCAAGGCCTTATTTATGCTTGATAAAGCTCAATTGCGACTGGTGTGCTGTTGTTAACTCGGCTATAATCGCGTAAGCGGTGTCTATGTCAGTAAAGAAAGCTCAATTGCAATGCTTAAACCTGATTAACACATTAATTATACAATATCTAGTTAGGAGGCTCACTAATGATTTCTACAAATATAAATAATAAATTTCTTAATTTTTACTTTTAGGTGAAGCGACTCCGACAGCGAGTGGAAGAATTGAAGCGTGAATTAGCCAGTGCTGAGGACGAATTGGACTCGGCTGTAAATCAAGTGCGCCGTTTACAAAGGTCCAATGATGAATTGGTTGGTCAAACTGAAGGACTCCAAGTGCAAATTCAACATTTGCAAACCAGGTTTGTCGCTTTTTTAAATTTTTTTCTGTCTGGTTTGGAGACAAAATCTGGACGATTCCTTCTATAAGTAGTAACTGTTAACAAATCTGTCATACTTATTAACTTTTCGGATTGCTGCTTCTTCTAATGGATTAATATTTCAAATTGCGAAACATTTAATACTGTACTATTTAATAAACACATGTTTGAATGTCCTAATATGTGTATATGTATCATATGCAAAAACAAAATATTTAAGACGAGCGCCAAGTCCTCAAATGCGCACTGTAGGCGGCGTACAATTGCGCAATAAGATCGCCGTAGAAATTCCTAGTGAATGCTTGCCCAATATCAATGATCTACGTCAGATTTTTGATGATCAACCTGTTGGCAACCGTCATAGCCATAATGCAGCTAGCAGCTTACCGAATGGAGGTAGCACGGAAGCTGCTATACCAAAACGCTCAAGTCATACGGAACGTACATTGATGCAGCAGACAAGCACATTTTTCGATGCGAAACCATCGCACTTGGAAGAAAATATTTTTGAGTCGAAATCGCGCAATCTGGAATTTGAGCGGGCCAAACAAAAGTTTGATAATCCATCTCATCTACAGCACCAACATCATCACCACCAGCGCGAGCAGCGTGAACGGTCATCTGGTAGATTTATTGGTAGTGGCCAGCAACAACAGCAACAGACTAGTGGTAATCGTTCTAATCTGGCACTGCCATTGAAAACGACCAACACCTCGAGTCTAGGTATGGGCGTGAGTGGGAGTGGCAGCGCCAGTTTTAATTCTAATGCGAACACAAATTCAAATCCTAACTCGTGTAAAGACGATGTAAATCGCCAATTATTTCTGGAGGATCATTCGCATTCCTCCAAGACTGGTGGTGCTGGTGGTGGTAACGTTGGTGAAGCAGTTGTGGTTGGTATAGGTGGCACTGCTAGGGCCACCAGCACTAATCAATGTGCTGGCGGCAGTTATTCACGGAACAGTATTAATTTAGATGGTCTCAAAGTGTCCGACGACGAGGTAAGCACTTCCAAAGTAGCGTCAGGAGTATGCTTATAGTTTTTAAACTATATTTTTTTAATTTTTATGTGAAAATATGTATGTATATATACATATGTACATACATATGTAAATTCCAATTACAAGCTACATTTATTAAACATAATTTTTCCTTGTGCTTGTGTGTTTGTATGTATGGTAAGAGTCGTTTTTTTTCATGTATTACTAATTATTGTGTTCAAAAATCTGTACCTATGCATGTATTAAAATGTGTTTCAATCTCAAAACATTAAACTATTTTTTCCCCATTCACAGACTCCGTAATTACGGTTCGACGAGCTTATTGCTGGATGACGAAACGGAAGAAATAAGTGACGAAGGAATTTAATTTAATTAATTAATAAGTATTTACGTAAGAACATATATACATATATATGAAGATAAAAGTATTCCATTATTGAGTTAGTTTAAGTGAGCATATTTCGAATATATTCTTATGCAACGATATGTCTATTCAAAGTGCTAATTTGTATATTCCATATACGCATACTAACGCGTAGATATTTTTTATTTAACATTTACATATTGCTCCCTTATATTTATTATACTGAATAAGCCTATTTGTACTTAAAAATGTTTTATTGATATCTATACACTACACTCATATTTTACTCATAACGACATAAATATTCATTCATAGATTTAAAACAAGTGCATACACATACAAGTATGTATGTATTGTGTTTAAAAAATACATTACTTATGAAAAATGTTGAAAAGGTGTTTAATTTTTTTATGGGGATAGAGTCGGGAGGAAAATTCTTGGCGACACGTTTCCTCTGAATCTAGCTTTGCTTATGCTTCATTTTTAATACTTATAAAGAGGATGCATTCCGAAGTTCCCTACTTTCTTAAAGAAAAAATACAGAAACTCATGTTTAAAGTGGTGTGTTTATTATCATTCGAAAAAAACATTTTTTGGCATTTTTTTGAAGATTACCTCCTTAAAATGTTGGCCGCGGATTGAATGTTTGGGATTGTCCGCTTAGGCTTTAGACATATTCTCACATAAAAAAGTCTAACGATGGGATATCACACGATTATGGTTAACAGACACCAAATAGTTAGTTATAATGGCGCTATAACGGTTGTTGTTGTTGTTTTAGCGGGAATACTAATCCCCGTTTGGGTGGTAAGGATCATTTGTGTTGTGCCCGATAACGGTCGCCATTGACGGTTACGTTCTCACCGGCATCATTTTTGAAGCAATATGAATCGATGATTCCACCGGACCACAAACCTCACCAAACCGTTATTTTTTCTGGATGAAATGACAGCTCTTGAATCTCTTCATTTCGCTTGGGAAGGTGGAGCGGCTTCAGTTCTTGCACAAGATGTATTTCGTATCTGTTTAAAAAATATAATTTGCCAAGTCGTTCCATACGTCAGTCCGAGTTACTGCCAACGGCGCCGAATCGACTCTCCACGATCTTTGTGTACGCTCTCAGCTACGTCTAATATATTTGCTTCACTGCCTGCTGAACTTGGTCTCTACGGTCGAATATTATTCAATAATGAATGGCTCTCACGATGGGTGATGGTGATAAAGGGTATGCACGATTTAAAAAAAAAAAAAACTTCTTTACTAACGTAGCACTGTTTACGCGGTTATAACCGAGTTAACAACATCGTGCCAGTCGTTTCTTCTTTTCGCTATTTGGCGCCAACTCGAGATACCAAGTGCAGCCACGTCCTTTTCCACCTGATCTCTGCAACAGAGTGGAGGTATTCTTCTTCCCCTGCTTCTACCGACGGGTACTGAATCGAAAACCTTCAAAGCTGAAGTGTTCTCTTCCATCCGGACAACACGACCTAGCCAGTGCAGCAACTGTCTCTTGATTCGCTGAACTATATCAATGTCGTCGTATATCTCGTTCAGCGCATTGTTCCATCGACTGCAGTATTTGCCGTTACTAATACGCAAAGGACCATAAATCGTCTGCAAAACCTTTCTATCGAATACTCCTAAGGCCGACTCATCAGTTGATGTCATCAAAAAAGCAATGTAAGTACATTTAAGATCGTAAGTAATTGGTTTCAGCAACTTAAAATGACTATCATTATTGGTGACCTTTTTTTGGATAGATATTTACTTTTTTACTTATTGCATAAGTAGTCGAACAAGAAATGAAATTATAAGGTTAAGTGAAACCATTATTACTTTCAAACAATGGACTTTATTTGAATTTTATATGCTTTTTAATGTTCTTTTACAATTTATTAATATAATAAATAAGGTAATTAATTTTTTTCTTTCTTTTATATGAAATATATTTTCCAAGTTTTTATAATAGAAGCTTTAGCATATCGCTAAAATATTTTTTGACTTAGTTAATATATTTATAATTATTACCTTTATATTTTGTTACGACTTCTATTTCATTCATTTGAATTACAATTACACCTTAACATATGCAAACGTGCAATTCGCTTTTATATTGGAAATTTGTAAACAATTTGATGATTGAAATAGTTGAAAGATCTTTTTATTTATTTTTCAATGGCAATTTAATAAATTTTCTATATATTGTTATAAGAGACGCTAATAAGGCTACTTATGACTACTTTATTCATTGTCGAAATGGTTCGCTCAATTGTATGTACATATGGGTTCTTGTATGAGTTTAATAGTTTTCAAAATAAATTAAGTAACATGTATAAATCAATTATAACAAAACAGCTCCACAAGCCACATTTACCAAGTTTTAATGTGATCTAATTTTAGACTATACAATAATTATAATACATATTTTTACAAACCTACAAACACGTTTGCTTGTATTCACAATTGTTGGCTAATTGTTTTGGGGAAATATTATACATATGCACGAGATTCAGCTGAGTGCTCGATTTGCATTTCACCTTTGATGAATTTCAAATATCTGCCTTGATCGTAACAAATATAACATAATATTAATAATAACATAATAATTGCATAAATATTATTGTTAGGTACCAGCGTTTCCTTGTATAGTATATTTAACCATGAGGAGAGCCAAATACAAGATTAAGTTTTATTTAACCCTTCACCGACTTGAATTGCAAATCGGAAAACATTATTGTTTCAGTTATCGGCTCAACAATATACCAAGTATCATTAGGATTACGTTAAGTTGTATGCTTCCTGCATTACCGCACAATTCTATTGTACTTTCCTAATTAAATAAACAACAAAAATAAATTAGGTAGTAATTAATTTTTTATTAATTTATTGTATAAAATTTAGTACTTACATTTATATGCCTATTTATGCAACTGACGGGACGGACCCTTGAAAACTCACGATCGTTCTTATAGCAGGCGAATGTTTGATTCTTATCGAGGGGGTATGGAATGGGGGCTGGATTAACCGTCAACTGTATGGACGTATCTCGTGGGCATCGCTGATCGATTACCAACAATATCATATTACTATTAGGTATCGGCAGCACAACAAATGGCCGTTCACACGCATGAGCTGTCATATTGTAAACTACATTATCCTTATCATTGTACATAAGATATAAGTGGCGTTGCATGTCGCACGATTTGAGCCGTGTGCGATGCAATGTCACCAAACGGATCCAGTCGTTGCTCTTCACATTGTTTGAGTAGTCATTCATGTCTTCATCTATATATGGGTCGATAAACTCGGCAATGGCCATATTGGTAAGTTGCACAATATACCACAACACCGTATGGAACAGCCATTTGAGCGCACGAAGAAGGTGAAAGAGGGGCTAAAGAAATTAAATATGATCATATAATCATATATGTACATGAGATATGCAAATTTGATTAGGTTTCAGTTTTATGCACTATAGCTACTTATGTACTTATATCACTTACGGATAGTAAATTATTTGATCCGTTCATATCACCGCTGGATTCGAAACAAACAGCTTGATAATCATACACAGTGACACGTTTGAAGACTTTCTCGTCCACTAAACGCGCCATAATACCACCGTTAATTTCTCCAAAAAACTTGCCCGTCTCTTGACGATATGGAGAGATAATAATAAAACCATTGTTGTCAATAACGTAGCATTCCCGATCCTCAACAGCACATCCCTACAAAAAAAAAATTTTATAATTAGAACGAATATATGTATGTACATGTGCATGCATTTGTTTTCAATATGATTATTTTGGATTTAAACGTGGGAGGCACAACCTTTTGAACTAATTTATAGAGGGGAAGCAAATTGAACCAAACTGTTGGGATTTTCATTTAATTTACTTACATTGCCCGTAATATTTCGGAAAAGCTTCTCCAGCGCAGAATGATGAAACTGAAATCCTACAACGGCGGCAGGTGCGAATTTGGCACCTTCAGTGTGGAAGACTGCGTTGCTTGCCGTCACTGTAATTTCCTCTCCAAGATCTAACCAAAAATTGTTTCCAAATAAAAAAACAAATAGAAAATCGATAAATTGATTACCTCCTGCATCGAATGGCACCGAGTACACAAAACTATCCTTGTGCACAAAATGCTGATCTACTGCGCGTTTGTACCACATCTCGTCAATAGCATGTTTATTTTGTTCGCTAAATGTTTCGCTAAATTTAATAAAAATAACAATAAATTTTAATTTGATTAAGGTGCTGATAGAATGAGTTATATTTTATGAGGCTTCTTTAATATAAACTGAAGCAAATAAGAAAGTGTGAAGTTCTAAGTTCGTGCAACCGAACATTTTATACTCTTGCAACTTGCAGGAATCAAAGACAGGGAAACAACTTAAGGTGTAAAATGTGAACCAGAGGATCGGAATCCCAGAAATTTTGTATGTACATACATATACTATTAATAACTCAAACATTGACCGACATATTCGGCATAAATCATTATACATATGTAGTATATGGGGGTTGGGGTAGTTTCGACCCGATTTTATCTATTAACTATTATCATGCCACATACTAAAAAATTGTTCGCTGTGTTTCATTAAGGTACCTCACATACAATAACCAATCATATGGAGTAAAGTCATTCGGATGTTCGTAAATCCTGATATTACTTATATAAGAGCTAGCTCAAGATAGACCGACTCATGTCCTTTTAAATAGTACGGAACATTGGCAATACTTTGAGTTGAATTGAAAAATATAAATCGTTATCACGTTTGTACATACAAGAAAATTTTATTATCGTGTAATGTCTTCTTCTACATGATTACTGCCACTTTTCATTACAAACGTTGAAAAGACATTCGCAGCTAAACATTTTTGTCGAATGAAGAAGTTAATATCGCCACGAAGACCTACTTTAAAAACCTCCCGAATTTTTCACACGTCTCACGTCGACTAAAAGGAGATATTGAAAACTAATTAGCCGTTTTTCCAAAATTTTCTTTTGTAGACTAAATAACTATTGAAACACCCCATAGGACCTTACCCAGTACCAGCTTCTTCGGCCATGTTGGAATGAAACTCTTGCCATCGTGTTAAACCGCTGTGCGTTGCCAGAAATGCCACTGTTATGCCGAATCGTTGTTTAAATTCATTTCTGTTGAATAGAAACCCATTAGATAGTTGTCCAAATAAAAGGTACTTTACAATATATAAATATGTATATGTATATTATTATAGCATACACAAAAATAAATAAGATATATGTAGGTATGAATGTAATTCTATTGTAATCAATATGTTACCTTGGCAACAAACCCATTAAAACGGCTATTGGGCTTGAAGCGCTTGCGCTAATCCAGTCACATTTTAATAGTTAGATATTTACATATATATTATATATAATGAGGTGGAAGAAATATGAACTCGTGTGTAAATAAAAAATAAAAATCACATAGAAAACGAAGGGAAGACAGTTTTTGCAGAGAAAAAGAAACACAGTAATTTAAACGGACTATGTTTTTATGTTTATAACGGTGCATGTAGCATACTGGAAGTAGGTAAATGTCTGTATGTGTTTTTAATTACATAGATACATATGTATAAGGCAATGTCATTTTATTGATTATGTATGTTAAAATCGTTGTGCTAAGTAATATCTCAAAAAGGATTCAACCTATAAAAATATAATAAATATGCTGTATAGTATACTATGTATGTACAGAGTTTGCCCGGAAAGTAATAGGACTGGGTCGATTAAAAAAATGTATTAAACCAATGGTTACAATTTTTTAAAAACTTTCAAAATAGGCTCCTTCTGCGTCGATGCAGTGCTGCCAACGCGATTTTCAAGCATTGAAGGCGTCACGGCCTTGCCTTTCATCGGCCTTTTCAGGAAAAGAAATAAAAGAACATCTGGGCTGTAGGGCAGCGGCGGAAGCGTTGGGATGCCGGCCTTGGTTAGGTTCACAAGAAAGGCGGTGTGAGCCGGAGCGTTGTCGTCGTGAAATTTCGAATCGGCTGCGATGTCTTGTCGGACCTGTTTGACCCTTCGTTTGAGTCTCTTGAGAACTTCCACGTAAAACTTGGCGTTGACGGTTTGTCCAGGAGGAAAAAATTCATGGTGGACGATGCCGTTGATGTCAAAAATGAGCTCTCACTTTGGATTTGCTCATTCTTCCCTTTTTTGTCTTCTTGCGAAAGCAACATCTGGGTAAGCCACTTGATCAAATCAAATGTCTTTGTCGTAGATTTACCGAGCTTCACACAGAATTCAACGGCGTATCTCTGCTCTAACGAACGCTGCATTTTCGGCTTGCATCACTCACAAAATCACTTCGCGCAAAAGTGTTTGTCGTGACTCTCCAGGTGCCCGGAGCCAACTGACCAGCCCAATGCAGTCGGTGCGCGAACACCACACTCCGAAGTACAGTCGCGGCGGAAGAAAATCAGTTCTATTACTTTCCGGACAAACCCGTATGGAGCTAATGTATAATAAATAAGCTCACAGAATTTTACGTGCTACTATTGTATTTTTATGCGAAATAAGTTCAATTTAACGCTAAAATAAAGCCTTATGATTTGTATACTTCTTTAACAAATGAAGAAAATTTACAAACATTATATTTATTTACTCGCTGCATAATTATTTAGTTAGTAAGAAAAAATTCTTTTTTTTTTTAATTTTCGTTATTTAAAAAATATATAGTTATATTCAATTGACAGGGGCTAGATTTAGAAGAACGCAATAGACCCAAGGTCGCGGTGCATTTAATAAGCAATCAATCAAAATCTATAGATATGGTCATTAAGTGATGTCTAAGTTTGTTGGTTCAACAGTCAGCATTATCGCGTCTTCTCAAAATTTAATATCAAATTACTATTTTAATTTTGCTCACATTCTTGAGTTAATTTTTTAACAAATAGAATTAATAATGAATCTTAGCTTAGCTTAGCCGTTCGTTGCTTTAAGACCTTATAGCATATATATGTATAGCAATTGAGTCTCTTACCCTTTGTCATCTTTGGAATTGAAGCTTGTATTTTTCGAAAACCATTCGGTAACCCGTGCATCAAAAACAAGTGATTGCATGAGTTGACGATCGCCTGGAATGAATACATACATATATAAATTGAATATAGCTTTTAAGCTGATTTCTCATTTGATAAAAGTTTTTATTGAATTAAGTACGCACATATCTGGGTGTGACAGATTAAGTTTAATAACAAAACTACACATACTTTTACTTTATGAACAGTTGAAAATGGGCAAAAGTTTTTATATAGTGAAATTTGACTTTGTAACTTCCAGTATAGTGAGTACTTCTTCAAGATTAAATACATATGCAAATACCATATATAGTATGCGATCTTAATTGGGACTTTTTTTTGCAAATATTAAATCGTCATTGGTGCAGGTGAAAAATAAGAGGATTTAGGTGTGGTAAAGTTCTTTTTATTCAAAATAAATATGAAACTTATGAATGTGACTTCGGTAGTGAATTTACTATGTGTAGCATGCAAAATACTCGTATATTGGCAACTCCTCAGCTAACAATATTAGGCTTTCGAGATTTTTCGATTTCATTAACTTAACAATAATAGTAACTAAAGATATTCAGTAGAATGACAATAAAGTAATACTTAAATTTTTAAAATTTCTTAAGGTTGAATAGGGTTGCAGATTTCTGGGGATTACGTATTCATTTTTTCCGGAAGTATGAACATACCACTAGAGATGTAAACATAAATTTTATAGTTTGGCCTTATAATTTAGTATTTCGTGTCTTAATAAAACCCTTTTTTTTATATAAAAAAAATACTCTTAATAAAAACTATCTCGATGAGTTTCTACCCAGGCGAAGAACCAATCGCAAGTGACAACAAAGAGGCTGTTATGGAATAAAAAATGAAATGCATGAATTTGCCTTTGAGATCCTATAGCCTCAATGGTACATATTCTGCGGTGGTGGCCTTCCTGTTCTCATTGTTTTTCTTTGAGAGAAAACTCGCCGAAAATAAATTTAGCAACAATGGAAAGATAGAACATTGGAAAGATAGAACAATGGAAAGATCGCCGCCATTGCTCCTTTTTTGAAAGCGAAAGACAAATTGTACTGCAAAAATTATATCGAAAACTTGACATTTGAACATGGCAGCTATTTTGTAGCTGTTTCTCTTTAAAACCGAACGCAGATTTCTTCAAATACATAATATTTTCAAATACAACTCTATTTCAGAATCAAAACTCTCTCATAACTCCTTAGACAACCTTTTCAAATAAAATATTGGTAAATCAATGCAATATGTATACAAATATAATAAGAAGAGACCTCTCTGATTTTATAATTTTGATTAATAAAATAGTGTTTAAAATCGTATTTTTGCTTTTTGGTACTTCTTTGTACTTACAAAAACATGCATTTTTTCAGGACGCTTACGATATCACAGCGGATATGTTCTTAGGCTATGAAAAAGCTGGACATAATTAAAGAATTGTCTTAGAACAGTTGTTCCGATTAACTACCGCTTTTTGTTAAAAAATAATAATAAATAATATATACATTTATGTCTGTGCATAGTTATCATAAATATGTTAAAATGTTCGTGGGATGTTGGAATTAAAACTATTAAATGAAATATTTGCTACGAGTATGTGCTCTGGTGTGAATGCTCGGGGCGAATTGAAAAATTTACTAACAAGAATGAATATGTGATTATTTAGTGGGTGCTTTTTAGTGAACTTTGCGATATAACTAAAAAAACGTTACTTTACATATTTAATTGTTTTTTACGAGCAATTACAAACAGAATCGAAACGAAATTTTACTCACAATAGTAACTTTCTTTATCATTTATGGATGGTATGCGCCCGGAGGATGTGTTAGCTGTGGATTTGCATTTACATATGTAAATTATGATCATTGCGATAAAAAGTTGTATACGAAAAACTTAACATGAAGAACAAACATACACACATAAGTAAATGTATGCCTACTTGTCTATATGCGTGATTTTACCTAATGTTATTTAAAAGGTTTTACCTAATGTTTCATGAAAAGTTATATGTACATATAATTGTAGGGACTATTTGTTAATTGAAACGATCCCCAACGGAACATTTTATCGGGTAGTCGAAAAAGTCTTTTCGCATTACTAATCAAATCAAATATTAGTATGTGCGGAACAAAATAATCTAAAAAGCTCTCATATTCGAAAACTGATAAATATGAACGAATTTGTAGCGTTTTGAAGAGATGCTAAATAATTAGTATTTGTTATTTTTTGTAGAGTATAAGGATCTGACAGTATTCTATCAAAAGTAAACATGGGAAGAATTCCAATATTTTCACAACTAGCTGAAAGATCGTAAAGATAATCAAATCGTAAAGATAATGAAATTTCACCCAAGAGTAAACGGTATCGGAAGTGTCTATTTTTCTCTTCATCTAAATCAAGAGAAAGTAACGCACTTTAAATACGTTGAGACAAATCGTTAAATAAGAGATGACTATTGCTCAGCTTTTACGTCGTTGAAATATTTTCTTTAATTGCATCAATTAAACTGCAGAATTATAATATCGTTAAATCAACTGGACATTCCAATGCCTTTAAAACTGCATATTCCGCTCCATTGTTGAGATTTTTAACTTTAAAAGTTGAACATTTAACGTTTTAGTGAATAATAGCGATTACTGGGCATGATAACGGCACACATAGGAAGAATATATGGAAATAACCTACTTTTACCTCTGGAAATTAATGTTCCAATAATAAAATTAAGTAAATTTTTACTATAGTTAGACTGGGCATGAAGAGCGAGCGCATTTAGTATTATTTTATATTGAATTTCAATTTCTTTTTAATATTTACTTACAAAATAAAAGGGCTGCGTGTTCTGGCGGCACCGCACTTCTACTTAGTGGCCACCTCCAACCAGGCTGTGACATTTTATTCAAAAACCAAACCAGCTCTTCTTCTGGTGTTGTAAAAGTTTTGTTGTTGTGCTTGCAATACAACCTAGAAACAAATTTAAAAAAATTGTGTAAATCGGTGTACTTTGCGGGAAACTTGTTAACTTTTTGAATGCTTTTACTAACATAATGTTTTTTTTTTTATCTGACTTACCATGTTGGATGAATTTTCCAGCGTTTGCCACCAAAGTAGTTTAACAAGTTTTCACCTTTAATATTCATGCGGTGTATTTCATTTTCTGCTCTTATGGAGAGGCGATGTACACCATATTGCTCAGGATACGTAATTACAAGAGTAAACGGTGTATTAGGTATCGCTCTCCAATAATATTGACGTTTGATGCGAGCAACCCGTTTCTAAGATGAAATTAAACATATTCATATGTAAGTAGGCAGATGGGTAAAGGATGAGTTGTTATATGCTTGCTCACCATTTCGTCAAAGTGATTTTTTACCAACATCCACTTACTACCAGTTGATTGATTTATTATCGAATCACGAATCTGTGAAATTTTAAAAAGTTAATAATTGCATATATAAAGACAAATCAAAACTCTGTAAGTTTGCATTCAGACGTGAAATTTTTTGTTGCACATTATTAGCAAAGGATTATTTCTTGATTTTGTCATTTCCGTTCACATGGACCATTTTCAGCACTTCTCTTTATATAATTTTCTTAAAGTCTTATACCTCTTAAAATATTATATTACGTAGTACAGAAAAAATAGTTTTCATTCATAAATTTTTCTGCGTTGCCGCAACAAAAGTTTCTTTGTCTGAATGAGCTTATACTGTTATTTAAATACCGTTAGTAGTACGGGATTGAAATCCCTCGGTGCTCGATCATCGTCCAATAGCTCAACTTCAATCATATCTACGCTGTTATAGGCTGGTTTTAAAATATTGCCTTGAAACTAAAAGTGTAAAATACGGAATCATGGAGACTTGCTTATTCCCTGTTTATATTACTTGTTAATCATTTAGAACTTACAATTGGACGAAAATCAGGATGAAATAGGATGTAGCCATTATTTGTCACAATAAATGCATAGCCATTGACACCGAGCTGTAATCAAATGGGCGCGTATTAGTTTTCCAATTTCAAAAGCAATTTTTATATATTTTTTTTATATATTTTTTTTATATTGTTTATACTACATTAGTTCAAAATATCAAATATTGTACAATATTCAATAAAAATAAATTATTTGAAGTAATAAGAACAACTTTGTATCTTTACAAACTTACCAAAAACGGGGAGAGCATTCTCTTTATGTCTCTTATGGGTACATCCGTGCCTGCGACACCCAATAGATTGGCGATTTTCGTCTAAGGATACATTTGCAATAAAGTGAGTCAAATAGAATATAAGTAAATAACGGATGTACAGCCTACTCCAACTATTATTGGTATGATTAACAACAGGGAAATCAATCTACATTCGATAAATACGTATGTTTGCACATAGAGTTGCGCAATTTCGATTATATAAATCCACAGAAATTACCGAAATTATTATGTTTAAATAATGTAATTTATTTCAACTATTAAATTCAATTTAGTGGATAACACACATTGACTTTTTACTCAATCTTTTATACTTGTCACAATAAACAAATTACTACCAATTAATAAATTACGATCAATGAGATAAGTATTTCGTCTTTCTCTACGTACTAATTTGACTTTAATATATTGTATATGTATAAATGTTTAATTAATTTGTGTGGTAATATTTGAAGCAATCAGTAAAATTACCGCCGCAAAATCTAAAACTATCAAAAAACTCAAGCATAGAAAACTAAACTAATATTACTTATTACATAACCTAGATTTCAAGCTACTTAATATGGTTTAACATGAATAGAAGCCATCACAGTAGGCCGGAATAGTAAATATATGAACTAAAAAAAATTTTTTGCAGCATCTAAATAAACCTTTTCCATATTAAACTTTCGTAAAAATTTTCATTTCATAAATATATTCGATTGTCAAATATCTCCCTTTCGCTTTATCTTTTGAATTTCGCGGCTATCTATAAAGCGCTACAGAGCTCGTATCTGGCAATACTATGCATCTTTGAAAGGTCTTGACAGAGACATGTAAACATGGAGTTCACTAACGCTGAAATCCGCGATATTTTCAAGTTTTTCTTCGTTAAAGGCAAATGCGCTAGAGAAACGTTCCGTGAGATTAATGTGGTTTTGGGGGATGGTACGCTATCCCTTCGAACTGCGGAGGAATGGTTTCGACGATTCAGAGCGGGTGAAAACGACACCAAACAAACAAACGACAAAAGCTTGATGTTTGGGTGCCGCATGATTTGACGCAAAAAAACCTTCTGGATCGAATCAACGCCTGCGATACGCTGCTGAAACGGAACGAACTCGACCCATTTTTAAAGCGGATGGTGACTGGCGATGAAAAATGGATCACATACGACAATATCAAGCAAAAACGGTCGTGGTCGAAGGCCGTTGAATCGTCCCAAACAGTGACCAAGTCGGGATTGACGGCCAGAAAGGTTTTGCTGTATGTTTGGTAGGATTGGTAGGGAATCACCCACTATGAGCTGCTCCTACTGCGAACAACTGGACTGCTTGAAGCAGGCGATCGTCGAGAAGCGTGCAGAATTGGCCAACAGGAAGAGTGTAGTGTATCACACTTCGTTCATGTTTCGTCAGAAGCTACGGGAATTCGGATGGGAGATTTTATCGCATCCATCATATAGCCCAGACATAGCGCCAAGTGATTATCACGTGTTCCTGTCCATGGCGAAGGCCCTTGTTGGTGTTAAGTTGAACTCAAAACAGGCTTGTGAAAAGTGGGTGACCGAGTTCTTCGCAAATAAGGAGGGCGACTTCTACGTTCACTCTATCACTTTTTATAAAACATTGAATAAAGAGCAAAAAAGGGAGATATTTGAGAACCTATTAATATAGATTGAGTACACAACTCATGAAATTATTTAGTTTAACCATTTAATGGTTTTCATTTGACCACTTGCTTAGTAAATAATTACATATAGTATATCAAGGGTATTCATTAACATATTGCACCATGAGCTTACGCAGGCACTAGTCGTGGCCTAAACCCCCCTTGTCACCAAAGTAATTACAACAATTAATTAAGAAATTGCAGAACTGTTGCATTAGTAATTGTAAATTAGTACGAGTCCAGCGAAGAGACAAAGTCGTTTGAATGGTAAATTAGGTATGTATAGGCCTAAATCAAATGATTTCCTACTTCTGTGTTTATAATTGTTATTTCGATTTATGTTTGAACAACACTATTGTTTAAATATAAAGTAATGAAAGCAAGGCAAGAAACGTGTAATAATTAAAATATTCTACCGTATAGATATTGAGAAAGATAATAACTGTTGTGTCCCAAGTTCCTCTTGCTCTTACGATGTTTACTTTGTATAGACTTGTATCTTGCTTATATTGGTTATGGCTTATAAAAATTTTATGTATAGTTGACAAGACAGTACATATATGTGTATGTATGTATCTAATTGGTTCATTCTACAAAAATTTGGTAAAAATTTACCAAAATTTTAACACTAGCTAAGTATGTATGTATATACGTATATATGGTATATGTTAATATTGAATTCAGTTAATGTTTATTAAACATAAAACGAAACAATAATTGGTTTACGCTAACTTGGAACTTAGCAACGGATTTTTTACTACGCGAAACTAATCACAATTTGTTGGTTTGTTATCACTCTAGGTACCTCACGAGTTTGCAATTCCCACAGCGCCTCATTTATTAAAACCTCTTCGGTGATATTCTGTTTGTGTAATATTCGATTGGTTGTTGATTAGTATATACAGTAGGTAAATAGTATTATGTGCTTACATATGAGCATAGGCATATGCAATATAGTATGTATAAGTAAATGTTTTTTAATGTAATAATAAATATTTGACTTTTGACTTTTCGAAATTAAATTTTCATTTTACCACTTTTGGCGTATATGTACTTATTAATTAGAATCGAATCTCGCAAGATTAACCAATCTTAATTACTGTGTATTATGAAGATACTTACAGCATTCATACGCCGATCATAAACTGGCATGGAAACGGTGGTCATAAATTGATACACATCCGATTCGAGTGGCTGATTCCAGGCCTTCGATGTTCACATATAAATTAAAATAAAAATAGTTGTAAATTATTAAGGAACAAGTAGAAGAACAAGTGTTCAAAGAGTAATAAATGTGTGTTTCTTGAAATACCGCTTTGTTGCGCTGATAGATGCGTTTGTGTACTTCATTTGGCTCCAGCATACGGTAACCTTCGCGACGAAACTCTAAAACATCTTCGCGTTGATCGTCGCATTGCTTCACCTCCCACATCCAATCTGATATTTTCGGATCCTTAAATCACCGTAACATTTATGTAGTAAGCCATTTTTAGATCTAATATTTTTATGAATTTTAACCCAGACTTACAATAACATCGGCATATACTTGTGTCCACACAACAGGATGATCATGTTTACCTAGTACCAGAGGCCGAGCCATCACTGGTATGTAATTAAGAACCATCTCGCGGACTTCGGCCATATCACTTAGGTGTACGTAATAACCTTGATTTTCACAAGCCATCCACTTAATGTCCTTGACATCTGCCACTTCCTTGCCAATTAGATAAGTGAAAACGCGCACCGGCTTAAATGGTAGGTCGCGCCAATTATATTGCTCGAAAACTTCTTCATAGGCAAAAGGTGCGCCATCACTGACAATCATAATGGCTTGATTGCATTGCGCGCCGCGTTGTTCCGTACGAAATACTTCCAAAACTTCAAAAGCTTTCGTCAATGCAGCGGTGAAATTGGCAATGTTGCCAATTGTTATAGAGTCAACACCTTCCATGAGCTCCCGAATATTGCCAAGATTCGCCTGATGATCAGTGAAGGAATAAAAGTTTAGTGTGGGTGGAGTGTAGATGTGAGAGGTGAGGTGTGTAAATAAATAAAAAAAAATATTTTAGGAAATCAATAGCGGAAAATTTAATGTAAAACACAAAAAAAAATCGTATTCTTAAGCTTTGTCGAGGTTTTCTACTTTTCTTGAAGACATATTTTATAAGATTTTAAATTTGAACTTTCCCTCTTATGGGTGCTATATGTATATCATCTAAATGATTTCGTCTGCAAATTGAAATTGAAAACAAATGAAAGCAACTTCGAGCTTTAATAGAGTAGTAGTCCTAACTAAACTGGACTGGACAGCTAAAATCGAAATCAGATCTACGAGTACTAACTTCAGACAGACAAATGATAAGACAGTACATAATTAAAATCGTACAATAAAAAGTGCATTATACTTAATTATCGCGTTGCGGGTGTGAAACAACTTTTACCATTTATTGGTATTTTGTTAATTTATTTCCGATATCATGTTTATTGTTAAAGTCAACCGAATAGACGGTATCGATTTTGTTTTTGGTTTATACAGATTCAGTCTATTGAAACAGAAAATAAGTAATTCTAGCAATTTATATTCTGATACTTTTTGACTTCAAATATTTTATAACAAAACCTACAGATATAATATAATTTAAAAAGTTATGAAAAAATGTGCGATTTGTAAAAATGTATAACAATTAATAAGAATAAAAATCAATACTTGAACTAGTGTTTCCTCAAAACATTTGACGGCTGGCTCTACTGTTTTCCCAAAGGTGAAGATGTTCACAAAGTCATTGGTACCCAACGTATCAAGTATTGTATTCACAACCTTCTTTGCGATATCTAGCCTCTGTCCTTTCATAGAGCCCGAGCTGTCCAATAGAATGATGATATCCTTGGGGCTTGTCGCTGCCTCCATATACCATGAACGCAGTCGGCAATCATACAAATCGACTGGTTTAGCTTTCCACTTGGCTGCCGGGAATTGGCGCATGAAACCAGTCGAGCTGCCATAAAATTGCCACGACAATGTTGGATCGTTTTTGTAATTATCACGAAATATTTGATCTAAATTCTCCGACCATTGAATGGACTTGATGACTTCCTTGGCTAGATCAATTTCCAGATTTGCATTTTTTGTGACAAGTGTATGTATATGTAATTGTTGATGAATGTGATGCAAAAACGTGTGTTGCAATTTATTATTTTTGTATTTTTATGGGAAGAGAAGTTTAGATTTTGTTAAATTTTATTTTCGTGTTGCATAATAAAAAAAATAGAAAATAACAGATGATGAAATTGCAGTAAGTGATATTAGCGTCTTGTCTTGTCTCGTTTAAGCATTACAGTGATCTATAAGACAATAACAACTATGTATGTAAGAAGGATTCAAGCTGAAAGAGCAAATTTGTAATTAGCTATAGATTGGTAGCATGATTCTGAAGTCACCTTTCGGAGTTACTTATTACCAATTATGAATTAACTTTCCTGAATTTGCAAATCTCAACACATCAGTGATATATTGACGATTGCATTTTCATAATAGTTACCTACTGCTACAAATAATTGATCTTATTACTTATGTAAAAATGTACAAATGTAGGTGAAACATAAGTACTATATGCAAATCTGTAATACTTCTTTCTGTTAATACAATAACTGTTACAGTAAACGTTCAAGAGTTCAGTCGTTTCTTAATGCAATTGTGTGTAGACTATAGACTCGCTTTCAACTTTGGTCAGAATCATTTACGCAGTCACTTTGGCGCATTTGAAAGCTTTTAAAGCTTTCACATAAACATATAGAGGCGTTAAGGTACAGCATGAGCACGAAATGTGTCTGCGCAAGATATCCTGACGAAATTGTTTACGTTTTTGATCGCAAGCATACTTTTAGCAATACACTACAATAAGTTTTGTATTCGAAAAAGCTTGAATGATTCAAAAAAATGTTCGTGACTCATAAGTAAATGCTCATAAAATGTAGAAATAAAACAAAAACCAATTATGGTAAGGGAAATCAAACCTCGATCGAAAACGTTTAAGGGCACATGCACTGAACTGACGCTCAGATTAACTGGCATATTGAAAAATTCAGCTTTCGGTGTTAGAACTATCTCTTTGGGTGGTACAAAAATGTGTGGCTCGCCCATATCGTCCAGCTCACGAGGCGCAGGTGTTGGTATTGGATCGTCAGGTTCTCTCATATCTTTAGCATTATAATAGGAAAAATACAGATCCTCCTTTTCGTTCTGGTGCGACAACGCAGTGTTTTCCGCTGTATCCATTATTCGCTTGAAATAATAACATTCTATTAGATTTGAGAAACTCATATTCAATCATACATACTATGTATGTATATGCGTTTGTATATTGAGTTAATTACAATATACTATATGTATGTAGATATATAATTGTTAAAATTCTTTCTTACCCGCACTGCACTTATTTTTAATTCCATCATCATTTTTATATCGTGTGCCATATTTTCCACGATTTTGGCTCCTGATCGAGATACTACTTGTGCTTCTTTAAAACTCTTTTCAGAAAAATACATAATTCATAAGTCACAATAGGTAAAGACAATAATATTTTATATATTTACGTAAGTTTAAAAATATTAAATAGCTCTACAAATGAACATAATGTTTGCATGTTCGTGTAACTATTGATATGATTTTACAAACGTTTTCACAACTGTATGATCCCTTTCATAAGGTTTATTGATTCCTTTTGACTAATTTTCAATCAACACATATTTTCTGGAATAGACCAAACGCTTGTTATTTGTTCAATTTGTAATTCAAGATACGATATTTTTCAAATAAAATTACTTGGCACGTTTTCTTGTTCATGAATAAAGTGCTGTGTATTAACTTTGTACAAAATTTATAATCAAACATTTTTTGCTTTTAATTTTCGAACCATTGAACCTACATATATGAAATCTCGGTTTGCCGACATAATTTAAAATTGCGAAAACTTTCTTAAAAAATTTATTGATAAATGTAGTTTCATACGTACATTCATATTTATAAAAAAATATTAATTTGATTTAAAGGGAGGAACATCTAAAATAGAACTTTATTGAAAATGGATGAAATAAGAAAATGTTCTGAAATCTTACTATTATAAGCGACCCAGAGCACACAAACTCTGTTAATTACAAATAGCATCGTCAATGAGCAATTAACCCACTTTCTTTTAGAAAACTTTATTTGTAAAATCAATAATGTAATGGTCATAATCTTAGATGTAACATCTGTTTACCTCTTGAACTTCTTTTCTTCTCGTGATAAAGTCACCCAAATGGAACAATTCCATGCCTAATTTGTCAGCCCAGGAATTTGCACTGTGTTGAAATTAAAATTATGTTATTAAAGACGAGTTCGAAACAAAAATTGAACGGATAAAATGCACTCACAGGTTGTAATTGATTTTTTCTCCTGGAGCAAAATTAGCACCGTTAGGGTATAACACAAAAAAACATATTAATATATAATTGATTCCCGTTTTGCACGCCATTTTTCGTTTTAAATTAATTATTTTATGCTTTGAGCTGTATTTAAAAAAATCACAAAGTAAATGATTTTTTTCATAGGAATCCGTCACTCTGTTATTAAATATTACAATAATAGTTGGTTATTGCCGTAGGGAAGTTTTGAATCATTTTTAATGTGTAGATAATTGTATCAGCTAAAGTAATAATTATTATATTAACTCTAATTATATGACTCTATCTCTATTAATGCGATATATTTAAATATTTTTATAACACATTTTTTCTAAGAAAATTTGTGTCTACACCGTTTTCCACAAAATTTACGAATATTTGCGAGATTAGTGAGTTCATCAATTTAAAGCTATGTGTTACAAAAGGAAAAATATAGTTCGACAGGATCTCATCCGGTGTGACGTTTCTAATGGAGCAATGCGCATGCTCCAGCTAAAATCTGCGCCTGCGGTTAATTATTGTTTACAATTGCTTATCATATGGTATATGCCGGTCAAACGCAACAAGTGCTTGTTTCCCAATATGATGCAGATGGTTACATATGTACATGTACGTATTTACGAAAATATTTGCATATGTGGGTCATAGGCGGCTTTTTTCACTTTTAGTAAATTTGGAGAATTCTCAATTATAAATATAAACAATATAGTGGGCATGCGCCCAATATGTATCTTCATACTTACATTTACTTGCAAGTATATACATACATATGTATGTATGTACATATTTACATTGCAATTTTGTAAAAATAATGAATGAAAGTTTCGAGGGTCTACATATGGACGTACATAGCCATCACGAGTAGTAAAGAACGGTTGTGAGAATAAAAATGAATGCAAAGAGGTGGTCAGTATCATGCAAAGACTCATTACACGCGGGGCATTTATTAGATACATATGTTGGGGTCTATTCTGGATAGGTAGGAGTTTAATCTGTTATAATAGCCAGAACGAAAATGCGTAAGATGTACATAAGTGCTTCTTACTACATTATTACTTAATTTCTCCAGGACCTTAGAATTTCGTCCCTTTATCCCAAAGACTCACTTTTAGGTGTTAGAGTGCCAATGCATTCCCTGCAAGTATACGGGAATACCAGGACTTCGTGTCTGCGTCTACAGATTGGGACGCACTCTAGAGCTCCGGAGTTTCTGTCTCCTTTTCACAGAATCTACACAGTTTAAGACTAGCCCATATTATATACATAGGTGTCTATTGAGCCTTGACCGAATTTATCCAGGGAGATTTCTTATTTGTTTGAACACCTTCAGGTTTTTCTCTCCCAGTAGTAGTTTTACATGGTAACCGCGCAACCCAGGTGAGGCAAGACTTAATTTCTTAATCTTAATTCAATAATGTAACAGAATGTAATTTATATGGACTATAAGAACAAATCGTGGCGATTAATACATACATACATAATTACAAATTTATAATATATTCAATTTCTTCTTTCAAAATTTGTATTTTTCTACCGTTTGGCACACAGCACAGTGTAATAAATTTTTCATTCCTTTTAATAAAACTTTTCAACTTGTTTTGTTCATATCGAAATTTTACCATCCCTAATATACTATTAATTTCCGATTTTATATCGATATATTTTTATTTTCACTGAGAGTGCGATTAGGGCGTTGTTTTCATTTCTAATTGGATAGTGTGAGTTAACGTTTTTACATTAAAAGTGTTTTTATAATATATAATATTACATATTATGAATAAAACGTTTCGTAAATGGTTTTAATGTAGTTGTTGAAGAATACGTTTAGAAAAAATTCTGCTAAATATTTTCCAACACAATTCCAAGACAACTTATGTGTATATGTATACGTACATATGTACATACATACGTGACAATAAATTAACCAACAATCGTTGACTTGATTTTGATCATATTTGTTAGAAGTAAATTTAAATCCAATAAGCAAATTATATGAAACCTTGGACTACACTTTCAGATAATTTTACACTTAGTAGCGTTAGCTTTCCTTCTATCCAGAGCAGTCGTGTGAAGATTGAGGTAAAGTAACTATGTCAACAATTGAAGAACGTACGGCTTATGAAAAGAATCCATATTTTACTGGACATATCTATGGAAATTTCTCCCCTTTTTATGTGACGATCGCTGTCTGTACTGTCGTACTTGGTTCCATTATCATTTTAAATATAATATTAGGGTGTTGCTCAAAACATCGTAAATATTGGCAGGATAGGCACACAGGTTAAATTTGAGTTATAAAAGTAATATTAAAATATTAATGTAATCGGATTAACAGGTAACCGATGGTTGGTTTCTATTTGGTCAGCTACGCCACATTTGCAGCCACCCTTGGACTTCACAGAACTAAAAGACGCCTCATATTTTGAACGATTCTACGTAAGTCTTTGAACTGAATAGAACACTATAATTGTTTTGACTTATTGCTTATAGAGTATAAAAGTATAAAGCCTATAATTAGGGTACTCACAACTTGCCATAACGCATCATAAATTCATAAATTTTTACACTTGTTTAAAAAAATTGTTTTATTACATACAAAAATGAATGTATACAATTACAATTCTTAATTAGTCTCATAAAGTTATAACATTATCGAATTGATAACATTGCATTGAAAATTTCAATTCTGTAAACTAATTTTTGTATGCAACCAAACAGCAGTTTTTTTAATCAAGTGAAAAAACTAATGATTTAATGATTTTACGTTGCGTTATGACACGTTGTGAGTCACCCAAATGTGTTGATAGGGGTGGTTACATGATGTGGTTGAAACTTTGGACATTTTCTTGTTGATTAGTTTATAGCAAGGTAACAAGTTCTCGTCAAAATCTCATGTAATTCCTCATACTACTCTGGTAAATATATCAATAAGTAAACCATTGAGTTTTTCTCAATTCTGAATTAAGATATTTTGGTTAAAAATGCCTAGCAGATCAATCAAATTTATTCAAGGACTGTCATCTTAGCAACTTAAGAATTGTGTCAAATAAAATTGTTCGTTACAAAAATCGTCAATTAAACCAGTAGTTCGATATTTATAAACTAAAATATTTTATTGGAAATTTTTATTTTGGATTTGAATCATAGAGGAACTTATCAAGAATTATGTTTAATTAATAAAAAAAATTTTAGTTTTTCCGGAATCCCATCCGTTAATGCTTTATGGTAGTGTCCAATACTCTCTTAAATGCTGAAGACGACTTTCTTTTAAAGTCTTGAATTTTTTTAGTCACTTTTTTGTTGTCTTCATCTCCCTTTTTATTAAAACCGCAATACATCCTCGAGAATCGACTGTGTAAAAATCCTGTCCAAGTACCTGAGAGAAGTCCGAAAAACACAAGACTTGTCATCCATTGTGCCACATACTGCGTACGAAAGAATTTAGTCAGTCAGCCTTCCACGCCAATTTCCTACTCGAAATGCTTGGGGGTTTTCTTTCGAATCGTTACAACTTAATTTGGTTTCTTCTTTTTACCAGAATATTTCTTACTATCAATACCCACATCTTACGTAAAGCGTTTAATAAGGCGAGCAATTATTTTACGGTTAGCCACTTCCTCTTTTGCTATTTTCTTAGAAGACCGCTACGGTTGCTTTTAAAAATTTTTAATAATGCTTTCGGGCACTTCTACATCGCTTGCCATTTTAGTTTAAATTTTTATTGAACAGACTCTTTATATTTCCAGGCATTTCTTCAGAGTTACTAAGATACAATTTCCTTTTTTTTTTATAAAACTCTAATAGCACAATATGGAAAAGAAATGTAGTGGACAATTTTTTTCGACGCTGTCCTTACAAACTAAACGCGTTCTTTCTTTTCAAAATTTGTTAATTGAATCAATTTCATCATTCAATTAGAAATATTTTTTGCCTTGCAAATATTGATGGTTTAAGTCCAGTTTTATGAAAACAGGATTTAGTAAAAATGTATTATTATAATTCAAATACATGTGAGGGATATGTGCATATGTATATCAGCTGTAATACAATCTTTTTGTCGAATATTCGAAATAATTTAGTCAAACTATAATGTTCTAAAGTATAACATAATGTATAATTTCTCTTTTTTTTTATAGCCGAAAACTCATATCTTCCGCGAAGACATCGAAGCACCGGAAGTACACGTGCAACAGCAAATACAAATTGAACCACCTTCTCATCAATTGCAACAACAAAGGCCACAACGTCCGCAAGGCCGTACATTACATCAACAACGACAACGTGAAGAATACGTTGAACTGCAGAAGCGTGAAAGCGATATCTAAATCAACAAGCAGTAGAAAGATGGCATTTATTTTGTTTTTTCCAGCTGTAGCTGCCCTTGCTCTTTTTATTGTGGGTGTCATTATATTAATATTGCGATTTGGGCCACGTCTTTGTGGTTTACGCCATCACGCACTTCCCGATAATCATGAATGGGATGAAAAAAGTTATGAGCACGAGATCAGTTATGCCTGAACTAATTTTACAAATGCATTAATTAAAATTAAAATTTACAATTTTTATTTCGAATCCACGTTCCATAAAATACGAATAATTCTAAAAATGTAAACATAAATATTACGACGACACCCACGTTGAGACATAGTACAAACTTTGTATATGTAAAACATTATATGACACAAAATCCTTTTATAAATAAGTGCCTTGAGTAATCAACTTTAATTCGAATACAGTAAGATTATTGTGTAATCATAAAATATAGACTTCTCAAACCATTCCGTCCAAAAGGAAATTTAAAATATCTGAGCACAATTTACAACGCTCTATTCTTTTATTCTAGAATGTAAGAAAAATTTGTGTAATTTTTTAACGCCATTTATGTAAACAATACTGCACAGTGAAATATTTTTCCAATAAAAAGTACTAAAAATGTACAAATTGTCAATATTCTTTCTATATTCTATATTAGCTGGGCATTGCAAGTAAGCAATCAAATTGTAACTATTTGTGGAAGAAAATTACCGCAAATAATAAGTTTTTTTTTGAATTTTTATGTTTTATTTTTAAATATAAGTCTTACAATAATTTAAGATTACTTAATTTTCTTTTAGAAGAAATAAGTTGGGCTTTTTGATGTTGCATTGGTCTTATCAAGCGTGTCTGAACAGGAAGGTCTACAATTCTGATAATTTGTATATTTTTTATATATTTTTATCACTGAGGTATAAACGATACAATTTTAAACTAAATAGGAAGAAACTGCACGCAACACATAAGTATTTGATCTTAATGAAAATGTCAATATAAAAATTGTGAAATTCACCTATTTATCCTTGCATAAGGAATTTTTAACATAACACTGCATTTAGAAAAAGCCTTTACAGCGTAGATCGAAATACTACAAAAATATTAGATTAATGTAAACTGAAATAAAAAAACAATAAATTACTATATTAAGTCTCCATATATTTCCCAGTCAAAGGAGTGTAAAAAGATCGCTTCGAAAAACCAGACGCATAAGCTGCGTCTAGTCGGATTTCTTCAACGTTAATCTTCTTTCAGATTTCGCATTTGCTTGTTGTTTAAAATTTTAACACAATTTTCGTTTTTTCATTTTTCCTCACTTCTGTAAAAATAGATTATTTACTCCGTCACTCTTTTTGTACAACAACAACAAAACATCTTATTAGTATGCAATAGTCAGCGCCAAACACTTGGTTAACATCACAAGCAAAATTACTTGTTCTTTTCCTTTTTTACTTTTACTTTAGCTTTCGCCTTTGTTTTTGTTTTTGTTTTTCTTCTGATCAATCAAGACTTTTAAAAAGTACTTTGTTTTATTTTTAGTTTCGATTTATATTTTTTTCGGTTTCCACTTTAAAATCTTTTTAGCTTAATAATTATATGTCGCAGGGATAAATAGATATGCAGTTCGAAAAAAGAGAGGGGGAATACATTATTAATGTTTCGATGGATTTGATGATTTTAGATATAAGGCTGGACTTCTTCTATTTTACAAATATTCTCGCGCATTTTATCCCCCCTCATGATAGGCGGTGGTCTTTACACTAACAGTTCTGTTCAGTTACAATAATTTCTAATGCTACCAAATAATGCGACTGTTACTGTGATTATATTTGCTTTTAGTGCCAATTGTAGTAATGGAGATGCCAAATGTGGCGGGACTGATGGTGGAGACTCTGTCAGTGTTTGAAAAGCATTATGTCGGAGCATTCATCACTAATTCGGAAAATGCATTTTCAAGACAATTTTTGAGTTCAGCATATGTAACAATCAAAACGGACTGTTCGTCACGCGACATTAGTTGAACCTAAAAAAGAAATGAGGTAATAATTAATAACTGAATCTTCACATCTACATCGCATTAGTTATTTATATTGAGGATTATATTAAAGAAGTACTCGTTCTAATGCGCCGGCATCCAATTTATTTAAGCAGTTTACGATATGTGCGTGATCCAGCCATGGACGACCATCTTCTGTGACGGAATGAAACAAATAATCACGAAACAACTTCAGCATATATCTATCACCAGTCTCTGACCAAGTACAATCCATATTAAAACTGAAATAGAAATACAAATATGTCAATTATTTATATTAATTATTTACTAACATATAAACAGCGCGGGAATATTATATTAAGAATTAAGTGCATACTCAGGTCTTTCATTTATGCAGTTTAATTTCACCAATATTCTATAGAGTCGACCATTCTCCATTTCTTTAGCCAACTCGTCTTCTTGCATGTCACACAGGCTTTGTAATGCATCCATTTGTGTATAGAAACGTGCCCCAATCATTGGCATAAGATCAGTTACAGAGCGTCGTTGCGTTGTTGAAAATAGATAGCTATAACAAAAGAGCCTAGTGAGGAAATGTTACAACAATTTCTTTAGACAAAAACCTACACAATAAAGTTGCGCAAATCAGTAGAATAGTGACGTGATACCATCTCAATGCTGTTTTGAACATTCTCTCGCTGAACAGATTGTAAGCATCGGCATGCTAAGGCTAATACCAGCCGACCCAAGGCAGTCAAATCGTCCTTCAAAGGAATTTGGAATTATGGGTTAATTCGCCGGTAGTGTAGTAAATAGAATATATAGATATATACTTGCTGATGCATGCTAGCCACTGCCAGAGGATTAGCTGCATTCGGGTCGAATTGTGCTATGTCACTTGTACCACAAAAACTCAAGCGCATCCGTTTACCAGTTACTAGTACTTTTGTTGGATCCAAGACCCTTTCGATTTTGAATTTCAATTTCTAATTAAAAACAAATATAATGGAATAGCTTCTGATCTTCGACTCACTTGCAGGCGAGTCCTGCCTGATGGATTGCACGTAAACCGGCTGTAAGCTGCATGATAATTGACCAAATACTCGCTTCCGGCAATAACGGGCCATTGTTAGTACGTTGTAAGTTACTTTTGTGGCTGCAAGAGAAAAGAGATACATACATATGTACATATATGTATACTATACTATGTAAGTACGTTCAATATAACATTACCTTATTAAAAACAAATGATACTCAAAATAAAATTGAGTTAGATTGAACAATTTTATTTTATAAAAAAATTAACTTATTTCGTACCTGAATGGGCGCGCATCGCCTTGGAATGGATCGGGGTAACCATTGGGCTCCTGTGTAGGCGTAAAGTACTTTGCAAGCAAGGTTTGTGAACCGGGATGATAATCATAAACTAATACTAACGCTATAAACGATAAAAATATATATATATTTATATATAGAGTAAAGTCTTACATCCAATAAGTTTACATACAATTATCACCAAATGCTTTTGTCGTGAATATCTCACGCAGTTGTACCACATTCGAATGTTGCAATTTCTTCCACATCTCTACAACAGCCATACATTTTGTTGATTGGAGGCGAAAACCTTAAAAATTTTAATACAAGTTTATGTTATTTTTCATAAAATTTTATTCTCTTGTAAAATTTTTATCAAAGGTGTTAACATGGACGACCTTTTTTTTATCTATGTTTAATACTATTTAAGATATAGGGCCATACAGTCCACGAAATAAGTATAGCTAAGAATACAAGCTAAGAATCTCTTTTGTTAATCTACGTTACGTTACGTTAAATAACTTAGGCCGTTACACGTACCATGTAATCTCCGCAAGCAATATTTAATGCCAGTAGTGCTATGTGTTGCCTTATAGGTGGATGAAAGAATAGTGATTTTTCCGTGCAGTGCCTGAACTGGTTCCAGGGGGTACAATGAGTGATAATTGTCTACTTCCGGTGGAAGGGCATTTTGTGCCACGTCGGCTGGGTCCAGCATTAAATTTGAGATCTCGTTGCGGGCAAGAATTTCTGATCGCATCTCATCAGGTAGGAAGAAGGCAGATTCCAAATGTGTTTTAGGCTGCAATGCAATTAAATTGGAAGCTGGTCCTGGATACACATGATGGCCGGTATATAGTAGTGGCGGTTGGACTGCTGGTATTGGTGCCACCACCGAAGGTGGAGCGTGATGCGCACTAACGGGGTCAACATTATTCACCACTGCACTATTGTTGGCGGCGGTCGTATGGTTGGCAGTTGGGTAAAAATAGATGGTTCCACCTACATTCTCCTGCATTAAATATATTTTTAGATCGAAGTTTATATAATAAATCAATGATTAAATCATTCTCGAACCTGATGTACGTTCGCTGGTAACGTTGTTGGTATGGGCGAGGCGTGGGGTGTGATTCGCGTTGGAGATTTTTCACTTCCGCCACTTACAAGATTTGTAGGCGATTCGTTATGCAGCATATTACCGCGCACTTTCATAGGTGTCGACATGTTCACATATGATTGCGTCCCAGTCGGTGGCTGAGTTGTGGAAATGACTCCGTTTACTAAGGCGTGTGACGGTTGGGTCGGCTGCTGCGATTGCTGTTGAAGTTTGTGGTGATGTTGCTGTTGTAGTTGTTTTTGTTGTGCAACGGCGGCAGCAGCTGCTTTCTGCAGACCAAGCAGAGACGAAGGAGTACTATTCACCGATTTCGCTACAGATGGGCCAACGCCGCCAACAACATTGACACCGGCACTGCCAAGACCGTTGCTCAGCATAGGAGTATGATAAGGTGTATAGAAATTTGGGGACGAATTTATGCGATTTGGAATGAATTCGGGAGACTGCGGGGTAACCTGGTAAGCAAGTTATAAACTTATAAAATACACAGAAATGTGCTTAATAAAATGAATGGCAAATATGCACATGTGTTTGTATACTAGAAGAGCCGGCCACGCGTTGCTGTGGATATGAAATACTTTTATAAACTACTCAAAATAATATTTATGAATAAAGGCGAAAACATTATTGTCGGTATAAGAATCCAAATGATTGTAATTGAGTTTTAATTTTCATAATGATTGACACAAATGTTTGTCAATGCAGTAAATAATAAATTTTCTATATGCCGTTTTACCCTGAATTATAACAATCATTGTTGTTGTTAATTATTATTATTTTTTTTGAATTTGAACACAACTTGGCACTAAAAAAATACCATTAACCGAAAATCTATAAAACCTAAGCACTTAGTTATGATATATAACTGTAATTTGGCAGAGGAGATCGCAGTGGCTAGGGGCACCTGTGGGTAAAACATTTTTTAAAAGTGGGTGTAGGCCCGCCCTCTAATAAGTTTAATGTATGTATATATCTTTTCAACCACTTAAGATACAAAAACCAAATTCTCATAGCGGAAATATTATACAAACTCCTACCGAGAGTGTGAAAATGGATGAAATCGGATGATAACCCCACTCATTCCCTATATAACGATACCGTTAAAAACTACTAAAAGCTTAATAAATCAATAACTAAATACGACTGGGACATTAAATTTTACCACCAAGAAGGTATAACAGGGCTTTAATGGAACCAGGGCCAAAATTGGGCGATAGGCGTGGCACAGCTACTTTTTAGTGAAAACATATATCTCGAGACCCGCGCGAGCAATTTGGTATATGACATTCCTGTGTGACGAGTGTAATCGGACTAAAAACACGCCTACTTCCCCTATAACACAATTTTAAATTCCATCTATTCTTTCACTTTCCTATGAAAGATGCAATTAATATAACGGGATAAAACTTATCAAGAATAATACCTTCGTAGTAGGCCACCTTATGACCATTACCTTAGCTTAAATCCTTGCAAGAAAAAAAGAGTATGAAATGTTCAGTTATACTCGACTTAGCCCTTCCTTATGTTTATATGTGAATTGTTTTGGCTTTAAACATAATTGACTAACTAAACTATCTTATCTTTAAATTAGATTAAACGCGGTGAACATGTTGTGATAAATTTTACTAAAATCAGTTCAGTAGTTTAGGAGTTTGCCCCAGAGAAAACTTGACAAGTAATTTTTATATTGGCATCTGTATACAGTCAGGTTAGCACATTTCAGGTTTAAATAGTGTTGGTTGTTTTCTATCAAAACTAAAGAAGTAACAATTCTAAAATTATTTTCTAAAGATAAACAACAAACAATTAGTGTTTTATCTTTTTTTTCTAATATCTTTTGTTTTTTTATTTTTTACACAAAAAATTTTCAATTTAAATTAGGTCATCACGTTAGCAAACATCACATATTATACATATGTATGTTGTTGAACATTTTGCCAAGAACATATTTTTAAGTGTATGTAATAACCAATTTAAGTGTTTCTATATTATTTTAATAATAAGACGTTTCTGCCTTGTTGCGAATGATCTCAATGTTCCGATTGACTAGAGATTCGTACAATTTTCCAATATAATATAAGGAAATTGATTATCAATCCTTTTTCTTGCAACTAATTTCCTTTAGTGGAATACTGCCGAACACATTAGATCCAACCATTTCCAAACCTTTTCTATAAGATTTATGTCGGGAGAATAAGGGTTTGTCTTAAATTGACATTTTTCTTCAATACCCAGATAGTGTGAATTTCGAGCTTAAAGAATGTTTAAAATAGGGAAAAGTTGTTTTGTCATTTTAATTATTAAAAGCCATAAATTGTTTGGTGTGCATTTTAATGCTTGGCAGATGTCGCCTGCAGTCCGCCGCACTCTATATTTTCTATTGTACTGTTTTTTTTTTTTTTTGTGATTCAATAATAAATTTTTAAACAATTTCAACCAATGAAAATGTGTTCTTTCAGTGATAACTGAATACAAATTAATCATCAAAATGTAGACAGAAAATTAATGAGAAAGACAAAAAAAAAACTAATTTTGACATTAAGGACACAGCAACATCTTTCGTAAGAGGAAGCACGCCCCATATCAACACAACTTTCTATAATTGAACCGATTTTCCTTTAGCCACATTAAATAAAATAAAGCTCTTAAGGAAAAAAAATTTGGTATCAATACCATATTCCAGCTCTGAAGACAAAATCAAATAGCATGTGCTAACCTGATTACGCAAAAACCAAAGCACACATTTCAACCAAATGGAACAGAAAATAGTAAAAACCATATAACGGACATTCCTATCACATGTTTTCCTAACCAGTTCATACAAAGATGAAACAATAAAGTAGCTGTGAGTTTATAACAAAAAATCAGAAAAAATTGTACAAGACTGATTGTCCACCTTTCAACATAAATATGACAGTTCTCGAGAGAAAATAATGGCCCAAAGCCAGCTTAGATCTTAAGATTGCTCCACCCCTTGCATTGAATTATATCACACAAATAGCAAAATTAGTTGGTTCAAATTTATATAATTATTTACCATATACGTCGCAAGTTTACTTTCTGAGGGAATTCCGTTCGAAGGAGGATAAAAAATCGGATCCATTGCAGCTGTGTCTGAAATATTGGATAGTTAAAATTTATGATTTCATTTGTTTTCGCTTCTTTTTAAATTTTTATTTATTATTTATTTCTTAAATGTTAATTGAAAGAAAAAAATAAAAATACATCCTAAAATTTGAAAGTCATACACAATAAAAAGTGACTACTTCAATGTATCATGCGGCACATGATGTTTTTGTAATAGTGTTATACATAGATAAAAGCTCGGATGTAAGCAAAAATTGATAGTCCTTTCCTAGATACTATTTACATATGTATGTATGTCTCATACCCCATTAACAAATCTTTTGGCAGATATCATAGGAAGCATTTAATTAGAGTTTCGAATTTTTTGTTCGTAGAGAGTGAAATCGAATTGGTTGCTTCCACCTGCCCAACATTTGTTTCCGATTTTTTAAGCTCTTTTCATTATTTCTCGCAACTTAAATATTATAATATGCGCTTATTTGCGAGAACACTCCAGAAGCATTTCAAAAGCTTGGTGTTCAAACGTGCTAAGTCCACTGTTTATGAAAATGTAAGACAGCACAACTTAAAATACGTCATTACAAAAATATTAACGTAACGTGGTTCTTATTCATTGTTATGGAGTAGTATGTGCTTTTCGTGCTACATTTGATTGAATTAGTTCGATAGAATTGTAATTTTTTGAACAAGTCAATAGTAAAAAATTAAGTCAGCGTACCGAAACTAAATCAGTAAATATTGCGTCTACAGTCAAATAAAACATTTGGCTCTGACGCAAGGTATGATATGGCAGATTCCCAATAAACAATTGTATGTGAGAAAGTGTTATAGAGTGTTTTATGGTTGGGCCTGCGGAGCAACCACGTGTGTTGGAGACCTCATATTCATAAAAGGAAACATGAACAAAAAAAAGATACCGTTATTCGCATATTAAAAATCAATTTAGCACAAAGTATTGGAAAACAGTATCGGCGTTTTACCAAAGCAACGACCCTAAACTTAGGTCGACAATTCTAAAGTAAAATAAAAAAATCTATTTTGATATAATATCGTTTACAATAAATAAATTACTATTTCATAACTTGATATTTCAGACTATCTTCATTTATTAAAATGAAATGAGTTTGTAAAAATTACACTAACTGAATTTGACATTCAAATAATTTGTAATATGCACATTCGGGTATAACACCTAAACACATGTGAATATTTGAGCAGAAACAGCTGAATCAAACCTTTGCTTGCGCAGCAACAGAGCTTACTTGTTGCAGAGTTAAAAAAAAAATAAACAAGTTTCTTAAAAATGTAAGCTAATGTTAACGAGTCAACTCTTTTTGTATTTAAATTCAGATATGTATTGTTTTTGTAACTGTATCATATCTACATATGTGTAACTACGTTTGTTAACGCCTACATTAGCTAAACAAACGATACGACAGCTTTTAGGCTAAGTGACGAAAAAATAGCTTTACCAGTACACATTATTTTTTACATGATATTGGCAAACATTGGGCCAAACAACCACCGAACGGCAAAATTTTGTAAAAATATATGCACATAACTTGCATATAATATACAACATACAGTGTGAGATAAAACTTAAGCACGGAATCTACCCTGTCGGTATTAAATTGAATAAAATCATAAAATAGGCATTAAAATTATTTTTTAAATTTTATTATTAGGACATTCAATGTCTTATTAAAATCGGAAGAATTAAAAGAAATAACTTATTTAAAAAAAATTAAATGAAAAACTTCAAATTTCTGGTGATGGATTTATGAATGAAAAATTTTCTTTTAATGTTTGGTGGCGTATCCTTTATTTTTCAATACAGCTTCACATCGGCGAAGCTTGGACATAATAAATTTATTTATTGTGTTGCCAGAATGCTTTTCCATGTTTTTTTACTTGTATGAATAAAGCGTCCTTATTTTTTAAATTTTTTGTCTAATTTTTCGATTTACAATTTCTCATAGGTTCTCTATGGGATTTATTCTTCAGCATGCGGCAGCATAATATTCTGAACCCCTATGTATATGTACTCCACCGTGTTTCACCAGGCCTGTTATATAATTCAGCGTTGTCCCTTCGGTCTGCGTACCAGCTTCAACCCGTCTAAACCTTTCATATTGAACTTCGATTCGTCGGAAAAAAGAATAGTTCGTCATTTTGTTATTGTCTAATTTATGTGCGTAAAGGCAAATTCCATTCGAGCCAGTCTGTTCTTTAAAGAAATTTACGGGTTTTACACACTCCTGTAACATGAAAATCCTCCATGGACAGCTCGATGTTGTATGGATCCGAACCGAAATTGGTTTGTAGATATAAAAAATTAAAAAAAAGTATGGTAATCCAAAAATGTTTCCAATAGTCATAATCGAGCCATTGAAATACTTTTCACTTTAGTATACCACCAATCTAATTTAATAACGAAGTTCAGTATATACGATTTTTTTTTTTTTTCTAAAAATAATAACTACACATATCCAACATTTGAATCACAACTTTTCATATTTGAATTCTTATATTTTTTTCTAAGTTAATTTGTTTAATTTTTACTAGTTTAAAAATAACAATGAATGCTCTAATAATAATAAAAATAAAGACAAATCATTTAATGCCTACATTTCGTTTAAATACATATGTATGTACCGAAGTTTTAGTTTTGTCGCACACTGTATAACCCAATGTTATTGAAAAGAAGAGAAAACGCTTTCTAAACCGCCTTTACAAATATAAAGCTATACTCGTCAAACAAACGAACTTCGATTATAAATCGAAATATTGTGTATTTGCCTGCCATATTGTATTTGCTGCAGGAAAAGAGTAAGTGGGTGAAATATATACAATGTAGTTATATGTGTATTCTGTTTGCACCATCTTCGTTAAAAGCCACAATCATATCTTCTATTTTACTGAATTCAACAATATTTTAATTTACAGTTTTCGCGGATATGTGCAATGATTTTCTATTGAGCCTCTGCATAAGAGATCGTTTACCATAATCTTTAGTACATTCTGTATTCTGTGATTTAATTTAAAACAACAGTTTGATTCTTCGGAAGGATGAACGTTTTAAACAAATGCTATTGCCTAGAATCTTTGCATAATAGCCTTAATGTTAACATACTATGTGCCACATTTTTAACTGCATTTTATTAAAATAAAAACCGCAAAACCATTAGGTTATATTTTCCTTCATTGCTACATTATCAAAAGTACTGATGCCACTTACCTGCAGGGAAGAAATTGTTTAAGAACGTTGACATTTTTCACCTCAACAATCAGCTAAGCGGGGGATTGTCGGTGGCGGTGGGTTCTATGCCTTGTCGTGTTCTTCGTTGATTTAAAATTCGGGGTCGTGGTCGGAATGGCCGTCGTTTTAAAAGTAATTTTTTATTGATCGTTTTTTTTTTAATTTTTGTTATTTATTAATTTTGTAGTTTTGTTATCTTTCAAGAATTGGATTCGATATTTTGACAGTCATTACAGATTAACTGATACATATTTTTTTTTGTTATTGGGCATTGTTAACTAAATTGTCTACCAATTAGACTTGAAGTGTTTTTATTTTTAATCAGAAAACAAATAAAATAATGAATAAATTTAAAATATATCTTTCCGTTTTATTTATATTAGATTATTAATAATAATGAAAAGTTAATTATATATGAATTTGTTTATATTTAAATACTAGTGATAATATACGATATTATAGGAATCCTTGCAAAGCCCAAAACACCAACATTAGTAATTTTCTCATAAGACAACAACGTTAAAAAAGTACTAGTTGCAGATGGAGTACGAATATATAGATTAGGTATACATATATACATATATCCATTTTTATATTAATACTAGAGTACTATAATCAAGAAAAGTTTGCGAACAATATCATAAAAGGAGGTTCCCACATAACAAATTGAAACGAAACGGCGCTAAAGAAAATCTTGCAGAACTATGGAATGAAAGACACTGTGAGTATAAATAACTCATCTTATTTCAAAAAGTGAGTTGTAACTATAAATTAAGAAGTTCCACTGTAGCTAAACATCGTTCTGATAGTCCTTCTAAGCTAAGCGACGAGATCAAGGGTACATTATTAAAAAATTTAACAAAATTGTCGACTTAAGCCTTCCCAAATAGCAACGTGTTGTACCAGATCAGTCTATGTGCAGGTGTGGTCTCGAAAATAAGTTTCAACAGTATAACAAGCCGAAACACACCGCAGAGATAAACAGGTAAAATATGTTATCAAATTTGCCAAAGCATTGCTCACATCCCCCACATCTGGATGCCTGTTAAGCTTATTATATAAGTCGTGAAAACAATGTCTGCTACAAATCCGACCTAAAAAGGATCATTTCCGAGAAACGGAATGCTTTTTCAACACAACAGAGGATGAAAATATCCTTTACATTTAAAAACTTTTTCTAACCACTGTGGCGTTGATTTTAGGAGAAGAAGTAAGAACCAGCCTCAATTTTTTATACCAGAAAAACTGAACCATTCTTGTAAGCAAGCTTTTACTGACTACTGTATATCATCTTTTTTATTTTTTGTCAACTAATTTCAGTAAATATAGCAATTCTCCTACAACCGGTTTTACATTACCGGATTTAACCCTTATTTTATATAACCAAGGGCTGTTATTTTGATCTAAAATAGTTTAATGCTTACGAGAAAAATTTTAAGAATATTTTCTCATTTAATAAAATATATATTTTCTTTAATATAAGTATTATTAATTAACCTGTGATAATTATATAAGTAAACCATACCCAATTGCAATAGCAATGGGAATCCAAATAAGATTATCCTATTAGATATTTATATATATAAGCACATAGTATGTATGTGAATGCCTACATTCCCGTTTGTAAAATATCCTAACAGCCGGTTATCGAAATGGGTAAATTTATTCTTATTTGTATACAAGTATATAATTCGTAACAGGCACGTACACAAATCTTATATGTATTAAACGAAGCTTGTAAAAGTGTATATGTACATTAATGTTTTTCCACAAATCCATTCCAGAAAAATACGAAAGAAAACGAAGAGAAAAACGTGAAGAGAGCTTTTTCATACATATATATTTATATAGAAGTAAACAAAAACAGCTGCCGTTTTTCGTGCTTATGCTTCGTATCTACTTTACTGCTTTCTATTTCAAAACATTCTTTGTGCAATTTGTGTACCTTAACTATAGTTATTTAAATAGTTAATAATGATTTGCTTTATATTATTCAAAATTTTAAAAACTATTCATCCATTATATTAACGCAATAAGCGGTGTATATAAAATCTCAGTATAATGGTTCACGCTAGATTAATACTAATGAAATATATGCACGATATACATATACAAATGCACATATTTATGTGCACTTGACAATTTTGCAAACTTTGAAAGTAAAAAAGTTATTATATATTCTGAGTAGGGCAATTTATACAAATAACAGTTGTATCAACAGTTAAACTATCAGTATTTTCGTTTTTGCATTTTCCAAATAAGTTCACATACACAATACTTCTTTACTGAGGAAGTTATATATACACAGTCGAAGGCAATTCTTTGTATATACTACCGATTTACAAGACCGCTACTATTCTTTTCTTATAAACTTCTTCGTGGGTGAGTTGAAATCCAAAAATATCAAAATATATATTTTTGTAACTTTCTAATAACTTAAACATTGTAAATTTGTTGTTTAATTGAAAATGCAAAATATGCCTATCATGTGGGTATCATTTAGAAAATAACCCTTCTCGTATTCTTTGACCAAATAGTATGGCTGCTGAAACTTTGTATAGGCAATTATGTCGCAGAAAGTTTTAAGTTATAATGTCAAACGCTACGCAATTTAACTTCATAAAACGTCGCGCACACATGCAAACCGTTGTCTAAAAACGAAGAAAAAGTTAAACCTTGATCGTTGTTGCGTTAGAGCGCCGCGCAAAAACTAATCACATAACACATGGATGTAAACTCTCCACTTAAAATCTAATTTTGCACATTTTCCATCATTTTTAAACACAATTAATAATTTTTTATTAAAAATATATTTATTTACATTATTGAGTTTGCTGATGTTTGCCTCGCGTGACTGTTTCAATGCGTCTTCGTCGAAAAACTTTTCCTCTAATTTTTCACATATGCCATTCGAATATATTTGCCTCACTCGCACTACTGTTGTTTACATTATTAAGCAACGTGAAGAGTATATTGCTTATTGGCGAGAGTGCTGCCAGCTTTAATTGCTTCAAAGGAAAGAGGGAAGAACAAATAGCAAACATATCATAGCGCCCTCTGAAAGTGAAATTTGTGCAAGTTAAAAATTTGAAAGCACACTCTATACCAGTTATTTTTATACCCTGAATAGGGTAGATTAAATTTACCACCATGATTATAATACCGAAAAAGAAACGTCAGAAGCCTTATAAAGTATTTATATATATATATATATATATATGATCAGCATAACGTGAAGAAAAATGTCATTTTATTTCTGTTTATGCTATAAAAAATTTACCTGAGGAGGGTATTATAGCTTCCCTGCAGCAGTGGTTAACTTCTTCTTGCGATTACGGTGCAATCCAGGAGTATGTACATTTACAGTATATATAATATAATTATATTGTTACAAAAGTAGTATTAAGTTGTATTTGTATTACTATATGCATCCCTGATTATGAACAATAGCTGTAGGTATATGGAATAGCATTTGTCTTGTTGTAGACATCTGGCGCCACGACTGTCTGCTTGTCGAAACAATAGACATCTGGCGCCGCACTGTCTGCTTGTCTAGGTAAACAATTGCTGAGTCTGGCGCCGCGACTGTCTGCTTGCGTCTGGCGCCGTATAGCCGTATGTTCTGGTAATTTCCAGACGCGATATTCTAGAAGGACACGTCGGCATCAGCGAGAAGTGCGTGGCTATATAAGCCGTGGCAGCGCCAACGTAATCAATCAGTGCTAAGAGTAAACTGCTATAGTGTAGACGAGTTGTGAAATAAAGAGTTGTTGAATTAAATTAAACAGTGTTGATTTATTTGTCAATCCAGAGATACGAACCTAACAAAGTAAACTAGCAAGAGTAAATTCGTAACAATTGGTGTCAGAAGTGGGATTGTCAAATAATCCAAATTCAAGATGGTTAAATTCGGAGAATTGAGAATTCAGCAATTAAAAAAGGAACTGGAGGAGCGTAATTTGCCGATAAGCGGACAAAAGGCGGATCTGCAGGCACGATTGCGTGAAGCAATGGGAGCGGATGGAATTAATGTGGACGAGTTCGAATTTGTTGGGCCAGAAACTTCTACAAAGGTAGAAGAAAAAGTAGAAGAACAACGAACATCATCAAGTGCAGACACGAACATGCTGTTAGTGGCTTTTAAGCAAATAATAGCTGAAAATATATCACAAATAACAGAGAATGCAGTGCAAACAGAAAATCGTTTGGCACAGCAAATAGCTGAAAATACATCGCAGTTAAAGTCTTGCCTTACACAACAAATGACTGAAAATAATACGCAGTTAGAAAAGCGTTTGGTACAACAGATTACAGAAAATACTACACAAGTACAAAAACAAGTGCAAGAGAAATTTTCAAAATTTGAAGAGGAATTAAGCACGTTAAAAAATGAAGAAGAAAATTTAAAATCAGAATTTCTTCAACTGAGTAATCGTATGCGAGAACTGCAACTGCATGGCCCTGCACCATCAATAAATAATCCAAGATTGAAGGCACCCACATTCGATGGAAGTATTCCATTTCAAATTTTCAAACTTCAGTTTGAAAAGACAGCAATGGCCAATAACTGGAATGCAGCGGACAAAGTAGCGTCCTTGTTTGTATCATTGAAAGGACCTGCGGCAGAAATCCTTCAGACTATTCCAGACTGTGAACGGGACAACTATGAGGCATTGATGAGTGCGATAGAAAGACGATATGGTAGTGAGCACCGGAAACAAATATACCAGATCGAACTGCAAAATAGAGGTCAGAAGATGAACGAGTCATTGCAAGAGTTCGCAACGGAAATAGAACGACTGGCTCATTTGGCAAATGCAGATGCACCTGTGGATTACATTGAGAGGGTAAAAATTCAATGTTTCATAAATGGAATTCGTGATGTGGACACCAAACGCGCCACATATGCATTGCCAAAAAGAACGTTTGCTGAAACGGTTTCGCACGCCCTCACACAGGAAACAGCTTCCCTACTAAGTAAACCAGCACACAAAGTACAAAGGGTTGAAATGGAACAACCGGCGCTGATGGAAGAAATATTGAAGACTCTGAAGACAATTGCTGCACAGCGAGTAAATACAACAGGCAGATGTTTCAACTGTGGAAAAGCGGGTCACTTTGCCCGAAATTGCAATTTAAAGGTAAACCCATCAAAACGGAACCAACCAACAGAACACCGAAAGAGGATTCACCACAAAAATGCGGATGCATTATCGCGTCGCCCTTGTCCACCGGAACGTAAACATTGCTCCAAATCAGAGAGAAAAGAAGGTATAATCGACGTGCGATTACTGAATATAGAACCTGAAGACGATTGGACTCCTCACCGCATCAGAATCAATCAGCTGGAGGACCCTGATCTTGCAAAGCTGATAATAGCCAAAGAAAATGGGGTACGACCACCAAAGGAACAAATAAGTAGCGAGAGTCCAACTGCAAAAGCATATTGGGCCCAATGGAACAGCATAAACCTCGTTAATGGATACCTTCATCGTACCTGGGAAAGCGAAGATGGCAAACAGTCTCGTCTGCTGATCATAGTACCGAAGTCCATGATCCCGAAAGTATTGAAAGAATATCACAATGGACCTAGTGGAGGGCACCTTGGGATTACAAAAACTATAGAGAAGATTAAACAACGGTTCTACTGGATCGGTTGTCGAGATTCCATAGCAGAATGGATAAGTAATTGCGTAGAGTGCATGGCAGCTAAAGGTCCTAAAGCCAAAAGTCGCGGTAGGCTACAACAGTACAACGTGAGATTACCATTTGAACGAGTCGCAATGGATGTTGCAGCTCCGTTCCCAACCAGTACGGCCGGAAACAAATATCTACTGGTTGTCATGGACTATTTCAGTAAATGGCCAGAAGTATATGCCTTACCAAACCAGGAAGCGAAGACCGTAGCCGAAGCGTTTGTAGAAAATTGGATAACAAGGTTCGGAGTGCCCATCGAATTACACTCAGATCAAGGCAGGAATTTCGAATCTGTACATTATTGGGCATCCACAAGACACGGACAACAGCGTTACATCCACAATCAGATGGAATGGTGGAGAGATTCAACCGAACGCTCGAAGAACATATGCGGAAAATCGTTGATAAAGATCAACGGAATTGGGACAAGTGCATCCAGATGTTCCTGCTGGCGTATCGTTCAGCGAAGCACGAGACAACTGGTTACACGCCAGCAAAGATTATTTTCGGATCTGATCTGCGACTCCCTGCTGATCTTAAGTTTGGAACGAATCCTACAGCTGTAAGAAATGATGGAGATTATTGTTCTGCCTTAAAGGAAGAAATGAATGAATTGCATCTAATGGTAAGACAGCATACGCATCTGATGAGCAATAAGATGAAGGACCGGTTCGATCAAGCGGCAAATTCAAAAGGTTTTGAAGAAGGTGATCTGGTCCTGTTGTACAATCCACTTCGAAAGAAAGGCTTGTCCCCGAAACTGCAGACAGCCTGGGAAGGACCCTATATGGTGATAAAACGACTTAATGACGTGGTATACCGCATACAACGAAATGGGAAAGCACGATGTAAAATGAAAGTAGTACATTTGGAGAGGCTCGCCCCATTTGGTTCAAGAGGATTTGTGCCTAATCGGGACGATTAGGCTTTAGTGGAGGGCAGTGTTACAAAAGTAGTATTAAGTTGTATTTGTATTACTATATGCATCCCTGATTATGAACAATAGCTGTAGGTATATGGAATAGCATTTGTCTTGTTGTAGACATCTGGCGCCACGACTGTCTGCTTGTCGAAACAATAGACATCTGGCGCCGCACTGTCTGCTTGTCTAGGTAAACAATTGCTGAGTCTGGCGCCGCGACTGTCTGCTTGCGTCTGGCGCCGTATAGCCGTATGTTCTGGTAATTTCCAGACGCGATATTCTAGAAGGACACGTCGGCATCAGCGAGAAGTGCGTGGCTATATAAGCCGTGGCAGCGCCAACGTAATCAATCAGTGCTAAGAGTAAACTGCTATAGTGTAGACGAGTTGTGAAATAAAGAGTTGTTGAATTAAATTAAACAGTGTGGATTTTATTTGTCACTCCAGAGATACGAACCTAACAAAGTAAACTAGCAAGAGTAAATTCGTAACAATATTATACAATTTTAAAATTAACAACAAGATATTAAATTGGAGTGTACTCATGGATGTTTCGTACATCGTTAATATTACTAAAATTCTTATATATGCGTCAGTTTTATTAAAACAATATACATATGGTTTAACGCGATGATAAAATTTTTTATTAAATATTCATCAGTTTAACAGTCGCATGAAATCCTTAATTCTCAATACTAAACTTCTATTATGTTCAAAATAAATTCGAATTTTACAAAAACATACCTTAAATACTTAAAACACGTAAATATAAACCTATATGTACAAATGTAGTTATGACTTTATGTATGTATATAAGTATTTAACAAACAATTGAAACTTTCTGTTTATAAACGCAATGCTGCACTCAAAGGGAAATTGTATTTATCCCACTAAGGAAAAAGGATAAAATGTTATGCGTATCTCATGTAAGATTTGTGCTTCCACAAAAACATAGCGCGAGTGCAAATAATGCGTTTATAATTCGCAAGTAAACGAAAAATCATGAAAACATATGTAAATGTTACTTTCTAATTGTTCCACCAAACGATTTTAATTCGCCTTATCTCCTAGAACTGTTGGCTTTCAACATACATCTCTACTAGCTCTCCCTGCTAATTAAAGATAAGAAAGCTTGGGATATAGTTAAAGTTAGTGTGGTGTCCCCTTTCACATCTTTCTAAATTATTGTAATATCTTAATGATCTTGTAGAATATCGCCATTCTTGCTTTAATAAAAAAATATTCCACTGATATTTCTCAATCCATTCATATAAGCCACTCCACTCAGGGATTACTAATCAATTTTACAACCGTGAAGATAAATATAAACCTATAACAATGTGCTTTTCGATTTTATGCAAAAAATCAACATTTATAAAAACATATGTATGTATGTATGTAATTATGTGAAATGGCCTATGTAATATATATTTTTAAAAATTATTTATAACAAACGGTATATGTATTTATGTTGCACGTTGTATGTACGTTCCGACGGCTCTGAAAAGAGCGCACATTCATCCACAAGTATATAAGTATGTACAAAACATATGTATGTATGTATGTCCTTATGTTCATACCATAAATACTATATGCAAGTATACTATGATGTATTCACCTTTCGAAATGCGCAACGACTTTTTAAAACGTCGAAATCTAAAGCTAACTTAAATTTGAATAGTACTACTTACGATGTAATGTACTTTTATGAGATAAAAAACAAAGGAAAATTATAATTTGTTTTTGGTATATCGCATTTGGAAACTAATTTAGGAAAATGTAGGTGATTTTCAAAAGTTTCCATATCTGCGTACCAACTTTTGTGCAACCAGAGCAACAAATGTTGATACGTCCGGACATGCACATGTACGTTTGCGTATATGTATATATCGTACATATGTATGTATATTAAAACGCACCGACAAATAAATAAGTTGTAGTTATCATAATAATTGCCACCGCTTTATGCCCAAAGTTTTTCACAGAATTGAATATTTAAAAAAAAATTCACATTTGAATTACATCCATTATACATATGCATAGGTCAGGCATCCAATTACATATATTGCCCTACTAAGTTTGTATATGTACATATGTATGTATGGTTCATTTAATTTGATTGTTACTAATTGATAAAGACGTGCTTCATCATGATTTTTCAAAAGCGTAATTTCGAATTGTAAATTGAAATTGTTAGGAACAATTGAGGAAAGGTAAGCCAATTGTGAAAATTAATTTAACCGTTCATACTGTGGAAAATCTAACGACTCTAGTCATCTGGGTCCAATCCGATTAGTTCCGCTTGCAAACGGCCCTTAGTCTTACAACAAATTGTTAAACAAAATACTCTAAGTGCGATCCGAAATTGCGGCGACATACTGGTCATAATGATGATTTTCCAAAATGAATTCAGCACGCCAATCCAAACGACCAGAAAATTAATAAGAGTACTTTGGATAACATCACCGGTCACCACTTCGTAGAAGCGCAGCACCATCCATGGCAACCACGACATCCAGAATGCAAACACTAATACGAATGACATCATATGACTAGGATTCGATAAATTTTCAGCTAATGCGGTTGCATATTCTTTATCATGTATAGGTTCGCCCGATTTAAGTTTTCGCATCATTACAAAAATGTAACCATAATTATGTACTATGGATATAACGCTAGGACCTAAAACTAAAATTGCCAGAGTTGCACTGTATGCCGCCATATTGCCCCAGTCCAGCATGCAAATATGTGTCACATTGTTCGTGATGGGCTTCGTGTAGCCTAGAATCGGTGGACAACATAGTAATGCGGCCGAAATCCATGTAAACACCATCCAGCATTGGCATCTGCAAGAATATGTTAATAAGTACATACATACATATGTATGTATGTATAGTACATGAGTGAAAAAGAATAATTACGGTTTTCAAATTTCTAGCGCAGGTTAAGGTGTTACATGGGCTTACGGGTTCCAAAAAATCGATTTTTTTATTGTTTTATTAAATTCTACAAAACCACTAGAACATTGTTGTAAATTTTTAAGTTGATTCGAGTAATAGTTTCGGATATAAAGGCTTGAGAATTTGTGAACACGAGGCTAAGTGCGCCATCTTTAAACGCGTTTTTCTCGAAACTGTGTTTTTGAAGACGATTGGCAAGATTTCTCGAAAACTACTCAACTAATCTTCATGAAATTTTACACAGGTCTTTGAGATACAATTCTTAAAGATTTGGACGAAGGTTTTTTTTCGATTGCAACTATTTCAAAAAAAATGTCGCGACATTTTCACTTTTTTGTAAAAATGTCTGCCAAAAATCTAATTTTTTTCCGTCGTCCAAGATCTAAATAAAGGTTTTAACTAAAATATTTTTTTCCACTTTAGATAACCCTGTTAGGAGTTATTCTGCCAACGCGGTCGCATCGTTTTTCCGAGGAGTCACCGGAAATTGCTTCCAATGGCCGAGTTCAAAATATTATAATATATATATATTTTTTTCAAAAATGTTAGAATTTCTTTGTTAACAGTGTATGTTTGCAACATACATCTAAACAACAAAAATCTAAAAAAACATTTTTTTTAAATATGAGAAAAAAATTGTTGAAAAAAGAACGTTTTTCAATCGAGGAAACCCATGTAACCCTTTAAGCTTTGTTTGTATGTACATACATAGGTATGAGTAGTATATACAAGTAAGTATATATACCTGTATGATATTTACCTGGTTTTTGTCTGCACAGTCTCATAGCGAAGAGGCTTCCGCACAGCCAAATATCGGTCTACAGAGATCCACATGAATGTATACACAGATACGGCCCACAGTGTCACCTCCAGGTAGCCGGTGAAGCGACATACAATATCGCCATACATCCATTCTCCAGTCAATGCAGGATACACAGAGAAGGGCACAACCAATAAACCGCAAAGTAGATCCGCAACAGCCAGCGACAGCAGATAGTAGTTGATGACCTCTGTCGGACCTAAGGACATATAATATCCAACACAAGAGAGTCGAAATTAGTAATTCAAGCTTGAAAAAATTTATATTTTTACTACACACGCATTAGACAAATATAAGTATTGAAAACAGTAAATAAATAAAGAAGCGCCATGAACCAACCAATCGGGCGTAAAAATTGTTGAAATAACGAGATTTCTAGATAAATGCCGGAAATTTAACAATTTGTTGTTTCTTTTGTAAATTGCTAGCTTCAAATTTTGAATGTTCAGAATCATCTTCGCTGCAAATTAATGTGAATATATCAAACTTTGGGCGGTTATTATTTTAAGAGATTTAAGCGAACAAAAACTATGTGTGTCGTCAAAGCATAACGACTATGAAGATATATAAAGACGATTTTTATTGCCACAATTGTGTATTATTCTATTCGATGTGTAAATGATTTACAGTAGGTTATAAGAACCTTGTCTAGGTACCAGTTTCAGGTATTTTATAGGTTAGTTAAGACAATTTGACCGCATCTCGGTTCCAACAAATGGCGATGTACTCGTATACTTATTTATAGCAAGCGGCTCAAGCAATACCAATACTTCTATAAACAAAAATACATAACGACTTGATATATGATCTTTTTTGCTAATGTACAAATAGTAGATTAGAATGGTTTTATATTTACCAAGAGAAATTTTGCTTTGAAATCTTAATTATCTGAATGTGATAAAGGATAAAATCGTTTCACCTAACATCTAGTTTGACTTGTTTTGACATTTTCTGCGACTATTTTCTTTCAACGCATGATTTTTTCAAATCGAAAAATGTTATATCAAAGCTCAATAAAGGAATTCGGTACATCTGCAGACTCCATAACTGACAAAAAAATATTGTGTAATGCTTGAAATGCGTAATACAATAAACTACTATCGGTAGACATGCGCAAAGCGGATTCTTGTATCGCCGATGAGCGCCGGACGGCATACATTACTTCGTGGTAGTTTGGTTTCAATTAGATATTTTATAGCTTACAACATTACTTTGTGATCACGAAAATGAAGGATGTTTTCTATATACATAACATATACATATACATACAAACAAATTTTCCAATGAGCAGTAAAAATATTGTTTTGTAAATTCTCTGTAAAAGCATTATTTTGTGTCGCGCATCAAAATAAAAACTCAAGTAAATAATTGCTTTTTTAAACTACAACTAAACATTTTTACTATTGTCCATGCATCGGCGCGACGCCGTACCTTCTTCCAAATTCATTTACGTAGCATCCTGTTACAATTTCATATAGTATAGTGCATACATACATATATATACATATTTTATACAGATAGTTTTTACAAAATTTCAATTGCATAAGTAATTGATTGAGTTTATCAAATACAGAATACCCGTCGGTGACTAACAATAATAAAAACAAGAACCCACCTTTAAAGTTGGCATAAGTGGCTATAATGAGCAGATTCGATATGACGATGGCGACGCCGAGAATGGAGATGAGTACAGCTTTCGTAAGTGCCTCCAATTTGGAATTATCTTGCAGGTAACTCATTTCCTGCATTTTCGAATGGCCTGTGAGAGAATAACAAGTGTTCAAAGTTTTCCCATTTAAAATACTAATTGATTGTATGATGTTTTAAAACATCTGCTAACCTTATATACACTCATGACGCTCTCATTTCGTATTTCAAAACAACTGTCCGCTTTCCGATGCGGTTGTATGGTAGTCTTCACCTTGTACTCGCAGCTTTGCACCCCTGCCTTTTCAGTTGTTGTCTCAACACTTTTTACAGCGAATAGTTCAACAAAGCGTAGACGACACGAAGCTTCGGTGCACGCGAAGGTCGTTTCCCGTTAAAAATGTATGTATGTGGGTGTGTGTGAATGCTCCCTTAACTTTCGAAGGGCAAGTGCCTTGTTAAAATGAAGCCTATTTGGCCAACAGCCAAACAGCCAAATACGGCTGCACTCGGCAAATTATATCTTAACCTGCTTAACTACTCACATATGCACTCGAATAACTACTCGTTAAAGCAAAAGCATTTTCAGTTTATAGAACTATTGGTTAAAATAAAGATACCTGGTGAAGTCGGTTTTGTGAAGGCGCTTCTTACCGTGGCGTGGGGTTAAGATTTAGTATAAATATGAGAGAATTTTTAATTTCGACGTGCTTCGCTTTAAGTGAGTGTATGCGTTTTTATATTACTTATATGTTGTTTGTCTAATTGTTTTTGTTAAAATATGCTTCTAATTAAAGTTTTTTTTTTTAAATTGAGACTCAGCGCGGTTGTGCGGTGCCGCGTTGTTCTTCTGAAGCTCGATAATGTTCGGTTTAAGCTGATTGATTATATTCGTTTATTTAAATTGCATGCATTTTTCTGTGTTCCTCAAACTATTAAAATTCTTAAAACATTTGCAATTAGAAATGCATAAGTCATTTGCGTTGTAATTTTACTTTGGTTACATTAAATATCCGATTTTATTCGAAATTCACAACACTTTGATTAAGGGCATTAGTTTCATATAATTTATACAAAGTTCTTTACTTCTTTTAGCAAATACATAACTCTTATTTTCTTTGCGCTAATAAATATTGTTTGGTTTTACTTTTATTTATTTTAAATGTTCACTTTATTGTTTCTGTTTTTTTGCTATTTGTTTTAAGAGATTTTTAATTAAATTACTCTAGATTAGATTAATAGACTTGCAGCTGTTACGAAAACATTCATTTCAATTACAAACGCATACTAATGCGATGTTTGGCTTACAGTGTAAATATCGCGAAAGAGAATTAAAATCTAAACTGTTTTTTTGATAATAATTCGACCTACTACGTACATCTATTGCTGGCACCGCGAATTGTCTGTGTGTCGGTTTAGTAAAATATCTTAAATTTAATTTTACGCGCTTTAATTATGGAAGAGTTTGATTTGTTGCTTCTAATGAGCAAACAGTTTTAAATAAGCTATTTTTTAACGGTTATATTAGTTACATATTTGTATAATAAATAGAGCACAGCACCTAAATATCTCTGGTTGTTGTTGTTGTTCTTATTTCTGTTATTTATTTGAATATATGTTTATACTTGATACTTGTACGTATGCATTTTTTAGTGGTAATGCCTCTTGAGTACGACTGATCAGCGGTATATACAAAATGTAGTTCCTTATATTGCTTTAAATATTTTTAGACAATTTCAATCATACACATAAGTATCTTCGCGTCTTGAATGTTCACTTTGAACATGCATAAATATCAAGGACAATGCGTTTATGGTTGCTCCAGTTTATCTATACGGTTCAAAGAATTGATCTTGCCGTAACCAGTTTCCGTCTAATGATGGTGATTGCTTCCTTTGAGATACCTGTGTGTAATGAGACAATAAAGAAGTTACAAATTAGTGAATGGTCCCAGTTTCTAAGCTTTTTAAGTATATGTTTATTAAGTAAAAAGAATGACATACTGATTTGTACTACACATATACATACATATGTATTTGCTTTACAAGATGAACCAAATGGAAATCGTCTCGGATAGTCAAAACTATACTAAAAAAATATACAACATACGCAATATACAACATTAAGACTTCGGGATACATTGGATTTTAGGCTGTCCTTTATATTTCGGCATTTGGCAACCCTAGTTTGCAATCTGGCCACTTTATCGTATTTTAACAAAAGTATGAGCACTATTTGCGTTCTTGACAGTAACTTAAAATATTCATATCGGCTAAGACAATGGAGTTAAGGCGCGTATATTTTGCGTGATTATCTTTACAACTTTCGACTTGAATTATCTGAGTAATTATGGATCTTATCGATCACTTCAATTTCATTAAATTTTTGACAAGAACCAGTGAACATCTGGTGGCTGTATGAATGTTGCCAGATGTGCCGAATCCAAGATTTTTTGCACACGAAGCAGTTCCAAGCAAATAATTGGCTGTTTTTAGGAAAAAACTGGGCTTGTCGCAACTATACCACTAGAACAATGGAAACGGTAAATTCTGTGTGGTACAATTATTTGTTTGACAGTTGTCTTTCAAAAAATCAGGAATAACAATCACGACGGATCGCTCGTCGTGAAAAAATTGCATTTTGAGCACTTAAAACATCGATTTGATGAGAAGTCCTAACTTGGCACTGATTACCTTCTTTTTACAGCCGTACGATTAAAATAAACGGTGAGGTCGACGTTTTCGACACACGAAGAGGCGTTCATGCGTTCAGAACGCAGGTGTTGGAGATACCTCAATCTGCGTGTCAAAAGTGCTTCGACATTTGGTTCAAACACATGCAAAAGTATATAGACATTAATTGAGAATATTTTGAAAAGGTGATTAGTTTTTGTTTTTTTACTTATCATACTGGCAATACATAATTAACACCAATTATAAAGTATACCCACTCCCGGGAGGGAGATACAGAACTGCACTCTACCACTCAGAGGCACCAGGTTCTGTTCCATTTTTTATTACTCTATATTCAAGAAATTTTCAGCTGTGCCGAGTTAGCTTGAACTTGTATCACGACATATAAAAACAAACTTGGCTAAACACCAAGTAATAATCCTTCAAGGGGCACGCAGTGCAACACAACCCATCTAGACAATTTCCTACGTCATTTGTAACAAACATTAATGGAACATCACAAGCTAGTATACACTTACTCGTTTTGCATGGTCAAAAGGGCATCATTGCGCCAATGAACTGTAAACAAAAACAATCCGTTGGCGCCTTGCTATCGCCCTTTCTTCTACTAGAATTTGAATCACCGTTATATTGAAATCGTCACGTGACGTTGGGTGCACAATGCAAATCTTTCGTAATAATTAATTAGTTTTGTGGCGCCATGGTACGGTAGTAAACGGTGACGGAGCTTGAAATATACGATTCATCAACTCAGTCAGTCTTAGGCTACGGCGTTCAGCTTTGATAAATTGAGTGTTCGCTGCACATTCAGATATGCAAACCTATGTATGCAAATATCTGAGCCTTTATGGAAGTAATTAATCAGTACATCTCAGCGCGAGGTTCATTTATAATTGCATGAATTCCAAGTCGAATGTTGTTTTAGGAGTATATATGAAATTATAAAATTTGCTTCGGAAGCTTTTATATGTTTGCGCATACTTTGAGGTCAGCGAACTTTGTTTTGGCCTCTAGTTAAGACTATAGTAATAATATTATACAATAGCTCCGTCAGAATCGGGAAGTACCTCTTCCAGCCTTTCGATTCCAAATGAGGTTTCAGTCAAAGAGACCCCCTATAGTGCGACTTCTACAATCTACTCCTAAAATAACTTGACCTGCAGAGCTTAATCGAGCAGTTAAAAATAAAAGGTAAAATCTTCTATAAGAGCGTAAAGCTGCTGATGATTTTGATATCATTGGCCTCAACAACCGCGCTGTGGGTCTTGCTTTCTCCAGACTGAATAAGAAAGTCAATCAAATGGGTCTGGTAGTGAATGAGGGAGAGACGAAATATATCCTGTCATCAAACAAACAGTAGTCACACTCGCGACTTGGCTCTCACGTCACTGTTGACAGCCATAACTTCAAAGTCGTAAATAATTTCGTCTATCTTGGGACCATTAACACCAACAACAACGTCAGTCTCGAAATCCAACACGAAGACTAAATTCTACAAGTCACTCATCATCCCCTTCCTGCTATATGGTGCAGAGGCATGGACGATGACGACATCTAATGAATCGGCGTTACGAGCTTTCGAGAGAAAAGTTCTACAGATATACGACAACATTGACATAGTTCAGTGAATTAAGAGACAGCGGCTACGCTGGCTAGGTCATATCGTTCGAATGAATGAAAACACTCCAGCTTCGTAAGTATTCGACGCAGTATCCTCCGGGGGAAGCAGAGGAAGAGGAAGACCTCCATTCCGTTGGAAAGACTAGGTGGAGAAGGTCCAAATTTATCCCGTCGGATACGAATTGTCTTTGATTCTCTGCGATAAAGGCGCTATTAGACCGCACTCGTACTTTTACCGACACCTTAATAGGTGCTAAACATTGTGCCAGTGTTTTGACAAGATTTTATGGCCATTTAGCAGAAATTAGAACCATACGCAAATGTCCATACATACATATACATATACATACAGCAAATTCTAATTTTTTCAATGGCGATGTGACCAAAGCGTATTATGTATTTCTGGTCATTGTTTATTTGCAGCTATTGATTTTGTGGTGTTCACTGATATGTGAAAGATTATAGATATGTACACACATACTTATACATACTATGTACGAGGATGTAATTGCACGGGCATACTTAGGTTCTACAGCAAAAATGCATGGTGTGAAAACATAAATACAAAGCGACGGAGCAATAGAAACAAGGCACCCTTGCAAACTAAAGTCTCGCACACATACTCTTACACGAAAGAACATATGTATAGTGCATATGTATGTAAAAACAGAGGCGCAGGGGCGTATGAGTGACATTAATATATGTGTATACATATGTATATGGCCATTAGGGTATCCGCTATTTCCACTTTCATTTTTTTTTTTACAGAAAGCTCTTTATTAGATTAGAAGATTCCCATATAGCATAATTTCAAATTCCACTTGGTTCAGTTCAGTGCCTATGACTGATTTTTTATCGAAAATATAATCCAATATTTTAAATAATATACATATTATTGAAATTCCGAGGAATTCCCTTTCTTTGTAATATTATGTTTGGAAGTGAAAAATTGGTTAAGTAGGGTCAAAACTTCTTTTAGCCTCCATATACCTAATATAAAGATTTTTGAATTTCCGGCTGACTTTATAACACTTACCAATATCGGCTACTATGTGAGTTATAACGGGTGATTTTTTTGAGGTTAGGATTTTCATGCATTAGTATTTGACAGATCACGTGGGATTTCAGACATGGTGTCAAAGAGAAAGATGCTCAGTATGCTTTGACATTTCATCATGAATAGACTTACTAACGAGCAACGCTTGCAAATCATTGAATTTTATTACCAAAATCAGTGTTCGGTTCGAAATGTGTTTCGCGCGCGTGTTTTGTTCAGCGATGAGGCTCATTTCTGGTTGAATGGCTACGTAAATAAGCAAAATTGCCGCATTTGGGGTGAAGAGCAACCAGAAGCCGTTCAAGAACTGCCCATGCATCCCGAAAAATGCACTGTTTGGTGTGGTTTGTACGCTGGTGGAATCATTGGACCGTATTTTTTCAAAGATGCTGTTGGACGCAACGTTACGGTGAATGGCGATCGCTATCGTTCGATGCTAACAAACTTTTTGTTGCCAAAAATGGAAGAACTGAACTTGGTTGACATGTGGTTTCAACAAGATGGCGCTACATGCAATTCATCTCAAGAAATGGACCCGTAAGTTGGCCACCAAGATCATGCGATTTAACGCCTTTAGACTATTTTTTGTGGGGCTACGTCAAGTCTAAAGTCTACAGAAATAAGCCAGCAACTATTCCAGCTTTGGAAGACAACATTTCCGAAGAAATTCGGGCTATTCCGGCCGAAATGCTCGAAAAAGTTGCCCAAAATTGGACTTTCCGAATGGACCACCTAAGACGCAGCCGCGGTCAACATTTAAATGAAATTATCTTCAAAAAGTAAATGTCATGAACCAATCTAACGTTTCAAATAAAGAACCGATGAGATTTTGCAAATTTTATGCGTTTTTTTTTAAAAAAAAGTTATCAAGCTCTTAAAAAATCACCCTTTATTAAAAAATTTAATTTTCCTTTTCATTTGAAGTGTTGAACGAAAGTTCGTTTTAGCTAGAAAGTAGTCGCGTTTTCTTTAGCAACTAATACTATGCACTTATTTATACTTGCAAAAATCGCTCAATTAAAGATAAGGACACCCTTAATGCCCTAATACGATGTTATTTAACTACGTTGACTTGTACAATGATCACTTCAGCCGATAATGAAGGACATGAGATACGGCCAATTGGCGTTAATAAATCACTTAATCGCGTTTTCAGCCTTCCGAACTTGAGGCCTTTAAAAGAAGCAATACGTTATTTAAAATAAATGTTCTAATGAGAGATGAAAACCCACGTACATAAGTAAATATAAGATTAGATACGTTAAATATAGAAGTAATAATTGTCGAATATAACACTTCGGGTTTTTATTTTTCAAAATCATTAAATCTAACTCTGAATTGCTATTTAAAAAGATATATTTACTTATGTACACGATGCGAGTCCGAAGGAACTAGATATGGGCATGAAATTGGATTTACACTAAAAGAGAAGGTATTTGCAATGAATTTGTGAACTAACGTGTGAAATGTACAACAAATAGCGATATGATGCGAGCTGTATGCGAAAGCATTTATGGAAAGGCAGACAGGATTAGAAACCCAACCGCATTCCATATATGTACATATGTATGTAAATATTGCAATTGAGACAAGCTTTTTCACAGGTTGTCAGCGGGTTGCACTCAAGTGCGCACAAAATGTTTTATGTTGCACAGGGGAAACACTTGAATTTATTTACACACAATTCATAACAGCCGCGCATTTCCATAAAAATCGCGAACCCCTATGCCGTATCCTTTGCACGAAAGGCTAATGGGTTGACGTCGCAACAGAGGACGCCGAGGTGTTTGGTAATTAACTGTTTGATGCTCCGAATATGTTGTACATATATATTTGTACGTATGAACAAATACATATGTTTGATTAATTAAACAGGAACTAATTACTTATGAATAGTTGAGGCGTGTGTGTGAGGTATGGAGGTTTGCACTTTTTATCTTTCGAATCAGCAATATTTTCCCATTGCCAATTTGTATTGTTAAGCCATAATGGAATTTAGAGGTTCAATTACCTTTTTATGCTCTTGCAACATGTTGCTACAGAGTATTATATTATAGTTTTGTTCATATAACGGCTGTACGTATCACCTAAAACTAAGGAGATACATATATGTATATAGCGATATATGTACATAGATATAAAATATACATATAAAAGTGCAATAAATCAGAGAAAAAGCCAGAGACATTAAATTTTATCTCCGAGATAGCATAGAAGGGTTTTGTGAGAGCTGGTATGAAAATTTCACGATGGGCGTGGCATCGCCCACTTTTTGGTGAAATCCCATATCTCAAGACCCGGCAAACCGATTTGGACTAAATTTAGTATGTAGCATTCTTATCACATTCCACGCCTACTTCCCATATAACACAATTTAAAATTTCTTTTATTCTTTCACTTTCTAGTAAGCAAATCAAGATGTAATTAGTATAATGGAATACAATTTTGTCCAAGACCCTTGGTACCGAATATGTGGACTCCAGTTTCTAATATCAAAAATATCAGTCAATGTGTGAGATATACAAGAAAAATTCAGACAGAATCCTTTCCTGACAATATTAGTTCTGAGTATCGAAAATGCCTTGAATCGCGTCAATACTAATTGAGCCCCAATATACCAATTATAAAAACTTTTGAACTTTCAGGTGACTTTATGCTGGATATTTCGGCCAACATTTGAGTTATCTTGATGAAAATGAGAGAGCGTGTTGTACTCATAACAGTATATGTCTGTATCTAAAATGGATAAATTTGAGCTAAAACTTAACTTAGCCCCCATATAACTAATGTCAGGATTTTCGAACATCCGGCTAACTTTACTTTATATGATTGGGTTTTTAGTATGTGGCGTGTTAGTAGTATGTGGTATTGGCAAAAATAGATAAAGTCGGGTCGATACTACTCCAACTCCCATATACTACATATAATGATTATCGTTTTTCTAACAAATCTTTTGCAGAATTTGTCCGTCAGTGTTTGAGTATATATAAAATTGCTTGGATTTCGATCTTCTGGTTGACTTTTTGCAGCTTAGAGTATTTCCCTGGCTTTATTCTCACAAGTTACAAGAGTATAAAATGGTCGGTTGCACCCGAACTTAGCCCTCCCTTAGTTTTTAGATATTGAAGTGAGGCAATAAGTTCTGTAAAACATGTCTTCTTACACATGATTTCATTTATATGTATAGATCCACATTACAGCAGAACGATTTACGGGGAGTCAGAAAATGGAAAAATCGCTTATGTGGGAAATGTTCTACCGGTCATTCTGAAAAACTTTGCCTAAGAGACCATGGTTTCGGTTTTGAACCAGTGATTTTTAGTTCGAAGTTTTTTAGGGATCATAAAAGTTTGTTCATCATTTTTTGAGATATCCATTATAATACATATTCTTAAGTTGTATTAATTTTAACCTTAACAACAATACAGCTCTGTTGTACCAGTTTTTCTCTTTGTTGAAGAGGTAATTAAATTTTTCATGACTTTTTTATCAGCAATACTGAGATAATTAACTTTCAACAGCGAAATCGCTTTGTATTTTTCAGAAATTGTAAAACATTTATGCCCAAAAAAAGCTTTCTTCTTCTTTACTCGCGTAGACACCACTTACGCGATTATAGCCGAGTCAACAACAGCGCGCCAGTCGATATTCCAAGCGAAGCCAGGTCCTTCTCCACTTGGTCCTTCCAACGGAGTGGAGGTCTTCCTCTTTCTCTGCTTCCCGCGGCTGGTACTGCGTCGAAGACTTTCAGAGCTGGGGTGTTTTCATCCATCCGGACAACATGACCTAGCCAGCGTAGCCGCTGTCTTTTAATTCGCTGAACTATGTCAATGTCGTCGTATATCTCGTAGTTTTAGTATCTTCTATTTAGTCCGCTTATGTCCAGCATTATATAATATTTAATGGCATGTAATAGCCACTGGTTTATTCAATAACTTTATGTCGCTTTTCTATAATTGCTAAATTATACAACAATTGAAAACATTAAACCGCTCTCTTTAAAAATCGACTGTGTTATGACACTATTCATGTAAATAAACGATTTGTTTTAAAAAATATGTTATTTTACTTGATATTTTGTGGATTCTCACCAATGAGTTTTACATATGACAATTCATCACTGTTGTGAGCGAACTATTTAACAGTTGTGCCATTAGACATCTGTAATATCATGTGTCTCTCTATGATAATAATTGTTGGAAAACAATTGAACTGTCATTGCTACGTGCTTATTCCAGTTGAATTTTAGCTCTGTATATTCATAGGTATTATTATGTGGCCATCTGCTAACCTCCAACTTTGCGGAAAAACAAGAAAATTGTACAAAACACATTCGTATCTCTAACAAGAACATCAGCATGTCAACAAATTATCGCATACAAGTATAAGACAATTTGCAACATACAGCAAAAGTAGCCGATCATATAGCAGAGGTTCTTTGTTTAAATTTGAATACAAATTGTATAACTAATTTATTTTTATTTGTTTCCTTGATCAACATCGATGAAGCACAAGATCGTGCTTTTCCATGAATAACAGAAACAAAGTTGTAAATCAACGATAAACGACATCTCTATAAAACCTCTTCAGCAAAGTTTGATAGTTGAAGGATCTTGAATCAGAAACAAAATTTTCTTTCAACAGGCGAATTAAGTTTTATTCTTTTACACTTTCTGTAAGGAAATTATTCGAATAATGAAAATATTTATGAGTAAAGTAATGATTTCGGGAAACTGTTCCTTCTACTATGCCGTATTATAATTGTTCGTGTATATTTCCAAATTAAAGGAAACTAGTTTACATATTCCGTAAATTCTAAGATCACCTTGTGTTATTACACCATGCCTTATTAAATGCTTTATGTATATAAAAATAGGTACATATATGTATATATTTATGTACAGAATTTTGTGGGAAAATTTAGTTAACTCGCCATTCGCTCTCTTCGTCGTCCTTTTTGTTTAATCAATAAAGGAAGTGGAAGGGGCTCGAGTGAAATCACATCCTTATTCTTATATTCTTTATATGCATAACGTATTTAAATAATAAAGCATATACACAAGTATTTAATATACAGATATTGGTGACTAGTACGAGACTAAACGTTGTTTATACATAAATTCTTAATTGAATTGTTAAGAGAAGGAAAAAAAATACTAAAAAAATATTTGAAAAAAAATGCATGAAGTTTGATTTATATACATATATTATTGTTAAGTATAGTACGAGACATCTCGTAGGACATCGGCACTTAAAAAGGAGTAGTAAATGGAATGGTAAACAGACGGTAGCTGATTGAATTTTTATGTTATTCGATGGATTTATATTACCTACTGGGAGGTGAAATAATGATGGAACACCTATGCACAAATATGAGTGTATTTATTATCTAGGCTTTATCTGCCTAGATTTTAAGAAAAATAATAAGTTAATACTAACTGAATGACTTACTTCAACACATACATTTACCATTTGAGTACAATATCCAATTGTTTAGAGCGAATTAAGTTAGAATCCTTGGCTATAAGGATATTTTCGTTTACAATATATGAATTGTCTTTTAAAAACGTCGTAACACACTTTTTGCTTGTTGCACTGTAATTAAAAACACATTTTTATAAAATTTGTGAGTAAAATTATGTGGAGTTGAGGAAAAGCGATCATTATTAAGTAGCGAACGAATGCAATAATGAGCGTTTGTCGTCAATGCTACTTATGTTTCTGCAGGCAGACAGATTTCAATTCAGACATTTTCCTGAATCAATAAACACATTTAAAAGACCAAAAAATGATTGTATTTCTCTTTGTATTTCCTTCTACTAATAAAGGTCTTATTGTACATGTGTATTTTTTCGAATGTAAAATAAATTTAAAGCCAATCCTCTAATAGAACTTTATTTGTCACTTCTCTATTTTGAACTTCTATCACTCGTTTCTTTTGCACGCTTCTATTTTTTCTCCAGTGCAATGTGGTTCTTTTTTAAGCGCATTCCTCTGTCACTTATAATTATTTTTTTCAATAAAACCTATTATTAAGAAAAATTAATTAATTATTCCAATCGCTGTCATTTACACGCCAATTTTAACCTGTGCTGGTTGGCATCTTGGCCATGAAGCGTCGCCACCCACGCTGTTAGCTGATGGTCTAGGCGCTAGTCTTTCCAACTGGAGCTTTGTTCGCCATATTTAGTTTGTTACCTGCGCACCAGTTTTTAAATACATACTATATATTTTTCATATATACATATATGGATAGCTATATACATACACACATATATGCTTGTGTATATCTATACATAGGATATACATATGTTAATGTAAGTTGCTCATTAAAAATTTTTATAGTTATTTGAGGCAAATAATTATCAGTACTTAATTTATATTTAGTCCTTCTTTGCAATCAATCGCCGTCGCTTACAAACTCATTTAAACTATCGATTTTGGTATTTTTGGCACTTTTCACTAATAGCGACCGCAGCAACAGCAGCGTTGTCGGCTGCAGCAGTGAAGGCTGTCTATATAGAGCTCATTTACTTTTTTAGCTACATTTAATTTTTCTCCACCAACCATTGCCACAACCGCGCACATTCTCCGCTTTGCGTGTATCCTTTTTCGCGCCCGACTTAACCGCTTTGGGCCTAAACATCAACTGAGTATTTGCAGAACCCTGAAAAGCCATAATAGCAGCCAGCTAACATGAACAGCCAGCCATCCAATGTGTATGTATGTATGCATATATGCAATAATGTACATATGTATGTATATGAGAACTCTAACGTAATTGTTGTTGGCATACAAATTCCCATCGGCCGTAGTGCAGGTCAAATGCTCCGTTGATGTTATTGTCGTAAAAGCTTTGCGCGGCCTCGCTCCCTTGCCAATGTGCCAAAATTGTAAACATGCGCATGCGCCGTACTGCAAAGAGTGCTCGTGAAAGCTAGTTGGCACTGGAAGCAAAGCTTGTCACTGGCTTCTAGGGGTGAGAAAGCCACATGCTTTTGTTTATTTTTCATGGTATTCCGTCTTCGCTTGCTCAACAGTGTGCTTGCAGGACTTGTGCATATCCTTAAAAAAGTGGCTAGAATGGAACTCCATACATGTGTACATAAAAAATGTACTCCATATTGTGCAGCGGCTACTCCAAAATTAACCATACTATAAATCATATGAAGCACTAGAAGTCAGATGTCCTAGGAATGAAGATGTGATTCCTACCCTGCTTAATTAACTTATTTTTGAATATAGGTTCTGTCTGGAAAGTAATAGGACTAGGTCGATTTAAAAAAATGTATTGAATCGTTACAATTCTTTAAAATCTTCCAAAATAGGCTCCTTCTGCGTCGATGCAGCGCTGCCAGCATGGTTTCTAAGCATTTAAGGGTCACGGAAGGCATTCTCCGAAATAGCCTTGAGAGCCAAGGTACATGCTGCTTGGATCTCCTCTGTCGTCTCAAAATGCTTGTCTTGCATCGGCCTTTTCAGGCAAGGAAACAAAAAACAGCCCGGGAGATCACATCTGGGCTGTAGAGCGGCTGTGGAAGCGTTGAGCCGGCCTTGGTTAGGTAGCTGTTTACAGCAAAGGCGGTGTGAGCCGTGACATTGTCGTGGTGCAACTTCTAATCGGCTGCCATATCTTGTCGGGCCCGATTGACCCTTCCTTTGAGTCTCTTAAGGACTTCCACGTAAAACTTGGCGTTGACGGTTTGTCCAAGAGGAACAAATTCATGGTGGACGATGCCTTTGATGTCAAAAAAGACAATGAGCATCGTTTTCACTTTAAATTTACTCATTCTTCCGGTCTTCGTCAGCAACCTCTTCCCGGCCCTCCAAAAAGGCCTGGTGCCAACGAAACACACCACTTCTTGCTAAAGCAACATATGGGTAAACCTGCTTGATCATATCAAACTTCTCTGTCGCAGATTTACCGAGTTTCACCCAGAATATAATCGCGTACCTTTGCTCTAACGAACGCTGCATTTTCGGCTTGTACCACTCCCAGAAACACGTCGCAAAAATGTTTATTCTGATTTTCCAGGTGCTCGCCTTCTACCGAATCCAGTCGGGGCGCTCGCGCTCTGAAGTACAGTCCTGGCGAAAGAAAGTCAGTTCCATTACTTTCCGGACAAACCCTGCATAATAGTCAGAATTAATCTGTTTTGAATGTTCATAACTTATCTCTACAAAGGTCTATGGTTTTCTGAAATAGGGTCGAATAAGGTGATAAGATGATTGGAGGGCTTGGACCTGTCGATTTTCCACCCAACAACTCGATTACAGGAACTCAATGTTAAATCAACATTGAATATGAGCATTCGGTTCAAATGGAAACTGGCACAAATCTTTTGTTGTACATTTTGATTTTATTAGACAGCTTGATATATGAATAGTTTTACCGAAAATCATCAGCACAAAAGGAGTGTAATCTCAAAAGTTCTATTCTATGTGCCCACACCTTCGCGAGTAGAAAATCGTCCATATATCGCACCACTCCTCGTGCGACGAAGCACATAAGGCTTCAATTGGGTCTTGTCCTCCGTGTGACCAATATATTGTCTAACGGTGCGCATAACATTTCGAAAGATCTCATGATCCCTGTAAATAGCGCCCGGCCGCCTCCTCTGTGGTACTCTAAATTAGCAAGCGATAATAGGTTTATAACTTTCGTAACTCCTGCTATAGTATATTGTACTGTAATTCACCTTTCATTAGCCCGTTGAACCTCTTGACGTCTGCGTCGCAACTCTAAGCGACGCTTGCAATCATACACGTAATAGTAAATACAACAACTGATGAGGAAGGCGGCAACAGCATAAACAAACCAACTGCAGCTGTTCAGGAAGCTTTAGGTAATAAATAGAAACATTTAATTCTTCACATTCTTCATATCAAACAAATAATTGCAAACTAAAATATATTGGCTTAATATACATAATATAACAACAAACTTACATTTTAAAAGTTTCATTGACGTCGAGTAGGAATTTTGAAACTTTATCCGATTTTCGACTTACGCCATCTTCCGGGGTTTTCCATAACGTAAAAAACCGTGACATACTAAACTATTCTGATGTGTATGTATGTATGTATAGCTCCTCGTGACTTTCTCCGTTTTTTTCACTGTATTTGCTCCTTTGCCCAATATATTAGTAAATATTATGTTCCGTATGTAAATTCCTGGTGGACTGATTGTAGATTAAAGAATGACTAGGATATATTCCGTAAATAATTTTCGTTCGGGACCAAGTCCTGAATTTATTATGTATGTTTGTTTAAATATCCAGAAGAGTCCAAAATAAAATTTTAACAAAATATGGTAAAGAGGAATGGATGCACAAAAAAGAGGAGAGGAAACGAAAATTTAAATTTAAAAATGTTTTTGAAATAATTTGAGTGAATTTTTAAGATTTCTAAAGTGACGGGATTCGCTGAGCAGTCGGGAATGAAAAACAATTCGGAACGCCAAGCAGATACGGATATTTGAGAAAGTTACTTTAAAAAGGCATGCGGCAATTTTACATGAAAAGAGGAATACGTGTACTAATGAATAGTAGATTAAAGATTCTAGTCTTAGTCCGGAGTATATGTATTTTTATACTTGTGCAACATGTTGCTACAAAATATAATAGTTTTGTTCACCTTAGGTATCAACCAAAGCTAATCGAGATAAATATATAATTATGTATATATAAATGATCAGGATGACGAGACGAGTTGAAATCGGGTGACAGTCTGTCTGTCCATCTGTGCTAGCTGTAACGTGAGAAAAAATTGAGAAATCTTGATTGAATTGGTGTTCGCGTTCCTTGGCAAAAAAATTACGGGTTCCTAGTCACGCCCACAAATCGCCATTAGCTGAAAAGGTATAAAGTACCCTAACTAATCACTAATTTGTCACAGGGGGTCGCAGTAGCAAGGGACATCTGCGGGAAAATAATATGCTTGTAAGACCTCCTACCGACAGTGTAAAAATGGATGAAATCGGATCAAAAGCCTTTACACTCCCCATATAACGGTACTGTTAAAATTTTCTAAAAGCGAGATAAATCAATGACTAAAAACGCCAGATACATTACATTTTACTCCCGAGATAGTCTGGCAGGGCTTTAATGGACTCGGGGTCAAAATCGGATGACGGGCGTGGCGCCGCCACTTTTAGGTAAAAATCATACCTCGAGACCCGATTTAAATCGAATTTGGTATGTAACATTCCTCTGAAATTGTTATATTACTGTGTGAAAATGGGCGAAATCAGACTGCAGCCAAAAAATATATGTATATAAAACACATACATACGTATGAGTAAGGGATTTCATAAGTACTCGTATTGTAAATGTTTTCAGCTACAATATATATGTGTTAGTTTGTATATACAACTCTATTTTAACATGTACAAGTATTTAACAGTCGTGAATATTAAAAATGGCGTCACCTCTTTTTATTCACCTTGCCACTATTAAAGGGTGATTTGTTAAGAGCTTGATAACTTTTAAAAAAAAAAAGACGCATAAAATTTGCAAAATCTCATCGGTTCTTTATTTGAAACGTTAGATTGGTTCATGACATTTACTTTTTGAAAATAATTTCATTTAAATGTTGACCGCGGCTGCGTCTTAGGTGGTCCATTCGGAAAGTCCAGGTAGGTAGGTAGGTAGGAGTGCAGCCCTATCGGGCTCAATTAGCACTGATGTGCCATTTTGATACACTGTTCGTAGAAACCTCCTGTATCTGCTGTTACGTTCCACCTTCTCTCTCAAACCATTTTGAGGTTTCGATGAAACTACTTATGTCCGATATGCTTTTGGTGGAAATCCATTCAAGGTTTGGTGCTTGGTGGATTCCGAGTGTTTTGTGTCGGATCTGTGCCAGAGCTGGGCATTCGCAGAGAAAGTGGAAGATTGTTTCCTTGTTCCCTGCTACTCCGCAGCCACGGCAGATGTCGTTGTAGGGCATACCCATTTTGGACGCATGTTCCCCAAATGGCCAGTGCCCTGTTGTGGTAGCGTGTTGTGTTGCGGAAAGTCCAATTTTGGGCAACTTTTTCGAGCATTTCGGCCGGAATAGCCCGAATTTCTTCGGAAATGTTGTCTTCCAAAGCTGGAATAGTTGCTGGCTTATTTCTGTAGACTTTAGACTTGACGTAGCCCCACAAAAAATAGTCTAAAGGCGTTAAATCGCATGATCTTGGTGGCCAACTTACGGGTCCATTTCTTGAGATGAATTGTTGTCCGAAGTTTTCCCTCAAAATGGCCATAGAATCGCGAGCTGTGTGGCATGTAGCGCCATCTTGTTGAAACCACATGTCAACCAAGTTCAGTTCTTCCATTTTTGGCAACAAAAAGTTTGTTAGCATCGAACGATAGCGATCGCCATTCACCGTAACGTTGCGTCCAACAGCATCTTTGAAAAAATACGGTCCAATGATTCCACCAGCGTACAAACCACACCAAACAGTGCATTTTTCGGGATGCATGGGCAGTTCTTGAACGGCTTCTGGTTGCTCTTCCCCCCAAATGCGGCAATTTTGCTTATTTACGTAGCCATTCAACCAGAAATGAGCCTCATCGCTGAACAAAACACGCGCGCGAAACACATTTCGAACCGAACACTGATTTTGGTAATAAAATTCAATGATTTGCAAGCGTTGCTCGTTAGTAAGTCTATTCATGATGAAATGTCAAAGCATACTGAGCATCTTTCTCTTTGACACCATGTCTGAAATCCCACGTGATCTGTCAAATACTAATGCATGAAAATCCTAACCTCAAAAAAATCACCCGTTATATAAATTCCACATTAAATGAGTACCCTTATTATATAGACAAATATGTAAGTTTAATGTAATATATCTAGATATATGTATGTTAACGTCTCTTCTTAGTGGTTGTAGCTTAATTTTATTCGCCAGATGGCAGATCCTACAAGTTTTAAGTCGCCATCACATGGCTGATAGATATTATGAATTGCATAAAAGCACAGCAAAATTCATATTTAAATTGTATGTATGGTATATAACTTATTATATTCGGAAATACATATGATGTCCTTTTCTTTTCATGTGGTGCTTCTCTATTTCTCTCTCTCGTGTAAACAAATTTAACGTACTTGTACATGCCTCCACATATTTTGATTCAAATAACAAAACATCTAATGAATAATGCGAATAATTAAAAAAGGCTTCCGAAGTTTATACATGCTATGTATATTATTTTAACATATGAAGTATAAATTGAAAAATTTCACTTTATTGCATTCTTTAAAAATATTGAGGATCACAATTGTCCCAATTATAGATGGCTTTGTTCATGTCTTTCTTGAATGTATGTATATTTTGATGCACCTTGCACACCTGAAAAGGAATCAGTCAGAGAATGGAAAATTGTTGACTACATAAAGTCGTATATATATAACTTTATATATACGTAGATGCCTTACATAACAATCAGAATGCTTAATTATTTTATAACAATTCTTTTGTCAGTATGTCACCTCTGGCTCCTCTGGTTTATTCTGGCTGAACATGCATAAATTTATCATCGTTTCAACCCGTGACAGCTGACTAATGCATCGATTTGATAATGCATTAACTAATACAAACTATATATGTGAATGTACATATATTTGTTTATACGATTAAATACTTCCGGTGTAACGCCAATATCATCACGTTGAAAAAGGAAGTTGACTTTTCTATACTTAAAAAACTTTACTTATGCTCTGTAAATGCATATATGTATGTACATTCATGCATATTCGTGTCTATACTTATTTATGTGAGTTTTTATACTAAGTTTCTCGTATATAATATAATAATTTTCCAAATAGCAAATGTAATATTCAAAACTTTTATAATTTGCGAAAGTATCGAATAATCAATTCCACCCGAACTTTGATTCACCTTGATTTCCGCACAACAAAACGTGACTAAACACAATTAATTTATTTCACTAGAAACTAAATTTATTAAAATGGCGGTTTTTCACCAGTAAAAAATAATAATGAAAGTTATAATGAAAAGTTTTGAATAATTTGGGCGGCGCTTCTTTGAATTATTTATTAAAATTTTTCACGCGCAGCAATCTACAGTTAAAGTCCTCTATTTTTAACAAATCTCGTTAAACTTGAACAAAAGTTGAATTTTTCATACATACATACATACATATGTATGTACATATGTTCTTGTATTCTATTCTATTCTATTCTATTCGTTTGTGATTGGTTGCACGAGGAGGGAGCTGTTATCACTGTTTGAACACTATAATCGTGATATACATCTATACTAAAATTACATATAGTATGTATGTGCTTTAGGAGGTGCTTTAATGATTAAACACTAGAAAATGAGTTTGAAAATATTATACGACTTCTTCTAACCAGTTGTCCGTCCGTCCGTCTGTCTCTCTGTCAATCTTTGCAACCAATAACTAGAGTAAAAATTAACATATCTTGATGAAACTTGGTACAAGTGTTTCTTGACAAAAAAGTGAGGACGTTTCGTAGATGAGCCTATTCGGACCACTGCCACGCTCACAAAACGCCTAAAACTTTGCCTTTGAAGTATGTCACCTTATGGTCAAAAATTGTATTAATCGAATCAAAACCCTTCAAACCCCTAGGTGCCAAATATATGGACTCCAGTGCTTATAGTCTACTTTGTACCGAAAATATTGGTACAAGTGTGAGATATATAACTGAAATATGGAGAGAATCATTTTCTTATAGTAGTGTATAGTCTGACTGTTACAAACGGGTTGAGTCGGGTCAATACTATCCCTTATATAGCCCCCATATAAAGATTTTCGAACTTCGAACTTTATACCGCATATATCACTCAATATGTGAGTTACCTTAATAAAATTAAGAGAACGTGTATTTCTTATAGCGATGCATATTTCGCCCTGGACCCGATAAAGCTAACAAGCCTTATGTACTTGAAGGTATTAACCCTGCTTTAATTCTTCCAAGTTGCATGATTCGGTTACATCCGAACATAGCCCTTCTTACTGGTTTTATAATCAATTTAAAATAAATTCCAAGACGCTCTACACGCTCGATGTTTTGCTCCTAGGATTGAATCGAAGCGGGATTGTCCGCATAGATTTTAGACTTTACACATCTCCACAGTAAAATGTCTAACGGGGTGATATCACACGATCGCGATGGTCAATCGACCGGCCCGAAATGGGAAATTATCTACTCACCAAAGTGTTCTCTTGTTTCAAATGCGTCAATTTTGCTTGTTTACATAGCCATTGAGCCAGAAATGGGCCTCATCGCTGAATAAAGTTTGGCCCCCAAAAAGCGGGTCTTATTGGAACTTTTCAAGAGCCCATAAAGCGAAGGGATGTCGCTTGTGAAGGTCTTCAATTTGCACAAGCCGTATTTTGTACCCTTTCAATTCAAGATCTCTATACCAATCAAACTGGTTTGTGAATTTCTTTAAAATGTTACGAACTTTTTAGCTTTACTGAAGTAGTTCCATATCTACTTAATAATTAAAAAGTCGACATATTGAAATATGTACATTTATTACAACTATCTGCTAAATTGTGACATGTGCATGCCTAAGTGTGTACACATTCGTGGCTGCAAACACACCCATATGTCTGGTGCGGACACCAGTCCCACAACAAAAGCACACACATACATATATTCATGTGTTACAAAAAATATAGTATTTCTGAGTCGTTGTTTTCGGGTCACTCCGTCTTCTACCTTAGCGCTCGTATTCATATGGCCTACAAATGGGAACACAAATAAAAGGATCCGGCTATTAGCAGACATTTGATATTGTCGCCAAGCCCAAGCCCTTTGTTCTGAGACAGCAGCAATTGCAGCTGCTGGGTGTTACCGTATGGATTTGAGTTTGATCCGCCATGCTTTAAGTTTGGCACGGTTCTTCAATGCTAAGTGTTTTGGCGGTTTGAGTAAGCTCATTTACTTTTCATTGGACTTTGAGCATTTCATTTTCGTTTTGGTATACTTATGTATGCCCCTCTGGCTTGATAATATTACAGTTTTCTGGTTTCGATGAATTGCTTGATACTAAAGGTTCGACAGCAACCTTTTATACACTTTATTACTTTTTTTTATAAAATGGTTTTAATTTTTGTTTGCATATTTATCCATACGCATGTAATCCACTTAAAGTGAAAGTATGTGTGAAGCAAATACATCTGTTTAGCATACCTACATATGTATGTATGTATAGTGACAAAAAGCATCAGATTTTTTGTATTTTTTAAACAAAAAGTCAATTGCTCACCAAGTGAGTTTCTTGATCTATAAATTGAACTAAACAGTTATATAGAACCTTTAGAACTGGTTTGTTCCTGACTAAATTCTAACAATTCACGTCTAGTAAGATATCCACATGGAAAAATGTCACTTGTATTGAAGGAAGTAACAGTTCGCAAGCTTTTTGGACCAGCGATCTATACTCGAGTTCAATGAAATTTATTGACTGTATTAATTTTTTTTAATTCAGTAGGTTTTAAAGTATTAATTTTTCATTATGTGCCCTTGCCAGTGTCTTCCAACTACCGTTCAGTTGACTTTTATCAGTGTTTTTATTACCTCCATCATATTAAGTGGCAAAGATGCAGCTTATTGTGTCAATAAAAATCATTTATAAACCAATTACAGTGTGTCAGTTTCCTTTTTAAGCGAGTATTTTATATTACAACAAAATTTTGTGTAATGTAAAGTATATATGTTAATATGTTCAATCTGGAAAAATAATAATCTAAATATTTATAAGTGCTAATATTTCATTATTGAATATGACCCTCATTTACCTGGCTTAAAATATCCGCTCGTGCTCGTAGTCACTGTGCGGCAGAGTTGTCTGCTATAACACTTATAGCACGAATATGCAAATGCATATGTATGTAGGTGTCGATGTTGACCACTGATTTGTAAACATGTACGAGTATAAGAGTACGCGCAAGCATCTTGCAGCCAAGTCAACTAATAATACACTACTTACCAACTGCTTTGAACCACATACCCAACTAGTCAGCCGATCGTCGTATTCCATATCAACAACTGGTATTTTTCAGTGTTCCTAAAAATTTGTAAGTCTGATTCGACTTAAATTAAAAACTACTAGTTGTGACTGGTGTCTGGCTAGTATCATTTCTCTGGATACATATGTATGTATGTATGTATACATATGGGTCATCGGACCAATCGCCGTGGCAATGTTTACATCAGCCACTTCAGCAGCAATTTCAGCATCTACATACGTACATTTGTTTTGTATTGCGTCTACCATTTTAATTAATTGCCTTAAACACCTTTGAATGCAATGTTGAATGGAAGAAATGCGTTAGTAGGTTATTGATATCAGCGTCTCTCAGCGGGTCAACTGCAGATCGACTATTTCTTTTTAAGTTCAATTTTCCTATGTGGGCGTGCTTCATTAGGAAGATTCAGTGTATTATGTAGAAGTACAACAACACAGTAATAGTTTTAAGTTTCATCGGCTCAATCAGAAGCTCGTTAATATTAATCTTTGTTAAAACCAGCGACAAGCAGCTAACTACGGTAATACGAGTATTATAAGAGGGAAAACAATATCACAATGCAAGAGCGAAATTCGATTCATCATTCGATGCACGCTTGTGAACATACATACATATGTATGTACATACAATGCATGTACATATACATATATATCAGCTGCTTAAGAGTTCACGAGCACCAACCAAATTTGTAACACTCCAAATGAATAAAAGCACTAAATAAATGGACAAAGGCGCTGCTTATGAAAGAGCATATACGGTGAACTTTAAATAGAATAACGGCACATGTGGGCATACAAAATGGTAGTCTTAGGTAGCACGCCGAAAAAATTGAGAAAGACCAAGTTCCGACGAGTTAGGTAAAGTGCAGTTTGAAATGTAATTTTGTACTTACATATGTATGTACGTATGTATGAGGTATGTTCAACAGGTAATGTAAGCTTTGATTTTACTTATTCGTAGTATTAACGTCTCCGTAAAAGTTGTTTCAAACCCTGAATGTTAAGTTGATACGTACATAGGTATTTCATTCTTTGTAGGTTAAGTGCTTTGGCAAAAAATTAAAGAGGGTAATGGCTGGCTGGGGCTCTACTCCAACATGAGAATTTCTTGGTATTGGTTGATTGAGTCCATTTATTCACGAAAAATCAATGCAGTATGCAAAAACCAAGAGTTACGAATAGCTTCGAGTAAACGTTCATAACACTTAAATAGTACTCCTTCTTGACAGTTTAGCCAGTCGAAATATATTCGGAGTGTACCACACCTCGATAAACGAAGAAAACGACAGTTAAACATAACCTTGATTTTTAACCTCCTTTAATGTGGTTTTTCGGCTTCGGCTCACCATTGCCACGATATTCGGCCGATTCATCGTCTTTTTCGGGGCCGTAAGCATTGATCCAAGACTCGTCGCCAGTAATAATACGTTTCATGGCATACTGGTAGTCGGAACGCATTGCTTCACACACATTAACGAGACGCTATTTCTCGAAAATTGAATGTTTTTGGCATCAATCGTGCTTTTATTTTTCAAGGCCCAAATAATCTTTCAAAATGGTTTCACTGACCATTTTGAACGACTCCAGTAAGATATCTGCATGTTAATCGCCGATTTTTAAACACCATTTCCTTTATTTCATTGACGTGTTGATTGTCAGTTTATGTTGATGAACGTCCTGGACGCGGTTCATTGTCCATGCGTTCTCGACCCTCTTTAAATGATTTCTACCAGTCAAAAACATTTGCGATGGGCTTTTCTAACATTCTGAACGTTTCGGCTAAAGAAATTTGATTTCGCACTCAAACTTTAATGAAACTCACTGACAGTCATACCAACCCAGAAAAAAATATATTTCGAGGAATGGGTTTTCGCGTGAAATTTCAATTATGAAGTCTTACTATTTTTTGTCCACAGTACTGTGTTCGACCCAGAGCCCAGTGACCTTTTACTTAAGTTTAACTGTTTCCTGTTTTATAATGAAAATTCCTTCTTCTAGTCGTTCTCGTACAGCAGTTTTATTTGTCCTTGTTTGTAGCACGACAACATTGCTAACAGTAGCCTCTGTAATTGATTCCAGTTTTGTTGTTTAACTATTGCATAGAAGTCAACTTGTTACCTCATTTGGTCAAAAACGTGTTCGACGTAAAAAGAAAGGAAGCATTTCATCTAAATGCATCACCTTGCGGTAACACTGTGTTGATACATCTTTTATGTACATATGTACACATGCATATGTTATTATATGTGTGATTAATTTAGCGTGTGGAAAAATATATAGTCAATTTAACTGCCGTCGTTTAATTTAGGTATGCCAGTAAGTCTCAAAGTGCAATTAATGCAAAAAAGTTGTACAAAAGCAACGATCCATAGAAGTTCAAATAAACGAAGGACCCCACCGCATCAATACTATACACCCATTGAGAAGCTCTCGTAGCTTTATTATATATTTTAATGAATCAATCATGTATCAATAATGCTCTACTAGTCTAATCTACCTATTATAATTTAGCAACTCATGTAATCACTGCCTTAGATTAAGATATCAGCCAGGGCCAGAGCTTGAGCACATGAAAATTGATTGTTTGCTAGCACCTTGTGTGTTGATTGCTTCAAGCCACTCTTACTTTGTGGCAGCCACGAGCCACCGTGGAAAAATTTAGATAACTCGTTGATGACATGCTACGAACAGTGAATCAAAAAAGTTTAGGCACACCGTAAACTTAAATGTTTATTTAAAGATTAAAGGCTGCTCTTTGAATATACGAAAGTAATAATAATCAAATGTTTCAATTTTAACATTTATATTTTATGTATGTATATTTAACTAAAAGATATTTCATATTTTACATATTTTTAAAGATAATGAAATTATAATAAAAATATGAATGATTCTACATAAAAAAGTGTCGGCACATATATGGAAAATATTGTTTTGAATCCGATTTTTTTAATTCTAATATTTTGTTAAACCTCCTTTGGCCTGAATAACTTTTTCTAAACGTCAACTCATGTTTCCTGTTAAGTTAGAGTTATATTTGCCCATTCTGTTCGTATGGCTTTAATGCTGAAATCTTCGGATTCTGAGTCACTGCAGCTATTTCTGACGTGGTGCGAATTTTTTTTTTGGGTGTTCAGATCTGTTCTCACGCTCTAAATTTCCGGTGTTGATGTAGTGTTTTATAATATTTCGCCCACTTGAATAAGGTATCTGCACTATATTCCCAATTTCACGATAAGATTTTTGCTGCACGTGCAAACTCATTATAACTTTACGAACTTCTATTAAAATTTCTGTACGACCGGTCATTTTGCTCACTTTATAATTAGTTAAATTTTTGCACCGCATAAAATGATTGAAAATTGAACAGCTTTAAAATAATTATGAGTAATAAGAAAAAATTAAAATAAAATTAAAATTAAAAAAATGTAAAACATATATTTGCCATAAGCTTAACTTACTCACAATTTATGCAGAACCTTCTTCATGAGCTTTTAGCCGTTTTTTACATGCGTTTCTTATGAAATATCGGATGGTTTTTTTTGCTTATTATAATATACATGTATGTATGTAAGCTTATAATACGTACTGCATCGAACAACTTTAAAATAATTGTTAGTAATAAGTCGAATGGAGCAAAAAATAAAAATAAAAAACATATATTTGCCACAAACTTAACTTACTCACAATTTATGCATAACCTCCTTCATGAGCGTTTTTAAGCTAATAATACGAATGACGTAATTGTCATTTCACTTTTGAATACATTTTTCAGCAAAGGCAACGCCTATGCCAAAACTTTTTTGATTCACTGTATAAACTATGTATAAATCAGACCTTTCATTGATTGAGTAGTGTTGCTGTATTTAGTCAAGTGCTTACGCGTTAATATGCCTATCAAATAGTTGACTATCAAATAATTGACTTATTTTTCTTGTACTTACATACAAGTCTTCTTCATTCAAAATTGTAAATGACAATGAACTGAATTGAAGTGAGAGCATATACATATGTATGTACATACGACTAAACAGTTTCTCTATTGTTTTAGGATATTATTGTAAAATTAACATGTATCTACTTATTTATTATTATTTTTGTTATGTTTTTGACAAAAATATTGTCCCTTTACTCCCACACGCACATCTATAAACTTACATATACAAGTATGTACTTGCATCTTAAGATGAGCTTGCAGAATCAGTTGGCTTCTCTTATCTTACGTTCATAAGTATTCGTTGTTGTAGAGTCCCAGCTAGCCATTACTCTCTTTTTATTGCCACAGCATCCAACCTGCAAAGGAAGAAATACCTACATACATATGTACGTATTTAAACTAGCAACTTAACACACCAGCAAAATAAGACGATAAGCTGAACTTAGCTTTGTCAGCATTTCATTGCTTCTGAAATAAAAATATAATAATTGAACTTACAATAAACGATTTGGGTGTAATACAAAACGGTGGGCATAGTAAAATATCTTGTCCAACCAGAGAACAGTGGCGACAACTACTGTGCAACGAGGAAGCTGCTGACACTTCTGTAGATACTCAGCTGAAGTTTATCTATTATATGGTATCATGTTTGCAGTAAACTAGAAAACTACGCAAATTCTCTTCTACAAGAATAACATGGGTAAATGACGTTGCAGAGAACGTAGCCAGAGAAAAATATAAACAAAACATCGAACAAAGAAAGTGAACATGACTCAATTAAACACGTTCTGACGAGCAGCAAGTTTGTCACAAAGCTGGTAAGTGAGTGCGCAGAGAACATGGAATCATCTCCTCGCATGCTGGTTAATCCGACGTAAGCGGAAGCGAATGTATTACGTCGAAGTTGCATCAAAGCAGAAGCCATTGAACGCGTTTGTTTAAAGTTTAAACAATTGGCAACGAGAGTTGGCGTCTGAGTGTAGAGATCAGTCGACTCGCGGCACAGCGACCAAGCGGACATAGAAGTTGCAACGTCGGAACCGCAACATTTAACAAATAAACGTGATATTGTTAATCGGGCGGTACGCCATAGTTGTTGCTTTCTAAAATTTTAGCATTCAGAAACGGATTTTGGTAAATATGTGATTGTATTGCTTCAAAGGAGTGGCAAGAAATAATTCATACATGTGCATAGTGAAGTGTCTTAAATACAAACAGAAATTGTGCAAAACTTAAACAATATCTGACGTACCGAATGAACTACAGTCCTTAAGAATAATATAATATACAGAAATGTATCCATCCCACTTTTGAAGGCGACTTAAGAAAAATTTGTAGGAGCAGCCATTGTTCTGTTATACTTGTGTTTATACATAGCTAAAGAAATAAATTAATTTGTTGCTTCGAAAATTGTCTTAAAAAGTGCCTCTGAATTGCCTCTCGGTTATTGCAGTGTTCAGTGTCTGCTCATTATGCAGATTTTCCATCTGTCTTCTTTCGAGTAGCACCAAGGCGATGTTTACCTTGTGCAGTAACAACAGCGATATAAATAATAAAATAAACAAGTTCAGTCGTCGAGTGGGCTCGGGCACGGTCTCCCTTTGGACGGAAACTTGTAATATGAACGTTCAGCAATATGCATGAATTTATGTATATAACTATATATGTACATATATGGAAACTAAATCTCGTAATTATATATAATCTAAATAAATTTGCTCTTATAATACGCATGTCGTCTTCATGCAGATGAAAACCATTTGCTTTAACTCCCGGAATTTTAATAAGCTGTCACAACACTGCGATCATTCTAGTTGAATCATAAGCATGTTTACATACATACATACATATTGTATAATACAATTATTAAGTCTTTTTAAAAAGTCGGATTTTTAATTCACCCATAACAACAATACATACATATCTGTTATTATTAAGTGTGAATTTACCCCAATTCCCTCTAAAACCCTAAAACCACAATTGAAGCGAAAATTCAGGAAACAACTTATGGTTTTAATAGCTGCTTAATCAGACATTTACTTACACAATGATTTGCATACTAACTGGACGTCTTTATATACATATTTTTATATATGGATATGTACATACTATATATAGTATATACCAGAAGAAACAATGTTATGTGCATACATTAATGATTTATGGCCTATCTTCCAAATTTACAGCCATTCTTAACGAATATACTATTAATAAGTAGGTCAGATGGGGAAATATTTTTAAATAATTATGAAAAATCGATATAGTTTTTACCTAATTTGGCACAAAGGCTTTATAAAGTATTGGTCATTTGTAGTATCAACCTCATCCTGGTTCTAAAATTTTGCATATTTTCGGTACATATATTTACCTTGATCTATATTTCCGGTCTTTTTATTGAATTACCTTTTGAAATAAATTTTATACCAATATTAAGAACCTTTTGTCCTAGAATTAAAGGGATGAGAATCTCTCCGGAACTTCGTAAATATCTCGGAAAATAACACTTTATTGTTGCCTACGAAAAAAGTTCATCAAAACATTATGCAGATATTTCATTTTCAAAATAGGTGTGGAGATTCAATAATGAATAAAAGTAAGAATATGAGCCAATCTGATTGTTGTATCTACTATACATAGCCACAAAAACATGAAACGGAAAAAAATTAATTGCTGTTAAAGTGACTCGACGTATGTCCGGCAATGTTTGACGATGTGCAGATTTTAATTGATTGTGTAGCGTGTTCACAAGGCAACAGTCGAGTAAATTGGTGCTTTTGTTTCTAGAGCTCGATTTAAATGAATTCAGCCGTTCGGTAAATAAGCTGGCTGGCTTTTCAGAGAATTTGTAGGAAAAGTGTCAAAAACTGAGAAAGTTCAATGAGACAAAAAATCAAAAACGACTGATTGAACCTTCGGCGAACGTATCATGGATGACTGAGTTCTTCTTTGTTCCCATTATAACAATGACAGATTCCGTAAGTTCTTCAAATGGCATTTGGCGTAGATTCGATTTTGCCTTTACATACTTCCGTAAAAATGCAGGCATACGCAAATAACAAACATATATGTACATATGTATGTATGTATGTATGTATATACAATATGTACCCTGCTGACCCTAATCAGTCGACTGTCCCATACGAGCAACTTGTATTTTTCATGCTGAAGTCCACTTAACACTTGTTTGTATCACCTAAAACTAATCGAGATAAATATACAAACTTAAAAATGATCTGAATGATAAGATGAGTTACATTTCGAGAGACTGTCTGTCCGTCCGTCGATTCGTGTAAGCGAAAGCTTGAATAAAGTTGAGATACCTTGATGAAGCTTACTACATAAGTAGGATCCTTGAAACCTAAGGGAGGTTAGTATTGCATATGGGCGTAATTGGACGAATGCAACATCCACAAAATGACGTTAAACAAAAACATATTTATAAAATAAAGCTGTAATTTGTTAGAGAGATAGCAGTGGTGAGGGTATATGTGGACTGAAAAGTTTTAAAAAGTGGTCATGGCTCAGCCACCCAATATGTTTAATGTACAGAAACTTTTAAAGCTATTTCAACAAAACCTCCTTTTACCGTGCGAAAGTGGGTGAAATCGGATTATAAGCACTCCCATTTTCCATATAAGGGTTATGGTGAAAACTATTTAAAGTGCGATAACTCACAAAAGAAATACGTCAAAAGCATAAAATTTCACAAAGAAAAGAGTTTCATAGGACGAAAGTGAAATCCTCTATCTCAGGAAGTTCTCGTTCAATTTCAACCCAATTCAGTGCAAAACATTATATTGGCATTACTATCCTAAATTCTATTTTATACCATATATGTATGTATGTATGTATATCAATCAATATGTGAATTATCTTATTTAAACTCAGGGATCATCTTTTCTGGTAAAAATATGCCTTTATGCCAAATATGGGTAAAATCGATTCAATACTTCCACTGGCCCCCATATACCCAATCAGCGGTATAACTTGTTCCTAAAATGGATCAAATTGAATAAATTAGTCCCAAATTCATTCACTTTATACTATACATATATAAATTGATCAATATGGGAGTTATATAATATAATACTAACTATAGCCTCATATACCCAACATAAGAATTTAAAACTTTCCTTTGGCTTTATATCGTATATATTTATGTATCTGTCAATATAAAAGATATCTTAGGAACATTAAGTGAACTTATACGTGGGCTGCTATATATATTTCTGGCCTAATAATGAAAATAGGCATATTTATCAACGAAAATGTTTTTTTTTTTTGTTGGATTTGGCTCGTCTTGGAAGACCCACACGGTCGATTGCTGTTTTGTTTCGGGCTCATACGCATAGATCCATGATTCGTCACCTGTGACGATCTTATAAACGTCTTTTGAAGCACCGCGACCGTATTTTTTCAGCATTTCTTTACACCAATCCACACGAGCCTTTCTTTGAGCGATTGTCAAATTGTGCGGGATCCAACGAGAACAAACCTTTTTTACGGCCAGGTGTTCATGCAATATCGAATGTATGCTGGTGGGAGAAATGCATAGGCATGCCTCTTTCTGAAGGTATGTATGTTACATGACGGTCTTGCATTATCAGTTCACGTACGGCATTGATGTTTTCTGGCACAACGCCTGTTTTTGGACGACCTTCACGGAATTCGTCTTTGAGCGAGCGTCGGCCACGATTAAATTCGTTGTAACAGTTTTTCACAGAGCTATAAGATGGTGCTTCATAGCCATACAAAGATTTTAGTTCATTGATGCACTCTTGTCGTGATAATCCACGTCGAAAGTTGTGAAAAATGATTCCACGAAAATGTTCACGAGTTGATTCCATTTTTTGGCCGAGATGATTTTTTTAATTTCCTGTAAATAAAACAATTCACGATTAAATGACAAAGGTTCTGAGTGATGTTATGCTAAAAAATGTTAAACTTTCCAATGGACATGTCAGATTGCACCTGGCAACACTTAGTGTTGCCTAGTCCAGAAGCCTATGTAATACAGAAATTCGTCAGTTTAATGCCAAAAGCAAAAAAAAAAACAGATATGTACTTATGTGAAATAGCTGACCGAATTAACCCTCGCATATACATATGTATGTACATATATACATATGTATGTATGTACTTGTATATAATGATTTTCAGTATTTTAGTAGACTCTGTGCCAAATACATATATCGGTCAATGTTTGAGTTGTCTTCCAAAAATGAAAATGAAGTTAAGTCGATCATTTGAATGCGATTGCGAGAGTATTAAATGTTCGGTTTCACCCGAACTTAGCTCTTCCTTACTTGCTTTCATTTCGAAATTTTTAACTGTAATCAAGGACTTTCTGATTACTTCGATTTCAATTAGGAATTTCTACTTGCAAAGTAGTTCATTTATGATAGTTCACACGGGGTACGTTGCGTGCATGCATACACATGTTATTACAAGAACATACATAAAGGGTGATTTTTTAAGAGCTTGATAACTTTTTAAAAAAAAAAAACGCATAAAATTTGCAAAATCTCATCGGTTCTTTATTTGAAACGTTAGATTGGTTCATGACATTTACTTTTTGAAGATAATTTCATTTAAATGTTGACCGCGGCTGCGTCTTAGGTGGTCCATTCGGAAAGTCCAATTTTGGGCAACTTTTTCGAGCATTTCGGCCGGAATAGCCCGAATTTCTTCGGAAATGTTGTCTTCCAAAGCTGGAATAGTTGCTGGCTTATTTCTGTAGACTTTAGACTTGACGTAGCCCCACAAAAAATAGTCTAAAGGCGTTAAATCGCATGATCTTGGTGGCCAACTTACGGGTCCATTTCTTGAGATGAATTGTTGTCCGAAGTTTTCCCTCAAAATGGCCATAGAATCGCGAGCTGTGTGGCATGTAGCGCCATCTTGTTGAAACCACATGTCAACCAAGTTCAGTTCTTCCATTTTTGGCAACAAAAAGTTTGTTAGCATCGAACGATAGCGATCGCCATTCACCGTAACGTTGCGTCCAACAGCATCTTTGAAAAAATACGGTCCAATGATTCCACCAGCGTACAAACCACACCAAACAGTGCATTTTTCGGGATGCATGGGCAGTTCTTGAACGGCTTCTGGTTGCTCTTCACCCCAAATGCGGCAATTTTGCTTATTTACGTAGCCATTCAACCAGAAATGAGCCTCATCGCTGAACAAAACACGCGCGCGAAACACATTTCGAACCGAACACTGATTTTGGTAATAAAATTCAATGATTTGCAAGCGTTGCTCGTTAGTAAGTCTATTCATGATGAAATGTCAAAGCATACTGAGCATCTTTCTCTTTGACACCATGTCTGAAATCCCACGTGATCTGTCAAATACTAATGCATGAAAATCCTAACCTCAAAAAATCAGTTATGTATGTACATTTCTACGTATGTATGTATGTACATGTGAGCAAACATTCACTTTTGTAGTTAATATAGTTATTGATTAACACTTATGAGCACATACCTACATACTTACATTCCAGCAGAGGAAGGGTCTGCTCGGTGTGGTGCTTAGGGACTTGTGTAATAATTTAACCATATGCGTGTAATATCACTTAATATTCTTTACAGTTCATTAGTCTCTGCCAGTGTCATTGACAGTTTGTATTTAAAATTAATTGCAATTTGAATAATTAAACCCATCGCCATCGAGATGGTGGGATCTTTGATCAAACAAAGTTTTCAGTTTGGAGAAATATTCACGATTCCTCCATCACTCGCGTAGTGTAATCCATACTTCAGCGACTGCTTCTTATTAATTGGCGCATATGGTTAATTCATTGTCTGACAGATGGTCAATAAATTGAAGGCACGTTCAGCAGCAAATGCTTCTTTTACTTACCATATTCATTATTATTATTGAGGCATGCTTAATAATAAAGTTTTATGTATGGAAGCAATTCCATAATATACCGAATGTATAAAGCTTTAGAAAAAATATTGTTTCTTACTGAGCACTACTTTGATACTGAACCCTGATCATATGTACATACATATGTACATGTATGTGTAAAACCTAGGAGTAAGTTTTAAGTAGTTTCTAAATTATTCTCTACCATATACATGTACGTATGTACATATACATACATACATATGTATATGGAATAGTCGCAATATTTTGGGATTCTGGTAGCATTTTAAGTAAAATCTAAGCGCATTTTCTCAATATCTGGTTGCCAGCCATTGGTCAGTTAAGCTCTGGTTATAAAAAAATGTTAATTACCGAAAGAAGGAGCCTTTTTTAAATTAACCAGAACTTATCTGATAATAAGGCATTGAAAAAACAGCTTTAAATCGTAAGCTGGAATTCATTTTTATATGCAAATTCTGTCAATAGTTGCAGAATTGTTCGATTTAAAATGAATACGAATATTTTAATTACATAACAAGAAATAATACAACAAAGCAAACCAATTTTTAAATTTATGTGAAGTTCTAGCTTTGCATCCGGCATCAATAAAATAAATATGCTACAAACTTCAGCTTTAAGTATCTTATACATACATACATAAGGAGACAAAGGCACAAATATTTATATATGTAATTACGTACATACATACGCTTAACATAATACATATGTACATACGCATGTCATATGAAAATTCCTGGAATTCATAATTCATAATTAAATGCATCAACGGATTCCTAAGCGCTAGAGAGGGTACGGATGAATGTTGCATACTTATACATACATATGTATGTATTTATGTTTGCATACTTCTATGGTATCTCGAATTAACGTCTAGCGATTTTCGCATTATTATGCTAAGCTCAATCATGCGATATGAAGATTTTGCTGTACGCCCATACGGATTATTTGGAAGAGATGATTCTGAAATTAAAATAAATAAATTATGAAAATAATATCATTCAAATATGCATATGTATGTGTATCTATCTATGAATATTTACATACCCACATACTTGAGTTAACGTACATACGCAATTTGATGTCCTCATTTCGTAGTATAGTATGGCAGGTATGGAATCGATAGTCGTGGGAATTCAAGGGTTTAATCCGACATTGATAAACTAATGTTAACGCCAAACGTTAAGCAAAAGTGGATTTTCAAGCACAATGAATTCATAAGAATTTTTTAAATAATCTCTGATATGCATTTTATTTCGGACAACTTACTTTTAAATATTTTCCCCATCACTTTTTAGGTCTTTCATATTTTTGGTTGAATTCTTAATATTTCATGGAAGTATTAAGTAAGATTAAAGCCAATTGCTGAATAAATATACGAAAGTTTAAATATTTACACATATGCACATATGATAAAATGGCAAAAATTGTGAATTGGGCAGTCATATCCGCGGTGCTTATTATATTCTCCAATGCCAATGTTTATGCAAAAGCCAGCATTACAGGGCAAAAAGACGCTGCTTCGCATCAATCACCGGAATCGACGATCCAGAGAAGTCGATATCATCACCCTCATCAACAGAAGTATCATAAATCACTTTTTGTACCTCAACAAGACGAACGACTGCAGCAAAGGATTCAGTTTCAACATCGACAAGTACAGCCCGAAATATTGTCCTCATTTGGCCCTAATGCTCAATTGGAACAGGTTTACAATAAAACAAGGTCGACGAGACTGCGTCGCTTAAGTTCAAGGAACTATTATAGCAATAATATTTCGCCACGTGGCGCTCGCAATCATCGAGTTAGTCCTGATTGGAAGTATCATGTCTACAATGCGAATAGCAACACGTTTGAAACGCCAAAAAGTTTTTCTTCGCCCAGTGCTGTAGCTGACAGTGGTGGAAAAGGCGACGACAACAGTGATGATGTGGAATTTATCGGTCCGAATGGAACTGGAATGACTAGTCCGGATTGGGTGAATACTCGACGAAGTTATGGTTTTGTACCTCTGCATACAACAGTCGCACCACCAACAATTCTTCCTCCTCCATTGGTGCCGGCTCGACGAGGTTATGTTACGGCAGCACCACCAAGCTCGGACCTGCCACATACTACCGATGAGCCAAACGAGACAAATACTATCGACTCAAAGGACATGGAAAAGTAAGTGAAATAATAATTGATTATAATTAATTTGCATTCATTATGATACCTTAAATACGTTACACTTTTTGTGGCAAAGCATATTTTGGCTCAAAAGCCACCTCCGGCATAAACACAAGGAGGGGGCAGCGATTGTCTATAATAAGTATATTCCTTCGGGGAGATATTGAAAGATGGTATCATTCTTAAGTCAGAGTTGCTTTATGTCAGGTGTACTACTAGTGAGAAATTTTATTTAATTTGTACTGGACGCAAACCAAGAGGATCTCTGTAATGTTTTCTGACGAATCAAAGTTTAGCCTTACTTGACCTGAGGGTTATCAAGCAAGACGTGTTGATCGGTTTGCAGAAAATCGGTTTTAATATAAGAATGCTCAGTGAACCTTGAACGAAATTTTATATCGGAAGGGGTGGTGCCTAGCTTATAACAGTTTTGTTCCCCTAAAGGTTGCATGTATAACCTAAAATTATTCGAGATGGCGTTATACATAAATATATAATCAGAATCACGAGACGAGTGGAAATTTAGGTGACTAACCTGTCCGTCCGCCCGTGTAAGCAGTAACAATTAAGATATTTTGATGGAATTCGCTGGATATGTTCTTGGTACGTAAGATGTTTGGTACCACTGCCACTCCCAAAAAAGTCGATAATCGTGTAACGAATAAAGTGCCATAACTCAAATTTGGCACTTGCGGTTTGAAAATAAAATTTTACACGCGAGGTCATAGGAGAAGATTCTATTAGAGCTGCTATCAAAATTTGTTTGGTCGTGGCATCGCCTGCATTTAACTGAAAACCCATATTTCGGGACCTGCGCGGCCCAACGCTTTTAGTTGACTTTTTATAGAAAATATCGGTCAATATGTGGGGTATATAATTGAAATGTCGGGAAAATCCTTTTCTGATCATAGTTTATCTGTGCGTTAAAAATAAGTAGAATCGGGACAATACATCTCTTAGACCCCATATACTTAGTATAAAGATCTTCGAACTGCGTTTCGCTGAGTGTAATTTTATTTAAATTTGACAACCTTCTTTAGACAGATTACGTGGTTATCCTTTCCATAGTTTCAAATCAAAACGTTATATGTATAAACTTTTGTAGTTTGCGAGATTGTATATTAAGCCTCTTAACAGGAGAATCCAACGCCTCTTGTCACACTAACCATTCGAAGCCGAAGAGTCGAACTTGTTTTGAAAATTAATTGGTGACTGCATTATAATTAAGATTTACCGGCCTATCTGCAACATAAACCTATTCATGACGTCAAGAATTACAAACACATGCACCAAATTTAAACCAATTTTAGCAAAGTTATCACTCGCACGGACATACTGAATGTATGAAAAACACACCTTGTTGCATAGTGTTTCAATAGTATAGTTTCACTTAACTAGCTCCTCATTAGTGCTAAGTCGTTGGCCCTCCGTTAATGACGAATATCTACGAAATAATTACCGCTTATATATAATAGGGGTATTCCCTTGCTCTTGCAAAACCCCTTGCACGGTGCGAGAATTGCATATATTTCCTCTTGGTGCACCGGCACAACAACAAACATGCAGAAAATTATTTGCAATGTCTGGAAAATATATCAGACCAAAACCCATGTATATTTGCGTGCAATGTCACGCAAAAATATAAATGCAACCCTGTTTTAGCTGTCATTTTACATAAAGACATATTACGTCGTTAAATTGTTGAGAAAGGTAAGTTTTAAATAGATTTTATAATTTTTATTTAAATTATAAAGATTTGTTACAGTTTTTTTTTGTTACAAATGTATGCAGAAAGTGCGCCAATTCACAATAGCCATGAATAATAGTCATTCACAATAAATTGACCGAATCAGCCGTTCATATATCACCAGATTCTGCAATGGGTGCCTTCGGGCCCTTTTATATTTAGGTATAGTATTTTTGCAATCTGCAATCTTGCAAGAGCAAGAGAATACCCCTAATATATTTTCCGAACATACGACACTTCAGTTATACACCCCCCAAATTCTCCTATTTACGGCACGAACTAAGTAAATCGCTAGTTATTTACATATCGCTCATTTGCTGCAAGGCCGGCGTAATTCAAAAAACGTGATTTTTGAGTTAATGCTGCAGAATTGTTCGTTATATCATACTTCATGTTGAGTGAAAAATTCATATGAATACCTCTTATATGCTCCGCTTGAGAAGAGGTGTAAGGTTGGAGTCAGTTGAAAACTTTAAACGCGTTTTCTGGCGAATCGATTTTTTTGACTTATGCCGGTCTTGCAGCAAATGAGCGATATGTACATATGTACATACATAGGTGCATTTATCATATAAATACATGCTTGTGCTTCAACGTCAAGAAGCATGAGAGTTTCTTAAATACTCCATACTTATGTATGTATATCGAATCAATGAATTACTTATTAAGGACGTTGTATAATCTAGATTAAAGCTATTGAAACCCTTCATAAAAATACTTGACCTTAAAGAGCAAATAACAACAAATAAATCCAAACTCCAAATGGGTTGTGATGGCGTCAAAAGTCTCTTCAATTTATTTTGAATAAAAATATAAAATATCAGAACACACATTACTCGACATACTAGTAGCTTTTGAAAAATATCCACAAGCAAATAATGCACTTATATTTAGGTGAAACTTGTTTCACATACATATGTACATAGATATGTATGTTGCTGGTATACCATATTTGTTAGTTACACTTTCGCAATACAATTCTTAGGTATACACATATCTACATACATATATAAATATATATTATATATGTATGTATATCTGGTAATGAAGCAATATATTGTAGTGGGATGACAATGCACTCAAACATAATTTTACATAATGAACTTTTAGCCCACCCCTTCCCGGAAGTTTACCAGAGTATCGTTCTTACTTATTCACCTGTCATAAGTAGTACCATCGTAGTTGTCTATCTTTCTGTACATTTTGAAGTAATATAAAAAAAAATGCTTGCACTCGACTTGTGACGTTAGTATTGAATAGATAAAAACTAGTATTTGATTGCACACGGAGATCAGAAAATTAAGACTCAAGGAGGCATTCAGTGATTTGTATTATAAGCTGCGGTAGTTTTACCAAATTACTTGAATTCAATCTCGGATCCATTCCAAAAAGTTTTTTATGTGAAAGTGGTGTCCCTTCGCTGCGAAGCAAAAGACATGTAGCCCACATTTTTTTGTGAATATGTACAAAAGATCATACCACGTTCGAAACAAAATCTATACTCAGCCAAACCAATATCAAAACTTGGTAAATTAGTTTTACTTTATAAGCATTAGTAAATTACTTCGATTCCGGAAATGTCGAGGTAGTTGGAAAATGTGTTAGAATGTCATTTTTGGAACTTTGGACTTTAGACAGTTAGATGACTAAAGTCGGTTGAACTGCATGTTAATGTTCAACTACTCTCAACTAGTATCTATTTAAGACCCCCATTGCGGAAGACTGGTGGTTTATAGTAGTTGCCAGAAAGCTACAGAAATTGGTCTACTTGAAAACGCATAGAACCACAATGAATTCTCATTTTCGGGAAGCGTTTGGAAAAAATTTGGCAGTATTGCTCAAATTTTAAAGCTAATTAATATTGATAATTTTTAACAATTTTGAAAATTGTTTATTAGCTTTATTAAGTACAAGTTTATAATTATTACATATTAATACATCACTTGACAATGTAAATCCTTAAAACATATTTCACAACAAAGAAGTGCTAAAGTAAATAGTTATTACTTGGAAAAAATTTTAATACATATGTATGTGTAAAGAGCACCGATTTTTTTTTTTTTTTTTTTAAGATCACTTTTAGTAATTTTATCAGCGTGATATGTTCATAAATAAATCGCAAAATAATGTACATACATAGATAAGCGGTCTTGAATCTTTCCTAATGTTGACAGTTAAGCTACAACCATTATAATAAGAGTTTATAGTATTTGATATTCACAAATGTCTACGGTATGTTTGATGAAATTTTCTTGTATCGAATTAGTTAATAAAATATTGGGATTTATGTATGTCAAAATTCTCTCTGCATGTCTTTTTCAGCAGTTTTCAAAATTGGCTCTCAGAACAGACATATGTTCGTTCCTCCTATTTTCGATTCAATATGTCGTTGTCATTATTATTGTCTAGAAGGGGAAGCTATAAAGAATTTTAAACTCCTCCGAGAGACGAAGTTCATAAGTATGTACATGTTAAGAATTAAGTTTTAGCTTACACTCATATTGCTATTTTTCATGTGCAAATGCACTATTGTAATTACCTATTTACACGATATAGTCGGATAAACTTATAAGTATTTTTATCCAAAATTTTAATGGCACTATTCATAATGTGAAAAGGTCAATGAACTATTGAAAAAATTCGTACATAAATATGCATGTGCACATATACTCGTACTTGTAGAAGTAAGGTGCTAAACTTTTCCATAAAATTTTCATATTTTCAATTTTCTTTGCATAAAAAATTGTAATAGGTATAAGAACAAAAATTTTTTAAGAAGTTTATATGTTCTTAAAAAATTTATATTAAATACCGTGAACGCCTTCCCAATATTGTGGTTTACAGCAAAAATAGCACTCGCAAAGATGGAGTGAGAGAATCAAGTGCCTTCGTATGTGCGATGGCTGAGACAAAATTGATCACTTAATCGTCTTGCAGCCGTTGCACCCGAGATGCTTTTAATTTGTCAAAGCGGCTGCCGCGAGTACTACATGTTTAGCTTCATGTATGTACATCGTCAAAATACATGTGCCGATTAGGCGAAAAGGGAATTTCGCGAATTTCCAATAGCAGGCGTTCGCATCTATACGTACATACTTATGTACATATATGGTAAAGAGTAACGCATGTGTGCGTTGTGATGAATCTGAAAAATGCATTCAAAATTTCAATTACCGTTGCATCCTAATTCTCTCTACCCAGACACAATTTGCAGATTATTTTCTCTATTTATCTGAAAAGTTTAAAGAAAATGAAAACAGTTTTTTAATATTCATATAAGTACTAGAAGATCTGGCCATGATTTGTTGTGTGTATGTTGCCCTTAAATATTATTAAAAATAAATATTTAATACAGTGCAAATGTTATTAACAAATAAAGACAAAACAAATAAATTATGAATGCAATAGTTATGTCAAATATCACACCGATTAATCAGTTGTACAGAATTAATGCATTGAAAAAACCATTAAGTACGCAATGGCGATAGCTAAATAATATCAACTCATATAGTACATTAATTCTAACAGGTTCATGAGTACGGTATTACGGTATTTTTGTAAATAATAAGTTCGGCTAAGAAGTTAGCATTTGATAATAAGCATTGTGGATTGCAGCGATATTCGGCAGGGTGAATATACAAATGTCAACTCTACACATACATACATATATATGTATTTAATGATTTGTATGTATGTGACTATAAATCAAAACTCGAAAGCATACATATGTATGTATGTATAATTTTTAGCGATGCAACAACTTTTTGTTTTTAGCAAGGTGCTATTTTTTAAAGATTGAATAACAGGTTTGCAGCAATATAAAATACGCGGAATGTGCGTGTATGTCCTCTTATGTAGTTAAAATTAAACTTCACTTCAACTTCACCGTAGAGCCTTCACATAATAGACCCTTTCATAACACACTCTCTGAATGCTCCCAACTTTCATTACTCCTAAAATTTTAATTAAGATGCACGTACTTACATATATGTATGTACATACATATGCATATCTTGTGAAGATACTTACATGCAAATGCATGCATACATGCATATATTAATAAGTATGTACACATGCATATGTGGATGAGGAACTACGTTAACAATTTTAATAGGGTGATGAATAATATTTGTTACTGATTTCACGGAGGATCACAAAAGGTCACAGATTTTGAAAAGTGGGAAAGGTTCTACCCACTACTGTGGTACTGATATGAGCTACCAAAATTACACTACCAAATTTGTTATCATAGAAAGTACATTGAGATTATGTCCGTCCCGATTATAAACATAAAATTGTCTTATACTAATGTAGATCAATTTCATTTGCAGACGACATATTTGTGTACAGCAACGCACCATCACCATGCCCGTAAAAACAACCGAAGTCTATGCAAGACCGATCTGGAAACATGTCAACACGCCTTGCAGCGCAGTTCAAGTGCAGACGCAACATCCAAATCAGATGTGTACCAGAGTTCAGCTGGTCCATGAGCAGGCTTTTCGCGATGTCATTCGCCATAAGGCATCGCAACAAGTTACATACGACTGCTGCAGCGGTTGGGAACGCGAATTTCCAAATTCAGATTCTTGTACAAAGCGTAAGCGATTGCCTTGTAATATATGTATGTATATACTATATGTATGTACATATGTACATTTAGATACATATGGTATATGTTAGATTAGAATGTTCGTATTTAGAACAAAATAATTAATTTAGCCGTGTTTGTTTGAAGTTCGTAGTGTTCTAAAATATTAAAAGGTGAAAGATACGTGATATACAGACATACTCGTATAGATGAAATATGATTGTGTTGATCTACTATCATAACCATCCCTAAGTTCTCACTGCTTGGATGTGCTTGAGTTTAGCCTTTTTTTTACATTAATTGTTCTATTTTATGCATTATTTTCAAGTTGTAATCTGTAATTTTCCTTTAACAGCCATTTGTAGCACTGGGTGCCAAAATGGTGGCTCTTGTACTGAACCTGATACGTGCACTTGCCCCGCAGGATTTACGGGGAAATATTGTGAACACGATATAAATGAATGTAAGGAAGAGAAGCCATGCGACCAGACCTGTGTCAACACAATTGGCTCATACTTTTGTGAATGCCGCAAAGGTTTCGTTTTACAATTGGATAAGCAAAGTTGCAAGAAAATCGGTAAGTTGTATGCCTAAATGGAGAAATATTTATACAACAGATATCTTCTAAAGGTTTGCAAGATGATGATGCTTTTGAAGCACGGGATTTGGAAAATGAAATCGAGTCAAGTGATAAGGATGTTAGTGCTCGTCTTCAGAAAATTGAGCGCTCGTTAGCTAATGAGAGGGTACATACAAATGAGTTGCAGAAATCACTTCAAGCTGCTCACAGTGTTGTTGATACTTTAAAGAGTCGCCTAAGTACTATAGTAAGTGTACTGCAACAGTACTAAAATATTTTTCATTTTTGGACGTTGTCTTGTTACATATGTTTATATAGTATATACATCTAGATAACGTATTTTTTTAACAATTTCAAATCTAGGAAAAGCAGCAGCAGGACATAAGCCGGTTACAGTCAAATCTGTACCAAACAGAGACCCGCACTAACAGGCTTGAGAGCATGCTAAATCTGTTAATGAAGTGCCGAAATGGACCTAACGCCAATTGTCCGTAGAAATCAAAGAACTAGACTGTATATGTAATTAAGTTAGCTCTAGCGTACTCGTATTTTAATGATTTTCTATTAAAAATGTGAAAACATTTTTCTCATAAATGATTTACATAATTTTGTTAGTTATCAATTTTCGACTTCATATGCATTTGACTTCAACCTATGATTCTTTAGACAATAATATTATACATAAGAGTGGTAAAATATTTGTAAATAAATATCTAAATAAAAGCTTGTATGATTGTAATATGTACATAAATAAGTAAACTTGCCATTTACAAATGACCAAATTGATAAATACTCGTGTATCCAAAAAACGATGGTTTAATGAACCCTATTGCATTTACTGACAATAAATAGTATACATACTTATAAATGAAAAACTGAAATATGCGAAAAATAAACGGTGTTCTTTTTATAATTTTTATTTAGTACCATATTTTGATCAAAAAGTCGTCCTCTTTGTGCGAAATAATCGTATGTTACGAAAATAAAATTTTACAGGAGATATTTTTTTTTGCTTTTTTCCATTCTGGTTTGGGCATTGATTCCAAAATTCATATGTACAACAATAGTCAACCAACGGAAGTAGAGCCCCCATCTATTGAAATGATTTGTGATTCATTCGAATGCGTGAATGAAATCTTACCATTAGTGGATTGATGCTAAAAGATAAGGCTAGAAAATTACAAAAAAAAAAATATTATACATTTTGGCTTTTGATCGGGTAAAATATTTTCTAAAGAAGAAGAATTTGTCAATAAAGACAATATTACTTATTGACAAAGCTCACTCTCATTTAACTGAAACAAAACTAAAACTTGAAAATGGAAACCACGCCCCTATCCCAACCGATGGATCAAAACAACAAAACTATATTACAGAAATAGTTTGCAATAGCAGCAAAATAAGCTGATTTGCTTTAATCAATGAGAAATTCAACGTTGAAAGTTTTTGTTACGCTCGTACTCTATTATCTACCACTTGGGGTCGAGTCAGCCAAGAAACTCTTGCTCATAGCTGGAAAAATATTTTAAGTTTTATGATAAATAAGTAGGACCCTGAATATACTTTCCATTAAGTATACTGAAAATAAAATGGGATGGCGAAATAAAATCTTCCATATAATAAAAATCAGTTCTTTAGAACTTGAGTCCTCAGGTAAAAATCATACGACATACCTAGAAAGCACTAGCAAAGCATTACTTTTATATATTTTTTTTTCAAAAATAAAAGCAAATGAATGTAGTGGCGGCGACGCTCAAAAAAACATCCACAGGTACTTATGTATGTTTGCATCTGAGATAAAAACATCTATGCTCTTTAGAGAGTGTCACTCATTATCGATTGCCCGATTGACTCTGGCATAGATATTTATGTACATATATTGGCTGATGTATGTAGCCTTACCTCTACCCCAAGTGCTGTAGATCAACGATCTCTGCATAAATTACGGTAATCTAGAAGAGGAAGGGATGGTCAGTTTGCGACTTCTTCCTTCTTATTTCTCATCAGCGCTATTTCCTTCATAGCCTGTAAAAAAAAGAAAAAAATAAAATAAAAGGTATGCCAGAATAAAAATTATGTCTGTTCCTTGGCAAAGTGTTGAAAGATGAGAATTAACCAACATTTGGCTTGGTTTACTTATTATGTAAACGTGCAACATGTAACGAAATGCTCTAATGAAACAAATGTCTGACGAAAAAGAATGCAAAGGTTCTATGAGAATCAGCCATTAAGCTTGTACTGAAAACGTATATTAACAGTCTGGTATTCTTGATAACATTTTTCATACTAATTGATATCAACCCTGCATAGCGAATAATGAAATGAAAACAAAATTGCAATACAAAAGAAAATAATTTTGACTTTATTTGTCATATCGAAATTACTACAATCCCAAATTCACTATTAAAGTTTAAAATCAATTCGAATTATTCTGAGAAGTATATCCGCGAACGCCATATTATGTTATAGCTTTTCTCAGATTTCAAATAGTTATAAACAATGGCTTTAAACGACAAAATACCTTTAAAACAGGCCGAAGTTTCTGTTCGACGTTTTAATGACCTCGCCATTCCACATCATTTGAGTCTCCTGAAAAATCATCGCAGCAATATCGAAAAAAGCCTAGCTTTGGGTGATTGGAATAAAATTAAGAAAGAGGAAATTAATGCAACACGTGTAATTAAACAAATTAAGAATCTGTTAATTGAGATGGATGCTCTACGAGAAAGGGTCCGTTCTGAAGACTTAGAACGTTTCGATATAATGATGGAAGATGGTAAAAACAAAGCTTTCCAAGGCATGAGTGAATATTTAGGTAAGCTAAATATAACAAAAACAGTATATTACTCTTACTCATACCACTGAAATTTTATTAAAGAGTTGAAATTAAAAGCACCGTCATATAATAAATACTCGGGCTCATTGGAAAATTATGAAGAGGAAGAAACTCTCCCTCCTGCAGAAATAGGACTAACCACAGCACATCACCAAGTAATTCCTCCGATAGAAACAAAGTATGAACAGCAAGAATATCAATTGCAACAAAGACAAGCTTGCTTGGATGAACTAGAAGAGTTGCAAAACGAGATTCGGGATCTTAATGGAATGTATCTTAATATGCATCAATTGGTTCAAGAACAAGGAAATGATGTTCGAATCATTGCTGATAACGCTGAAGAAGCCCTTGAAAATGTGCAAATTGGTGAGAGTAATTTGCGCAAAGCCCTTACATACAAAAAAGCAATGTATCCAGTGGTTGGCGCATTGATAGGCACTTGCGTAGGTGGCCCTATTGGTTTGGTAGCCGGTTTGAAAGCAGGTGGTCTGGCCGCTGTGGGCTGTGGAATACTTGGATTCACAGGTGGTTCCGTTTTGAAGAGCAACCCATCAATAAATCCCACAGTTATGCAAGGTAATATTGAAGAAGAAAGTTCACAAGAGCCTATAGAAATGGAAAGAACAGATGAATGACCCTCAGCGTCGGAAGAACAAACTAAATGCACAAAAGGGGGTTGCACTCAATTGGTATTACCCGTGGACACCAATAGACAATTAGATTCTGTAGCACAAGCTACAACAGGTGTGATATGTAGAGTACGTAGTTACTGTTCTATACAATGAAGACTTATTTATTTATATATGTATGTGCGAATTGTTTTTTTTTTACATTATAAAACTTTAATAGTTTATTTAATATGGACCAAAATAAAGCCTATATGTTAAAGTAATAAAGGTTCAAGCTTTCACAGGGGATTTAATATGTAATTTATTTCTAAAAACTTTGTTTCTTATATTCAAAATGTTTTATATATCCATAAATACATACTTCCTGTGAAACTAAAAACACATGTATATATATATATTATACCATACTCTATTAACTAAAGAAAATAATAATTATTTTACAACGGAACATTCGCAGTTGTCCAAGTCTGCTTAAAACGTTTTTTCATCGCGTGCGCCTTCTTTCGTATCCGTTTAGCTGTTTTCTTTGGTTTATACCATGGCGGGTATGAACCGTGCTGATCTTTCATAGTTTTACTATTGTAAACATGGACTTTTCCAGTTTTCTCGTTAACTTCTGTAAAGCTTTTACCTGGCTCTCGTCGCTCCTCCATCTCATGCTCCAATTCCTGTTCTTCACGAGATTTCTTCTCCTAAAAATTATGAACAATCATTACTGAAATACATTTCTTGAGGTTCGGTTTAGTATATCGTATTACTAGTTTTAATTCTTTTGCTGTTTTTACTGTGGCTACATCCGACACATCTTTCATAACTTCATTTCCTTCAGCGTCTATAAGACCCAATGTTTTCTTTAATCGAATGAGTTCCTTTGCTTCATAACGCGCTTTCTTGATCTTATTCATTTCATCGCGACGCTTACGGGAACGGTTTGTACGACCCATATTTTCTTATCGTTAGCAATCGCAAATGTTTTAATTATTTAAATGATTTTATTATTGTAAACCGAATATCCCAACATAAACACGTGTGATATTATTCGCAAAGATCGTATATATTTTTGACGTTCTCTCTTATATCAAAGATCAAAAGTTGAATAAAAAAGAACGTCAATCCTATCAGAGATGCCAAGCTTTCATTACAAACACACTAAATTATTTCAATGCCCATGACACCAACATATCTGTTGAAAAATTAATTAATTTCTAAAACAAAAATATGAATGATTGAATTTTGAAAAAAGTGTATCTGTAACAAGTTTTATATAATCAAATATTAATAACGAAACATAATGTTCTAACTTGTATAATAATGATCTGATTCGAGTTTCCTGCGCTACAGTCCACTTGTGGATCGATTCCTTTTCGATTGACGTTTGGTGTGGAATTTTATCCACAAAATAGAACATCGAAAGAAAGTAAAAAAATAAATAAAGTGAATCCTTCAGCCTGGAAGTTATATGAAGAGTATTTTGCAGGCAACAATATTTTGAATAGTGTTAATGAATTAACTCGGATATAGTCTTTTTAAGACAATAAAATGGTACTGCGTTCGGGAATAATAATTCCTTTTCAATTTCGTGACAGTAAGAAACTTCTAATGATTGGAGTGCCTGAAGAGAACCGCAATTTGAACATCTGGGACTTGAGAAATGTTGGTATGAAAAATGATTTGTTGATCATGTAAAAGAGGGTACATAAAGAAACATTTACCATAATTTCTATATAAATAAAAGTGCTTCTAAAGAAATATTAATATACACATATAAATCTATTTTAGTGAGAGCTGCATTTGGAATTTATAACTTTGAGTTTCGAAATAAAAAGATTGGATTCAACATACCAGATGAGCTGCTTTTGCATTATTTGGCGCAACGCCATGATCTAACCAATTTCGTTATAGAAATTGGACAAGGTGAGTAATAGCACCAGTGAATCCCAAAATTATTGCAATATATTATGGTATGAGTATTTAGTCGCTGATATCGCTAATGTACAAATTTGTTAGGTTTAACATATACTATTTAAGATAACGACATCTAAAAGTTTAGGAGCTAAAGGTTTACAAGCCGATAGATGCCCAAAACAAACATTTACATAATTATAGTTCATAATTGCTTTGAGATAGCACAAAGACGGTTCCCAAAATATTAATCCTTGCTGTTTACGTAGAGGAGACTGTCGTGAGATTAATTTTAGAATCCAATTAAGATTACGTTAAGAAAGAAATAAATGTATATGTGTATGTATGTAAATACGTTAAATTATAATTTTTTAGAAATGTTCAGTTTCAACAAATAATCATTAAAACTTCACGATCACCGTACTGCACTTGCCTCTAGTAAGTTCATAAACATGTTTACATTAAATCTAGTATCGTTAATATGCTCTTTTTCCAGCTAATCTAAATGACATACCAGATAATGGTATCGCTGACTCGTCTTCTGCAGAGAACTTTATTCCTACAGACATTTCCTTACAATTACATGAAAATATACACTTTGAAGAAGTTCGGAAACCAAAATATCGAGACACCTTTGATGGTAAAAATAATCAATTTACAGAAGTACCTATTTCCGATGGTCGAAAATTGTTTACAAGTGCTTCCGAAACTCCTAATAAAGAGACTGCTTGCCAAGGTTTTTCGGATCAATCTGAAGGATCTAAATTGCTGGGAATTACAGACGAGCAAACAATTACAAAATGTGACCCTAGTGATTATGAAATAGAAAAAACACAGACATTAAAGAAGCAATTGTTTGATATGGACCATGTACAAAATCAGCAAAACCAAGAACTTCATTTGTTTGGCCCAGGGCACCTTTTTGAAAATAAAGCCATCACTGACACCCACTTTAAGAAAATTAGTTACCAGCAACATCAATTTTCTTCATGTTCAATGAACCGCTTTAGAAGTAGGTAATTTTATTTGTATTGTACCAAGGAATTAATTCGATTGTGATTCTTTAAACAGGGAGAGGAGAGAGAATGTCCAAAGACCAAAAGGAAATGTATGTTAAATATTTCGAAGAAAACCCATGTATGCAGTCTCAACGACGCAACGACTCTTTGTTAGAATCCCATTGGAATAAATTGACTACAATCTTAAACAATATACCACAAGGAGCGGTAAAAAACGTGGAGGAATGGAAACAAACATTTGACGCTTGGCGGTACAGAGTTTTTATGTACTATCGCTACAATTACAAACTCTCTGGCTCCGTAACGCACAATGTGAAAAATTTCAAACCACTTACATCCACCGATCAACGAGCGTATTCAATGTGGACTAGTTACAAAACCACTCCTCCGCAACAATCAGATTAGCTGGACATATTCTGCAAATCGGAAATTGAACAGTCTAAATGCACTTATTGAATACCAAAGCAACCTATACACCCATAATGTACAATATCATAATTTATAAAAATAAAATTTCTAAAAAAATATAAGAACTCGACTATATATTTTTGTGGTGATACATGTACATCTAGATACTGTAAACTATGTTTTAAATATTGTATATACATACATTTTACTCTTCTATATACAATGCAGTTTATGATCCTTGCAAAGAAAACTTCACTACAATTGGTAATTGTTCAACATGCCGTTGTTCAGCGACACAAAAGTCGTCTTTGGAATTACATGATAACGCAGACACTCCCATTTACCATACAACTGTTGGTGGCCGTTCTAATGCCAGCGGAACAAGTTCACAAAACTCGCAGAATGCTGATGAAATCCCCACAATGAAAATTCGCATGCAGCATTCAAATATACCCGCTGCTGAAATAAGTCATATGGAAATAGAGCCGAAAATTGACTATGACTCGACAATTAATACGACTGGTTCCAACACTGAGGTGGACGGCTCTTCACCTCCCCCGTTACCGGTCCACCCAAAATCCAGTGTCTATATTGATGAAGAACATCATCAACAGCAGCAACAAGAACTACACTTGGAGCGTTTACAACATGAATATGCATTGCAACACCACCAACAACAACAACATTTCGAGGCTTTGATGCAAGAAAATACAACAGGAAATAGCTTTAGGCGTAAGTGTTAAGCACAAAAATATATGAAAAATAATTTGGTTGTGCAATATAATATTATGCTTTTAGAACGAAAGGAACGTATGTCGAAAAAACAAAAAGAAATATACGTTAACTTTATGGAGCAAAATCCCGTCATAAACGAACACCGCCGTAGTGATCCTATTTTGGATCAATATTGGGTAAAATTAGCAGATATTCTTAATACAGTGCCACAAGGGGCAGTAAAACATGTAGCAGAATGGAAACAGGTACAAGGAAATTTATTAATATATGGGCCTATGTCATTTTGTGATTAGTGTATTTTTTTGTATTCGTTAGACTTTCGATAATTGGCGTTATCGTGTGTTTTTATATGCCCGATACAATTCAAAAATCACAGGTACAGATGCCTTAAATCCAAAAAGCTTCAAGCCCTTCACACAAACAGATAAGCGCGCTTATCACTTTTGGATAAGAAACCCTGATACGGCACCACCTGATTTGGAAAAAATGCGAAATGTGTTCGTTAATCTAGAGGACACTCAACAAGAATAGTTAGGTAGCACTATAAATAAACTATACTAGCATAATTCATAATCCTATTTTTCAGTAAAACTTATAATTTTTGTCACAAAAATATAGCAAACATATACATATATAAGTTCATTGTGTAATAACTTAACGACAATATCAATACAAACATATATAAATGAAAACGTGTTGAGTATTGAATTCCTTAACAGAATATAACAATTTTAATCACGAGGACGATACAGCTTCCTTGGATCACTACAAAAATGAAAAACTGAGAAATTTCATATTTCTTAACCTTAATTGACTCAATTTAGGGCCGTTTTCTTATTGTCCGGTTAGCAGTCATCTGTCAATTAGCACTACACAATACTTTCTTAAGACAGTGTGTTTAGTTATAATATACTTATATCTGTTGTAAGGAAGGTTCTGTAATTAAAAACGGTAAATCAATGAAAAACTTTTTATATTTATGTTAGTGTTTTCGTTGCTTTATTCATTTATAGTATTCACATTCTCACCTAGTTACAGTAACGAGTTTATGTAATAATCTTTTACTCTGCAACACAACTTTATAACATCTCAATAATAGTAATAGTAACTTTTATAACTAATCAGGTTGATTTATTTATTCCTTCTTTTTTATATGGTTTACCATGTATATATGTATTTGTTTACTTTTTATTTTATTTACAATCTTAACTGACATTTTATTGTTCAATATAAAATCTTAAATACCTTTACGTACCTTCCATATTTTAATGGCAATTTCTAGATTTGATTCGCGTATATTTTCTACATTTTAACATCTAAAAGCAATTATAATAAACTAAAATTTAATTAAAAATTGTGCACCTGAACTCCCACGAACAATTTAAGTTAATTTAGCTTATTTCGTACCTACGGTTATTTTTTGAGGCACAGCCATTTAACCTCTAATTATTATTTACTTATTTTCTAGGATTTCACATAAATTGTTCAACGAACTGAAGCCGTAGTTATTATAAAGTGCTATGAATGAATGAATGATGATTGCAACTACTATTGCCGATTAATTTGCATGCCCATTACTTTAACTCGTTTATAATTTTCTTTCAGAAACATAATTTTTGTTTAAAAATATCATCAGAAAAATACGGTAAAATCAGGGTTAACCAACAAAATCAGCTTAATGAGACATATGAAAATAATATTAACACTTAGCACTAAACTAACGGCAATAATAAATATGTCATTGTACTTTTATGATACAGCCGAACTAGCAGAGTTTCTTGCTATTTTTTATGAAATTTACACTAAAACAAAAGAAAAATTGGTAATTTCTGTTGAGATTATTTACATTGTTAAATAACCAACCTCTTGCTGTGTTGACTAACTGGTTGAACTGATTAATATCCAAATCCGCACTATTAAAAAATATAGCGTTTAAGAAAGCGCAAGTACCTCATTATGGCTTTGTTCTCACACGCTCATTCACAGCATGCTTTATATGACCTCTGTTCACTTCCTCAAGGCTACGCATTCAAAGTTAAAACTAATTTTTACAATAATTGCATACAAAAGCATTTACATACATAACAAGCACGTTCTCGTCCGTTCCCACGAAAGTCGGGTCTAAATAATCGGAACGGTTCCGAATTTTTATCAGACCAAGGACTGTCACCTCGGCACCATTCTTCGAAATTACTTCAGGAATGATTTCTGGCGCTACATCAACAGCATAACAGATACTGCTATTGTTATGTGTAAATTCAATCTGAACGTTAGTGTTCCAACGTCTTTTCTAAGTTTCTCTTTCAACAGCTCGACAATTTATTCTAAACTTTAAAATTCGGAATTCAGACAAGATATGAAATTACCCATGACCGATGACTTCAAAAGTAAAGATCATAACTGAAATTAAAAATCAATTGTTTGATTGGTGTTTGGTGATGGGTAGCTTCATATTGCCATAGTCACTGGTAACAGCGGCAGTACCTTTAGTTTATACAATCCTAACAACTTGGCTTTAAACTACTTGAACTCATTAAACATGTCAAACTACTCAATTTAATTTAAAATATGCACATCATAATTTGTAGTTTTCTCAGTTTTTGTGCGAGTAATGCCGTTTGCTATAAATATACTTAAATCTTCATTGCCGTTTGATTAAATCTTAACCTATGTAAATTAAAATACAAAGTTTAAACTATCAACTTGTACACTTTTAGTTTTTAGTATACATGAATAAGTATCTATTTTGTTCTGGTAGTTGACGATATGAAGCTTATGATAATGGAGGAGCTTCTTTAACTAAGCACGATTGAGAATTGTTGCCTAAGCTAGAACCGTCTAAGCTGTCTAAATCAAGTGCGGTATTTATCATTGTCGTATTATTTAGCATACGTAGACGGTTTAGACCACTCATGGAGCTATCACACACTTTACCATTAGCAGATAGAAAACTGGAGTCTACGTTTTCTTGTGCAACAAATGATGCACTAACTGGGTCGTCCAAATCTAAATCGTCATTTAATAACGCCGACGATAACATTACACCGGCTGATGTAATATTTTTCTGCGCTAATTGCTTATATTGTTTATTCATTTGTAGCGTTAATTCGTGCTGTTTTTGTTCGTCCATTAAATTGGAGTACACATGTAAGCTGGGATTACTATCTACATGTTTAGCACAGGGAGCACCACTTTGTAAGACGTTGCTATACACATTTTCTATTTGGGAAATTGGTTTTAACAAGTTCGATTTCTGTTTTTCATTTGTTGATTCAGTTTGTTCTGGCAAATCTCCAGAATCTTTCATGTCTACACTGGCAGATAGGTTAACTGCATTGTTTTCTTGCGGAAGATCGGGTGATTCTTTATCAAAACTTTCAATAGCCGAAACACTCGATGGTAATGTATTGCTTTTTGCATTAGCGGGACCACTATCCGAATAAAATAAGTTATTATAGCTGTCCGAACGATTCTGGCGTTCACGAGCTTGACTTGTAGCAGCGATTGCTGCCACAGCAACTACAACTTCCGATTTACCGACGATTTCGATTACATCGTCCGGATTGCATTCGTTACTGTCAAATGTATTTATAATATTATTGCTATCTGAGGAACTCGTTTGTACACGATCTTTATGGTGACGGAATTGCCGTTGCATTTGTGCGGTTTGTGTTTGCGGTACGTCCATCTGGGAAAGGGGAATTTCGTTGTCTACCAAATGCGCAAGGCTATTGGAGTTTCCTGAAATATATTTTAAAAGCAAAAGGGATAATTTTTAGTATTATAAAATTGTTAATTATGAAGTTGATTTTTAAAATAATATAAAACAAATCGTATATTTAATTAAGTAGCTCAAATGTTTTTAGTTTATGTAACAATGCAAAATTAAATGTAAAAGCTAAATAATATTAACCACAAGAAAAAGCAGTTCTTAAAGCTTAAAGCCAGTCAAATCCGATTAGTTCAACATATATGGTTACCAGAGATATTTACTATATTGCAAATATATAATACATACATAATTACATATTGGTCACGTGTAAGTCCAAAGAATAAATATTAACATGTAAATAAAACAAATATTGTTTTGGAATACCATTTACCTCATTTGTACAGTTATATATCAATTTTGTTTTCAATTTTTTTTAAGATAAAAAAATTATGTTTAAATATTTATAAACATTTTTGTTCTTTCATCAGTAAACATTTTTTTTTTTTTAATTTTTCAATCCAACTGAAAATTATATTTTGCAATAAAACATTTTGTTGCCGGACTTTTTTACCGACAAATAAGCCATTTTTTACATAAAAAATGTAAAATAAAATACATGTGTATACCACACATACGGTCGAATATATACAGTAAAGTAAAAAGTATTCCAAGTTTCTAACATTTACATCTAGTAAATTTGTATATTATTCGACTCTATGAGATATGACTGGCCTTGAACTAAAAATGGTTGCGAAATTAGAGGGAAAATAGCGAACCACGTCAATGTAAATATGTATGTCCATAATCGTCAATAAGTCAATATAAATCATTTGTGTATGTAAATATGTATGCTATGTACTATTACATTCTAAGGATGTTGCTGTGTGTGTTGAACTATGAATTTCATTAAAAACTATTGCTTAGACTTTTTACACTGTTCATAAAGCATGCACATGTTTGAATTTAAAGCGAGTTTATCGCAAAACGGAAAGCGGAAATACCGTATTCGATTTAGACACTTTGTACTCTCTCACCGTCATCAAGTAATGGTTGAATCAATTCAGGAGCTTCAATTAAATTGGGTTTTCGTTGTAGGGTATTTCATTTTTATTTTATTCGAACGACCACAAAAACACAAAAAATAAATTTACGTATGTACAAGGGAAGAAAAGAAGAGAGAAAATATGAAATACATATTTCAATTTTATGTACCTTTCGGTTAAATAAAAAATTATTTCACATATTTGTTGTATACAGACTCAAATGATACATGAGAAACAAGAGCCAATATTTCAACAAATTTATGGTTATGGTATGGTGAGGGGAATGGGATGCGAGATACATACATATACATATATACATAATCACTTAGAGAAAGTACATAAATGTATTACCGAATATGGCTAGTTTTCCCATTTCGTATTGTGTGATTTATTTTTTATATAAATATTTTGGTTAATAACAAAATCACTTCGATAATTCCGAAGTGGCTGCACCCTTCACACAATGAAAATTTAATACATATTTCTGAAAATATTATCGTCCATACAAATTGATCATTATGTAAGGTTGTAGTAAATTCCATTTTATGAAGCAGTTCATTAATTAATATTTGTATTTCTACAAATATGCATTTAAATTTGGAAACGGCAACTGAAAGAACGGAAATGAGTATTACTGTTCGATTACAGTTGGATTATTAAAATTTTATTCATAATACTTGTCTAATATGTTGACCTTAAAATTGTATAAATAAATAATCCATGATATATTAAAGTTATTTAATTACCCGAGACTCCCGAAGAAGTCAAAATAATTTTCTTGTTTTTACTACATATTGTGTTGATTCGGTGTAATTATTTGCCGAATGTGCAAACGATTTAACAATAACAATACGCATACCGATATACATATGTATGTATACACGACTGCGTCTTGTGTGAAGGGTTGAAACAAAAGCTGAGCAAAACACTGCAATCGACAATTGCAATGATCAATGTTTAAAATAACGTGCAAAAAAATCTCAGTTAATTGCAAAAGAGAGTACACAATTCATCAAATTTCTAACGCAAGTTGGCAAACTATGATATAAAGCTAATTTTTGCTAAACTTGAAGAAGAAAATCAAAATCTCAATAAAACTTTATATGCAATCATGTTTATATACTACCATAAACAGTAAAAGAATAACAATATATGTAATTATTCGCAACTAACTGGTGTATATGGATTATTTCTTATTTATATTTCATCATTTCAAATTTTTTTTTTAGTATATTACATTTGAAAATATTGAACAACTCACCCAATCTAGTATTTTTCTTAGTTTTTATTGTTTTAAAGCGACGCGGCTTGTTTTGATTTGTCTCAACATTTATTTTGAGTAAATCAGTTAACATTTTTTTTCGAAATGGTTTGCATATTAATACAAAATGACGATATGAAAGTACGAAATGTAAAAATAAAGAGAAAGAGAGAGATAATAAATAGTTGAACGAATATAAAAATTGTAAACGTACAACAACAACTAAACATAATGAATAAAATAATGGTTAATAATATTGAAATTAGCAGAAACAAATATGAGTGTGAACTTGTTAAACAGTTTCTCCACAGTTACAGTTTAACAGGGTTTTAGCTAAGCTGATTTTCATAAAGAACAATCATACACAAATTTAAAGCGAAATGTTCAATAAGTCCCTTGAATCTAAACACAATTAATCCAGTAGCGAATCTAAACGCATCGAATAATTAATGTCGATATTTATCTTGTCTTAGTAAACAATTAATGGATCGGATACTTTCCCCCATTTTTTACATTTTTTAACCTGATTTTAGTAACACAAAAAGTTTTTGTCTGGTTTTATTAGGCTTTTATGCTATTTTAAAACAAAATTTAAATAGTGGCCGTTAGCATAATCTTATGTAATTTCTATTCCACTGGAATGTACTACGCTGTACAGCACAAAGAAGAAACTTAGCCAAACATCTAACAAAGATCTTGTAAGGAATTATTGTAAAAACTTTGAATAGTACATATAAAATATCGATTATAAAATCTGAAGGATGATCGTAACTAAGTAATAAAAAAGGTGTGTTAAATAAGAAGACACGGTCTTTCGAAAACACCTTCACAAAAAATCTATAAATTCTTTCGTTATTTCCAAAAGTATTAAATTATAAATTAAGTACTCTGTTATGTTAGCTTAATTGTATTTAAATAAATTAATATTATACATTTTGTGAATATTACAGCTGATCAACCACTTTTTTTTTAAATATATACGCAAAAGCCTCTAATTTTGCTTTTATTCAATAACGTGTAAATGTATTACTATATTTAATCGGTTAATCGTTTAAAATCTTGTTTAACTTTATATCTATATATATTTTGAAGTCACTTGGGTTAGTAGATTTAGCAAAAATGGCAGTACTTTTATTCATTTCGGGATTTTTCGGTACAATATTTGTTCATAATGTTCAAAGGGAATGTGATGTATGAGAATCCAAAAATTTCGACAGAAGTAGTAGCAGTGTAAAAAAAATCACAAATAAAATTTCGGGAAAACAATAAGACATTTTATTAGTATGCTAACTTTGCGACATAATATGCCAAAGGCTTAAAATTGTAAAGCGGGAACTCGTAAAAAATTGCCAATGTAGATACACCCCACAGAACTTTAAAGCTTTATCCTCAACACATTTTACAAATCTTTGTAATTGTTTTTTTCTTTTTTTTTTTTAATTTGACAAATAAGGATGACTAAGCAATTTAAATAGAAGACAGAATGTAGTCCAACATATTTATAAATAATAATGTAACAAGCGTATTTAAGACTGTTAATTATCTTTTCAGTTAATGATAACTTTGTTTCTACCATCTTCTTAATTCCAAATACGTCTGCATATGTATGTATTATTATATTGTCGCCTATAGTGGACTTGTTTTAGTCATATTAAATTTCATTTTATGCAAGACAGGAATTATGTACTTTTACAACCTCATTATTAAAATGTTCGTATTGAAGAACTTGAAGTATGAGTTACCTATGCTTTGTATTTTCGTTGCTTTAAAAACTCTATTCTCATATAACAATAAATATGTGTTACATTTTAATACTGACATCTGTGTTAGCCCATTTTTTGAAGCGACATCAACAGTGCATATAACAGAAGCTAAAGTAAATCATGTATATTTCATACTATGATGAGTCACTTCCAGCAGCATCCTCTATTATTGAATTCAAATCTATATTGAACGAATATTCATATAAATTAGAATAACGGTCGCGCTCCTTCCACGGGGATCGATGATTCATATATAAGTTTCGTTTACTAACACGAAATATTTGACTATCCTTTATAGATTGGTCATCGTCACAGGGTTCACCACCGCCGCCGAAGTCACACTCACGAATAGTTAAACGATTTGTGGGTGATTTTAACTCAAAGAGGACTTCTTGATGTTTATAACGTGGCCTCATCGGGAGCGGTTGATAACCACTTATGTTAACTTTTTGCGAATCAACCGATTGAGTTGATTGACGACGCATACCGCGAATTTTATGAAATGGATAATTGCGCATTAAATTGGAATCAGTACTTCGTTGAGGCGAATAATACTTAAAATCGGTTGGCGCTGGAGGCTGTGGTGCAGCGGTATGTATGGTTGTCAGCGTTGTAGAACTGGCCGAGTGGGCCGCCGTCGCTTGGAGTTGCAATGTAGATGGACGTTTAGCTGTGCTGCGTGTGCCAGCAGGTATGGGTGTTGCCAACGTTGATATGGGAGAACCGATGATACTATTTGTTCCCACTGTTACCGCTAAAGATTGCGCTTGTGATGCTACAGGGTACATGGAATGCATATTTTGGGAATGGTGATGCAAAAGAGGAAGCGGAGAGCTTCCTGCATCGAAAGAAGGCGAAATTGGCAAATGAAGCGATCGCTTCAAATTTAAATGGTACGATGATATGGTTGGTGAATGAATGATTTGTGGAGTCGCAAGTGCGCTATGGCTTTCGTGGAGAATTTGACGCTCTGGTTTTGGCTTTAGTAGTCGATTTTTAAATTGATGAGTAGCAGGGGGTAGAAGTGTTTGCAAAGAACACTTTTTATATTGTAGTTGCTGTGACTTACCGTTTTGTAGATTATCATAACTCCGTGGTCGATATATTCCATTACTAGCACCTAATGTTGCCGAAGAGGCATTAGACTACATTCATGTTGTATAAGAAAAGAAGGTGTAACGATCAATGTATTTGGTGCAAATGTCCAATCCAGTTGCGTGAAATTGCAGGTTGTGATACATTAGTTGCATGTGCCAAAAAGAAATTATATAATATTACAATAATGATATCAAAAAGGCATATACGGAAATGAATTACAATATAATATATTTAATATGATTTAATAGCTCACCTCTTCGTAAAGGCGGTTTTTAATATCATTGCCCCCAACGTTAATGCCCGTACTTACTCCTGCAATTACTGGTTGGGCTGTAACCATTCCACTTGAACCTACGTGAGACGCACTCATCACGTCGCTTAAAGGATGGCGTGGACTGGAATGTTGTTGCATTTGCAGAATATAATCATCCGTTGCAATGCCCCGACTGTAAAACAATCAGAAGGTGAAAACAGAATCATAAAATATTTCATTTAAAGAAAAATTCTCAACGAACCGGTCTATTAATGATGGTGTCATTGGTCCGCAAAGTATATGACAACAATTTAGACAGATGTTTCCTCGCGAATATGGATTTATGGAACGCTGACCCCCTTTTGAAGAAAACGATCCTTTCAACTACACTCCAAAAAAAGTAAGGCATTAATATATGAATGTTCTTCATGAAATTATACTGACATCTTCATTCGTAGTTTGATCACTGGTTGTCAGATAGGTATGAAATCCTGCCAAACCAATAACTGACCAAATCGAAAAGAAGCAAATGAACACAACAATCACAGTAAATGGCGCCTTTTTTATCACCTCAAATATTTCCTGTTCTGCTTTCATTACTGCATGAAACAAAAGTAATGTCGGTCAATAGCTAATGCTTGTATTTTTATATTTATAATATACTTACATAAAACTAAATGAGTCACAGAACATGAAAATATAAATACCGCTAAAAATGCTAACGAGACTAGAAATAAATAAAAGAAACGATAATTTCGTTTTCCCACGCAATTACCAACCTAAAAAACATAATAGGTTAATTACTAACATATTAACAAGTATTTTATGATCACACTCCTCTGCTCTCTTTCTCTTTTTCAAGCCAATCTCATACGTATTAAATGGTATTACATGATGACATTTACACCTTTTTTTTAGTACGATTCATCAATTTACGTTTCCGGAAATTATGTTTATTCGTAATTCTAATTTTATGTATAATGTTAAAGAATACAGTAGGAAACAACCGTTTAAAAATTACCAAGAAATTTAGTGAAATCTTAATATAATTATAAAATAGAGCGAAATAGAGAGAAGAGGAGCGATATCTTAAGCAAAATTATCAAGATTTATTGCTTACCCAGGGACAGTGGTGATCGAACCGATCAACACAATTATCGCATAAACTGCAATGCGATGCACGTGGGGGTCGAAATATTTTACATGTAAAGCAATACTTCAATTTCACTGTTTGTCCTTTAACAAGGACCTCTTTTGTGCGTGGCGGTGGCCGATATGTGGGACTATTGAGAGAATTTGGCACTTCTGTAATTATATAAAAAATAAAGAAATAAGAAAACTGAATTTATGAACATTTTTCAAATCTTCTACCAATCTGCTTTTCTATATAGGCAGCCTCGTCGTGAGAAGCACGGGGTATAACACCAGGATCTGTAAAGGTTGTTCGTAGCAAGGAACTCATTGTAAAGAAGTAAAGCACTGCACCAACAATAGGAATGATAGGATTTATACGTGTAGCCAGAAACGGACAACTGAAATTTAACAAAATGGAGATTATAAAACCAATTTTCAAATATTCATGGCACATTAGGTAAAGGTAAAGACATATTGTGGTACTTTTTAGCCTTGATTACTCTTATCATTAATCATAATAATTATATTTTTCTAACAAAAAATATATTTCAAAAATTAAATTAATTAACTCTGTTTGCGTTTATATTCTTCTTATAATTTAAAACGAGCACGCGTTTTTATGAAATAAAAGGTTATAATTATATAAAATACTAGTACTCATCAAAACTTCATACTTCAAAAACATTATGTGATACTGAATTATGAACAAATGAAAAATAAATGATCCGTTCGCAGCAACTCGGACTAACGTGTGGAACGACTTGGCGCATTTTACTTCGAAATCTTAAATTGAAAGCGTACAAACTATAGTTTGTGCAAGAACTGAAGCCACTCGACCTTTCCAAGCGTCATCGCTTCGCTATATGGGCTCTTGAAAAGTTCCAAAAAGAATCGACGTTTTCGAAACAAATCCATGGATATGTAAACAAGCAAAATAAATGCCAAAGATTGTTCTTTCGAATGGTAATAAATATTTCCCATTAAATTTGAAGTTTCTTGTTTTTTCTTTAAAAAATCAGGTAACCTCGAAATGGATCAGTCTTTAGTATATCAGGCGATCTGATAAGTTTTAAATCAATCCCTATTATTGTTGATGAAAACGAAAACGTTTAATTTTCGAACATAATTTTAAAGGACTTCGGTTTACAATTGGTTCACCTACATTCTTCAGCGTAATTTATACTTCTTAGTCACAGCAATACGTCGTATAGTGATTATATAAAAGAAAGAGATTGAGAGGCGAAGGTTCTTACTTAATTTCAATATACATCTCAACGATTGAATGCTATTTTAGCAAAAAACTCCGCCATAGCCAGTGGTGACATATATGGGCGGCTAAAAAGTTATATTCCCATTTTGACAATTTTAAGACGTGAGATGGCATACCTTAAAGTTAAGTAAAATTCTATTCCGGAATGTTCATTAGTACCTGTTTTATATACTGCAAGTGAATCAGATGGAATTTGTATGGGTAATACCATGCATTATGATTCCTATGAAGCTCTAAAGTACGACCCCGTCTGTGAAACTTAATACGTCTGTATTTATTTATTACGTCTGTATTATAAAACGCACTTTCATCTGATTTTATAGAATTTTACTCAGTCGAGGTCTCATTTTGTCTCGTAATCTTTACCCAAGTTATTCCAGAAATACGGACGGACAGACAGACATCCGAAATTCATAACATCTCCTCATCCTGATCATTTTTTCTTTATATACACACCTCAATATGTCTATAACATTATTTCTATCATGATAAGTTTTAGGTGTAGCAAAGAACCGTTAGATGAACAAAACTATTATACGCTGTGCCAACAAGTACAAAAAATTAAGTTTCTTTAACTCAGAAAATACCCTTGTATAAATTTTTTACAGTACACTAAAACTAGACTCACTCAAAATGTTATTACAAGAACCAAATGTCTGACACCTGTGAATTTTATGAGTGTTCTTTGAAGGTTATGTTTAGCTGCAGAACTGTGGACATCATTTCTTCTCTAAAAACTTTTTAGAACCCAACCGTCAGCAATCGTGTGTGTAAATGTATTCATAAGCTACAATTAAACCGCAATTCATGCCAAATATTACAAAAGAAACGCAAGGAGAACAATGGAAAAGCTCATAGGGACGGTTTGATGCAGTCGAACATGCTTGCTCTGCAAACGCAAATCATTACATTTCATTCGCCGGGGATGGTTTGACTGCAATTGTATTGTAATATTCACTGGCAAAGGTTTTAAGAAATGCATATGTATGATATACAAATTCCCTTAATGTCCAACCCACTTTGTGTACTTCAAAAGGCTGATTACCTTCTTTTTTATTTCATATGATTATTATATTACTTATGTTTGTGTGTCGACATGATTTTTGAAAAATCAGTTTACATACAATAACAGGATAAGAGTAAAAATAAATATACTAAAAAGGTTAGGAACAGCTAAGTTCAGGTATAAACGAACATTCCATACCCTTGCATATTGCAAAGATTAAAGCCAGGGAAGTACATCCAGGTGCATAAGGCTTGTAAGTTATATGGGGTCTAAGGCAAGTTTTCATACAATTTTCTTCATTCTAAGCACAAATATGCACCGTTATAAGAAATACACATCTCTCAATTTTATTGAGATAATTCACATATTGGCCGATAAGGGCTAAGGGAACTATTAACCCGATTCAACACATGTGTAGCATGTCCGTCAACTATAAGCACTGATTCAGTACCTAGGGCCTTAAACAATTTTGGTTCGATTTACACAATTTTTAGTCATAAGGTGGCACACCTCAAATTCACTATTTGTGCTAAGTTTTGTTTTGATATATTATTGCATTATTTATTTGTATACTGGAAAGTGAAAGTTTCAAATGGAATTTAAAAAGATGTTATAAGGGAAGTAGGCGTGGTTTTAGCACATTTTCACAATGTAACATAAAATTGTCAGAGGAATGTCACCTAAATGTGGGCGGTGCCACATTGTCCAATTTTGACCACGAGTCCATTAGAGCCCTCTTATATCATATCGGGACGGACGGACAGACAGACAGTCACCCAGATTTCAACACGTCTTGTCACCCTGATCATTTATATTTACATATATACAAACCTACCATATATATATCTATCTCGATTAGTTTTAGGTGATACATACAACCGTTAGGTGACTAATATTATACTTTGTAGCAGCATGTTGCAAGAATATAAAAATAAAATGCAAATATCAATACACTTATACATACAAACAGAACATATAATAATTTGTGGGCAATATGGTTACACGAAGTGTTGAGTCTTAACGCGCTTAAACATCTACAAAATACATATCTAAAGTTATTACTTACTCAAATGCAAAAAACAGTGCACTGGTTCCCGTTATCAGTATGCAAGTTAAATAAAAAACCCCCGTGTGTGGTGCGGACATCAATAATCCATCGCAGTAAAATTTGTTGCGCCCAGCAAATAACTCCCATTTTCGAGTTATCCTCGTGTTCGGCGCCATATTACCGCAGCAACAGCACAGTAAGTTCATTGATGTTCGTAAGTTTTGTTTCTTGCAAACAATTTCAGCAATTTCGGCAATCTCGGCAGCAGATGTTCGTATAATTTACCGAAATTTAACCTTACTAAGTGACAAAGTAATTTTTCTCATTTGTCTTCGATGTTTATGTAATATTTCAATGAACTCTGCATTTATTTCCGTTTTAATACACAAGTAATATCGCATTTATTGTCAGTATTTTAAAATGTAATATGAATATATATCATTAACACCTCAATGTATGTGTGTATATTTTTCATTTAATTTGTTTTTTAATTATCTCACTGTTATTTTCGCTTCCATTTTGCTCTAGCCATAATTTTCGTTTCCTTATTTCGCCATTGCCAATATGGACGGCAGAACATTATAAGAAATTGGCTCTTCGTTGAATTGTCTCTATGCTGAAGTTAAATAACATCTCTTTCCATCAGCTCTTAATGTTCTGAATCGCTTTCTTCTATGCATTTTAATTGACCTTTTAATTTTCTGTTAAATACGAAATTTTGTATATAAAATATTATGTACATTAACAAATTAACTTAGCGGTTTAGAATTGCTTATTCATGAAATACAAAATATTTGTGGTTTGACCAATATATGTGATATGTTAGTCATTTTATATATAATAAAATAAAATAATGTTTCCCTTTTTTTGTTTAGATAAGATAAGTCGCTGCAAATTAATATTCCATATATCATTAGTACATGAACTTCCATTAAACAAACATTCGCGTGAGGTATACATATTGCAGCTCTTAATTTTTTCTGTAATTCTATATTAATTATTTACGGGGTCGCCAGAACAATAATTGTTAATGAGCAATGACCATCTTATGCAAACAAACAAATACACCAATATTGTATGTATTAGACGTGCCGTATGCCTAATCTTATCATTGATTGTAAGAAAAAACGAAAATGACTTGATTTTATCTGCATTAATCGAAGTCGAATTTCGCAACTCAACATCAATGTTTCGATTTCGCTAATGTATTAAAAACCAAGATATATTGCATCGGTACTAATGTACTTTGAGTCCTACATGCGCCAATGTCAATGCATATGAACTAGTATTTACATGTGTATAGTATATTTGTATATATATAAGTGTATCTATCTATGACCGCATTTACCACTTATTGGCCGAATTATGGAAAAGTTTTTTACATTCACGGCGTGCATAGAATTCCTGTTGACATATCATCGCATGCACGTGACAGCACAAGATATGAAACGCAAAAGACTGCACGTGACAAGGCACACAATTGTCCTTGTTTTAGATGCTGAGAGTGAATATGTATTAAAAGTACACAGTTACAAAAAAATATGTATACTTATGTATTCACGATTTGCAATAATATTAAGACATAAGTACATACGCAAATATGTTCAAATTATAAGAACAACAAAAGCGACCATGGAAATTCATAAATTTTTTTGCAAAAGTATGGTATTTTATTTAACCTTTTTTCAACAACCATTTGTGTATAATTAGAGTTTAAAAATATAGGGGGTTTTTTTGTTGCGCTGAGCCCGAAAAAATATTTTCGAAAAATAAGAACAAAGCCATTTCGGCTAACTTATCTTATCTTAGTGCGAATTTGATCAAGTGGGGAGTTTAAATTATAGTTAATCGTTTAAAACCGCATAAGGCAGCATTTGGTATCTATGTAGTCCAGAAATAAAAAAAAATCAATTGTTTGCTTACATTTTCAAAGTTTAACTATTGAAGAATATGTCAAATACAAATTTATAGTGTTGGACTTTTGTTCGTCGAGAGAGGACTTTACTTTTCAAGCACCTGTTGACAAGAGTAATCCTGCGTTGGATTTCCAGGCTGACATTGTTGGTGGTGTTAATGCTGGTTCCTAAAAATATCTTCGATATTAAGTATATAAAATTTAGGAACTAGAAGCCACGCAAATTCTGAGGTTCCAAAATTCTCACAATATGGTTTTTGAGGAAATTGATAGTAAATTTACAAGACATCTTATTAAAAGCCATGGAATAAACCCATTTTTGCCCTATATCTTGAACACTTTTGGCACAATTTGCAGGAATTTTTGCATCTTTAAGTTCTATTACTATTTTTAAGAAAGATATAAGCCAAAAGATATAAGATAAATTCAAAGACTGAAGAGTATTCGAGTAAAAATTAATATTTTTCATTTTTATTCAGATTATTACATTGTGAGTGTACAACTCTTTATCTTTTATAATAAACTAGAGGAGCCGTCCACGCTTCACTGTGGCTGATACATAGATAATACTACTACTACCATCTATATGATTTCTATTAGTTGGATTATAATTATTAGTTAATGAAATATAGCATTTCTGTGAAGCAACTTGTGTTTGTTTACAAAAAATGGATCACAGAGCATTTCGCGTGTTAATAAATCATTGCTCTTTGGAGTAAAATACTGTTGAATTTGGGCTCAGGGAAATCCACTGATGAAAAGATATTTGCTAAGCTTAAAGAGGCGAAAGCTCTGTGGAAAGTGGGTGCCTCGCAAGTTCATAATCCAACAAAAACAACGAATAACTGATTCTGAGAAGTGTTTGAGTGCTCTTTAGCGGAATTTTTGCGTCGGTGTGTGACAATAGAAACATAGCCTCATCATTTCCCACTGAAGTCCAATCGAGAGTCATTCAAGTGGACTGCACATGATAAACCGGTTCTCAGGCGCGGAAAGACGAAAAGGTGGGCTACAAAGTTTATGACATCAGTATTTTGGGATGCACATACTCAATGACTGATTACCGAGCCAGTTACAATCTATTTCACTGTATATTTGGTTGCACTTCTTTTCTACTATTCCAAATACTTAGCAATTGTATTATTTTTGAGGAAGAATCTGTTTAAAATTGTACGCATACATATTGGGTTGTCAAAAAAGTTTTGCCGTATTTTTCTTGAATTTTATTTATTATTTATTTTTTTTTTTCTACTATGCCGGTCTCTTTCGACCAATTCAGCGATTTAAACGCAATTTTCGACGACAGGCCTTCCGGAGCAAGGCGCATCTTCGACCACCTCTACACCAGAACGAAAACGTTGAAACCATCGTTGTGCGGTGGAAATAGAAACTGTATCAGGTCCATAAACTGCACAAATTTTATTGGCGGCTTGAAATGCATTTCATTTTCGTGCGATCATTTTTCACAACTTTCGACGCTGTGAAAAACTGGTACAACGAATTCAATAATGGCCGACGCTCGCTCAAAGACGAATTTCTTGAAGGTCGTCCAAAAACAGCCGTTGTGCCAGAAAACATCGATGCCGTACGTGAACTGATATTGCAAGACCGTCATGTAACATACCTTCACCTGGCCGTAAAAAAGGTTTGTTCTCGTTGGATCCCGCACAATTTGACAATCGTTCAAAGAAAGGCTCGTGTGTATTGGTGTAAAGAAATGCTGAAAAAATACGATCGCGGTGCTTCAAAAGACGTTTATAAGATCGTCACAGGTGACGAATCATGGATCTATGCGTATGAGCCCGAAACAAAACAGCAATCGACCGTGTGGGTCTTCCAAGACGAGCCAAATCCAACGAAAGTTGTTCGTGGAAGAAGCACTTCGAAGCAAATGGTCGCCTGTTTCTTCGGCAAAACTGGTCATGTGGCGACTGTTCCGCTTGAGCAACGTAGGACGGTCAATTCTGAGTGGTACACCACCATTTGTTTGCCTGAAGTCTACGGAGAAATTCGAAAAACGAACAAGAGAAGACGAATCATACGCGCTTTCAGCGCCAACTAGCGAAAATATCGCAAGAATTTTGAAATTATTATTTTTTTAGCCAAAGCGGTTGGGACGTTCTTGAGTTATAAATGGTGTAACTAACAACAACTTTCTTTTATATACATATTTATATGTTAATTATTAATTGTGGAGACGATTAATTTGAATAATAACTATCCTATCATCTAAGTTGGACCAAATTACATGTAACTATGTACATATGTATATGCCAACTTTCATGAATATCAGTTGACTCGCTTTTAAGTTCATTCGGAACATACACACGGACACTGGAATTTTATATATTAAGATTTTGTAAAAAAAAATTGTAGGAGTATTTTTTTTGAATATTAAAAAACAGCGAAGTTCGTCTTGCCGCCCCCAAAACATTGCGCCCGGGGCGACGGCTCCTGGAATGGCCGGAAACTCGCAAATTATTTTGGGATAACTTAGTATCTTTGTTTCCTAAAAGACATTTAGGAGAAGAGATTGTATTTCTCTGTTCAAGAAAAACACGCTAGGAGCTGTAGTTTTCAGAAATTCTTTTATAATTCGTTCACTTAATTCAGAAAATCTATTTTATTAAATGTGTAAAACTAAAATCAACGAGGTTTTCGATTTTAAAATCAATAAAAAAATATCTGAATTTCAGTAAGAATAAGAAATGATGATGTATAATAGTATAAACAAATTAGTTGTTTATAAATACAGCGACTCTCTTCTAACAAATATGAACCACGTTAAGGAACAAAATTTAATTTGTAATAATACGATCACATTTTTTTATTAATCATTTATTACAAATGCATTTATGAGATTTAGAAGATATTCGGTATTTTCATACCTAAATGATAATTGAATTTCAATCATCCTCTGTCCGTGCAAACGATAACCTGAGCCAAAATTCAAAAGTCGGACAATTGCCAAACTAACAAACAGCGTAAAACTAAAATGTGCCATTAATAAGACACAAATTATGCTAAAAACTAAAAATTGTTACAAAGTATCACAATTCGGAGAGGCATCTGTGCAATGGTGAAATCGAGTAAAAATTTGTACAAATAGTATAGTTATTTATTATAACCCGACTATAACCTTATAGACCTATCGGTGATTTTCAGTTAAATAAGATAGTGATGATACTGAAATTTTCTGGCTTAATAGATAAGTCTTTTGCGAAATGATATATTGAAAAAATTGACATTGAAAATATTTGAGTTGTAACTCTTTTGTAGTCAGTGTGCGTTATTCAAAATCCTGAAGATAAGTTATATGATATACATATATACGATACACTGTCAAATACACTCCACACATACCCACAGGGGTTGATATACAGTCTGTCAGTAGGAGCGTGGTCGTATTAATTTATAAAAAAAATATTTTATGAAACTTTCATATTTATATGTATATACATTGTACACATTACAAACAATAATGCAATTTGGTCAATAACATGTCCAGTCACCACCGGCGTCGATAATTGCCTGGCATCTCCGAGGCATGCTTTCTACTAATTTGACGGCGTATCCTAGCAGCAAGGATCTCCAGATTTGACGAATTTCGGAAGAAATTGCTTCAAAGTGTATGTGCGTCTTCCACGAAGCTTCTGTTTAATATATTATTTGTCCACACATTTTCAATAGGGTTTGCATCGGGCGACTGCGACGACCAATCCAATGTAACGATGCCAGATTGAGTTTTCCACTGAGTACAGAGCTTGCTGCGGTGTTTAGGATCGTTGTCCTCCTGCAGAATCCAATCTTAATTTTTTGTGACAGTTTCGTAGGATATATTTAAACCTTTTGCCATTAATTTTGCTTGTCCTTGCCGCAGTGTTAAGGGGCTATACCAGTGTGACACTTTCAAAAAAAAATTTTTTTTTTTGCTTTATCGATAGTTTATATATTCAAAAATATCCTGTGAAATCGGCAAGGTCGTATCCTGAATAGTTTTTGAATGGCAGCGTTCTAAACAGCGACCGCTCAGCTACTCATTCGGCCGGAATCATGCTTTCCGAAGAGAGCCCATAACTCCGTTATTTTTTAAAAATCGCGTACTTTCCTTAAAAAAATTCACGAAAATCGCTTAATTTTTCATGCGCCACACTGGTATAGCCCCTTAAAGCAGGATTCCGCGAAAACAGATTCACTATTCTTTTTCCATGTTCACTTTTCCTATCGAACCACGTTCTGGTAAATCATCGACATTTTTAGCCACTTTATGTCGCTGTATCCACTTCTGTGCAAATGCCTTCGACTTTCTCATACGAGTATATTAAGCAGCCGCTGATTGCGACATTTTGGGACCTTTCGGGTGGATGCAAAGGAACACAGACAAGGCGACTCGCTATCGTGCGGGAGCAATCTTTTATAAGAGTGTACAGCTGCTGGCGTATGCCGATGATATTGATATCATCCAAACTCATAAGTCACAAATAATTCCCGTCCTGCTATATGTTGCAGAGGCTTGGACGATGACAACAACTGATGAGTCGACGTTGCGAGTTTTCGAGATAAGAGTTCTGCGAAAAATTTATGGTCCTTTGCGCGTTGGCCACGGCGAATATCGCATTCGATGGAAAGATGAGCTATACGACGACATTGACATATGTAGTTCAGCGAATTAAAAGACAGCTGCTACGCTGGCTAGGTCATGTTGTTCGAATGGAAGAAAACACTCCAGCTCTGAAAGTATTCGACGCAGTACTTGCCGGGGGAAGCAGAGGATAACCTCCACTCCGTTGGAAGGACCAAGTGGAGAAGGACCTGGCTTCGGATGGAATATCCAATTAGCGCCGCGTAGCGAAATTAAGAAACGACTGGCGCGCTGTTGTTAACTCGGCTATAATCGCGTAAGCGGTGTCTACGCCAATTAAAAAGAAGAAGAAGCCATATTGGCGCTAAGAGAGGAACTGACCCGATTTAACCAATTTTTGACATAAGGGTATATTATTATCAGAGTAACATTTATCCCGAATTCCAGAATTATGTCTTATAGATTGGCCGATATTTGAGACAAGCGAATGCACGGATAGTCGATAACGGGGTTTTTAATAGGGACGCTACAAAAGTAGACCGATAGTGGCAGGAAATGACTCCATATATTTTTCTGCTCTCTTGACATTTCTCTTCAGTATGGTTTGCCATGGTGATATATGACCTCAAATTCAAGAGAGCAGATTGGCAGAGCAGATCAAAAATTGAGCGTCTTGTGGAAAAATTTGTCCACAGGCACAGTTCAAAATGTTCCCGTGCCAGTGAGATAAGAAAGTGCCTGTACTGTCGATAATATTGCTGTCGCTAGCGCATCAATTGAGGAAGATCCAAATCAGTCTCCCATACGTCGTTGTCAAGCGTTGAGAAGCTCTGTGACGTCGTTTAGCGAATATTGCGAAAAGATCTTGGCCTACATTCTTACCAGATCAATTTGACGCAAGAACTGAAGCCCTTTGACCAATAGAATAGTCGTATGTTCGACGAATCGACTATGATCCGAATTTTAACTGAATAATCATCTTCAGTGACGAGGCTCATTTCTCGCTAAATGGAATGAATTGATCAGGCAGTAAAAATTACGGTTTGGTGCGGTTTATGGGCCGTACTTCTTGCGTGATGATGCAGACGGCACGTTACTGTGAATAGGAATCGCTACCGCTCAATGATAACCGAATATTTTTGGCACGCATTGGATGATATGGACTTGGACAATATGTGGTTCCCATAGGATGGGGCGTGCAATTTGATGGCATTAGACTATTTCGTGTGGGGCTACGTCAAGTCTATGGTCTATGCCAACAAGCCAGCGACGAAAGATGAACTTTGTTCGAATATCGGACGTGTAATTCCAACAGTATCGGCCGATTTATGCTTGAAAACCGTGGAAAACTAGGTTCAGCGTATGCAAGCGTGGTCGCCATGCAAAATAAATCAAGTTCCACACATAATGGCTTCGAATGTACTTTCACAGGAATAAAGAATATAATAATCAATTAAATAGAACAAAGGAGTGTGGAAAAGATAAAAAAGTCGAATGCTCTAAGTTTACACTTAAACTACTTTCAGTCTGTAACCGAGTTCACCTTATCTGGGTGTAGGGAAAAAAGGGAAAGCAGCTCTTTAGCGGCTTAAGGAATGTTGAGACCGAAACCTTTATTGCGGTAGATTGCCAACTACCATTAAAGGGCTGCTCCATCTAGGATGGAAGAGTGAGCAAGGAGATGAAAGTGGCAGCAATCTACAGGCAAGCGCTGGTCAAAGCTGCTAATGAAAGGTTACCAGCTCACCAATTTTAAACAAATTTTAAACCCCCTCAGAGAGAAATTCCGGATATTGGTGTAATTTTATACTGGTTAATGATATGAAATCCTGAATCTCTGGAGAACCGGTTTCTAGATTGCGCAGAAATCTCCAAAAGCATGATCAAGGTTCTTGGATCTATATACAGGTATTCCAATAGAGAGGAAGATGTAAGAAAGAGGTCGCAGGTCGCAGTGCAAAACTCAATTTCTTCTATTTTAAATTTGACACGGACTGACAAAAAAAAACAACATTTTCACGTATTGTATTAAAACTAATCTTCATTATCGCATTCAAAATAGTGTTTTTTTTGAGTCAATACAAGCTTAATACAATTTTTCATACTTTTTATGAGCCTCGGCCGGGAGTCAGTGCCATCAACGAATGACTTTTAATAGCTTTTGTAGAGTCCGCGGCGCATGACCCGACGCGGTTTTTTCAGTTTTTAAAATAAAAAAGTCAAAGCGAGCCAATTATGTCGAATACGGTAACTGGGCAAAGACTAGCTAGAATATAACGGCGCAATATATATTTATATATTTTCTGCACACAAACCCGTCGTTTATGAAATTCTTTACGACAGACTTTGATATGATTTCTTCGGTTTCGAAATGATGGGAGCGTCGTTCACTGAATTGTTTGACAGTTTCGACGTCATATCCATAAATCTCAGTCTCGTTATCAGTAATGATGATCACTCTGATGCAGACACGGCGATTTTCGAGCACTGTCGTTTTTTACTTTTTCTATGCTATCGTCATTAACAGAGGTGGAAGGACGACTCAGATAAGTAAAATTTTCAAAGACTTTGCTACTTTCACTGAATGATTGCGGACCCTCAAGTATTTGTGTAAAGCACTTCTGCAATATTTTAATCAAATTCTGTTCGTACAGTTTGTATGGGAAATATATGCTAGTAGTTTATATGTATACTAATACGATCTTCACAATTTCTTCGGAGATTGCTGCATTGCCTTAAACAATAGCGTATGCCACACTTCAAGAAGATATCTTGTGCAAATTTCAGATCATTATTCCTAAAAATGTGGGATTAGTTCGCGCACATACAGGATGTAATTTATAAAATACAATTATTTTCTTATAAAACACTCAATAAATATATATTAGATATTTTAAGTGCATAAACGAGGAGAAAGGAAAGGCTAAGTTCAAGTAAAGCCGAAAAATTCATACTCTTACAACGTGTAAGAATTACGCGGACAAACCCGCTTCGATTCAGGCTTTGAGGTAAAACATCACACTAGCTACCAATCGAAATACTCGAAGGAGAGAGATAATCTTCAATAAAATAAAAGCCAAAGAATGTTCTTTCGAATGATAATAAACATTCCCCATTAAATTTGAAGTTTTTGAATATTATATTTTCTTTAAAAAATTTAATTAAAATTTTAATAAATTTGTTTAGTTTACTCTAATCAACATAAAAAAAATAAAAGTAATTCTCCGGTAATTATGATCTGTGTAATTAGCATTATTCGCAATATCATATTTCAGTTGTAAATGTTTTGTCCGATACTGTATGGTCAATATAAGGGGCTTGAGTTAATTCGGCATGGTTGCAATTTAAATTTTTCCGTAGGTACTAAAGGCAAGTGGATTTTGAAAAGTTTGTACAAGTTCAGATATGGGATCGGAATATTCAATAAGTACGTAGTACATAATCATGGAAAATTTCCGAACCGAGCAACTAAAATTCACTGCAAGGGAAACAAACATTTTATTGGGTTTCTTAACTCTTATTGAATGAAAAGCTCAATCAATGATATTATTATTAAGGCTGAGTTAAACGGACGTCCCTTCCTTTAATGCTGATTCATCGAATTCAATTTTTCCAGCTAATTGAAGGATAAATGCAGAGGAATTTACTCACATCCATACGTAACTGATTGGAATTACTTTTAAGAATCCTTTGCCCGCACAAATGTCTCACAAATAATAATAATTTCTTCCACTAAACCTACATTCAAAACATGTTTTTATTGTTCTAGATTTGTCTACATCTAGCACAATTTAAGGCACAATTGAAAGTACCATACATATTTAATTGCACATTGTAAGTCACCGTTGTTGAATAAAAACAAATAAGGCAATCGGATGTGCAACAATTATTTAGGCGCCTTTACAAAACGGAAAGCTAGCATACAAATAGCCAACAATATAAACAATAGTTAAATAGCCCGGCTATTGTCAAAGTAGTTGCCGTAGTTTTTAATCCTTATATTCATATACTTTCACACACCAACACATTAGTACATGCATATGCCCATATATAGCGTGTTCATATGATTCTACAGTTGTGATCAAAGTGGCGATAGTGTGTTTTTTTTTTGTACGCGCAAATAAGAATTATAGTTCCTCAAAATTCATTGAATGTCAGTTCGAATTCGGAATGGAGTATTCTACATTAATTACACTAAGTGATTGTGTTTGTTTGAAATCTTCAACTTTTTAGATTTCAATACATATTTATAAAACATTCTTGACAGTTATAATTTAATTTAGGCGAAAGAAGGAAATCAATACTAATTGGCAATAATATATTATGTATATTATAAATCATTATTTTAGTTTTTGAACAAATTTTTTTATGAGTTATATATTTTCAAATTTAAGGAATGTTTTCTATCGCTACAACAATAACAAGGGAATAGCTATTAAGGTATGCACTGCAATATATGGTCTATTGTGTTCTCCTCTCTTCCAAAGGGGCACATATGCCGAACATACATATGTAAGTACATATGTACTTATAAGTCAAGCATTGCTCAGAGAAGGGATTTCGCCTAAAAGTGAACAGATTGATTTGATTCTTCTTTCGTTAAGAAGTGTAAAAATAAATCATATAGAAAATCATGGTGGGAAGAGCTAAAGCTGAAGGTAATATAAAAACCATTGTTTTAAACTTTTTTTTGGAATTCTGAGATATGTATATAGCTCTTAGACAAATTATAATTACTACTTCAAACAGGAGATTTGTTTAGCCGAAAAAAACGTATAAGTATATTATGTAATATATAGTAATTTGTTTTTATTTGTTGTTACAATTACTTACTTGTATTAAGGGAAATCCAATTGAAAAATACTTCCATTAAATGTACATGGGTATGTAAAAATGTACGTAGAAAGGAACACAAATATTATTCATGTAGGACCAATTACTATTAAAAAAGATAGCATCACTTTTAAGACCGATTATTGCACATTGATAAAAAATGAATTCTTATGAGTAAAATGTTGCATTTTTAAGAACATTATTATGTGCCGCGCACTAACATAAATACATACACCCGATTCCAAAAAAATAAATTTTTTGCCACAAATATATATCGAGATATCCATATATGTATGTATATTTATATATATGTATATATTAGTAGGTATTTTCACGTGCAAACTAAATTTCTGTACCAAAAGTTGCGAATTCACTATTAATATCAATACTGTATCTGTTGACAATTAGTGACAATTGTTGTTTTATCCGTAAGATATTTTTTATAAGGTGCCGTAAATAAAATATTTTTAATCGAGTTAACAAAATTTACATTACTGCTTGTGACACATTTGACTAAGCGCAGTTTGGTTGAAATGCATATATATATATACATAACAATGTATATACCTGCATATGTATATATACTCTAGATTCAAGTACCAAGCACATTGTTGCTATATTTCCTTATGAAAATTTACCTTTCCAAAGTAAACTATGAAACCAACTCACACAACTACACATGGATATAACAAAGCCTTTACATAAAAGGGCATGTTCACAAATTTATCAAGGCTAAAAATAATTAGAGTTGGAATTTCAGCAGATTTACAATTATCCGATTTTACTCCAATCATGTGAGTGCGACACCACCTGTTCGTTTTATCAAATGAAGAACGTCTCTGCTTCACTTATTTGTTTTCAAACAAAAAATATGCATATAGTCAAAAACTAATTATATCTATATGACATAAAGACACAGTAAAAACTTCTGATGCTCATATCCATACATACATTTAAGAACATTCATAAAGGTGTTTCGTCTTGCTCAATAAGATGCATCAAAATCATTTAAATATGTACACAAACAAAAAAATAAATTCATTTTTAAACCTCGTATAACACTTCTTTCGCCATAAAAAAAACCAATTTCATTTTTATAATTTGGCTAATATTAATGCGAAACAAAAAATACCATGCTGTCCCACGACTATAGGCCAAGAAATTTGGGTGTTTCCATTTGCGAAGACATAATTTAACAAGTCATCTTATAAATTAACCAAAATCTTCAGCAATCGAAACAGTCTCGAAAATGAGGGAACCATTTTCATATAAATCTAATTAATAAGAGTTAAAGGCGTAAAGTTTTGTTCGAATTGTTTGAAATACCAAAACACTTTTCACCATTACCGACAAATGCGAAATGAACAAAACTGGTTAAATATTTGCAAAACGATCCACATTCTACCACATACACAAAATTTGTGCCCAAGAGTCTTGCCACTTGATTTTATTATATACATGCTTATTATCATATCGTACTCCCTTGAAAATAATTTGTACATCATTTATTCCTTTGAGAGCAAAAGTTACCATAAAAAAGTGGAATATTTGTGGTGTTAAGGTATCAGGTGGAAAAATTCATAACTATCCTAAAATCAGGTGGCACATGGTCATTGTATTACCAGTTGGAAAAGAGCCGACGAATCACTATCAACGTGGCGATTTTCTACGATTTTTCTAAACGTCATCTCAAGCATTTCAAAAGCCTATGCATTTTATCAACTAAAAGATTTTAAATATATGTACATATTAAATATTCGTACCAAATTCTCAAAAAAAAAACCGGAATAGATGTCGTGTCGTTATTGCTATTTTAATTGACATTTTGACGAAAAGTTGGCACTCTTACCATAGCTAAATTATCGATATTTTATCAGATAAAAAGCGCATGCGTATGATATCACAAACGAGAACCAGCTGTTGTTGACATTCTAGTGAAACCTATTAGTAGAAATCTAATAAATACTAAACTAAGAAAATACTATCAAATATGTTATTTTAATGGCATATTAAGAAATAATGAATTTTTTTGAACATTTGTATAGTAAAATGGAAAACCACCGAGATGAAAGTGATCAAGTAATTCAAGTAAGATATTTGTTATCATATGTTATAAAGTATTTAACAAAATATTGCTTTGTAGTTAAAAGAAGGTATACATAAAAAGTTTGCGGACTTGCGAGCGGCACTTCAAATGAGGGAAAAGTTGTTACTTAGGCAATTGGAAGTAGTAGCATCAACAAAGCAGCATTTAACTGAATGTGGGGCTGAAAACAATATTCTATTTAAATCCAGAACAAATGAAGATTATGACATAAAGATATTATTTGAAGATGAAGCTGAACTACTACGTTCGATTCGATCCTTCGGCCGGTTTCAACTGGGGTCCATGGTGTTAGCTCTTAAACAAGAGGATTATATAACTCCCAACTGTGACCATGAAATAATGTACAAAAAAATTCAATCTGAAGAAAATCAAAACAACTTACCTCAACACAAACAATTTTCGCAAGTATCTGATTCTGTTTTGGTTGATTTTTCTAAAGATAAAACTTTGATTGAACATAATGTGAAATATATAAATGATTCCATAGTAAATATAACACTTGAAGAAGCTAAAGAACTTATAAGACAAACTCAAGTGATAAATCAAGCTCCAATACATCCATTAAATTTGGAAGAGTTGGATGATGACGTGGAATCTCCTATTGTTGAAGCCGTATCTAATTTGAGCCGCGATTCTTATAATAAGAGAAGCGAAACTGTTAACATGTCAAATATATCGGACACATCTTCTGTGAAATTAACAAAAGCTGTTTTAAACAAACCAAGAGTTACCATTAACAATTGCAACGGAATTATTAACCTTCGTAATATTTCCAGCGTAACAATAAATTGTAGTAATGAGAATTGTGACCATCTTGATGACGTGAAAGTTTATAAGAACATGACAGATATATCAGAACTTTCTACACCCGGTTCTTTGGATTCGTCCTCTAATCAATCAAGTAATTCAAGTTCTAGATCCCAATCGAAAAAAACAAAAAAATACACAATTAATGCAGAGGGTCACATTGAAGCAAAGAAACAGTCTAATCAACATTTACATAACGCATCAGTGGTCCCCATAAATAGTCACTCAACCATATCTTTCGAAGATAATGATTGTGGTAATAATGGAGCAACCGCAAAAGGTGCTGAAATAACTTGCGACTTTTACAGTCGCTTGTTTAATGAAATCAAACGTAATATGGATCAAAAAAGACCACCGGTTAATATGGGAATACTTAGAAAAACACTACCATCACATCCACAAAAGGGATCAACCGAGCAAAACAATCCAAATCCAGTTTTATTGGAAGAAACTTTACAAACAGAACCACAATTAGTTTTAAAAAATTTTGAAAATCTTAACATTTTTCTAAAAAATGACAAAAGCAATGAACCAATCAGTTCAGTTCATATAGAGCATTGGTTATCAGAGATTATTAAAGACACAGATTTAGAGCCAATGCAAAACAATGAAATATTAGAGCATAGCAAATTAAAATAATAATCATGGTTTGAAAACAAATACCCTGATTTGTTAGCGTTAAGTTCAGTATTATAAAAATTCCGCATTATTCTAATGCCCGTTTAATAATGTCACTTTCATGTTTGTATATCTCATATACAAAAAATTCTTCATAACTAAAAGTCGTGTATTAATAATGAAACCCTCACATACATTTTTGCACAAATAAATAAAATGAACTCATTTTATAATGGATTTAAATAGATTTTATTGTTTTTATTTTATAAACGTTTTCATTATGAATATGAAATTACTTATGTCAATCAAATTGAGTTAAACGAATTAATGTAATGGAGACAATGGGTGTATAATAAGTATAACAATTGAATATTTTATGAAAAAAAAAAAAATAAATTATTCAATCAAAATTTCTGTTTGATATTCTTAAAAAAACATTGATTAATAATATTAAATGGTTATTTCTGTAAAATAATTATGCGTGGAAATGCTAGTTTAATTTAATCCAAATTCGTCAGTTTTTTTTTAATCAAAAAAGGCATTACCATCTCACATTAGCTATAATGTTTTGAAGAAACGCTTGAACTTAAATATAATATAATATATATTATTTGCCTTTTGGACTTAATATTCTATTTATCACTGCAAAAACAAAACAAAAACACATAGATTCTTTTATTAGTAATTTTAAGATTTTTTATTTTTAACTTTCGGCGATCAGTATAATAAAATCATCACACATAGATAGAGAGGTGTCAATGAGTGTACATCCATATTTAAGTGTAAAATTAATTCTTTGCTATTTAAGTTCTGATAATATATCCAACAATGTAGGAGTGAAGTACGTTATAATGCAATCAGCTCCTGCTCTACGAAATCCTTTCATCGTCTCCATTAGAGCATCTTTTAAATCAAAAGCACCATTCTCGGCAGCGAAATATAGCATAGAATATTCACCACTAACCTGATATACATACAACGGATGACTTGGATAAGTGTCTTTTGTCTGTCGCAATATATCCAGATATGGCATTCCCGGTTTAACCATCAACATATCTGCTCCTTCCATAACATCCCTATGAACAGCCCTAATAGCCAGCCCCTTGGATCCACTAGGAAGTTGATAGCAACGACGATCGCCGAACGCTGGCGCAGACTTCGCTGCATCGCGAAAAGGACCATAGAAGTTCGAAGCAAATTTCGCAGAATATGACAATAAAGAAACTCTATTTTCCAAGTTTGCTGCTATCAAAGCTTCTTTAATTGCACGAATACGATTGTCCATCATATCTGAAGGAGCTACAATATGTGCTCCCGCGAGCCCATAGGAAACAGCAACCTCTGCTAAACGGTTAATGCTCGGTGCGTTCAAAAGTCCATTTTCATCAAGAATACCACAGTGTCCGTGTTTCGTGTACGGACATAAACAAACGTCACATGCTATCAAAAGATTTGGAAACCACTTTCTCAACAGAGGCAATGCTCGTATTACTGGATTTACATCAGAGTCCGCATTACTAGCTCGATCATCTTTCAAAGAAGAATCTACAACACCGAAAAGAAGGACTGAAGAGAGTCCTTTAGATATCAGCGGTTCTATAAACTTCCGTAATTGATTAACCCCCATTCGTGATTGACCTGGCATACTTTTTATAGGTTCGATTGCATCGTCATCGCTTATCAAAAATATCGGGTACATCAAATTGTGTGGAGTTATTTCACACCCTGATTCTTGCAGCATCCGTAGGGTTGGATGATGAATTCCACTATGCAATTTTCTTTCCATAATGTATTATTTTAGTGTCCGCTGTCAATATAGAAATAACTTCATTTTACCATTTTTAGCCATTACTAAATGCTTTATAGATTACCTAAGTACTTTGTTTGTTTGTATTGCGTGCACAGTGTATCGTGCTACAACGAGTTTGTCTCTGAATGGGCGAATGCGTGACTTGCGACATAAGTGACTTGCGAACCAAAAACCCATAATATAGCCGGTATCACTCAAAATCGCCTAACATTTGCTTGAACAATTTCATGATTTAGCTATGTATCTAGACCATATAAAATTATAAAATCGATAAATCGATAGATAGATAGATGTTGAATCGATATATGCAATTGAACAGTTTCCTAGCAAACAATTTTTCTCATTCGGAAATTTCAATCCTTTGACTGGCACAAATATAAGTCCTTACAACAAAAGTACAGTAAGAGATTGGCAGCCTTTGTTAATTTCATATTTTACTATATTCGACACTTTCATTAATTTTTACGTTTTCCATATTTCTTTTTTTTTACCACTTTCAGAGACAGAATATAATTAAAGAACTCCTACAAATAAATGTGACAGTTATGAACAGCTGCGGTTTTACCGTTGGACTGGTTCACATAGAACTTTTGCTTAGCTTTGCGTCAGACAATTGTTTCGACAGAAAAGTTCGATGTACATATGCTTTTGTATGAAAAGCTTTCGACGCAAAGCCAAGCAAAATGTTAGCCAACATTGAAGCAAAGCGTTTATCGTGCCATACCCTTTGCATTTCTAAAATTTATAGTTTAAAGTTGACCCATCTGGCAACGCTGTAACTTTTAACAGCGCTGACAAATCGGCTAATGTCATACCGCGTTAGAAGCGTCATTCGAAGACAATTTATACCATGGAACAGTACACTCCAAAAGAACGCGCTGAAATTGTTCAGCTTTATATTCAAAATAACTTTTCAATTGTGTTAACTCAACGTGCGTTTCGCAAAAAAAATAAAGTGAAAAGTGCTCCAGTTAAGAACACAATTAAGTCTTTATACGCAAAATTTGTGAACACCGGTAATCTCAGTAATGCCAGTCATGCATCCAGACAACGCACAAGACGTTCTGATGAAAATATCGAAGCTGTACGAGCCAGTATTGAGGAGACTCCATCGACATCGAGTTATCGCCGCTCTCAGGAATTAGACATCTCTCGCACCACTCTCCGACGCATAATTCATAAAGATTTGATGTTTCCATATAAAATTCAAATGGCACAAAAACTAAACCCAGCTGATTATCCGCGACGCCTTAATTTTGGCAAATGGGCCATCGAAATGGCTGAAAACGAACTTGACTTTTGGCGAAAACTCATCATGTCAGACGAGGCACATTTCTCGTTGAATGGAGTCGTAAACAAGCAAAATTGCCGATTTTATGCCACCGAAAATCCTCAATTAATTGAAGAACAGCCTCTTTACGACCAAAAAGTAACAGTTTGGTGCGGTGTTTGCGCGAATATGATCATCGGACCGTATTTTTTCGAAGACGATGATGGAGCCACGACAACAGTCAATGGTGAGCGTTATCGAGCCATGATAACGGATTTTGTGATACCCATTATTCGCGAAAATTACATGGATAACTTCTGGTTTCAACAGGACGGGGCTACATGCCATACAGCTCGACCAACAATCAATTTATTGCGACCATTTTTCCCCGGGCGATTGATATCGAAAAATGGTGATGTTGACTGGCCACCGAGATCACCAGATTTGACGCCACCAGACTTTTATTTGTGGGGTTATTTGAAATCCAAGGTATACGCTAATAAGCCAAAGACCTTAGCTCAACTGAAAGCCAACATTCGACGTGAAACAGCCGCCATATCATCCGAAACATTGGCCAAAGTCATGGAAAATGTCGAAAAAAGAGTGCATTTAGCTGTCAAAGCTAAAGGTGCCCATTTACGCGATCTAATTTTTAAATATTAGCTGAAACAAATCCCCTTGGACCAAAATAAATTATTTTTGAAATGAACAAAAAACATTGTTTTCTTTTGTTCTTTTTTTTTAGAAACAAATGGGTCAACTTTAAATGGCCTACCCTGTATATATGTAAATGATCAGTATGTCGAGCTGAGTCGATTTAGCCATGTCCGTCTGTCTGTATATGTATATACGAACTAGTCCCTCAGTTTTTAAGACATCGTTTTGAAATTTTGCAAACGTCATTTTCTTTTCAAGAAGCTGCTCATTTGTCGGAACGGCCGATATCGGACCACTATAACATATAGCTGCCATACAAACTGAACGATCGGAATCAAGTTCTTGTACGGACAACTTTCACATTTGACAAGATAAATTCAAGAAATTTGGTATATATTATTTTGTTATGTAATCTGCGAAGAAATTGTTCAGATCGGTTAACTATATATATATATAGTTCTTTTATAGACAACTTTCACATTTGATAAGATATATTCACAAAATTTGGTGTATATTATTTTCTTAGGCAACAATGTAATCTCCCAAAGAATTGTTCAGAACGGATTACTATAGCATATAGCTTCCAAACTGAACACATATTTACTAACAGAAATGCACCTGTGAAGGGTATTTTGCTTCGGTGCAACCGAAGTTAACGTTTTTTCTTGTTTTGTTAATCATAGGTCGATGTACGGAGAGTATGTTATAGTTTAACGAGAAATTTTTAGTTTTAAGTTTAATGCCGGAATCGCTGCAGCAATAGAGGACCTTTTTAGCGCCGTCACCATGTATGTACCTACATATTTAAAGATATCAACTGCAGATAAATTGTGTATTTATGATTTATCTTTATGATATGCAAAGAGACTCCAGCGAACTTAATTTAAAAAGTTTCCAGAACTACTTTTTCTTTAAAAATACTTCGGTTTTTATGGTTATTAATTATTTTAAATACTGCAGACATACTTGTAGACTTTTTCTCGGAATAGATGACTTCCTTTCAATCACTTGAAGATTGCTTACTCGTCTTAAGGAGGAAAATTGTGGAACGTACATCCATCTCCTACTTAAATCAGGCTATTTAAGAGGTTAGGGGTAGGCACAATTTTCAAAAAATTAATTTTTGTTTGCATTTTCGTTAAGTGTAATATCTTAAAAATGTTCTATGAAAATTTCACGTTGATCCGATAATTAGTTAATTCGACAAATAACAAAGAGAGCTCGGGCACTTCAAAAAGCTAGTTTGAAACTTTAAACGCGTTTTTCTCAAAACTATGTTTTTTGAACTGGTGACAACTGTAACTCGAAAACCGCTCAGTATATTTTAATGAAATTTATACAGCTTTTAGAATACATAACAAACTCGGGCCTAATCGAATTATTTTTTTTTTTTTTTTCAATTTCGATTTTTTAAGACCAATTAACTGTTGATTTTTTCCCAAAAATTTAGACAAAAATTTCCTAAGGCCGCCATTTTGTTAATTTAAAAAAAATATCCTTCGATCAGGCCCAGGATTATCTATTTAAAAAACTATTTTTTTTTGTTCGATTGATTTTAGATGAAGGACTTATGGTTGTCACCGCAAGTACCTTTTTTTGGAACTGGGTCAACACAAACAACTATAACTTTGAAAATAATTTTTTTTTTTTAATTTTCGTGACTTCAAGTTTACTACTTTTGTAAAATAACACGATTTAATAGCAAAAAAATACTGAAAATTCTCATTTTTTCGTGCCTCTGACTACCCCTAACCCCTTAATATTTAATTATACATGCCATATTAAATAAAACAGCCAATTCATACCATATATTATTTGTTTTTTTCTGCATACGACTTTTACTTTTATTTGTATTTGAACTAAAATATACATACATACGTTAAGTACTCAACAGTTTTAATTATTAGTACATTTTGTGTATACTGAGATAAGTAACAAGATTTATGGTATCACCCTAGCTTTGTGTTTAAATTACAATTAGGCTTAAATTATAATAGTAATTTAATTACTCAACGATTTTCATAAATCACTCTGGTGATTTAACCTTAAACAGAATCTTAATTAAATTAGTAATCCACATTTGGTATTATTTGTAACTATTGTATTACGAAACACTTTTTTATTAAACTAAGAAACTCGTAAATGGTACATTGCGTTTCATAGCCATGACCCCCTCTTGATCAGAATTGATGTAAATAAACTTTCAATTTTCCATGAAGTATTGCGGGGCTCCAAAATTGTCTCGTTGAGGAAATTAACCATATAATTTCGTAAGGTAATTTGGTAAGATAGCCGTTGCATTTGATTACATAATGTATTATGAGAATTGTGGGACATTTCAGTCGGTCAAGCCAAGGATACCTGATAAAATAGCCACTCTTCCATAAAAGAAGGCACAAATGCCTTAGAAGTAGTAAAGTTTACTTTTGGTCTAAGCAATCGCAATTGATCTTCAAATAACTCCAAGGATTCTGTACAAGCTGTACCATTGCCATGTGTTAAATATTTTCCATCTGGTTTTAATATTTTGAAAGAGTGTTCGAGGATTGTTCGTATAAAATCCCAAATTTCGCCAACAGGAGCACCAGATATTGGAATATCAGTAAGATCACCAAAAACATAATCAAATTTTCGATTTTCGTTTACGAATTTCTTCATGTACTCCACACAATCACCAACAACAATTTCATAATTATCACCTTTGCGCTTTTCAAGTACATCACCACAAATTGTATTTAAATATTTGTTACATGCTTGCATTACCAATTCATCAATTTCAAGCATCACGACGAACTTGGGTTTTTCCTTCAGTAATTCATAAAGTAATGCACCATCTCCACCGCCTAGTATACAAATCTCTTTCCCTTCATAATTTTCGATACCACGACCCATAAGAGTTTCGGTGTAAATTAAGTCAGATTCGGCAATATCTAAATAAGTTTGAATTTAAAACATAGTCAGAGTTATTCTATTTATAAGGAATTTGCATTTAAAATTACATCTACTCACTTTGCAATTCATCCAAAATCAACATGTTTCCCAAAGTCTTTGAATGCAATATTTGGATTTTTTGAAAGGGCGAACGCTCCTCAAACACCAAAGCATCAATGTCATATTCGATGATTCGTTCGTCTAAAATTCAGAACAATATGTTATTTGGCTAAATAATTGCCTAATTTTAATATTTTTGCATTTACATTTACATCATAGACCGAGAGTAAGGAAAACATTTTCAAAAAATTATAATACAAATATATTAAATAACAATAATAATATTAAAAAATATATATATTACTTTTACCAGAGCTGAACATTGAGTACTATTTCCTATAGCTATTACTCTAACTGAAAGTCTTCAGTATTACAATCATTCCCTGAGAGCCAAATCGACCTAAGCGCTAAACGGTATACAATACAATAGTATTATTCACCTAAAAGTAATTCAGAATAAGTAGGGTTATGTATGCATAAATGATCAGGATGACGAGACGAGTTGAATACCGAATACGTCCGTCCTTCCGTGCAACCTTTAGTAACTTTAGTAAAAAAACAAGATAAAATCTTATCCAGGGGTGCACCGAAGTTTCAATACAAGAACTTGGTGCTTGATCACCTTATCACCTGTTTCTGCAAATGAGCACCTTCTCAAGGAGAAAAGGGCGTGTGCAAAATTTGAATTTTACATTTCAAAAACTAGAGGACTAGTTCGCGTGTATTCAGCCAGGCGGACATGGCTAAATCAACGCTGCACATTAATACTACTAAGACCAAAGAATAATAAGACTTTGTTCATAATTTTAAAACTCTTAATTTATTATTCAAAATCTATGTCGTCCACCTCAAAGTAATCCCTCTTGGCCCGAATACTCCCTTTCCGGAATAGCCGTTCAATTGCTTCAATTGATTCAAAATGGTTTCCTTGGAGAAGTCGTTTGAGTTTGCTGAGTAGCCAGAAGGCCAGTCACACGGAGCTAAATCTGGCGAATACTGTGTTTGCGGCACGATATTGGCTGAAAATTTGGCGAAAAACTCACGAAGGCTCAATGCAGTATGCGGCTGTGCATTATAATACTGGAAAACCAAGAGTTGTCGGATCATAATTTCGGTCCGCAGACTCAAAAAAGTATTCCTTGCTAACAGTTTGGTAGAAGTAATTCGGAGTGCACCACACCCCCATAATCGAAAAAAACTGTCAATATAACCCTGATTTTTTACCAGCTTTGCCTCGATATTCGGCCGATTGATCGTCTGCTTCCAAGTCGTAAGCATAGATCCAAGACTCACCGTTAATAATAATACGTTTTGTGGCATCTTGGTACTCGGAAAGCATTGTTTTACAGAATAATTTAGTGATTTTGCAACCAATAGTACTTTAAAATGGCTTCACTGATCCATCCGATATTCCAACTATGTTAATAAAATATCTGACTGTTAATCGTTGATTCTCAAGAACCAATTCCATTATTTTATTGAGGTGTTGATCACCAGTTTAAGTTGGTGGCCGTCCTAGACGTGGTTCGTGGTCAACACGTTCTCGATCATCTTTGAATAATTTATAATAATCAAAAATACTTGCTCGCAACAAACAATTATCATCGAAGGCCTTTTCCAACATTCTGAACATTTTGGCACTGGAAATTTGATCCCGTGACAAAATTTAATGGAACTTCTTTGTTGAATAATTTCACTAATCGTAAAAATTGCCGAATTCATTTTATGTACTTAAGAAAGACAAGCGTAATTTTTAAACAATTAATGGTCAAATCAACTCAGAAGGTTGCCCGGTACCTTGGTACCCATACGGAATCACCGCACTCTCTCGAATAATGATTACAGTTAAAACAGAAAAGGATGGGTTACTTGTTTGATTAATCTTCTAAGGAATTTAAATGTCTGTGTTGTGCGATTTATAAAAAGCATAGACAACATAGTAATTCGAAGCGCGTAGATTACTGCCAGTAAGTGTTGTACCTAACTGAGGTGAAGCTTTCTTCCATACACTGAAGACCGGATTGTTGCACTCAACGCCAGTACGAATCGGAAGGATGCCGAGTAATTCTGACCCGAACCCAGAAAAACAAATAAAGATAGATAATAACGGACGACAATTATTACTTTATATTAAGTTAACAAAACTAACAAGCTCTGTACAACACATAGTGAGAGTGTAAAAATGCAATAAATGTATACCCCCACAAAACCGGGTCATGGTATTGAAAAGAATATTAATTTTATAGTGCAGCAATCCAAGCCAGTTGCGCAAGTACTCAATATATTTCCATAATGCATTTATTTTTCACAGCTATTATTTAAATTAGTCAGTATACGTACTCGTATCTACAAACAATTTTTTGTTGGCAAGTAATAGTTGAAAATTAATGAGAACTGTTTTTTAGATTAAAAGCTACAGTATTTTTTGTGGGGTCAGGCAAGTATTTAAAGTTTAAAATTTTCATAACTATTTTATTATAATGTATTGGGTTGTCAAAAAAGTCTTGCGGTATTTTCGCTAGTTGGCGCTAAAAGGCCTAGTTCTAGTGTTATTCGTCGCATCGGGTCATGCTATACCTTTTTGGAAAGCTCATTTCACGCGCCAATACTTGTTTGATTGATTGTCGATTCTTTTAAGTCGTTTGTGAGTTATAGCGTCGCAAACATGGAGCAAAATAATGAGAAAATACGGCATATTTTACAGTACTACTACGATAAAGGCAAAAATGCATCTCAAGCCGCCAATAAACTTTGTGCAGTTTATGGACCCGATACAGTTTCCATTTCCACCGCACAACGATGGTTTCAACGTTTTCGTTCTGGTGCAGAGGTGGTCGAAGATGCGCCACGC